>NC_138889.1:113745705-114401865 GCF_965194825.1 Balaenoptera physalus | reverse complement strand
CCTAACCTAACCCAAACCCTAACCCAAACCCTAACCCAAACCCTAACCCTAACCCTAACCCTAACCCAACCCTAACCCTAACCCTAACCCTAACCCTAACCCCCTAACCCAACCCTAACCCTAACCCTAACCCCTAACCTAACCCTAACCCTAACCCAACCCTAACCCTAACCCTAACCCTAACCCTAACCTAACACCCTAACCCTAACCCTAACAACCCTAACCCTAACCCTAACCCAACCCTAACCCTAACCCTAACCCTAACCTAACCCTAACCCTAACCCTAACCAACCCTAACCCTAACCCTAACCCTAACCCTAACCCTAACCCTAACCCTAACCCTAACCCTAACCCTAACCCTAACCCTAACCCTAACCCTAACCTAACCCTAACCCTAACCCTAACCCTAACCCTAACCCTAACCCTAACCCTAACCCTAACCCTAACCCTAACCCTAACCCTAACCCTAACCCTAACCCTAACCCTAACCCCTAACCCTAACCCTAACCCTAACCCTAACCCTAACCCTAACCCTAACCCTAACCCTAACCCTAACCCTAACCCAACCCTAACCCTAACCCTAACCCTAACCCTAACCCTAACCCTAACCCTAACCCTAAACCCTAAACCCTAAACCCTAACCCTAACCCTAACCCTAACCCTAACCCTAACCCTAACCCTAACCCTAACCCTAACCCTAACCCTAACCCTAACCCTAACCCTAACCCCTAACCCCCAACCCCAACCCCAACCCTAACCCTAACCCTAACCCTAACCCTAATTGTCTAACCCTAACCCTAACCCTAACCCTAACCCTAACCCTAACCCTAACCCTAACCCTAATTGTCTAACCCTAACCCTAACCCTAACCCTAACCCTAACCCTAACCCTAACCCTAACCCCAAATAATATTCCTTTACGTGCTAAGGGGTATCTAGAGAGTGAGATAGGTTTAATAACTACCCTAACCCTAACGCGTACCCTAACCCTAACCCGTACCCTAACCCTAACCCGTACCCTAACGCGTACCTTAACCCTAACCCGTACCCTAACCCGTACCCTAACCCTAACCCATACCCTAACCCGTACCCTAACCCTAACCCGTACCCTAACCCGTACCCTAACCCGTACCCGTACCCTAACCCGTACCCTAACCCTAACCCGTACCCTAACCCTAACACCCGTACCCTAACCCGTACCCTAACCCTAACCCTAACCCGTACCCTAACCCTAACCAGTACCCTAACCCGTACCCTAACCCGTACCCGTACCCTAACCCGTACCCTAACCCGTACCCTAACCCTAACCCATACCCTAACCCGTACACTAACCCTAACCCATACCCTAACCCTAACCCGTACCCTAACCCGTACCCTAACCCATACCCTAACCCGTACCCTAACCCGTAAGCTAACCCGTACCCTAACCCGTACCCTAACCCTAACCCCTACCCTAACCCGTACCCTAACCCTAACCCGTACCCTAACCCTAACCGTAACCGTAACCCGTACCCTAACCCGTACCCTAACCCTAACCCTAACCCGTACCCTAACCCGTACCCTAACCCGTACCCTAACCCTAAACCCTAAACCCTAACCCTAACCTCTGCCCAAAACCCTCCCAGGTGTTGGAAATGCAATGAAAATACTCCATAAGATGCGCACCTGGTGGGCACATTCTTAACAAAAGGCTTTTTACATTTTCACCAGTAGTTTCTCCTTAAGGTCATCACTTGCCAATTAATGACCATGCTGTTTAGGAAGCTCATTAAAAACCCAGGAGTCACGGTTCCCGGCAGGCTCTCCCGTTCTCCCTCGGGCACTCTTCCACCCTCTCTAGGTTTCAGTTTCCAGGAACTCGAGCCTATTGAGAGAGTGAGGAAATAGCTAATCTGGTTTTTGGATGATAGACCAAAAACCAGATTTAAAGAAAAATATGTCATTGCTGGTTTTCATTCAAACAAACAGGTATAATGAAGGAAGGAATTCCCCTGGCCCTCCAGGAGTTGCCTGGGGACCTAGTCTGTGTAATACTTATACATCAAGAGACGGCTCTGAGCTGGAATTCTACAAAAGAATAGTAGAGCAACCCACTACAGCTTTATACCCCCTCAGCCGCAGGAGGAGAATGGCTGCAGGCTACTGAAAGCCAGCAGCATTGACAAATTAACTCCCCCCAGCCTTTGCCAAACTACAGCAGTACCTCTGAGTTCTCTGTTTCCTTCTTTATTCTCTTTTCTCAATAAATCCACATTTCTTAATATAGTGTCACAGTGGAAACAAAACAGACCTGCAATTTTCAGACCTCAATTTATAAAGCAAAGGTTCTGGGGGTTTTGTTTTTAAATTAAAGGACCACATAATTTGAAAATTGTACAGGTTCTAATTCTTCAGTTCCAAGACACCAAACACACTGCATGGGGTCCCCATGGAAAGGCCCCTCTCAGCAGAAGCTCCACCGATTCCACGATGAAAGGGCAGCAAAGTGCCTTTCTCCCTTCTCTGCTGCCTGGATGGCCCCAATGTTTTTCAATCCATGCCCCCTGACAAGTTTCTGAGATGCAATTCTGAGACCCTTCCCTTTCCCATCCCAGCAGGTGGTCAAGGACCTGCCGGAGACGTGCAGGAAGCAGAGTTGGGCCAGCTGGCCAGAACGGGGTTTGGGGGTTCACAGCAGGAGAAATCACCATGCAGGATAAATCCCTTGGCCTTGCCAGAAGCCAAGGGCAAGTCTCTCAGGGCTACAGGCCCTCTCAAGTTCTCCTTGCAGAGACCTCGCGTGGGGCACTTGGCTACTTGCAAAAACCGCGCGGGAGCGAGCTTTACACCAGCAGTTGTTTTGTAAAATTGGACAGGGTAGGCTCGGGCCTGTCCTCAAAGCCTCTACTCAAAGGCGAGCCCTTCCTGCGGCCGCCAGGTTAGGGGGCTCCGCGACTGTGCCGAACAGCTCTGGTGTGAGTCGTGCTTCCCTCCTCCACCCACCCCCACGAGCCCCCGTCCCCTTACCTGCGGCCCGCGGCCCTCCACTCCGCGCTCGGATGCCGCTGGGGTGCCAGGGATCCACGGGAGCGGTCGTTCCTGACCGCCGCGCGCTAGCTCCCCGGACCCGCGCCGGCTCGCCGGGGACCGACGGCGAGGAGCCCCGAAGACGCCCCGCGCCAGGTGCGCTCTGGCCGGGACGCCCACTTCCGGGAGAGGCGCGCGGACCGCCGGCGCGCTCAGGTGAGCCACAGCCAATGCCGAGCAAGACCCGCCCCGCCGGCGCCGCATCCGCGCGGCACAGCACCGTCTCGGCACTCCGGCCACGGGCGCCTGGGGCCGGGCGTCTCTCTCCTGCGAGAGCGAGGCAGGAAGCGGCGCCCCTGCGAGGCCGCTAGCGATGCCCCGGCGCGCGGGCCCCTGCGGCGCGGAGACCGCTCCAGGCTGGACTCAGCGAGGCCAAGGCCGCCAGGACGAGCGCTTGCCGGGACCCGGCTCGGGCGGCGGAGCTGCAGGCCCCCGCAAACAACCCAGTTTTTTAAATGGAAAAAGGACTTGAAAAGACCCTTCTCCAGATAAGACATACAAATGGTCAACAAACACCTGAAGAGATGTTAAACATCGTTAGTCACGATGGAGATGCACATTAATACCACAACGCCATACCCCTCCACAAACACTAGAAGGCCTATAATGAAGAGAATTAAAAATAACAAATTTTGGCAAAAATGTAGAGAAATTGATACAGAGTTTCCCATGGGGAAAATAAATCGGTCCAGGAGATGAATGGTGAGAATATTTGTACAACAATGTGAATGTAGTCAATGCCACAGAACTGTATACTCAAAATGGTTTAAATGTTAAATGTTAGTTTTAATCACAATGAAAAGAATGAATGAAGCACTGATGATACGTGTTAGAACACGGATGAACACTGAAAACATTCTAAGTCAAAGAGCTCATGCAGAAAAGGTCACCCAGATCATACTTAGCTCGTGTGTTTTAAATCCATAAAGGTTTTCAAAATGAGGGAAAGTCTCAGTAATGGTTTCAGAAAAAGAAAACTGGATCAGAATGGGAAGAGACATTTCCATAGAGTTGGGGAGATGGTGAATGTTGAAGTGGGCCCGTGGATAGGATTATAAGGTGGAACCGTAAAATTTCATCTTTGGGTCTTTATGTGCTGGTTCCCTGGGAGAGGACCCCAGTATTGCATAAAACACACTGGAGTAGTTTATGTGAGGTGGTGTGTTTTGTACTGCTGCTTATAGTTTTTTTATACACTTGAAATTACTGGGAAGTACATTACTTTTCAAAAGAACCATGTCAAAACCATGCCCAAAAAAAGCAGAGAAGACATCAAACTTCATAATAGAGGCCAAGCCTTAACCAGATCCAGTTCACCTAAAGTGGTGACACTCATCATTCTTGTAGGGTCCACGTGTTATTAACAGGCACCATGAGAAGATTATATTAGGAGCCACTCTGTCTTGGGTGCTGTGGATGACCTGGCTGTAGTAGAAACAGTGGGATATCTGAATTCTAGTTTTCCACATCAAACCACCAAAAACCTGTTAGAACTAATAAACGAATTCAGTAAAGCTGCAGGGTAAAAAATCAGTACACAAAAATCACTTCTCTTTCTTTTTTTTTTAATGAATTTTTTTAAAAATATTAATTTATTTATTTATCTTTGGCTGCATTGGGTCTTCGTTGCCGTGCACGGCCTTTCTCTAGCTGCGGCAAGCAGGGCTACTCTTCGTTGCGGTGCACGGGCTTCTCATTGCGGTGGCTTCTCTTGTTGCAGAGCACAGGCTGTAAGAGAGCAGGCTTCAGTAGTTGTGGCACACGACCTCAGCAGTTGTCGATCGCGGGCTCCAGAGCACAGGCTCAGTAGTTGTGGCGCACGGCCTTAGTTGTTCTGTCGCATGTGGGATCTTCCCGGACCAGGGCTCGAACCCGTGTTCCCTGTATTGGCAGGCAGATTCTTAACCACTGAGCCACAAAGGAAGCCCTAAAAATCACTTGTCTCTCTATACACTAATAATGTGCCATCAGAAACAGATATTAAGAAAACAATCCCATTTACAATTGCATCTAAAAAATACCTGGGAATAAATTTAACCAGGGATATGAAAGCACACTAAAAACTGTAAAACACTGATGAAAGAAACTGAACAGACACAAATGAATGGAAAGCTACCCCGTGCTCATGGATGCAAAGAACACTGTTAAAATGTCCATTCTACCAAAAGCAATGTTCAAATGCAAAGCAAGCCTGGTCAGAACTCCAATGGCATTCTTCACAGAAATATAGCAATCGTTCCTATCATTTGTGTGGAAACACAAAGGCCCCTGAATAGCCAAAGGGAGTCTGAGAAAGGAGAACAGGTTGGAGGCATCTCCCTCCCTGACTTCACACTACATTACGAAGCTACACTCACCAAAAAGTGTGCAATTGGCACAAAAACAGGCACGCAGACCAGAGGAACAGGACAGAGACCCAAGAAATAAACCTATGGTTATGCGGTAAGTTAATTCACAAGAAAAGAGCCAAGAACATACACTGGGGAAGCAACAGTCCCCTCAATAAATGGTGCTGGCAAAACTGGACACCACACACCAAAGAACACTGCACTCTGTCTACACCACACAAAAACTGGCTAAAAACCCAGTGTTCCACATGAAGCCCTTCCTCTCCTGGGTCCTCTGAGGACAGACACCCTCAGCACTCAACTAGACGCAAGAACCTTCTCCCCCACTTTTCCTCACCTTTTCCTTTAGCAGCGTCACCTCCCAGCAGGTCCAGAGGAGACCTGGCTCCTGTCAGCGTGAACCGGACCCCACAGTGTCCCAAAGCCCCAGTGGGTCCTGAGGACACCCGGCTTCTGCTACATCCGTTCTACTGTGGAAATTCAAATTGAAATAGAGCCAAATGACCCATGAATTCTCCAAAATAGTTAAGGAGCAATTAACTAGAAACCGTAAGAAATGAAATGATTATAGACACAGACTTTACTTATTTTTTTTTTAATATTTATTTATTTAGCTTCGCTGGGTCTTAGCTGTGTCACATTGGACCTTTTTCTTTTTTAAGTTGCAGCATGCGAACTCTTAGTTGAGGCACGTGGGATCTAGTTCCCTGACCAGGGATGGAACCCAGGCCCCCTGCACTGGGAGCACAGACCCTTAGCCACAGGACCACCAGGGAAGTCCCTAGACATGAACTTGAAAACTTATGCCAAATTCACACAAATTTATTCACAGACATTTCAAATGCAAGGCTATGAAAATTACAGAGAAACATAGAAGAAAATCTATATGACCTTGGGTTTCGTCTATAGATCACGAGCTTTGAGTTTTAACATACAAGGCCAATCACAAAAGAAAAAAAATATGGTGGACTTTATAAAATTAAAGATTTCTACTCTCAAAGACCTTATTCAGAAAGTCAAAATGAGGCAGGAGATAAATGGTCTCCAGCCTACACATTTACAACTGGCCTCCGGTTCACACTTCCTGGGGTGAGAAAAAAATGGGCTCCAGGCTGGACATTCATTACCAGCCCCCTGTTTACATTTCCTGAAGCAAGAGACAAACGGGCTCTAGGACTACATATTTATGACCGGACTCCTGTCTATATTTCGAGGTCTGCACCTCGATAGGAAAACCAGCAACAAAAATAGCGTAAATAACCAGACATTGGACATTTTTATGGGAGGGACAGAGTGGGACTAAACCCTGTTAAAAGATCAAGAGGTCATACATTTCTCATCCTTGGGGCAAGGGAAACATTGCACATGTGCAGAAAGGTTCCTTGGGGGTCAAAAAGGAAGGGGCACCACCCCAAAATAGGTGATGCTAAAGTCGTCCCATAGGCCTCTGGGCGGTAATCCGTCTTGGAAAAAAGTTGCGCACGCATGTTGGGGAGGGTCCTAGGGCAGGGCAGGTGTGGAAAAAGAAAGCAGATAATTGGCCAGAGGTGAACAGAGACCCGGAAGAACTGCCCTATATAAGTGACTTAACCGCCTCTCTACTGCACTCCTCCTCATTAGGCAGGGTGTCCACACCCTTTCTCTCCGGGTGTGCATCTCTGCCTTGCTTCTGTCTGAACTAAACAAACTGTTTCTCTGTGTGCTCTCCCACTTGTTGCTGTGCTATGTCTCTAATAATAAACTTTGTACCTGTTTTTACAGTTTTTACCTCTATGAGAAATGCATTTTTCGCTGGGGGCAAGAGCTAGCGGGGGTGGTGGCTAGGATTCCTGGTTTTCATCCAGGCTACCCAGCTTCAATTCCTGGGCAGGGAATGAAGATCTCGCTTCATGCCACCACTCACTGCTCCCTCTCCAAGATAAAAAAGACAAGCCACAAACTGGGAGAAAAATACTTGTAAACCACATATCCAGTAAAGGACTTGGACTCTAAATGGACAAAGACCTCTAAAACAACCCCATTTTAAAAATGGGTAAGGATTTGAACACACACCTGGCCAAAAAAGATATACAGATAATAAAAATCATACAAAAATTATACATATACTATTAGGGATTTCCAAAATAAAATCGTGAGCCATCACAGCACACCTACTAGGATGGCTAAACTCCAACAAAACCATGGCAACACCGACTGCTGGAGGGTGAGAAGCAACCTCTCCTCATAGCTGGGGTGCATGTACAGCCACGTGGCACGACAGTTCCGCAGCTTTTTCCACAACTAATCAAGTCTCCCCTCGGGGTCCAACAATAATGCGTCCAGTATATAGGCAACTGCTTTGAAAATCTATGTCCAAAAGCAGACAAGCGTGCAATTCTGCACAGCAGCACTATTCGTAATGGCTAAAAACCTGAAGAAATCAGGATATCCTTCACTAGATGACTGCATAAGCAAAGTGGAGGACATCCATGTCAAGGCGAGCAGAATACACCACGCCAATATATGTCTCTCTGGCATAAGGATTATTTCAGTCTCATTCAAAAAAAGAAAAATAGAAAAAACTGAGCAGAGACTGACCTTTTATGAAGGACATTTATAAGGAAATCTCCATTTCTAATGCCTGTCCCTCTTTGCACCAGAAATACAAGGATGATTAAATCTCAAGTCACTCTTATCAATGGAGAATTCCCGACTTAAATCTGCATACAATACCCTTGTTTACTGTGCTTTGCATGATAACCTGCCACTATTGGCTTCCCCCCTTCCCCAAGGTCTTTTGTTTTTATCTGAAGATGGCATTTGGTATTTAAGGTGATGGCTTTGGCCATTTCAGGGAGTGACTCAGTTTTTCTGGGTATCTCTCCTGTATACAGGAGGTATACATGCTCTTAAACTTCTGTTTTTCTCCTGTTAATCTGCCTTTTATTACGGGGCAGGGGTGGGACTCAACCAAGAACCTAGAAGGACAGAGTGAAAATTGTTTTTCCTTCCATACACATGCAGTGGAATACTACTGAGCAGCAGAAAGGAATGAACCATCAACCCATGGAAAGACATGGATAAATCCTCAGTATATACTGCTAAGTGAAAGAATCCAGGCTGAGGAGGCTGCACACAGTATGACCCCATTGGTGACATTCTGGGAAAGGCAAAGCTACACAGATGATAAGCAGATCATGCGGTGGGGGATTTGAAGTGTTCCATGTGACACTCTAGGATGGATACCTGTCACTATGCCTTTGTCTAAACCCATAGATGTGTATAGCCCAAGGGGTCAACCAAACTCTATTCAAATTTAGTTATTTACGGTGTAGGAGTATTACAGGATGGAATACTCAATGTGACAGAATCTAACTGTATTAGAAATGCATGGAAAAAACTCACTGTAGGGGATGGGATAAAAGGTGCTGACCTAAGTTAACTTTGGAAATGAATGCAATCTCTAGACTAAATGCAAAATGTACACAAACGGGGCTTCCCTGGTGGCACAGTGGTTGAGAATCTGCCTGCCAATGCAGGGGACACGGGTTCGAGCCCTGGTCTGAGAGGATCCCACATGCCGCGGAGCAACTAGGCCCGTGAGCCACAACTACTGAGCCTGGGCGACTGGAGCCTGTGCTCCACAACAAGAGAGGCCGCAATAGTGAGAGGCCCACGCACTGCGATGAAGAGTGGCCCCCGCTTGCCGCAACTAGAGAAAGCCCTCGCACGGAAACGAAGACCCAACACAGCCAAAAATAAATAAATAAATAAATTTTTTTAATTAAAAGAAAAAAAAATAATGAAGTACAATATCAATATTTGAAAAAAAAATGTACACAAACACTGGACTTTATTTTATGGAGTTCTTTCCAGAGTGTAGCAGCTAACAATTCTGAAACCTCTGCACATGTAATCTGGAAAGGAGCAATGCATAAGTAAATGGCAGGTAGTGGGCACCAAGCTCCTCACTGTGGGAGTGGGAAGTTACAGATAAGCAAGGGGAGAGACTCTGCCCTTATAATACTTGGCTGAGCTTCCTGGGAGGATGGTGTGGGGAGTTCACTGGCCATAGGAAATGCACAGATCTTTACACTGGGAAGGCTGTGAAGACACAGGAAACTCACACCCCATCTTTCCACCCATACCTACTGCAAACACTCAGCCCTCTGTAATCAGCCAGTTGCACCTTTTTAGACATTCTTGGCCCCAGACAGATAAAGGAGCGTGAGGGTCTTCCATTACCTCTAAGCTGTCCCAGAATGCAGGCCCTGGGGGTGGAGCCAGGACGGGGGTGCCTGGGCTCCTGACCAGCAGGTGAGAGGAAGGAGAAAGACCAGTCCTGAGGACAGAGGTTCCCTCAAGTCTGTGAGCCCTGGAACCCTGATCGGATTCACCCCCAGTGGGGACATGGGTGGGGCCTGCAGTGGTTCTGTTTTCCACCCGGGCCCCTTTGATGAAACCACGGCAGCAATGGGCCCAGAAGTCTCTTGGTAGTGTTTCAAACTGACACAGCAGTTTTACGAAGGAACAGGAGAATGAAGCTGAGCTCCTGACGGCCACTTCTGGCTCTGAGTTCCTTCTGTCAGGCCCACAGAGACATCCGTGGAGTCTGCTGTAACCCACCTTCCCCAGCCTGGTCTTTCCTCTCCCTCCCTGCGATGAGTCCCGTGACATTTCCAGCCTGGACCCCTCTCCCAGGCCAGACGCCTCTGTCCAGTCACTGCACCCCCATCTCACCTTGGGGGCTAACAGGGCCCTCAGGGGACCGGGATCCTGCAGCTTCCCACACCCAGGAGCAGCCCCACCTTCCCTGGTTGCTGAGCCCAGACACCAGGTGTAACCGAGCAGGACCCTATGGGGCCTTCCCAGGACAGACCCACCCCCCCCCCCATATCCTCTGCTGTAGCTCCTCTCTGAAGTACCTGGATAACAGCATCTGATGCACGCTTCCTGAGTTGTTTTACAGACTTCTACCAGATGGAAGACATTAACTACTGTACTTGATGATCAAGAGCCCCCAGACCTACTGGCACCTAAAGATTGATACAGTTCACCACCCTGTTACCTCACCATCAACTAACCAGAGAATTGTGCACCAGCTGATCTCATACCCTGCAACCCCCTCCTCCAAATTCACACTAATTCCCCTCTACACCCACAGTCCTGGCCCAAGCCCGATCTACTGCCTGGTTCCTCCGTCAGGCCCTGACAAAGCTCCCTGCCCCCACGGTGCGTCTCACATCCCACCCCAACATGGTCTTTCTGAAGAAAAACGAGACTGTGACTCTCTCCCATCTGTAATCCCCCAAATGTTTCCCCACTTTCGCTAGAGTATCTGCTGGGAGAAACATCTGCCAAGGCCCTGAGAGTCCCCGGCATCCCTACTAGGCTGGTGGCTCTTGGTTCCCTGATACTGAGCACCTCAGCAGGCCAGGAGACACGGCAGGAAACCCCAGAACTGCTCACCTCAGGATGGGGCTGGCACTGCTGCTGCCTGATCAAAGAGAGCAGAGAAGGGTTCCCCAACTGGGACACAAACTCTGCACGAGTGGCCTCTCCCTTAGCTATCGCATGATCCCCATGGGACTTGAGGGAAGGAAGGACCCAGGCACGTTAGTTCCTAAGCAGGATGCTGTGGGCTCAGTTGTGCCCCCCAAAATTCACATGCTGAATCCCTAACCCCCAGGACCCCAGGATGTGGCTGTATTTGGAGATGGGGTTTTTAAAGAGGTGATCACGGTAAAATGAGGTCACTAGGGTGGATCCTAATCCAATAAGACTGATGTCCTACCAGAAGAGATTAGGACACAGAAGATCATGTGAGAAGATGGCTGTCTACACACCAAGGAGAGAAGCCTCAAGGAAAAACCAGCCTGCAGACACCTTGATCTCAGACGGCATGCAGGACTAGGAGGTAGGTCTGTTGTTCAAGCTCCCCGGTCTGTGGTGTTTGCTATGGCAGCCCCAAGCAGACACACACACAGGGTAAAGAAGGTCTCACACTAGATAGCCCACTCTCCATTCCCCTGTATGTGAGTTACAGTAGCCTCAAGAACTGAGGAAGCTGTCCCTGAGGAAAGGCACAAGATATGAGATTTTAGGCATAACACGACTGCACTGATCTTTTTCTTTTTCCTTTTATAAGATTTTTTAAAATTTTATTTATTTATTTATTTTTGTCTGTGTTGGGTCTTCATTGCTGCACACGGGATTTCTCTAGTTGCGGCGAGGGGGGCTTCTCTTCACTGCGGTGCGCGGGCTTCTCATTGCGGTGGCTTCTCTTGTTGTGGAGCACGGGCTCTAGGCGTGGGGGCTCAGTAGTTGTGGCACACGGGCATAGCTGCTCTGCGGCATGTGGGATTTTCCCGGACCACGTCTCAAACCTGTGTGCCCTGCATCAGCAGGCAGAGTATCAACCACTACACCACCAGGGAAGCCCCACGACTGCACTGATCTTAAACGAGCCTGATCTACATTCACACGAGATGGTTTTGTCCTGTATATACACCCACATTAGCACCTTCAGTCTGAAGCGCAGACCTTTGGCTTCACCACCTCCACTGAGAGCATTACCTTAATCTGCTCGGAACCACCTCCTATAGGATTTCCAGAACCACAAAGCATCAGAGACTGCATGCTGATGTGTAATCATGTTTCACAGGACCAGAGGCTGTGCGCCAGCTTCCGGGTGACCCTGCCACAGCAGAGCCGCCCAGCTGTCCACCAGAACCCACGTCCCTTTTTCCTGTTCACAGCCAGCCTGCACCTCCCAGCTTTCCCACCCATTGCAGCCCGAAGGGCAAGTGGTGGAGGTGGTGAGGGCCTTGGCCAGCCTGTGTCCTAGGACGGAGGGCATGGTGCCATGTGGTCACCCCATCCCCTGCTGGTTGGAGCCCTCCACCTGAAAGCAGGGAAGTGAAACAAGGAGGACAGAGCCTGGGCCCCGACCCCCACCTGCCCTGAACTATCACATGAACGGAACACAGACATCTTGAGCATCAGACTATTTTGGGGGGACACTTTGTTCCAGTGACAAACCTTTGCTTTAAAAACCAAGGTGCTTTACAGATCCCTCCCCAACTGTAACAGAAAGTGAGGCTTAATTTCATCACAGAATAAAGTTATGGGGAATTTACTGGCCAAAGAAACTTAGGTTTGTGATACTCAATTAGTGAAGAATCTAAACAGACTTTGGGCTTGGGGTAGTAAATTAAAGAAGTACCAAGGGTTGTTCATATAGGCTTCTGCACCTTTCACATGAGAGACTTATTTCCTGCTTTCAAGGACATAGACAGAGTGTCCCTCTTGCATCAGCCATTTATTAAGGAACTGTAATTCAAAGTAATCGATATGCCACTGTGGAGCAGCCCTCCCTGAGACCCAGCAATACACAGACGTGGGAATACATGCATATATTTCCTTGCATTGTCAGCTGAGCACTTTCAGCTCCTATATGTAACTTTTTCATAACATTCTCTAGTAAAAGGAACCAGAGCTCTTTGAAATAATGGCTGACACTAGGACTGACACAGTAAATATATGAGCCAGGACAATCTTGAATCTTTTTTTTTTTTTTTAATTTATTTATTTATTTATTTATTTTTTGGCTGTGTTGGGTCTTCGTTTCTGTGCGAGGGCTTTCTCTAGTTGCGGCGAGCGGGGGCCACTCTTCATCGCGGTGCGCGGGCCTCTCACCATCGCAGCCTTTCCTGTTGCGGAGCGCAGGCTCCAGACGCGCAGGCTCAGTAATTGTGGCTCACGGGCCTAGTTGCTCCGCGGCATGTGGGATCTTCCTAGACCAGGGCTCGAACTTGTGTCCCCTGCATTGGCAGGCGGATTCTCAACCACTGCGCCACCAGGGAAGCTCCAATCTTGAATCTTATATCAGAAAATAAGGAATTATCAAGAAAAAAAAGTCCACAGGGTGGAATGATGTCAAAGGAAAACAGGAGCCAATGGAAAGAGCTCTCAATAGCCAAAGTAGGAATGAACTTAGCAACAAAATCTGGACTGCTGGATTATAACAAAAAGTTAAAAAAACAAAGAAAAACAAACAAACAAAAACTGTCCACAGGTGTCCATGCTGGTAAAAATAAGTAACTGCACAGGGTTTTGTTTGTTTGTTTGTTTGTTTTGATCAATAAAGTTGAATAGAAATCTCCTATGTGGAAGTCCAAATAATTGATGTGGACACTCAGCCATCCATGGATTGTGGAGGTGGAGATAACTCCTGTCTCCATAAGTGCTGGTTCCCAAAGTAGCTTCCTCCTAAAGAAGACACACAGCACGGAAATGGGAAAAACTTAACTTCATTGTGGGGAAATCTGACAAACTACCTCAGCCAGGTGACCAAAGTTAATAGTAACAGTGATAAGTTGCCTTGAGAGCCTGTTCCCTTGATATAAAGTGATGAGAAAGCACTTTACCTCTGTGATCTGCTTACTTAAATCCATAACTCAAGCCTAATCCTGAGATAAACACCAAGTAAA
Organism: Balaenoptera physalus; assembly: GCF_965194825.1. NCBI lineage: Eukaryota > Metazoa > Chordata > Mammalia > Artiodactyla > Balaenopteridae > Balaenoptera > Balaenoptera physalus. Next base: position 114,387,981 of record NC_138889.1, on the reverse strand, counting down.
TTCCAAAGCGGGACAGTCAACAAAATATCTGACCAGTACTACTCACCAATGTCAAGGTCATAGAAACAAGGACAGTCTCAGAAACTGTGAAAGCCCAGAAGAGTCTAAACAGACATGATGACTAAATGTCACGTGATACACTGGATGGCATCCTGGAAGACAAAAAGTTAGAACAAAGGAAACCCAAATGAAGTATGGATGTCAGTTAATAAGTGACAATTCGGTTGAAAACTAGAATGAGAAACCTATTGTGTCACACTAGAAATCTAGAGAAAATGGGTAACTTCCTAGTAAAAACACACATTAACAAAACGGAACATAACAAAGGAAAATACAAACAGAACAGTTAAGCCACCAAAAGACCTCTTCCCCATTTTGCTTGTCCTTTCACTGTTCCGGGATTTCGCTCTCCTGGGACAGGGAAGGAACAGAGACACAGCAGTCTGGCAGTTCCCCTAAGTTCGGACCCTACTCAGTGTCTTCATCTCGCCCAGCCATGCCCCATCCAGTAGGGCACCCAAGGGAGTCTCAGGGATTATTCGTTCTGATGTATCAGCTATGACTTTTTTGATTCCAATGGACTGGACACACTTACTAAAGTAAAATAAAACATTATTTTTAAACAATAGAAATAAATTAATAACTGCAAGAGACAGGTTTAAGAGTGGATTTGGACCTGGCAGTTCTGGTGGCTCACTCTCTTGCAGTGTGATCTGGTCTCTCTCCAATCCTTTGTCCTGCTAAATGCCTTTGGGTGGCCCCATTCACAGGAACACTCTCTCTCACTGCATCCAGGGCTTCCAGAAACTCCAGGCGACACCCACTCAATGTCCATTTTAACAGAAAAGAAGAGGTTCAGTTAAGGTCAGTGACTGTGGTCACCCATCCAGGGCTCTTGCTGTCCTCCCTTGATGGCAGGAAGCTCTTCCACTAGCTAAAATAGCAACTTCGCTGTTGGTGGTAAACTCAAGACTCTTGCTTTGGGCATCAGGGCCTCATATCAGAGGCTGCCCCTGATTGCCAGTGTACCTCAAAAGGCACACAGACTTCATCTGTGTCCCTGGGAGGTGGGAGCCCAGGAGTCACACCTGCCCTCTGACTACATTAATCACCCATCTCCACAGAACACATTTGCTCATTTCCCAGTCTCTGCTCTCTCCTTTACAGAGAACAGAAACCAAACGGTAGGTGGTAAGGAAACTGTTACTCAACGGAGCAGTGTCTCAAGGATGATTCTATACCGTGGAATCCACAGTTGGCTGGCTTTCCGGAGGCTGCAGGGACTGGGCCCGGGATGCACGTGGCTCCTGGAGACCACGTGGCCTCAGAGTGAGAACACCAGCTGGGAAGCCACTTGCTCCCATACCTTTGATTTTTAATGAGTATGAATGTCAAAGGTTTGCAACAACCCAAAGGCCAAAGGATTGCAGGGCCACGGTCTGCTGTATGCTGGTTGTGGCCAGGGCCACACTCAATGTCTACAGGGTTATTTCCTCTCAGAAGGCTGAGAGGCTATGAGGGAGGAGGCCCTTTTCTCAATCACATGGATGTAGGGAACTGAAACATCCCAAGGGGCCATCTACGCTGCCCAGGTAGCTGTTCAATTGCCCAGCAGCAAGGTCAGCTCAGTGATTGGCCACAGGGGCTTGACAGGGCCCAGGCAGGCCTGAGCTGGAGGACCACAGATGCCTGCCTGGATGGTCAGGGGTCAAGGGATATTCTGAGATTTTATTATCTACTACTGCCCACTCAAATGGGACGAAGGATGCAGCCAGTCCTGAAGGGCACCGCCAGCCCTCAAGAAGGCAGCATATGGGGGCTGGCAGCGCTACAGCCTTGCATGCATGCCAACATGTCCCACTGAGCGCACTGCGTGTCAGGGCTGGGCTGGAACCTGGGTCCAGCCCCACCCTCCCCATGTTGGCGGCGGGGGACCTTCCTGACTTCTGAGGCCCTCCACAACCACAGACTGAGGTTAAGTTGGAGATGAAACAGCCAGCAACCAGAGCAGACATTTCATTCATCTTCTTTAGAGTCCAGGATGCGGAGAGGAAGCAGAGGCGGAGCAGAAAACCAACAGTCCAGCTCGACCCCGTGTCACTTGTACCAGGTGAGTCCCGTCCATCGTGGAGGCTCAGATAGAAGAGAGAGGGGAAGGCGAAGCAGGCCCATTAGATCGTGAACACTAGGTGTGTAAAGTATGAGTACTTTCTGGTTTTCTTTTTATTTACAGGAATTTCTATTTTTCAATCATTAAGATACGCTATTAGTAAAATAAAAAGATTAAAATTGTGTATACCTTTTCACACGCCCCTCACTAAATGTGAATTCTGTAGAAGGTACACATCTTCTGAAATCTCTTCTTACAAGAGTCACGGATTTACTTACTAAAAGCTGGCTGGAATCAACACAGGTGACTTTGCAGTTTTAGGATTGCCTGGGTCCGTGGCTTGCTGGGCTGCAGTTCCTACTTTCCACCTCTGTAAGATGCAGGTGGAGAAGAAAGGGTGAGACCTGTCTCTCTATGAGCTGTTCAGCTAGGACTCTGAGGTACCTACCTTGTGCAGCACGTGGTAGCAGAAGCACGGGTCACAGCAGGAACAGAGTACTTGGTCTTGGCCCTTAGATGACCCAGAGTGGACATTACATACTCAGCCAACAACCAGAAAAGAGAGTCCCTTTATTAAAAAAAAAAAAAAAAAAAATTACATTCAGCCAGCACCTTGGGTTCACCCAGGCCTGCTCTGACCTTCTGTTCCCCCTCTAGCACAGGCCAACGAGATAGCTCTGGGCAAAGCTGTGTTCCTACTCACCTCCCACCCACCTCAGTCAGGTCTTGCTGAACCCAGAGAACCAGGAATGCTGACCATCCTTCCAGTTTGGGGCCCCAAGGCTGTAAGCTCATCGCAGTGGGCCAGCTCTCTGGGGTCCTTCCAGCACACTCCCGAGGGTAGTGACGGGGATGCAGCTGGAATCTGAGTTGCACAGTCTGCTCATTTCACCTTCACTCGTTACGAAAAAGGTCTTTACCCATGAAACATTCACCCCACTTTTGGTCCTTTAAAAAAACAAATTTTCTTAGGAACTTTTACACCAAAGTGTCTTCCGGAAAGCAAACGTTCAGCAATAAGATTTACTTCAGTACAATTTCATTTTATGTACATACAAGTGTACTTAAAGAGGGCCATGTATACAATGAGATGCCTCGTTTGCCATTTCTTTGAAGTCTGAGGCACCTGCGGGTGAGCATACCTGAGGTTTGTGATTGTTGCTTTCATGGAGTACTGTCTTCCGCCTTTATCTCCAGACCCAAGGATGGGGAACAAAGGTGAAACAGGTCTGCACACTGCAAAATGTCTTCAGAAATCTGCAAACCCAGCTTCTTACAGGAGTTAAAGGTTAAGGACCAGGACAATGAAAGGGCGTGTGGGGGAAGGAATAGCAAGTAACCAAAACAAGGTGTCTGCGACCAGCCCACCTTCTCTGTCACGAGTGTGCACCTGGGGCTGGTCTCTGTGTTTGGGGAGCCCTTGTGCTTCACAGAAGCAGTGCTGAGCCAGGGTGGAGGAGCTGGCCACAGACACCACCTGCCAAGTACCTGTGGGACCCACTCTCAGTCCTGAGCTAAGCTTAAACCATAATTACATTTATTTACTTATTTACTGGGACAGGCAACGTGCTCAGTACTTGGAGTGACTATATTCCCCCCCATTTTATTGTTTTAAACCACTTTATGAAGGTATCATTGACATACAGAAAGCTGTACATGATTAATACATGCAACTTTGTGAGTATGGAGACAGATTACACCCATGAAACCATCACCACAATTTACACCGTAAACATATGTGTCACTCCAAAGGTGTCCTCCCGACCGATTCATTCCTTTATTTATTATTATTCCTATTACCATCATTCTTTGTGTGTATGGTAAGAACGCTTAAGATAGGAGCCATCTTCAGTAAATTTTAAGCACACAATACAGTATTAACTACAGGCACCATATTATACAGCAGAACTCCAGAACTTGTTTTCATATGGCATAACTGAAACTTTGTGCCCTTGCACTAGCACCTCCCAATTTCTCAGGGACTCAGAAGGGGTGACCTGTTGCCTCGGGCCTTGACAGCTGGGAGGAAGCAGAGCCTTGGCATCGTCCTGCTCTGTCCAGACCTACGCGCGGTCTGTAAATGCTCTGCCCCTGGCCGCAGCCCCTTGCTCACACGCCCTGGTGTAAAACCCCAAGTTTGGACCCCAGGCCACCCATGCATGAGTGGCAGAAACCCTTCCCCAAGGACCTCCCTCTGCCTCTTTTTCTAGTCTTCTCCCTCCTTCCCATGCCTCTTCTTGCTTCCCCGTGAAGAAGGAGCTGGTGGAGAAAAGCGAAGCCCGGCGGCTACAATGACACACACACACACACACACACACACACACACACACACACACCACACACACACACTGCTCCCTGCGGTGAGGGCTGCTCTCAGTGGTCGGTGCGTTCACACATTAAGCCTCATGACGACCTCGGGAGGGCAGTCCTCACTGTTCCCCCATTTCACAGATGAGGGCCCGAGGCAGAGGACAGCAGCAGCGCATCCACCCTCACACAGGATGAGGCCCAGGCGCCCCTAACCTGTGGCTCACCTGGCTCCAGCCACAGCCGCCTCGGGTTCTCGCAGACTCTGCTGGGTCTTTTCCACAAATCCCTTCGACACCTACAGGCTCTTAACTAATCTATGAGGGCAAGTTACTCAAGTTCGTCTGAAAAACACCCCCCGGCAGGTTTCTAACCAGCTATGAGCACGGGAAAAACTGAAGACAGATGGGAGAGCCCAGGTTACAGAAGAGGTTGAAGCAGCTGCTTCGTTGTCACAGTAGGAGAAGGGAGAGCTTGGCAAGGAAAAGAAGGTGCGTGGCTGGGAAGGAGGGGCGTGTGGACCCTCTCAAAGCCCCGTCCTCCACTCAAGCACACACTTGGACCGAGCCCAGAGCAATGTGAGGACTCTGCAGTCAACAGGTTGAAGAAGGCGTACACCCTGGACCAAGGCCAAGTGCCAGCCAATGTCTTCAGAAGGGAAGAAAAATATAAAATAGGCGGCTCTGCTTGGAGTCTTTGAGATTGAGCTGCGAGGGGAAGACCCCAGCATCATGCCACTCCAGCACATGTTCATGCCCAGAGGTACCTTCTCCACGGGGAACTGTGGACATTTGTAGAACATATCTGCCCTTTTTCTCCACAGAAGAAGAACCTGAGAATCACAGAACTGAGGCATCCCGTGGAGGAGCACACACCGCTTACAGGTTGTAAATAGCTTCAGGAGGTCACCACTGCTGACCAAGCCCCAGCTGCATGCGCATTTAGGCACACAGGCGGGTCAAGAGTCAGGCAGGGTCCTTTTGCAAAGCTGCCCCGCTAAGCTTCCACTCTAATAAGGTTTTGGTTACAGAAATGCATACTCATGGCAGAAGTTTTTAAAATGCAGAAGATAACTGAGAAATAAAAATTCCCTGTGCTTCCCTCCCAAGAGATACCGCCACTAACCTACTGATCCACCCATCTCCTTTCAGCCTCAGGCTGAGCCCCTCTGACCTGGACGTCAGTCTGGCGTGGACACCACGCCCCGCACTGCCCCTCGATGTCCAGTGCGGAGTGGCCAGCGTGCTGGGGCTTGGGGATGGGGTGGTCTGCGCCTGGGAGAGCCCTCTGAAGAGGGCAGCTCCGAAAGGCCCAAGCCGCGGGGCACGGTGTGAGGCTGCGTCTTCGTCACACCTCTGCTGCTGACCAACGGGTCCCGGAGCCTCGCGACTCAGGGGCGCTCCGCACCGCAGCCGCCACCTCGCTAATCGGCCTGATTCGTCTCTTTCTACCCCAGATACCACCCTGCGCATTACCAGTGACGCCAAGACCAAGCCTGCTAGCGCCAAATCCAGCAATCCCCCCTCCTGGCTTTGCAGACCCTGCTCTACAACAGCGGGGAGCGCGGGGGTGAAGCGCACTCTGCGTGCACAGAATTCGGGGAGCTAACGAGGCCCTCAGGCCCCGACTCCTAAAGCCAGGGCACCGGGTCACTCACCAGCAGCGGACAGCAAAAGGCCCTTAAATCAGAGCAAGCTACAGGAGAGGACCATCGCCCCCTTGTGGGCAGGAAGGGGGTTGCGCTGTCTCCTGAGCTTCTCCTGGAGGCCAGCACTGCCACGTGCATAGGTTTCTCATCCTCAGCACTGCTGACATTCTGGGCTGAATCGCTCCCTGTGGTGGGCTTTGTCCTGGGCATTGCAGTGTGTTTAGCAGCGTCCCTGGCCACCTGCCGCTAGCCCACCCTCCGGACATTGCCAGGTGTCTCTGGGGAGGGAGGGTAAACTGTTCTGTTCAGGGACCCCTGCACTCATCCTGCCGCTCCGGCCAGCCCAGGGGCCACCGCGCCTGCAGGTCTCACCTCCTAACCAGGCATACCGCGGAGGGTGGGCGGGGAGGGTACAGGCTGGAGTCTCTTCTCCCCCAGAGTTGGCATCCGAAAATCCTAACTGCTGATTCTGCAACTCCCATGAGGTTGACATTTCTCCCCTCTCTTATCAGGGGCTTGAAAACAATTTATCTCTCTGTGGTTTCATTATTAAATCCCTTTTCTTTCTGATGAAAATGCCTTTGGTCCCTAAATACATAGAAGTTTAAGATTTTAAGTGTACTGCTACTTCTATTTTAGATACTGATGACTATGAGGGCAAACCTAGGCCTTTTGGGAAACACATTTTTCTGGGTCTATAACATGTTTCCTTTTTGATACTGGGGGGCTCGGGTAGCAGTTTGGGATGGATTATTTGAAGCCAAAGGTTTGAGGACTGCATCCTTACACCTGCCTATTTTCCCTCTCAGTCTCCATCTGAAACTAGCCTGGATACATGGAAAGTGTGGACCTCGGCAGCCAGGATATCAGTGAAGGGACGCCGCTGGCTGAGCTATGTCCATTCATGTCAAGGGCAAACTGCTCACTCCTGAACCTCTCCACCTTGGACCAGGTGTCGCATTGCAGGGAAGGTACAACCTACAGACACTTTTATTGGCAGACCTCTTTAAAGATTTCAAAGTGGGGCCACATGGTGTACGTTTGTTGCCAGGTTATCGCCATGAATACGGGAGGGAAGCGCTGTGGTGCCCACCTTACAAATAAAGAAAGCTGAGGCCCAGTTAAGTGGCTTGCCCAAGTTGACCTAGATTCCGGTCTTTCATGGGAAGCCTGCAGGACACACAACAGGAATATAAGGCCTCTACACACTCCCAACACTTCTGATGAGATGCCTTCTGCCATCAGGCCCCCATTTCCCAGCGGACACGCAGCACACTTACACGTGCTTTCTAACAAGTGAAAAGAGACACGAGCTACACACTGGGCACGTCCCTGAATCAGCGTTTCTACACGGCGTGTTCTGCATGTAACGAACTGCCTCAACTAAGGAATGCCTGAGTTAGGCCTCTGGGCCTGTGCTTGCTCCAAAAGCTTGCACTGTAACACGAAGAAATGAGCTTTATTTGCAGTTGGAACGCAAGCCGACTTTCTCCTGGAGGCAGGGTGACATCAGGTAGGAAGTCCTAGAAGGAATGCTTAGCAGAGTGCTTTTTCACTGCAGCTCACAATAAGGCAATGAGGAACAATTCCATGGCATGTTAGACGGGGTAGAAACGTTTTCCTAAAGCTGTTGGAGTGCTGAGGAAATCTAGATCTCTGAAGGAAGAGTGTAGCATGTGGCCCTTTGGTCGGCATACACAGAGGGCATCTGAAGGGCCAACTGACCGGGCTGTTGCTCAGCAAACATAGAGGGGTCAGGGGGTACTCAGTGATCTGTAGGGAAAAGGGTGCCAACCAGGGGGCTTAGGAGTCCTGAAAACGGTACTTCCTCTAAAATAAAGCAGAAGAGTAACGAAGACATCATAGAAACAGCTGCACGACTCCCTTTCTGCGCGGCTACTAAGGGCATTACCTCGAGGCCAGTACTCACGTTGAGTTTCCCTTTAGCTCTAGAGCGTGGCAGGATGAGCTCCACCCCGGCCATCGAAGCACCCGGCTTAGCTAGAGAAAACTCCTTTTCTTCCCAGAGCCATGCCTACGGTGGCTAGTGGCCTGTCAACAGCAGTCAATTTCAAGTAGCTTCAAGGCAGCATGAATGCAGCTTTCAAAATGGGAAAGCAAGGCTAGTTCCATCAGGCCCCCATTTCCACGGGCACACGCAGCATACATCCCTGTGGTTTCTAACAAGTCCAAACAGACACAGGTTACCCAGTGGTTCCTTCCCTGAATCAACTCCTCGAAGCAGGGTGTTCTGCAAATAGCGAACTGTCTCAACCAAGGATCCAAGGATCGCCCCAGCTAGGCCTCCGGGCCCGTGGCTCTTCAAAAGCCTGCAGCGTTACACGAGGAACTGGGCTTTAGTTGCAGTCGGAACGCAGGCTGACATTCTCCTGGAGGCAGGGTGACTTCAGGCAGGGGGTCCCAGATGGAATGCGAAGCCGAGGGTTATTCTCAGTGCAGCTCAGACTAGGGTAATGAGGCAGACTTGCACGGAATGTTGGACCTGCTAGAAAGGTGTTCGTCGACCTGTGGGAGTGTTGAGGAAATCAAGCTGTCCCAAGAAAGAGTGCAGTCTGTTGCCCTACACTCGGCATACACAGAGTGGCTCCGAAGGGCTACGGGCCTGGATGTGGCATAGCGGGCCCATGGGGGCCTGGGGTTACTCAGTGTTCTTGCAGGGAATAGGGTGCCCACGCGAGGCTCCTAGATGTCCTGCCAAGCGGACTGACGTTAAAATAATGCAGAGCAGGGGCTTCGCTTGTGGTGCAGTGGTTGGGAATCCACCTGCCGATGCAGGGGACATGGGTTCGAGCCTTGGTCCACCAAGATCTCACATGCTGCGGAGCAACTAAGCCCGTGCTCCACAACGACTGAGCCTGCGCTCTAGAGTCCGGGAGCCACAATGACTGAGCCCGCATGCAACAACTACTGAAGTCCACGTGCCTGGAGCTTCTGCTCCACAACAAGAGGAGCCACCGCAATGAGAAGCCCGAGCACCGCAACGAAGAGTAGCCCCCGCTCGCTACAACTAGAGAAAGCTCACATGCAGCAACGAAGACCCGACACAGTAAAACAAAAATGATAAATTACATAAGAAAATAAATAAATACATAGACAGATAGATAAACAAATGAATCAATAAATAAACTAAAGCTGAGCAGGGGCTACGGCCTCCTGAAAACTGCAGCACGCCTCCGCTTCTGCACGGCAATTCAGGGCCTTACCTCGAGGCAAGTGCTCACGCTGAGCGTCCCGTTAGCGCCACAGCATGGTAGGATGCTGGCTTTCTCCTCGAGCAGAGTGACTTCAGGTAAGAGGTCCTCGAAGAATTCTAAGCACAGTGTTTTCTCATGGAAGCTCAGACGGGGGCCATGACGAACACTTCCATGGCACGTCGCACTGCCTAGAAATGTGGTCCTGAGGCTGTTCCAGTGCTCTGGAAATGTAGCTCTCCTTCAGGAACGAGCAGTGTGTTGCCCATCACTCGGCATACACAGAGGGCCTCCGAGAGACCGACCTTTGGGCCTCGGTGTTGCTCAGCAGGCCCACAGGGGTCTGGAGGTACTCCCTGATCTTGGAGGGAAAATGATGCACACCCGAGGGGCCCAGGAGTCCTGAAAAGGGTACTTCTTTTAAAATAAAGCAGAACAGGGGCTTCCCTGGTGGCGCAGTGGTTGAGAAGCTGCCTGCCAATGCAGGGGACACGGGTTCGAGCCCTGGTCTGGGAGGTTCCCACATGCCGCGGAGCAACTGGGCACGTGAGACACAACCACTGAGCCTGCGCCTCTGGACCCTGTGCTCCGCAACAAGAGAGGCCGCGATAGCGAGAGGCCTACGCACCGCGATGAAGAGTCGCCCCCACTTACCGCAACTGGAGAGGCCCCTAGCACAGAAACGAAGACCCAACATAGCAATCAATCAATCAATACATAAATCTTAAAAAAACAATAAAACATTAAAAAAACTAAAATACAATAAAGCAGAACAGCGACTAAGACCTCGTGGAAAGGGCTGCATGCCTCCACTTCTGCGCGGCTACTCAGGGACTTACCTCGAGGCCAGTACTCACGTTGAGTTTCCCTTTAGCTCTAGAGCGTGGCAGGATGAGCTCCACCCCGGCCATCGAAGCACCCGGCTTGGCTAGAGAAAACTCCTTTTCTTCCCAGAGCCATGCCTACGGTGGCTAGTGGCCTGTCAACAGCAGTCAATTTCAAGTAGCTTCAAGGCAGCATGAATGGAGCTTTCAAAATGGGAAAGCAAGGCTAGTTCCATCAGGCCCCCATTTCCACGGGCACACGCAGCATACATCCCTGTGCTTTCTAACAAGTCCAAACAGACACAGGTTACCCAGTGGTTCCTTCCCTGAATCAACTCCTCGAAGCAGGGTGTTCTGCAAATAGCGAACTGTCTCAACCAAGGATCGCCCCAGCTAGGCCTCCGGGCCCGTGGCTCTTCAAAAGCCTGCAGCGTTACACGAGGAACTGGGCTTTAGTTGCAGTCGGAACGCAGGCTGACATTCTCCTGGAGGCAGGGTGACTTCAGGCAGGGGGTCCCAGATGGAATGCGAAGCCGAGGGTTATTCTCAGTGCAGCTCAGACTAGGGTAATGAGGCAGACTTGCACGGAATGTTGGACCTGCTAGAAAGGTGTTCGTCGACCTGTGGGAGTGTTGAGGAAATCAAGCTGTCCCAAGAAAGAGTGCAGTCTGTTGCCCTACACTCGGCATACACAGAGTGGCTCCGAAGGGCTACGGGCCTGGATGTGGCATAGCGGGCCCATGGGGGCCTGGGGTTACTCAGTGTTCTTGCAGGGAATAGGGTGCCCACGCGAGGCTCCTAGATGTCCTGCCAAGCGGACTGACGTTAAAATAATGCAGAGCAGGGGCTTCGCTTGTGGTGCAGTGGTTGGGAATCCACCTGCCGATGCAGGGGACATGGGTTCGAGCCTTGGTCCACCAAGATCTCACATGCTGCGGAGCAACTAAGCCCGTGCTCCACAACGACTGAGCCTGCGCTCTAGAGTCCGGGAGCCACAATGACTGAGCCCGCATGCAACAACTACTGAAGTCCACGTGCCTGGAGCTTCTGCTCCACAACAAGAGGAGCCACCGCAATGAGAAGCCCGAGCACCGCAACGAAGAGTAGCCCCCGCTCGCTACAACTAGAGAAAGCTCACATGCAGCAACGAAGACCCGACACAGTAAAACAAAAATGATAAATTACATAAGAAAATAAATAAATACATAGACAGATAGATAAACAAATGAATCAATAAATAAACTAAAGCTGAGCAGGGGCTACGGCCTCCTGAAAACTGCAGCACGCCTCCGCTTCTGCACGGCAATTCAGGGCCTTACCTCGAGGCAAGTGCTCACGCTGAGCGTCCCGTTAGCGCCACAGCATGGTAGGATGCTGGCTTTCTCCTCGAGCAGAGTGACTTCAGGTAAGAGGTCCTCGAAGAATTCTAAGCACAGTGTTTTCTCATGGAAGCTCAGACGGGGGCCATGACGAACACTTCCATGGCACGTCGCACTGCCTAGAAATGTGGTCCTGAGGCTGTTCCAGTGCTCTGGAAATGTAGCTCTCCTTCAGGAACGAGCAGTGTGTTGCCCATCACTCGGCATACACAGAGGGCCTCCGAGAGACCGACCTTTGGGCCTCGGTGTTGCTCAGCAGGCCCACAGGGGTCTGGAGGTACTCCCTGATCTTGGAGGGAAAATGATGCACACCCGAGGGGCCCAGGAGTCCTGAAAAGGGTACTTCTTTTAAAATAAAGCAGAACAGGGGCTTCCCTGGTGGCGCAGTGGTTGAGAAGCTGCCTGCCAATGCAGGGGACACGGGTTCGAGCCCTGGTCTGGGAGGTTCCCACATGCCGCGGAGCAACTGGGCACGTGAGACACAACCACTGAGCCTGCGCCTCTGGACCCTGTGCTCCGCAACAAGAGAGGCCGCGATAGCGAGAGGCCTACGCACCGCGATGAAGAGTCGCCCCCACTTACCGCAACTGGAGAGGCCCCTAGCACAGAAACGAAGACCCAACATAGCAATCAATCAATCAATACATAAATCTTAAAAAAACAATAAAACATTAAAAAAACTAAAATACAATAAAGCAGAACAGCGACTAAGACCTCGTGGAAAGGGCTGCATGCCTCCACTTCTGCGCGGCTACTCAGGGACTTACCTCGAGGCCAGTACTCACGTTGAGTTTCCCTTTAGCTCTAGAGCGTGGCAGGATGAGCTCCACCCCGGCCATCGAAGCACCCGGCTTGGCTAGAGAAAACTCCTTTTCTTCCCAGAGCCATGCCTACGGTGGCTAGTGGCCTGTCAACAGCAGTCAATTTCAAGTAGCTTCAAGGCAGCATGAATGGAGCTTTCAAAATGGGAAAGCAAGGCTAGTTCCATCAGGCCCCCATTTCCACGGGCACACGCAGCATACATCCCTGTGCTTTCTAACAAGTCCAAACAGACACAGGTTACCCAGTGGTTCCTTCCCTGAATCAACTCCTCGAAGCAGGGTGTTCTGCAAATAGCGAACTGTCTCAACCAAGGATCGCCCCAGCTAGGCCTCCGGGCCCGTGGCTCTTCAAAAGCCTGCAGCGTTACACGAGGAACTGGGCTTTAGTTGCAGTCGGAACGCAGGCTGACATTCTCCTGGAGGCAGGGTGACTTCAGGCAGGGGGTCCCAGATGGAATGCGAAGCCGAGGGTTATTCTCAGTGCAGCTCAGACTAGGGTAATGAGGCAGACTTGCACGGAATGTTGGACCTGCTAGAAAGGTGTTCGTCGACCTGTGGGAGTGTTGAGGAAATCAAGCTGTCCCAAGAAAGAGTGCAGTCTGTTGCCCTACACTCGGCATACACAGAGTGGCTCCGAAGGGCTACGGGCCTGGATGTGGCATAGCGGGCCCATGGGGGCCTGGGGTTACTCAGTGTTCTTGCAGGGAATAGGGTGCCCACGCGAGGCTCCTAGATGTCCTGCCAAGCGGACTGACGTTAAAATAATGCAGAGCAGGGGCTTCGCTTGTGGTGCAGTGGTTGGGAATCCACCTGCCGATGCAGGGGACATGGGTTCGAGCCTTGGTCCACCAAGATCTCACATGCTGCGGAGCAACTAAGCCCGTGCTCCACAACGACTGAGCCTGCGCTCTAGAGTCCGGGAGCCACAATGACTGAGCCCGCATGCAACAACTACTGAAGTCCACGTGCCTGGAGCTTCTGCTCCACAACAAGAGGAGCCACCGCAATGAGAAGCCCGAGCACCGCAACGAAGAGTAGCCCCCGCTCGCTACAACTAGAGAAAGCTCACATGCAGCAACGAAGACCCGACACAGTAAAACAAAAATGATAAATTACATAAGAAAATAAATAAATACATAGACAGATAGATAAACAAATGAATCAATAAATAAACTAAAGCTGAGCAGGGGCTACGGCCTCCTGAAAACTGCAGCACGCCTCCGCTTCTGCACGGCAATTCAGGGCCTTACCTCGAGGCAAGTGCTCACGCTGAGCGTCCCGTTAGCGCCACAGCATGGTAGGATGCTGGCTTTCTCCTCGAGCAGAGTGACTTCAGGTAAGAGGTCCTCGAAGAATTCTAAGCACAGTGTTTTCTCATGGAAGCTCAGACGGGGGCCATGACGAACACTTCCATGGCACGTCGCACTGCCTAGAAATGTGGTCCTGAGGCTGTTCCAGTGCTCTGGAAATGTAGCTCTCCTTCAGGAACGAGCAGTGTGTTGCCCATCACTCGGCATACACAGAGGGCCTCCGAGAGACCGACCTTTGGGCCTCGGTGTTGCTCAGCAGGCCCACAGGGGTCTGGAGGTACTCCCTGATCTTGGAGGGAAAATGATGCACACCCGAGGGGCCCAGGAGTCCTGAAAAGGGTACTTCTTTTAAAATAAAGCAGAACAGGGGCTTCCCTGGTGGCGCAGTGGTTGAGAAGCTGCCTGCCAATGCAGGGGACACGGGTTCGAGCCCTGGTCTGGGAGGTTCCCACATGCCGCGGAGCAACTGGGCACGTGAGACACAACCACTGAGCCTGCGCCTCTGGACCCTGTGCTCCGCAACAAGAGAGGCCGCGATAGCGAGAGGCCTACGCACCGCGATGAAGAGTCGCCCCCACTTACCGCAACTGGAGAGGCCCCTAGCACAGAAACGAAGACCCAACATAGCAATCAATCAATCAATACATAAATCTTAAAAAAACAATAAAACATTAAAAAAACTAAAATACAATAAAGCAGAACAGCGACTAAGACCTCGTGGAAAGGGCTGCATGCCTCCACTTCTGCGCGGCTACTCAGGGACTTACCTCGAGGCCAGTACTCACGTTGAGTTTCCCTTTAGCTCTAGAGCGTGGCAGGATGAGCTCCACCCCGGCCATCGAAGCACCCGGCTTGGCTAGAGAAAACTCCTTTTCTTCCCAGAGCCATGCCTACGGTGGCTAGTGGCCTGTCAACAGCAGTCAATTTCAAGTAGCTTCAAGGCAGCATGAATGGAGCTTTCAAAATGGGAAAGCAAGGCTAGTTCCATCAGGCCCCCATTTCCACGGGCACACGCAGCATACATCCCTGTGCTTTCTAACAAGTCCAAACAGACACAGGTTACCCAGTGGTTCCTTCCCTGAATCAACTCCTCGAAGCAGGGTGTTCTGCAAATAGCGAACTGTCTCAACCAAGGATCGCCCCAGCTAGGCCTCCGGGCCCGTGGCTCTTCAAAAGCCTGCAGCGTTACACGAGGAACTGGGCTTTAGTTGCAGTCGGAACGCAGGCTGACATTCTCCTGGAGGCAGGGTGACTTCAGGCAGGGGGTCCCAGATGGAATGCGAAGCCGAGGGTTATTCTCAGTGCAGCTCAGACTAGGGTAATGAGGCAGACTTGCACGGAATGTTGGACCTGCTAGAAAGGTGTTCGTCGACCTGTGGGAGTGTTGAGGAAATCAAGCTGTCCCAAGAAAGAGTGCAGTCTGTTGCCCTACACTCGGCATACACAGAGTGGCTCCGAAGGGCTACGGGCCTGGATGTGGCATAGCGGGCCCATGGGGGCCTGGGGTTACTCAGTGTTCTTGCAGGGAATAGGGTGCCCACGCGAGGCTCCTAGATGTCCTGCCAAGCGGACTGACGTTAAAATAATGCAGAGCAGGGGCTTCGCTTGTGGTGCAGTGGTTGGGAATCCACCTGCCGATGCAGGGGACATGGGTTCGAGCCTTGGTCCACCAAGATCTCACATGCTGCGGAGCAACTAAGCCCGTGCTCCACAACGACTGAGCCTGCGCTCTAGAGTCCGGGAGCCACAATGACTGAGCCCGCATGCAACAACTACTGAAGTCCACGTGCCTGGAGCTTCTGCTCCACAACAAGAGGAGCCACCGCAATGAGAAGCCCGAGCACCGCAACGAAGAGTAGCCCCCGCTCGCTACAACTAGAGAAAGCTCACATGCAGCAACGAAGACCCGACACAGTAAAACAAAAATGATAAATTACATAAGAAAATAAATAAATACATAGACAGATAGATAAACAAATGAATCAATAAATAAACTAAAGCTGAGCAGGGGCTACGGCCTCCTGAAAACTGCAGCACGCCTCCGCTTCTGCACGGCAATTCAGGGCCTTACCTCGAGGCAAGTGCTCACGCTGAGCGTCCCGTTAGCGCCACAGCATGGTAGGATGCTGGCTTTCTCCTCGAGCAGAGTGACTTCAGGTAAGAGGTCCTCGAAGAATTCTAAGCACAGTGTTTTCTCATGGAAGCTCAGACGGGGGCCATGACGAACACTTCCATGGCACGTCGCACTGCCTAGAAATGTGGTCCTGAGGCTGTTCCAGTGCTCTGGAAATGTAGCTCTCCTTCAGGAACGAGCAGTGTGTTGCCCATCACTCGGCATACACAGAGGGCCTCCGAGAGACCGACCTTTGGGCCTCGGTGTTGCTCAGCAGGCCCACAGGGGTCTGGAGGTACTCCCTGATCTTGGAGGGAAAATGATGCACACCCGAGGGGCCCAGGAGTCCTGAAAAGGGTACTTCTTTTAAAATAAAGCAGAACAGGGGCTTCCCTGGTGGCGCAGTGGTTGAGAAGCTGCCTGCCAATGCAGGGGACACGGGTTCGAGCCCTGGTCTGGGAGGTTCCCACATGCCGCGGAGCAACTGGGCACGTGAGACACAACCACTGAGCCTGCGCCTCTGGACCCTGTGCTCCGCAACAAGAGAGGCCGCGATAGCGAGAGGCCTACGCACCGCGATGAAGAGTCGCCCCCACTTACCGCAACTGGAGAGGCCCCTAGCACAGAAACGAAGACCCAACATAGCAATCAATCAATCAATACATAAATCTTAAAAAAACAATAAAACATTAAAAAAACTAAAATACAATAAAGCAGAACAGCGACTAAGACCTCGTGGAAAGGGCTGCATGCCTCCACTTCTGCGCGGCTACTCAGGGACTTACCTCGAGGCCAGTACTCACGTTGAGTTTCCCTTTAGCTCTAGAGCGTGGCAGGATGAGCTCCACCCCGGCCATCGAAGCACCCGGCTTGGCTAGAGAAAACTCCTTTTCTTCCCAGAGCCATGCCTACGGTGGCTAGTGGCCTGTCAACAGCAGTCAATTTCAAGTAGCTTCAAGGCAGCATGAATGGAGCTTTCAAAATGGGAAAGCAAGGCTAGTTCCATCAGGCCCCCATTTCCACGGGCACACGCAGCATACATCCCTGTGCTTTCTAACAAGTCCAAACAGACACAGGTTACCCAGTGGTTCCTTCCCTGAATCAACTCCTCGAAGCAGGGTGTTCTGCAAATAGCGAACTGTCTCAACCAAGGATCGCCCCAGCTAGGCCTCCGGGCCCGTGGCTCTTCAAAAGCCTGCAGCGTTACACGAGGAACTGGGCTTTAGTTGCAGTCGGAACGCAGGCTGACATTCTCCTGGAGGCAGGGTGACTTCAGGCAGGGGGTCCCAGATGGAATGCGAAGCCGAGGGTTATTCTCAGTGCAGCTCAGACTAGGGTAATGAGGCAGACTTGCACGGAATGTTGGACCTGCTAGAAAGGTGTTCGTCGACCTGTGGGAGTGTTGAGGAAATCAAGCTGTCCCAAGAAAGAGTGCAGTCTGTTGCCCTACACTCGGCATACACAGAGTGGCTCCGAAGGGCTACGGGCCTGGATGTGGCATAGCGGGCCCATGGGGGCCTGGGGTTACTCAGTGTTCTTGCAGGGAATAGGGTGCCCACGCGAGGCTCCTAGATGTCCTGCCAAGCGGACTGACGTTAAAATAATGCAGAGCAGGGGCTTCGCTTGTGGTGCAGTGGTTGGGAATCCACCTGCCGATGCAGGGGACATGGGTTCGAGCCTTGGTCCACCAAGATCTCACATGCTGCGGAGCAACTAAGCCCGTGCTCCACAACGACTGAGCCTGCGCTCTAGAGTCCGGGAGCCACAATGACTGAGCCCGCATGCAACAACTACTGAAGTCCACGTGCCTGGAGCTTCTGCTCCACAACAAGAGGAGCCACCGCAATGAGAAGCCCGAGCACCGCAACGAAGAGTAGCCCCCGCTCGCTACAACTAGAGAAAGCTCACATGCAGCAACGAAGACCCGACACAGTAAAACAAAAATGATAAATTACATAAGAAAATAAATAAATACATAGACAGATAGATAAACAAATGAATCAATAAATAAACTAAAGCTGAGCAGGGGCTACGGCCTCCTGAAAACTGCAGCACGCCTCCGCTTCTGCACGGCAATTCAGGGCCTTACCTCGAGGCAAGTGCTCACGCTGAGCGTCCCGTTAGCGCCACAGCATGGTAGGATGCTGGCTTTCTCCTCGAGCAGAGTGACTTCAGGTAAGAGGTCCTCGAAGAATTCTAAGCACAGTGTTTTCTCATGGAAGCTCAGACGGGGGCCATGACGAACACTTCCATGGCACGTCGCACTGCCTAGAAATGTGGTCCTGAGGCTGTTCCAGTGCTCTGGAAATGTAGCTCTCCTTCAGGAACGAGCAGTGTGTTGCCCATCACTCGGCATACACAGAGGGCCTCCGAGAGACCGACCTTTGGGCCTCGGTGTTGCTCAGCAGGCCCACAGGGGTCTGGAGGTACTCCCTGATCTTGGAGGGAAAATGATGCACACCCGAGGGGCCCAGGAGTCCTGAAAAGGGTACTTCTTTTAAAATAAAGCAGAACAGGGGCTTCCCTGGTGGCGCAGTGGTTGAGAAGCTGCCTGCCAATGCAGGGGACACGGGTTCGAGCCCTGGTCTGGGAGGTTCCCACATGCCGCGGAGCAACTGGGCACGTGAGACACAACCACTGAGCCTGCGCCTCTGGACCCTGTGCTCCGCAACAAGAGAGGCCGCGATAGCGAGAGGCCTACGCACCGCGATGAAGAGTCGCCCCCACTTACCGCAACTGGAGAGGCCCCTAGCACAGAAACGAAGACCCAACATAGCAATCAATCAATCAATACATAAATCGTAAAAAAACAATAAAACATTAAAAAAACTAAAATACAATAAAGCAGAACAGCGACTAAGACCTCGTGGAAAGGGCTGCATGCCTCCACTTCTGCGCGGCTACTCAGGGACTTACCTCGAGGCCAGTACTCACGTTGAGTTTCCCTTTAGCTCTAGAGCGTGGCAGGATGAGCTCCACCCCGGCCATCGAAGCACCCGGCTTGGCTAGAGAAAACTCCTTTTCTTCCCAGAGCCATGCCTACGGTGGCTAGTGGCCTGTCAACAGCAGTCAATTTCAAGTAGCTTCAAGGCAGCATGAATGGAGCTTTCAAAATGGGAAAGCAAGGCTAGTTCCATCAGGCCCCCATTTCCACGGGCACACGCAGCATACATCCCTGTGCTTTCTAACAAGTCCAAACAGACACAGGTTACCCAGTGGTTCCTTCCCTGAATCAACTCCTCGAAGCAGGGTGTTCTGCAAATAGCGAACTGTCTCAACCAAGGATCGCCCCAGCTAGGCCTCCGGGCCCGTGGCTCTTCAAAAGCCTGCAGCGTTACACGAGGAACTGGGCTTTAGTTGCAGTCGGAACGCAGGCTGACATTCTCCTGGAGGCAGGGTGACTTCAGGCAGGGGGTCCCAGATGGAATGCGAAGCCGAGGGTTATTCTCAGTGCAGCTCAGACTAGGGTAATGAGGCAGACTTGCACGGAATGTTGGACCTGCTAGAAAGGTGTTCGTCGACCTGTGGGAGTGTTGAGGAAATCAAGCTGTCCCAAGAAAGAGTGCAGTCTGTTGCCCTACACTCGGCATACACAGAGTGGCTCCGAAGGGCTACGGGCCTGGATGTGGCATAGCGGGCCCATGGGGGCCTGGGGTTACTCAGTGTTCTTGCAGGGAATAGGGTGCCCACGCGAGGCTCCTAGATGTCCTGCCAAGCGGACTGACGTTAAAATAATGCAGAGCAGGGGCTTCGCTTGTGGTGCAGTGGTTGGGAATCCACCTGCCGATGCAGGGGACATGGGTTCGAGCCTTGGTCCACCAAGATCTCACATGCTGCGGAGCAACTAAGCCCGTGCTCCACAACGACTGAGCCTGCGCTCTAGAGTCCGGGAGCCACAATGACTGAGCCCGCATGCAACAACTACTGAAGTCCACGTGCCTGGAGCTTCTGCTCCACAACAAGAGGAGCCACCGCAATGAGAAGCCCGAGCACCGCAACGAAGAGTAGCCCCCGCTCGCTACAACTAGAGAAAGCTCACATGCAGCAACGAAGACCCGACACAGTAAAACAAAAATGATAAATTACATAAGAAAATAAATAAATACATAGACAGATAGATAAACAAATGAATCAATAAATAAACTAAAGCTGAGCAGGGGCTACGGCCTCCTGAAAACTGCAGCACGCCTCCGCTTCTGCACGGCAATTCAGGGCCTTACCTCGAGGCAAGTGCTCACGCTGAGCGTCCCGTTAGCGCCACAGCATGGTAGGATGCTGGCTTTCTCCTCGAGCAGAGTGACTTCAGGTAAGAGGTCCTCGAAGAATTCTAAGCACAGTGTTTTCTCATGGAAGCTCAGACGGGGGCCATGACGAACACTTCCATGGCACGTCGCACTGCCTAGAAATGTGGTCCTGAGGCTGTTCCAGTGCTCTGGAAATGTAGCTCTCCTTCAGGAACGAGCAGTGTGTTGCCCATCACTCGGCATACACAGAGGGCCTCCGAGAGACCGACCTTTGGGCCTCGGTGTTGCTCAGCAGGCCCACAGGGGTCTGGAGGTACTCCCTGATCTTGGAGGGAAAATGATGCACACCCGAGGGGCCCAGGAGTCCTGAAAAGGGTACTTCTTTTAAAATAAAGCAGAACAGGGGCTTCCCTGGTGGCGCAGTGGTTGAGAAGCTGCCTGCCAATGCAGGGGACACGGGTTCGAGCCCTGGTCTGGGAGGTTCCCACATGCCGCGGAGCAACTGGGCACGTGAGACACAACCACTGAGCCTGCGCCTCTGGACCCTGTGCTCCGCAACAAGAGAGGCCGCGATAGCGAGAGGCCTACGCACCGCGATGAAGAGTCGCCCCCACTTACCGCAACTGGAGAGGCCCCTAGCACAGAAACGAAGACCCAACATAGCAATCAATCAATCAATACATAAATCTTAAAAAAACAATAAAACATTAAAAAAACTAAAATACAATAAAGCAGAACAGCGACTAAGACCTCGTGGAAAGGGCTGCATGCCTCCACTTCTGCGCGGCTACTCAGGGACTTACCTCGAGGCCAGTACTCACGTTGAGTTTCCCTTTAGCTCTAGAGCGTGGCAGGATGAGCTCCACCCCGGCCATCGAAGCACCCGGCTTGGCTAGAGAAAACTCCTTTTCTTCCCAGAGCCATGCCTACGGTGGCTAGTGGCCTGTCAACAGCAGTCAATTTCAAGTAGCTTCAAGGCAGCATGAATGGAGCTTTCAAAATGGGAAAGCAAGGCTAGTTCCATCAGGCCCCCATTTCCACGGGCACACGCAGCATACATCCCTGTGCTTTCTAACAAGTCCAAACAGACACAGGTTACCCAGTGGTTCCTTCCCTGAATCAACTCCTCGAAGCAGGGTGTTCTGCAAATAGCGAACTGTCTCAACCAAGGATCGCCCCAGCTAGGCCTCCGGGCCCGTGGCTCTTCAAAAGCCTGCAGCGTTACACGAGGAACTGGGCTTTAGTTGCAGTCGGAACGCAGGCTGACATTCTCCTGGAGGCAGGGTGACTTCAGGCAGGGGGTCCCAGATGGAATGCGAAGCCGAGGGTTATTCTCAGTGCAGCTCAGACTAGGGTAATGAGGCAGACTTGCACGGAATGTTGGACCTGCTAGAAAGGTGTTCGTCGACCTGTGGGAGTGTTGAGGAAATCAAGCTGTCCCAAGAAAGAGTGCAGTCTGTTGCCCTACACTCGGCATACACAGAGTGGCTCCGAAGGGCTACGGGCCTGGATGTGGCATAGCGGGCCCATGGGGGCCTGGGGTTACTCAGTGTTCTTGCAGGGAATAGGGTGCCCACGCGAGGCTCCTAGATGTCCTGCCAAGCGGACTGACGTTAAAATAATGCAGAGCAGGGGCTTCGCTTGTGGTGCAGTGGTTGGGAATCCACCTGCCGATGCAGGGGACATGGGTTCGAGCCTTGGTCCACCAAGATCTCACATGCTGCGGAGCAACTAAGCCCGTGCTCCACAACGACTGAGCCTGCGCTCTAGAGTCCGGGAGCCACAATGACTGAGCCCGCATGCAACAACTACTGAAGTCCACGTGCCTGGAGCTTCTGCTCCACAACAAGAGGAGCCACCGCAATGAGAAGCCCGAGCACCGCAACGAAGAGTAGCCCCCGCTCGCTACAACTAGAGAAAGCTCACATGCAGCAACGAAGACCCGACACAGTAAAACAAAAATGATAAATTACATAAGAAAATAAATAAATACATAGACAGATAGATAAACAAATGAATCAATAAATAAACTAAAGCTGAGCAGGGGCTACGGCCTCCTGAAAACTGCAGCACGCCTCCGCTTCTGCACGGCAATTCAGGGCCTTACCTCGAGGCAAGTGCTCACGCTGAGCGTCCCGTTAGCGCCACAGCATGGTAGGATGCTGGCTTTCTCCTCGAGCAGAGTGACTTCAGGTAAGAGGTCCTCGAAGAATTCTAAGCACAGTGTTTTCTCATGGAAGCTCAGACGGGGGCCATGACGAACACTTCCATGGCACGTCGCACTGCCTAGAAATGTGGTCCTGAGGCTGTTCCAGTGCTCTGGAAATGTAGCTCTCCTTCAGGAACGAGCAGTGTGTTGCCCATCACTCGGCATACACAGAGGGCCTCCGAGAGACCGACCTTTGGGCCTCGGTGTTGCTCAGCAGGCCCACAGGGGTCTGGAGGTACTCCCTGATCTTGGAGGGAAAATGATGCACACCCGAGGGGCCCAGGAGTCCTGAAAAGGGTACTTCTTTTAAAATAAAGCAGAACAGGGGCTTCCCTGGTGGCGCAGTGGTTGAGAAGCTGCCTGCCAATGCAGGGGACACGGGTTCGAGCCCTGGTCTGGGAGGTTCCCACATGCCGCGGAGCAACTGGGCACGTGAGACACAACCACTGAGCCTGCGCCTCTGGACCCTGTGCTCCGCAACAAGAGAGGCCGCGATAGCGAGAGGCCTACGCACCGCGATGAAGAGTCGCCCCCACTTACCGCAACTGGAGAGGTCCCTAGCACAGAAACGAAGACCCAACATAGCAATCAATCAATCAATACATAAATCTTAAAAAAACAATAAAACATTAAAAAAACTAAAATACAATAAAGCAGAACAGCGACTAAGACCTCGTGGAAAGGGCTGCATGCCTCCACTTCTGCGCGGCTACTCAGGGACTTACCTCGAGGCCAGTACTCACGTTGAGTTTCCCTTTAGCTCTAGAGCGTGGCAGGATGAGCTCCACCCCGGCCATCGAAGCACCCGGCTTGGCTAGAGAAAACTCCTTTTCTTCCCAGAGCCATGCCTACGGTGGCTAGTGGCCTGTCAACAGCAGTCAATTTCAAGTAGCTTCAAGGCAGCATGAATGGAGCTTTCAAAATGGGAAAGCAAGGCTAGTTCCATCAGGCCCCCATTTCCACGGGCACACGCAGCATACATCCCTGTGCTTTCTAACAAGTCCAAACAGACACAGGTTACCCAGTGGTTCCTTCCCTGAATCAACTCCTCGAAGCAGGGTGTTCTGCAAATAGCGAACTGTCTCAACCAAGGATCGCCCCAGCTAGGCCTCCGGGCCCGTGGCTCTTCAAAAGCCTGCAGCGTTACACGAGGAACTGGGCTTTAGTTGCAGTCGGAACGCAGGCTGACATTCTCCTGGAGGCAGGGTGACTTCAGGCAGGGGGTCCCAGATGGAATGCGAAGCCGAGGGTTATTCTCAGTGCAGCTCAGACTAGGGTAATGAGGCAGACTTGCACGGAATGTTGGACCTGCTAGAAAGGTGTTCGTCGACCTGTGGGAGTGTTGAGGAAATCAAGCTGTCCCAAGAAAGAGTGCAGTCTGTTGCCCTACACTCGGCATACACAGAGTGGCTCCGAAGGGCTACGGGCCTGGATGTGGCATAGCGGGCCCATGGGGGCCTGGGGTTACTCAGTGTTCTTGCAGGGAATAGGGTGCCCACGCGAGGCTCCTAGATGTCCTGCCAAGCGGACTGACGTTAAAATAATGCAGAGCAGGGGCTTCGCTTGTGGTGCAGTGGTTGGGAATCCACCTGCCGATGCAGGGGACATGGGTTCGAGCCTTGGTCCACCAAGATCTCACATGCTGCGGAGCAACTAAGCCCGTGCTCCACAACGACTGAGCCTGCGCTCTAGAGTCCGGGAGCCACAATGACTGAGCCCGCATGCAACAACTACTGAAGTCCACGTGCCTGGAGCTTCTGCTCCACAACAAGAGGAGCCACCGCAATGAGAAGCCCGAGCACCGCAACGAAGAGTAGCCCCCGCTCGCTACAACTAGAGAAAGCTCACATGCAGCAACGAAGACCCGACACAGTAAAACAAAAATGATAAATTACATAAGAAAATAAATAAATACATAGACAGATAGATAAACAAATGAATCAATAAATAAACTAAAGCTGAGCAGGGGCTACGGCCTCCTGAAAACTGCAGCACGCCTCCGCTTCTGCACGGCAATTCAGGGCCTTACCTCGAGGCAAGTGCTCACGCTGAGCGTCCCGTTAGCGCCACAGCATGGTAGGATGCTGGCTTTCTCCTCGAGCAGAGTGACTTCAGGTAAGAGGTCCTCGAAGAATTCTAAGCACAGTGTTTTCTCATGGAAGCTCAGACGGGGGCCATGACGAACACTTCCATGGCACGTCGCACTGCCTAGAAATGTGGTCCTGAGGCTGTTCCAGTGCTCTGGAAATGTAGCTCTCCTTCAGGAACGAGCAGTGTGTTGCCCATCACTCGGCATACACAGAGGGCCTCCGAGAGACCGACCTTTGGGCCTCGGTGTTGCTCAGCAGGCCCACAGGGGTCTGGAGGTACTCCCTGATCTTGGAGGGAAAATGATGCACACCCGAGGGGCCCAGGAGTCCTGAAAAGGGTACTTCTTTTAAAATAAAGCAGAACAGGGGCTTCCCTGGTGGCGCAGTGGTTGAGAAGCTGCCTGCCAATGCAGGGGACACGGGTTCGAGCCCTGGTCTGGGAGGTTCCCACATGCCGCGGAGCAACTGGGCACGTGAGACACAACCACTGAGCCTGCGCCTCTGGACCCTGTGCTCCGCAACAAGAGAGGCCGCGATAGCGAGAGGCCTACGCACCGCGATGAAGAGTCGCCCCCACTTACCGCAACTGGAGAGGCCCCTAGCACAGAAACGAAGACCCAACATAGCAATCAATCAATCAATACATAAATCTTAAAAAAACAATAAAACATTAAAAAAACTAAAATACAATAAAGCAGAACAGCGACTAAGACCTCGTGGAAAGGGCTGCATGCCTCCACTTCTGCGCGGCTACTCAGGGACTTACCTCGAGGCCAGTACTCACGTTGAGTTTCCCTTTAGCTCTAGAGCGTGGCAGGATGAGCTCCACCCCGGCCATCGAAGCACCCGGCTTGGCTAGAGAAAACTCCTTTTCTTCCCAGAGCCATGCCTACGGTGGCTAGTGGCCTGTCAACAGCAGTCAATTTCAAGTAGCTTCAAGGCAGCATGAATGGAGCTTTCAAAATGGGAAAGCAAGGCTAGTTCCATCAGGCCCCCATTTCCACGGGCACACGCAGCATACATCCCTGTGCTTTCTAACAAGTCCAAACAGACACAGGTTACCCAGTGGTTCCTTCCCTGAATCAACTCCTCGAAGCAGGGTGTTCTGCAAATAGCGAACTGTCTCAACCAAGGATCGCCCCAGCTAGGCCTCCGGGCCCGTGGCTCTTCAAAAGCCTGCAGCGTTACACGAGGAACTGGGCTTTAGTTGCAGTCGGAACGCAGGCTGACATTCTCCTGGAGGCAGGGTGACTTCAGGCAGGGGGTCCCAGATGGAATGCGAAGCCGAGGGTTATTCTCAGTGCAGCTCAGACTAGGGTAATGAGGCAGACTTGCACGGAATGTTGGACCTGCTAGAAAGGTGTTCGTCGACCTGTGGGAGTGTTGAGGAAATCAAGCTGTCCCAAGAAAGAGTGCAGTCTGTTGCCCTACACTCGGCATACACAGAGTGGCTCCGAAGGGCTACGGGCCTGGATGTGGCATAGCGGGCCCATGGGGGCCTGGGGTTACTCAGTGTTCTTGCAGGGAATAGGGTGCCCACGCGAGGCTCCTAGATGTCCTGCCAAGCGGACTGACGTTAAAATAATGCAGAGCAGGGGCTTCGCTTGTGGTGCAGTGGTTGGGAATCCACCTGCCGATGCAGGGGACATGGGTTCGAGCCTTGGTCCACCAAGATCTCACATGCTGCGGAGCAACTAAGCCCGTGCTCCACAACGACTGAGCCTGCACTCTAGAGTCCGGGAGCCACAATGACTGAGCCCGCATGCAACAACTACTGAAGTCCACGTGCCTGGAGCTTCTGCTCCACAACAAGAGGAGCCACCGCAATGAGAAGCCCGAGCACCGCAACGAAGAGTAGCCCCCGCTCGCTACAACTAGAGAAAGCTCACATGCAGCAACGAAGACCCGACACAGTAAAACAAAAATGATAAATTACATAAGAAAATAAATAAATACATAGACAGATAGATAAACAAATGAATCAATAAATAAACTAAAGCTGAGCAGGGGCTACGGCCTCCTGAAAACTGCAGCACGCCTCCGCTTCTGCACGGCAATTCAGGGCCTTACCTCGAGGCAAGTGCTCACGCTGAGCGTCCCGTTAGCGCCACAGCATGGTAGGATGCTGGCTTTCTCCTCGAGCAGAGTGACTTCAGGTAAGAGGTCCTCGAAGAATTCTAAGCACAGTGTTTTCTCATGGAAGCTCAGACGGGGGCCATGACGAACACTTCCATGGCACGTCGCACTGCCTAGAAATGTGGTCCTGAGGCTGTTCCAGTGCTCTGGAAATGTAGCTCTCCTTCAGGAACGAGCAGTGTGTTGCCCATCACTCGGCATACACAGAGGGCCTCCGAGAGACCGACCTTTGGGCCTCGGTGTTGCTCAGCAGGCCCACAGGGGTCTGGAGGTACTCACTGATCTTGGAGGGAAAATGATGCACACCCGAGGGGCCCAGGAGTCCTGAAAAGGGTACTTCTTTTAAAATAAAGCAGAACAGGGGCTTCCCTGGTGGCGCAGTGGTTGAGAAGCTGCCTGCCAATGCAGGGGACACGGGTTCGAGCCCTGGTCTGGGAGGTTCCCACATGCCGCGGAGCAACTGGGCACGTGAGACACAACCACTGAGCCTGCGCCTCTGGACCCTGTGCTCCGCAACAAGAGAGGCCGCGATAGCGAGAGGCCTACGCACCGCGATGAAGAGTCGCCCCCACTTACCGCAACTGGAGAGGCCCCTAGCACAGAAACGAAGACCCAACATAGCAATCAATCAATCAATACATAAATCTTAAAAAAACAATAAAACATTAAAAAAACTAAAATACAATAAAGCAGAACAGCGACTAAGACCTCGTGGAAAGGGCTGCATGCCTCCACTTCTGCGCGGCTACTCAGGGACTTACCTCGAGGCCAGTACTCACGTTGAGTTTCCCTTTAGCTCTAGAGCGTGGCAGGATGAGCTCCACCCCGGCCATCGAAGCACCCGGCTTGGCTAGAGAAAACTCCTTTTCTTCCCAGAGCCATGCCTACGGTGGCTAGTGGCCTGTCAACAGCAGTCAATTTCAAGTAGCTTCAAGGCAGCATGAATGGAGCTTTCAAAATGGGAAAGCAAGGCTAGTTCCATCAGGCCCCCATTTCCACGGGCACACGCAGCATACATCCCTGTGCTTTCTAACAAGTCCAAACAGACACAGGTTACCCAGTGGTTCCTTCCCTGAATCAACTCCTCGAAGCAGGGTGTTCTGCAAATAGCGAACTGTCTCAACCAAGGATCGCCCCAGCTAGGCCTCCGGGCCCGTGGCTCTTCAAAAGCCTGCAGCGTTACACGAGGAACTGGGCTTTAGTTGCAGTCGGAACGCAGGCTGACATTCTCCTGGAGGCAGGGTGACTTCAGGCAGGGGGTCCCAGATGGAATGCGAAGCCGAGGGTTATTCTCAGTGCAGCTCAGACTAGGGTAATGAGGCAGACTTGCACGGAATGTTGGACCTGCTAGAAAGGTGTTCGTCGACCTGTGGGAGTGTTGAGGAAATCAAGCTGTCCCAAGAAAGAGTGCAGTCTGTTGCCCTACACTCGGCATACACAGAGTGGCTCCGAAGGGCTACGGGCCTGGATGTGGCATAGCGGGCCCATGGGGGCCTGGGGTTACTCAGTGTTCTTGCAGGGAATAGGGTGCCCACGCGAGGCTCCTAGATGTCCTGCCAAGCGGACTGACGTTAAAATAATGCAGAGCAGGGGCTTCGCTTGTGGTGCAGTGGTTGGGAATCCACCTGCCGATGCAGGGGACATGGGTTCGAGCCTTGGTCCACCAAGATCTCACATGCTGCGGAGCAACTAAGCCCGTGCTCCACAACGACTGAGCCTGCGCTCTAGAGTCCGGGAGCCACAATGACTGAGCCCGCATGCAACAACTACTGAAGTCCACGTGCCTGGAGCTTCTGCTCCACAACAAGAGGAGCCACCGCAATGAGAAGCCCGAGCACCGCAACGAAGAGTAGCCCCCGCTCGCTACAACTAGAGAAAGCTCACATGCAGCAACGAAGACCCGACACAGTAAAACAAAAATGATAAATTACATAAGAAAATAAATAAATACATAGACAGATAGATAAACAAATGAATCAATAAATAAACTAAAGCTGAGCAGGGGCTACGGCCTCCTGAAAACTGCAGCACGCCTCCGCTTCTGCACGGCAATTCAGGGCCTTACCTCGAGGCAAGTGCTCACGCTGAGCGTCCCGTTAGCGCCACAGCATGGTAGGATGCTGGCTTTCTCCTCGAGCAGAGTGACTTCAGGTAAGAGGTCCTCGAAGAATTCTAAGCACAGTGTTTTCTCATGGAAGCTCAGACGGGGGCCATGACGAACACTTCCATGGCACGTCGCACTGCCTAGAAATGTGGTCCTGAGGCTGTTCCAGTGCTCTGGAAATGTAGCTCTCCTTCAGGAACGAGCAGTGTGTTGCCCATCACTCGGCATACACAGAGGGCCTCCGAGAGACCGACCTTTGGGCCTCGGTGTTGCTCAGCAGGCCCACAGGGGTCTGGAGGTACTCACTGATCTTGGAGGGAAAATGATGCACACCCGAGGGGCCCAGGAGTCCTGAAAAGGGTACTTCTTTTAAAATAAAGCAGAACAGGGGCTTCCCTGGTGGCGCAGTGGTTGAGAAGCTGCCTGCCAATGCAGGGGACACGGGTTCGAGCCCTGGTCTGGGAGGTTCCCACATGCCGCGGAGCAACTGGGCACGTGAGACACAACCACTGAGCCTGCGCCTCTGGACCCTGTGCTCCGCAACAAGAGAGGCCGCGATAGCGAGAGGCCTACGCACCGCGATGAAGAGTCGCCCCCACTTACCGCAACTGGAGAGGCCCCTAGCACAGAAACGAAGACCCAACATAGCAATCAATCAATCAATACATAAATCGTAAAAAAACAATAAAACATTAAAAAAACTAAAATACAATAAAGCAGAACAGCGACTAAGACCTCGTGGAAAGGGCTGCATGCCTCCACTTCTGCGCGGCTACTCAGGGACTTACCTCGAGGCCAGTACTCACGTTGAGTTTCCCTTTAGCTCTAGAGCGTGGCAGGATGAGCTCCACCCCGGCCATCGAAGCACCCGGCTTGGCTAGAGAAAACTCCTTTTCTTCCCAGAGCCATGCCTACGGTGGCTAGTGGCCTGTCAACAGCAGTCAATTTCAAGTAGCTTCAAGGCAGCATGAATGGAGCTTTCAAAATGGGAAAGCAAGGCTAGTTCCATCAGGCCCCCATTTCCACGGGCACACGCAGCATACATCCCTGTGCTTTCTAACAAGTCCAAACAGACACAGGTTACCCAGTGGTTCCTTCCCTGAATCAACTCCTCGAAGCAGGGTGTTCTGCAAATAGCGAACTGTCTCAACCAAGGATCGCCCCAGCTAGGCCTCCGGGCCCGTGGCTCTTCAAAAGCCTGCAGCGTTACACGAGGAACTGGGCTTTAGTTGCAGTCGGAACGCAGGCTGACATTCTCCTGGAGGCAGGGTGACTTCAGGCAGGGGGTCCCAGATGGAATGCGAAGCCGAGGGTTATTCTCAGTGCAGCTCAGACTAGGGTAATGAGGCAGACTTGCACGGAATGTTGGACCTGCTAGAAAGGTGTTCGTCGACCTGTGGGAGTGTTGAGGAAATCAAGCTGTCCCAAGAAAGAGTGCAGTCTGTTGCCCTACACTCGGCATACACAGAGTGGCTCCGAAGGGCTACGGGCCTGGATGTGGCATAGCGGGCCCATGGGGGCCTGGGGTTACTCAGTGTTCTTGCAGGGAATAGGGTGCCCACGCGAGGCTCCTAGATGTCCTGCCAAGCGGACTGACGTTAAAATAATGCAGAGCAGGGGCTTCGCTTGTGGTGCAGTGGTTGGGAATCCACCTGCCGATGCAGGGGACATGGGTTCGAGCCTTGGTCCACCAAGATCTCACATGCTGCGGAGCAACTAAGCCCGTGCTCCACAACGACTGAGCCTGCGCTCTAGAGTCCGGGAGCCACAATGACTGAGCCCGCATGCAACAACTACTGAAGTCCACGTGCCTGGAGCTTCTGCTCCACAACAAGAGGAGCCACCGCAATGAGAAGCCCGAGCACCGCAACGAAGAGTAGCCCCCGCTCGCTACAACTAGAGAAAGCTCACATGCAGCAACGAAGACCCGACACAGTAAAACAAAAATGATAAATTACATAAGAAAATAAATAAATACATAGACAGATAGATAAACAAATGAATCAATAAATAAACTAAAGCTGAGCAGGGGCTACGGCCTCCTGAAAACTGCAGCACGCCTCCGCTTCTGCACGGCAATTCAGGGCCTTACCTCGAGGCAAGTGCTCACGCTGAGCGTCCCGTTAGCGCCACAGCATGGTAGGATGCTGGCTTTCTCCTCGAGCAGAGTGACTTCAGGTAAGAGGTCCTCGAAGAATTCTAAGCACAGTGTTTTCTCATGGAAGCTCAGACGGGGGCCATGACGAACACTTCCATGGCACGTCGCACTGCCTAGAAATGTGGTCCTGAGGCTGTTCCAGTGCTCTGGAAATGTAGCTCTCCTTCAGGAACGAGCAGTGTGTTGCCCATCACTCGGCATACACAGAGGGCCTCCGAGAGACCGACCTTTGGGCCTCGGTGTTGCTCAGCAGGCCCACAGGGGTCTGGAGGTACTCACTGATCTTGGAGGGAAAATGATGCACACCCGAGGGGCCCAGGAGTCCTGAAAAGGGTACTTCTTTTAAAATAAAGCAGAACAGGGGCTTCCCTGGTGGCGCAGTGGTTGAGAAGCTGCCTGCCAATGCAGGGGACACGGGTTCGAGCCCTGGTCTGGGAGGTTCCCACATGCCGCGGAGCAACTGGGCACGTGAGACACAACCACTGAGCCTGCGCCTCTGGACCCTGTGCTCCGCAACAAGAGAGGCCGCGATAGCGAGAGGCCTACGCACCGCGATGAAGAGTCGCCCCCACTTACCGCAACTGGAGAGGCCCCTAGCACAGAAACGAAGACCCAACATAGCAATCAATCAATCAATACATAAATCGTAAAAAAACAATAAAACATTAAAAAAACTAAAATACAATAAAGCAGAACAGCGACTAAGACCTCGTGGAAAGGGCTGCATGCCTCCACTTCTGCGCGGCTACTCAGGGACTTACCTCGAGGCCAGTACTCACGTTGAGTTTCCCTTTAGCTCTAGAGCGTGGCAGGATGAGCTCCACCCCGGCCATCGAAGCACCCGGCTTGGCTAGAGAAAACTCCTTTTCTTCCCAGAGCCATGCCTACGGTGGCTAGTGGCCTGTCAACAGCAGTCAATTTCAAGTAGCTTCAAGGCAGCATGAATGGAGCTTTCAAAATGGGAAAGCAAGGCTAGTTCCATCAGGCCCCCATTTCCACGGGCACACGCAGCATACATCCCTGTGCTTTCTAACAAGTCCAAACAGACACAGGTTACCCAGTGGTTCCTTCCCTGAATCAACTCCTCGAAGCAGGGTGTTCTGCAAATAGCGAACTGTCTCAACCAAGGATCGCCCCAGCTAGGCCTCCGGGCCCGTGGCTCTTCAAAAGCCTGCAGCGTTACACGAGGAACTGGGCTTTAGTTGCAGTCGGAACGCAGGCTGACATTCTCCTGGAGGCAGGGTGACTTCAGGCAGGGGGTCCCAGATGGAATGCGAAGCCGAGGGTTATTCTCAGTGCAGCTCAGACTAGGGTAATGAGGCAGACTTGCACGGAATGTTGGACCTGCTAGAAAGGTGTTCGTCGACCTGTGGGAGTGTTGAGGAAATCAAGCTGTCCCAAGAAAGAGTGCAGTCTGTTGCCCTACACTCGGCATACACAGAGTGGCTCCGAAGGGCTACGGGCCTGGATGTGGCATAGCGGGCCCATGGGGGCCTGGGGTTACTCAGTGTTCTTGCAGGGAATAGGGTGCCCACGCGAGGCTCCTAGATGTCCTGCCAAGCGGACTGACGTTAAAATAATGCAGAGCAGGGGCTTCGCTTGTGGTGCAGTGGTTGGGAATCCACCTGCCGATGCAGGGGACATGGGTTCGAGCCTTGGTCCACCAAGATCTCACATGCTGCGGAGCAACTAAGCCCGTGCTCCACAACGACTGAGCCTGCGCTCTAGAGTCCGGGAGCCACAATGACTGAGCCCGCATGCAACAACTACTGAAGTCCACGTGCCTGGAGCTTCTGCTCCACAACAAGAGGAGCCACCGCAATGAGAAGCCCGAGCACCGCAACGAAGAGTAGCCCCCGCTCGCTACAACTAGAGAAAGCTCACATGCAGCAACGAAGACCCGACACAGTAAAACAAAAATGATAAATTACATAAGAAAATAAATAAATACATAGACAGATAGATAAACAAATGAATCAATAAATAAACTAAAGCTGAGCAGGGGCTACGGCCTCCTGAAAACTGCAGCACGCCTCCGCTTCTGCACGGCAATTCAGGGCCTTACCTCGAGGCAAGTGCTCACGCTGAGCGTCCCGTTAGCGCCACAGCATGGTAGGATGCTGGCTTTCTCCTCGAGCAGAGTGACTTCAGGTAAGAGGTCCTCGAAGAATTCTAAGCACAGTGTTTTCTCATGGAAGCTCAGACGGGGGCCATGACGAACACTTCCATGGCACGTCGCACTGCCTAGAAATGTGGTCCTGAGGCTGTTCCAGTGCTCTGGAAATGTAGCTCTCCTTCAGGAACGAGCAGTGTGTTGCCCATCACTCGGCATACACAGAGGGCCTCCGAGAGACCGACCTTTGGGCCTCGGTGTTGCTCAGCAGGCCCACAGGGGTCTGGAGGTACTCCCTGATCTTGGAGGGAAAATGATGCACACCCGAGGGGCCCAGGAGTCCTGAAAAGGGTACTTCTTTTAAAATAAAGCAGAACAGGGGCTTCCCTGGTGGCGCAGTGGTTGAGAAGCTGCCTGCCAATGCAGGGGACACGGGTTCGAGCCCTGGTCTGGGAGGTTCCCACATGCCGCGGAGCAACTGGGCACGTGAGACACAACCACTGAGCCTGCGCCTCTGGACCCTGTGCTCCGCAACAAGAGAGGCCGCGATAGCGAGAGGCCTACGCACCGCGATGAAGAGTCGCCCCCACTTACCGCAACTGGAGAGGCCCCTAGCACAGAAACGAAGACCCAACATAGCAATCAATCAATCAATACATAAATCTTAAAAAAACAATAAAACATTAAAAAAACTAAAATACAATAAAGCAGAACAGCGACTAAGACCTCGTGGAAAGGGCTGCATGCCTCCACTTCTGCGCGGCTACTCAGGGACTTACCTCGAGGCCAGTACTCACGTTGAGTTTCCCTTTAGCTCTAGAGCGTGGCAGGATGAGCTCCACCCCGGCCATCGAAGCACCCGGCTTGGCTAGAGAAAACTCCTTTTCTTCCCAGAGCCATGCCTACGGTGGCTAGTGGCCTGTCAACAGCAGTCAATTTCAAGTAGCTTCAAGGCAGCATGAATGGAGCTTTCAAAATGGGAAAGCAAGGCTAGTTCCATCAGGCCCCCATTTCCACGGGCACACGCAGCATACATCCCTGTGCTTTCTAACAAGTCCAAACAGACACAGGTTACCCAGTGGTTCCTTCCCTGAATCAACTCCTCGAAGCAGGGTGTTCTGCAAATAGCGAACTGTCTCAACCAAGGATCGCCCCAGCTAGGCCTCCGGGCCCGTGGCTCTTCAAAAGCCTGCAGCGTTACACGAGGAACTGGGCTTTAGTTGCAGTCGGAACGCAGGCTGACATTCTCCTGGAGGCAGGGTGACTTCAGGCAGGGGGTCCCAGATGGAATGCGAAGCCGAGGGTTATTCTCAGTGCAGCTCAGACTAGGGTAATGAGGCAGACTTGCACGGAATGTTGGACCTGCTAGAAAGGTGTTCGTCGACCTGTGGGAGTGTTGAGGAAATCAAGCTGTCCCAAGAAAGAGTGCAGTCTGTTGCCCTACACTCGGCATACACAGAGTGGCTCCGAAGGGCTACGGGCCTGGATGTGGCATAGCGGGCCCATGGGGGCCTGGGGTTACTCAGTGTTCTTGCAGGGAATAGGGTGCCCACGCGAGGCTCCTAGATGTCCTGCCAAGCGGACTGACGTTAAAATAATGCAGAGCAGGGGCTTCGCTTGTGGTGCAGTGGTTGGGAATCCACCTGCCGATGCAGGGGACATGGGTTCGAGCCTTGGTCCACCAAGATCTCACATGCTGCGGAGCAACTAAGCCCGTGCTCCACAACGACTGAGCCTGCGCTCTAGAGTCCGGGAGCCACAATGACTGAGCCCGCATGCAACAACTACTGAAGTCCACGTGCCTGGAGCTTCTGCTCCACAACAAGAGGAGCCACCGCAATGAGAAGCCCGAGCACCGCAACGAAGAGTAGCCCCCGCTCGCTACAACTAGAGAAAGCTCACATGCAGCAACGAAGACCCGACACAGTAAAACAAAAATGATAAATTACATAAGAAAATAAATAAATACATAGACAGATAGATAAACAAATGAATCAATAAATAAACTAAAGCTGAGCAGGGGCTACGGCCTCCTGAAAACTGCAGCACGCCTCCGCTTCTGCACGGCAATTCAGGGCCTTACCTCGAGGCAAGTGCTCACGCTGAGCGTCCCGTTAGCGCCACAGCATGGTAGGATGCTGGCTTTCTCCTCGAGCAGAGTGACTTCAGGTAAGAGGTCCTCGAAGAATTCTAAGCACAGTGTTTTCTCATGGAAGCTCAGACGGGGGCCATGACGAACACTTCCATGGCACGTCGCACTGCCTAGAAATGTGGTCCTGAGGCTGTTCCAGTGCTCTGGAAATGTAGCTCTCCTTCAGGAACGAGCAGTGTGTTGCCCATCACTCGGCATACACAGAGGGCCTCCGAGAGACCGACCTTTGGGCCTCGGTGTTGCTCAGCAGGCCCACAGGGGTCTGGAGGTACTCCCTGATCTTGGAGGGAAAATGATGCACACCCGAGGGGCCCAGGAGTCCTGAAAAGGGTACTTCTTTTAAAATAAAGCAGAACAGGGGCTTCCCTGGTGGCGCAGTGGTTGAGAAGCTGCCTGCCAATGCAGGGGACACGGGTTCGAGCCCTGGTCTGGGAGGTTCCCACATGCCGCGGAGCAACTGGGCACGTGAGACACAACCACTGAGCCTGCGCCTCTGGACCCTGTGCTCCGCAACAAGAGAGGCCGCGATAGCGAGAGGCCTACGCACCGCGATGAAGAGTCGCCCCCACTTACCGCAACTGGAGAGGCCCCTAGCACAGAAACGAAGACCCAACATAGCAATCAATCAATCAATACATAAATCTTAAAAAAACAATAAAACATTAAAAAAACTAAAATACAATAAAGCAGAACAGCGACTAAGACCTCGTGGAAAGGGCTGCATGCCTCCACTTCTGCGCGGCTACTCAGGGACTTACCTCGAGGCCAGTACTCACGTTGAGTTTCCCTTTAGCTCTAGAGCGTGGCAGGATGAGCTCCACCCCGGCCATCGAAGCACCCGGCTTGGCTAGAGAAAACTCCTTTTCTTCCCAGAGCCATGCCTACGGTGGCTAGTGGCCTGTCAACAGCAGTCAATTTCAAGTAGCTTCAAGGCAGCATGAATGGAGCTTTCAAAATGGGAAAGCAAGGCTAGTTCCATCAGGCCCCCATTTCCACGGGCACACGCAGCATACATCCCTGTGCTTTCTAACAAGTCCAAACAGACACAGGTTACCCAGTGGTTCCTTCCCTGAATCAACTCCTCGAAGCAGGGTGTTCTGCAAATAGCGAACTGTCTCAACCAAGGATCGCCCCAGCTAGGCCTCCGGGCCCGTGGCTCTTCAAAAGCCTGCAGCGTTACACGAGGAACTGGGCTTTAGTTGCAGTCGGAACGCAGGCTGACATTCTCCTGGAGGCAGGGTGACTTCAGGCAGGGGGTCCCAGATGGAATGCGAAGCCGAGGGTTATTCTCAGTGCAGCTCAGACTAGGGTAATGAGGCAGACTTGCACGGAATGTTGGACCTGCTAGAAAGGTGTTCGTCGACCTGTGGGAGTGTTGAGGAAATCAAGCTGTCCCAAGAAAGAGTGCAGTCTGTTGCCCTACACTCGGCATACACAGAGTGGCTCCGAAGGGCTACGGGCCTGGATGTGGCATAGCGGGCCCATGGGGGCCTGGGGTTACTCAGTGTTCTTGCAGGGAATAGGGTGCCCACGCGAGGCTCCTAGATGTCCTGCCAAGCGGACTGACGTTAAAATAATGCAGAGCAGGGGCTTCGCTTGTGGTGCAGTGGTTGGGAATCCACCTGCCGATGCAGGGGACATGGGTTCGAGCCTTGGTCCACCAAGATCTCACATGCTGCGGAGCAACTAAGCCCGTGCTCCACAACGACTGAGCCTGCGCTCTAGAGTCCGGGAGCCACAATGACTGAGCCCGCATGCAACAACTACTGAAGTCCACGTGCCTGGAGCTTCTGCTCCACAACAAGAGGAGCCACCGCAATGAGAAGCCCGAGCACCGCAACGAAGAGTAGCCCCCGCTCGCTACAACTAGAGAAAGCTCACATGCAGCAACGAAGACCCGACACAGTAAAACAAAAATGATAAATTACATAAGAAAATAAATAAATACATAGACAGATAGATAAACAAATGAATCAATAAATAAACTAAAGCTGAGCAGGGGCTACGGCCTCCTGAAAACTGCAGCACGCCTCCGCTTCTGCACGGCAATTCAGGGCCTTACCTCGAGGCAAGTGCTCACGCTGAGCGTCCCGTTAGCGCCACAGCATGGTAGGATGCTGGCTTTCTCCTCGAGCAGAGTGACTTCAGGTAAGAGGTCCTCGAAGAATTCTAAGCACAGTGTTTTCTCATGGAAGCTCAGACGGGGGCCATGACGAACACTTCCATGGCACGTCGCACTGCCTAGAAATGTGGTCCTGAGGCTGTTCCAGTGCTCTGGAAATGTAGCTCTCCTTCAGGAACGAGCAGTGTGTTGCCCATCACTCGGCATACACAGAGGGCCTCCGAGAGACCGACCTTTGGGCCTCGGTGTTGCTCAGCAGGCCCACAGGGGTCTGGAGGTACTCCCTGATCTTGGAGGGAAAATGATGCACACCCGAGGGGCCCAGGAGTCCTGAAAAGGGTACTTCTTTTAAAATAAAGCAGAACAGGGGCTTCCCTGGTGGCGCAGTGGTTGAGAAGCTGCCTGCCAATGCAGGGGACACGGGTTCGAGCCCTGGTCTGGGAGGTTCCCACATGCCGCGGAGCAACTGGGCACGTGAGACACAACCACTGAGCCTGCGCCTCTGGACCCTGTGCTCCGCAACAAGAGAGGCCGCGATAGCGAGAGGCCTACGCACCGCGATGAAGAGTCGCCCCCACTTACCGCAACTGGAGAGGCCCCTAGCACAGAAACGAAGACCCAACATAGCAATCAATCAATCAATACATAAATCGTAAAAAAACAATAAAACATTAAAAAAACTAAAATACAATAAAGCAGAACAGCGACTAAGACCTCGTGGAAAGGGCTGCATGCCTCCACTTCTGCGCGGCTACTCAGGGACTTACCTCGAGGCCAGTACTCACGTTGAGTTTCCCTTTAGCTCTAGAGCGTGGCAGGATGAGCTCCACCCCGGCCATCGAAGCACCCGGCTTGGCTAGAGAAAACTCCTTTTCTTCCCAGAGCCATGCCTACGGTGGCTAGTGGCCTGTCAACAGCAGTCAATTTCAAGTAGCTTCAAGGCAGCATGAATGGAGCTTTCAAAATGGGAAAGCAAGGCTAGTTCCATCAGGCCCCCATTTCCACGGGCACACGCAGCATACATCCCTGTGCTTTCTAACAAGTCCAAACAGACACAGGTTACCCAGTGGTTCCTTCCCTGAATCAACTCCTCGAAGCAGGGTGTTCTGCAAATAGCGAACTGTCTCAACCAAGGATCGCCCCAGCTAGGCCTCCGGGCCCGTGGCTCTTCAAAAGCCTGCAGCGTTACACGAGGAACTGGGCTTTAGTTGCAGTCGGAACGCAGGCTGACATTCTCCTGGAGGCAGGGTGACTTCAGGCAGGGGGTCCCAGATGGAATGCGAAGCCGAGGGTTATTCTCAGTGCAGCTCAGACTAGGGTAATGAGGCAGACTTGCACGGAATGTTGGACCTGCTAGAAAGGTGTTCGTCGACCTGTGGGAGTGTTGAGGAAATCAAGCTGTCCCAAGAAAGAGTGCAGTCTGTTGCCCTACACTCGGCATACACAGAGTGGCTCCGAAGGGCTACGGGCCTGGATGTGGCATAGCGGGCCCATGGGGGCCTGGGGTTACTCAGTGTTCTTGCAGGGAATAGGGTGCCCACGCGAGGCTCCTAGATGTCCTGCCAAGCGGACTGACGTTAAAATAATGCAGAGCAGGGGCTTCGCTTGTGGTGCAGTGGTTGGGAATCCACCTGCCGATGCAGGGGACATGGGTTCGAGCCTTGGTCCACCAAGATCTCACATGCTGCGGAGCAACTAAGCCCGTGCTCCACAACGACTGAGCCTGCGCTCTAGAGTCCGGGAGCCACAATGACTGAGCCCGCATGCAACAACTACTGAAGTCCACGTGCCTGGAGCTTCTGCTCCACAACAAGAGGAGCCACCGCAATGAGAAGCCCGAGCACCGCAACGAAGAGTAGCCCCCGCTCGCTACAACTAGAGAAAGCTCACATGCAGCAACGAAGACCCGACACAGTAAAACAAAAATGATAAATTACATAAGAAAATAAATAAATACATAGACAGATAGATAAACAAATGAATCAATAAATAAACTAAAGCTGAGCAGGGGCTACGGCCTCCTGAAAACTGCAGCACGCCTCCGCTTCTGCACGGCAATTCAGGGCCTTACCTCGAGGCAAGTGCTCACGCTGAGCGTCCCGTTAGCGCCACAGCATGGTAGGATGCTGGCTTTCTCCTCGAGCAGAGTGACTTCAGGTAAGAGGTCCTCGAAGAATTCTAAGCACAGTGTTTTCTCATGGAAGCTCAGACGGGGGCCATGACGAACACTTCCATGGCACGTCGCACTGCCTAGAAATGTGGTCCTGAGGCTGTTCCAGTGCTCTGGAAATGTAGCTCTCCTTCAGGAACGAGCAGTGTGTTGCCCATCACTCGGCATACACAGAGGGCCTCCGAGAGACCGACCTTTGGGCCTCGGTGTTGCTCAGCAGGCCCACAGGGGTCTGGAGGTACTCCCTGATCTTGGAGGGAAAATGATGCACACCCGAGGGGCCCAGGAGTCCTGAAAAGGGTACTTCTTTTAAAATAAAGCAGAACAGGGGCTTCCCTGGTGGCGCAGTGGTTGAGAAGCTGCCTGCCAATGCAGGGGACACGGGTTCGAGCCCTGGTCTGGGAGGTTCCCACATGCCGCGGAGCAACTGGGCACGTGAGACACAACCACTGAGCCTGCGCCTCTGGACCCTGTGCTCCGCAACAAGAGAGGCCGCGATAGCGAGAGGCCTACGCACCGCGATGAAGAGTCGCCCCCACTTACCGCAACTGGAGAGGCCCCTAGCACAGAAACGAAGACCCAACATAGCAATCAATCAATCAATACATAAATCTTAAAAAAACAATAAAACATTAAAAAAACTAAAATACAATAAAGCAGAACAGCGACTAAGACCTCGTGGAAAGGGCTGCATGCCTCCACTTCTGCGCGGCTACTCAGGGACTTACCTCGAGGCCAGTACTCACGTTGAGTTTCCCTTTAGCTCTAGAGCGTGGCAGGATGAGCTCCACCCCGGCCATCGAAGCACCCGGCTTGGCTAGAGAAAACTCCTTTTCTTCCCAGAGCCATGCCTACGGTGGCTAGTGGCCTGTCAACAGCAGTCAATTTCAAGTAGCTTCAAGGCAGCATGAATGGAGCTTTCAAAATGGGAAAGCAAGGCTAGTTCCATCAGGCCCCCATTTCCACGGGCACACGCAGCATACATCCCTGTGCTTTCTAACAAGTCCAAACAGACACAGGTTACCCAGTGGTTCCTTCCCTGAATCAACTCCTCGAAGCAGGGTGTTCTGCAAATAGCGAACTGTCTCAACCAAGGATCGCCCCAGCTAGGCCTCCGGGCCCGTGGCTCTTCAAAAGCCTGCAGCGTTACACGAGGAACTGGGCTTTAGTTGCAGTCGGAACGCAGGCTGACATTCTCCTGGAGGCAGGGTGACTTCAGGCAGGGGGTCCCAGATGGAATGCGAAGCCGAGGGTTATTCTCAGTGCAGCTCAGACTAGGGTAATGAGGCAGACTTGCACGGAATGTTGGACCTGCTAGAAAGGTGTTCGTCGACCTGTGGGAGTGTTGAGGAAATCAAGCTGTCCCAAGAAAGAGTGCAGTCTGTTGCCCTACACTCGGCATACACAGAGTGGCTCCGAAGGGCTACGGGCCTGGATGTGGCATAGCGGGCCCATGGGGGCCTGGGGTTACTCAGTGTTCTTGCAGGGAATAGGGTGCCCACGCGAGGCTCCTAGATGTCCTGCCAAGCGGACTGACGTTAAAATAATGCAGAGCAGGGGCTTCGCTTGTGGTGCAGTGGTTGGGAATCCACCTGCCGATGCAGGGGACATGGGTTCGAGCCTTGGTCCACCAAGATCTCACATGCTGCGGAGCAACTAAGCCCGTGCTCCACAACGACTGAGCCTGCGCTCTAGAGTCCGGGAGCCACAATGACTGAGCCCGCATGCAACAACTACTGAAGTCCACGTGCCTGGAGCTTCTGCTCCACAACAAGAGGAGCCACCGCAATGAGAAGCCCGAGCACCGCAACGAAGAGTAGCCCCCGCTCGCTACAACTAGAGAAAGCTCACATGCAGCAACGAAGACCCGACACAGTAAAACAAAAATGATAAATTACATAAGAAAATAAATAAATACATAGACAGATAGATAAACAAATGAATCAATAAATAAACTAAAGCTGAGCAGGGGCTACGGCCTCCTGAAAACTGCAGCACGCCTCCGCTTCTGCACGGCAATTCAGGGCCTTACCTCGAGGCAAGTGCTCACGCTGAGCGTCCCGTTAGCGCCACAGCATGGTAGGATGCTGGCTTTCTCCTCGAGCAGAGTGACTTCAGGTAAGAGGTCCTCGAAGAATTCTAAGCACAGTGTTTTCTCATGGAAGCTCAGACGGGGGCCATGACGAACACTTCCATGGCACGTCGCACTGCCTAGAAATGTGGTCCTGAGGCTGTTCCAGTGCTCTGGAAATGTAGCTCTCCTTCAGGAACGAGCAGTGTGTTGCCCATCACTCGGCATACACAGAGGGCCTCCGAGAGACCGACCTTTGGGCCTCGGTGTTGCTCAGCAGGCCCACAGGGGTCTGGAGGTACTCACTGATCTTGGAGGGAAAATGATGCACACCCGAGGGGCCCAGGAGTCCTGAAAAGGGTACTTCTTTTAAAATAAAGCAGAACAGGGGCTTCCCTGGTGGCGCAGTGGTTGAGAAGCTGCCTGCCAATGCAGGGGACACGGGTTCGAGCCCTGGTCTGGGAGGTTCCCACATGCCGCGGAGCAACTGGGCACGTGAGACACAACCACTGAGCCTGCGCCTCTGGACCCTGTGCTCCGCAACAAGAGAGGCCGCGATAGCGAGAGGCCTACGCACCGCGATGAAGAGTCGCCCCCACTTACCGCAACTGGAGAGGCCCCTAGCACAGAAACGAAGACCCAACATAGCAATCAATCAATCAATACATAAATCTTAAAAAAACAATAAAACATTAAAAAAACTAAAATACAATAAAGCAGAACAGCGACTAAGACCTCGTGGAAAGGGCTGCATGCCTCCACTTCTGCGCGGCTACTCAGGGACTTACCTCGAGGCCAGTACTCACGTTGAGTTTCCCTTTAGCTCTAGAGCGTGGCAGGATGAGCTCCACCCCGGCCATCGAAGCACCCGGCTTGGCTAGAGAAAACTCCTTTTCTTCCCAGAGCCATGCCTACGGTGGCTAGTGGCCTGTCAACAGCAGTCAATTTCAAGTAGCTTCAAGGCAGCATGAATGGAGCTTTCAAAATGGGAAAGCAAGGCTAGTTCCATCAGGCCCCCATTTCCACGGGCACACGCAGCATACATCCCTGTGCTTTCTAACAAGTCCAAACAGACACAGGTTACCCAGTGGTTCCTTCCCTGAATCAACTCCTCGAAGCAGGGTGTTCTGCAAATAGCGAACTGTCTCAACCAAGGATCGCCCCAGCTAGGCCTCCGGGCCCGTGGCTCTTCAAAAGCCTGCAGCGTTACACGAGGAACTGGGCTTTAGTTGCAGTCGGAACGCAGGCTGACATTCTCCTGGAGGCAGGGTGACTTCAGGCAGGGGGTCCCAGATGGAATGCGAAGCCGAGGGTTATTCTCAGTGCAGCTCAGACTAGGGTAATGAGGCA
This sequence comes from Balaenoptera physalus, assembly GCF_965194825.1. Classification (NCBI taxonomy): domain Eukaryota; kingdom Metazoa; phylum Chordata; class Mammalia; order Artiodactyla; family Balaenopteridae; genus Balaenoptera; species Balaenoptera physalus. The sequence continues at coordinate 114,345,338 of NC_138889.1, read as the reverse complement.
GACTTGCACGGAATGTTGGACCTGCTAGAAAGGTGTTCGTCGACCTGTGGGAGTGTTGAGGAAATCAAGCTGTCCCAAGAAAGAGTGCAGTCTGTTGCCCTACACTCGGCATACACAGAGTGGCTCCGAAGGGCTACGGGCCTGGATGTGGCATAGCGGGCCCATGGGGGCCTGGGGTTACTCAGTGTTCTTGCAGGGAATAGGGTGCCCACGCGAGGCTCCTAGATGTCCTGCCAAGCGGACTGACGTTAAAATAATGCAGAGCAGGGGCTTCGCTTGTGGTGCAGTGGTTGGGAATCCACCTGCCGATGCAGGGGACATGGGTTCGAGCCTTGGTCCACCAAGATCTCACATGCTGCGGAGCAACTAAGCCCGTGCTCCACAACGACTGAGCCTGCGCTCTAGAGTCCGGGAGCCACAATGACTGAGCCCGCATGCAACAACTACTGAAGTCCACGTGCCTGGAGCTTCTGCTCCACAACAAGAGGAGCCACCGCAATGAGAAGCCCGAGCACCGCAACGAAGAGTAGCCCCCGCTCGCTACAACTAGAGAAAGCTCACATGCAGCAACGAAGACCCGACACAGTAAAACAAAAATGATAAATTACATAAGAAAATAAATAAATACATAGACAGATAGATAAACAAATGAATCAATAAATAAACTAAAGCTGAGCAGGGGCTACGGCCTCCTGAAAACTGCAGCACGCCTCCGCTTCTGCACGGCAATTCAGGGCCTTACCTCGAGGCAAGTGCTCACGCTGAGCGTCCCGTTAGCGCCACAGCATGGTAGGATGCTGGCTTTCTCCTCGAGCAGAGTGACTTCAGGTAAGAGGTCCTCGAAGAATTCTAAGCACAGTGTTTTCTCATGGAAGCTCAGACGGGGGCCATGACGAACACTTCCATGGCACGTCGCACTGCCTAGAAATGTGGTCCTGAGGCTGTTCCAGTGCTCTGGAAATGTAGCTCTCCTTCAGGAACGAGCAGTGTGTTGCCCATCACTCGGCATACACAGAGGGCCTCCGAGAGACCGACCTTTGGGCCTCGGTGTTGCTCAGCAGGCCCACAGGGGTCTGGAGGTACTCACTGATCTTGGAGGGAAAATGATGCACACCCGAGGGGCCCAGGAGTCCTGAAAAGGGTACTTCTTTTAAAATAAAGCAGAACAGGGGCTTCCCTGGTGGCGCAGTGGTTGAGAAGCTGCCTGCCAATGCAGGGGACACGGGTTCGAGCCCTGGTCTGGGAGGTTCCCACATGCCGCGGAGCAACTGGGCACGTGAGACACAACCACTGAGCCTGCGCCTCTGGACCCTGTGCTCCGCAACAAGAGAGGCCGCGATAGCGAGAGGCCTACGCACCGCGATGAAGAGTCGCCCCCACTTACCGCAACTGGAGAGGCCCCTAGCACAGAAACGAAGACCCAACATAGCAATCAATCAATCAATACATAAATCTTAAAAAAACAATAAAACATTAAAAAAACTAAAATACAATAAAGCAGAACAGCGACTAAGACCTCGTGGAAAGGGCTGCATGCCTCCACTTCTGCGCGGCTACTCAGGGACTTACCTCGAGGCCAGTACTCACGTTGAGTTTCCCTTTAGCTCTAGAGCGTGGCAGGATGAGCTCCACCCCGGCCATCGAAGCACCCGGCTTAGCTAGAGAAAACTCCTTTTCTTCCCAGAGCCATGCCTACAGTGGCTAGTGGCCTGTCAACAGCAGTCAATTTCAAGTAGCTTCAAGGCAGCATGAATGGAGCTTTCAAAATGGGAAAGCAAGGCTAGTTCCATCAGGCCCCCATTTCCACGGGCACACGCAGCATACATCCCTGTGCTTTCTAACAAGTCCAAACAGACACAGGTTACCCAGTGGTTCCTTCCCTGAATCAACTCCTCGAAGCAGGGTGTTCTGCAAATAGCGAACTGTCTCAACCAAGGATCGCCCCAGCTAGGCCTCCGGGCCCGTGGCTCTTCAAAAGCCTGCAGCGTTACACGAGGAACTGGGCTTTAGTTGCAGTCGGAACGCAGGCTGACATTCTCCTGGAGGCAGGGTGACTTCAGGCAGGGGGTCCCAGATGGAATGCGAAGCCGAGGGTTATTCTCAGTGCAGCTCAGACTAGGGTAATGAGGCAGACTTGCACGGAATGTTGGACCTGCTAGAAAGGTGTTCGTCGACCTGTGGGAGTGTTGAGGAAATCAAGCTGTCCCAAGAAAGAGTGCAGTCTGTTGCCCTACACTCGGCATACACAGAGTGGCTCCGAAGGGCTACGGGCCTGGATGTGGCATAGCGGGCCCATGGGGGCCTGGGGTTACTCAGTGTTCTTGCAGGGAATAGGGTGCCCACGCGAGGCTCCTAGATGTCCTGCCAAGCGGACTGACGTTAAAATAATGCAGAGCAGGGGCTTCGCTTGTGGTGCAGTGGTTGGGAATCCACCTGCCGATGCAGGGGACATGGGTTCGAGCCTTGGTCCACCAAGATCTCACATGCTGCGGAGCAACTAAGCCCGTGCTCCACAACGACTGAGCCTGCGCTCTAGAGTCCGGGAGCCACAATGACTGAGCCCGCATGCAACAACTACTGAAGTCCACGTGCCTGGAGCTTCTGCTCCACAACAAGAGGAGCCACCGCAATGAGAAGCCCGAGCACCGCAACGAAGAGTAGCCCCCGCTCGCTACAACTAGAGAAAGCTCACATGCAGCAACGAAGACCCGACACAGTAAAACAAAAATGATAAATTACATAAGAAAATAAATAAATACATAGACAGATAGATAAACAAATGAATCAATAAATAAACTAAAGCTGAGCAGGGGCTACGGCCTCCTGAAAACTGCAGCACGCCTCCGCTTCTGCACGGCAATTCAGGGCCTTACCTCGAGGCAAGTGCTCACGCTGAGCGTCCCGTTAGCGCCACAGCATGGTAGGATGCTGGCTTTCTCCTCGAGCAGAGTGACTTCAGGTAAGAGGTCCTCGAAGAATTCTAAGCACAGTGTTTTCTCATGGAAGCTCAGACGGGGGCCATGACGAACACTTCCATGGCACGTCGCACTGCCTAGAAATGTGGTCCTGAGGCTGTTCCAGTGCTCTGGAAATGTAGCTCTCCTTCAGGAACGAGCAGTGTGTTGCCCATCACTCGGCATACACAGAGGGCCTCCGAGAGACCGACCTTTGGGCCTCGGTGTTGCTCAGCAGGCCCACAGGGGTCTGGAGGTACTCCCTGATCTTGGAGGGAAAATGATGCACACCCGAGGGGCCCAGGAGTCCTGAAAAGGGTACTTCTTTTAAAATAAAGCAGAACAGGGGCTTCCCTGGTGGCGCAGTGGTTGAGAAGCTGCCTGCCAATGCAGGGGACACGGGTTCGAGCCCTGGTCTGGGAGGTTCCCACATGCCGCGGAGCAACTGGGCACGTGAGACACAACCACTGAGCCTGCGCCTCTGGACCCTGTGCTCCGCAACAAGAGAGGCCGCGATAGCGAGAGGCCTACGCACCGCGATGAAGAGTCGCCCCCACTTACCGCAACTGGAGAGGCCCCTAGCACAGAAACGAAGACCCAACATAGCAATCAATCAATCAATACATAAATCTTAAAAAAACAATAAAACATTAAAAAAACTAAAATACAATAAAGCAGAACAGCGACTAAGACCTCGTGGAAAGGGCTGCATGCCTCCACTTCTGCGCGGCTACTCAGGGACTTACCTCGAGGCCAGTACTCACGTTGAGTTTCCCTTTAGCTCTAGAGCGTGGCAGGATGAGCTCCACCCCGGCCATCGAAGCACCCGGCTTAGCTAGAGAAAACTCCTTTTCTTCCCAGAGCCATGCCTACGGTGGCTAGTGGCCTGTCAACAGCAGTCAATTTCAAGTAGCTTCAAGGCAGCATGAATGGAGCTTTCAAAATGGGAAAGCAAGGCTAGTTCCATCAGGCCCCCATTTCCACGGGCACACGCAGCATACATCCCTGTGCTTTCTAACAAGTCCAAACAGACACAGGTTACCCAGTGGTTCCTTCCCTGAATCAACTCCTCGAAGCAGGGTGTTCTGCAAATAGCGAACTGTCTCAACCAAGGATCGCCCCAGCTAGGCCTCCGGGCCCGTGGCTCTTCAAAAGCCTGCAGCGTTACACGAGGAACTGGGCTTTAGTTGCAGTCGGAACGCAGGCTGACATTCTCCTGGAGGCAGGGTGACTTCAGGCAGGGGGTCCCAGATGGAATGCGAAGCCGAGGGTTATTCTCAGTGCAGCTCAGACTAGGGTAATGAGGCAGACTTGCACGGAATGTTGGACCTGCTAGAAAGGTGTTCGTCGACCTATGGGAGTGTTGAGGAAATCAAGCTGTCCCAAGAAAGAGTGCAGTCTGTTGCCCTACACTCGGCATACACAGAGTGGCTCCGAAGGGCTACGGGCCTGGATGTGGCATAGCGGGCCCATGGGGGCCTGGGGTTACTCAGTGTTCTTGCAGGGAATAGGGTGCCCACGCGAGGCTCCTAGATGTCCTGCCAAGCGGACTGACGTTAAAATAATGCAGAGCAGGGGCTTCGCTTGTGGTGCAGTGGTTGGGAATCCACCTGCCGATGCAGGGGACATGGGTTCGAGCCTTGGTCCACCAAGATCTCACATGCTGCGGAGCAACTAAGCCCGTGCTCCACAACGACTGAGCCTGCGCTCTAGAGTCCGGGAGCCACAATGACTGAGCCCGCATGCAACAACTACTGAAGTCCACGTGCCTGGAGCTTCTGCTCCACAACAAGAGGAGCCACCGCAATGAGAAGCCCGAGCACCGCAACGAAGAGTAGCCCCCGCTCGCTACAACTAGAGAAAGCTCACATGCAGCAACGAAGACCCGACACAGTAAAACAAAAATGATAAATTACATAAGAAAATAAATAAATACATAGACAGATAGATAAACAAATGAATCAATAAATAAACTAAAGCTGAGCAGGGGCTACGGCCTCCTGAAAACTGCAGCACGCCTCCGCTTCTGCACGGCAATTCAGGGCCTTACCTCGAGGCAAGTGCTCACGCTGAGCGTCCCGTTAGCGCCACAGCATGGTAGGATGCTGGCTTTCTCCTCGAGCAGAGTGACTTCAGGTAAGAGGTCCTCGAAGAATTCTAAGCACAGTGTTTTCTCATGGAAGCTCAGACGGGGGCCATGACGAACACTTCCATGGCACGTCGCACTGCCTAGAAATGTGGTCCTGAGGCTGTTCCAGTGCTCTGGAAATGTAGCTCTCCTTCAGGAACGAGCAGTGTGTTGCCCATCACTCGGCATACACAGAGGGCCTCCGAGAGACCGACCTTTGGGCCTCGGTGTTGCTCAGCAGGCCCACAGGGGTCTGGAGGTACTCCCTGATCTTGGAGGGAAAATGATGCACACCCGAGGGGCCCAGGAGTCCTGAAAAGGGTACTTCTTTTAAAATAAAGCAGAACAGGGGCTTCCCTGGTGGCGCAGTGGTTGAGAAGCTGCCTGCCAATGCAGGGGACACGGGTTCGAGCCCTGGTCTGGGAGGTTCCCACATGCCGCGGAGCAACTGGGCACGTGAGACACAACCACTGAGCCTGCGCCTCTGGACCCTGTGCTCCGCAACAAGAGAGGCCGCGATAGCGAGAGGCCTACGCACCGCGATGAAGAGTCGCCCCCACTTACCGCAACTGGAGAGGCCCCTAGCACAGAAACGAAGACCCAACATAGCAATCAATCAATCAATACATAAATCTTAAAAAAACAATAAAACATTAAAAAAACTAAAATACAATAAAGCAGAACAGCGACTAAGACCTCGTGGAAAGGGCTGCATGCCTCCACTTCTGCGCGGCTACTCAGGGACTTACCTCGAGGCCAGTACTCACGTTGAGTTTCCCTTTAGCTCTAGAGCGTGGCAGGATGAGCTCCACCCCGGCCATCGAAGCACCCGGCTTGGCTAGAGAAAACTCCTTTTCTTCCCAGAGCCATGCCTACGGTGGCTAGTGGCCTGTCAACAGCAGTCAATTTCAAGTAGCTTCAAGGCAGCATGAATGGAGCTTTCAAAATGGGAAAGCAAGGCTAGTTCCATCAGGCCCCCATTTCCACGGGCACACGCAGCATACATCCCTGTGCTTTCTAACAAGTCCAAACAGACACAGGTTACCCAGTGGTTCCTTCCCTGAATCAACTCCTCGAAGCAGGGTGTTCTGCAAATAGCGAACTGTCTCAACCAAGGATCGCCCCAGCTAGGCCTCCGGGCCCGTGGCTCTTCAAAAGCCTGCAGCGTTACACGAGGAACTGGGCTTTAGTTGCAGTCGGAACGCAGGCTGACATTCTCCTGGAGGCAGGGTGACTTCAGGCAGGGGGTCCCAGATGGAATGCGAAGCCGAGGGTTATTCTCAGTGCAGCTCAGACTAGGGTAATGAGGCAGACTTGCACGGAATGTTGGACCTGCTAGAAAGGTGTTCGTCGACCTGTGGGAGTGTTGAGGAAATCAAGCTGTCCCAAGAAAGAGTGCAGTCTGTTGCCCTACACTCGGCATACACAGAGTGGCTCCGAAGGGCTACGGGCCTGGATGTGGCATAGCGGGCCCATGGGGGCCTGGGGTTACTCAGTGTTCTTGCAGGGAATAGGGTGCCCACGCGAGGCTCCTAGATGTCCTGCCAAGCGGACTGACGTTAAAATAATGCAGAGCAGGGGCTTCGCTTGTGGTGCAGTGGTTGGGAATCCACCTGCCGATGCAGGGGACATGGGTTCGAGCCTTGGTCCACCAAGATCTCACATGCTGCGGAGCAACTAAGCCCGTGCTCCACAACGACTGAGCCTGCGCTCTAGAGTCCGGGAGCCACAATGACTGAGCCCGCATGCAACAACTACTGAAGTCCACGTGCCTGGAGCTTCTGCTCCACAACAAGAGGAGCCACCGCAATGAGAAGCCCGAGCACCGCAACGAAGAGTAGCCCCCGCTCGCTACAACTAGAGAAAGCTCACATGCAGCAACGAAGACCCGACACAGTAAAACAAAAATGATAAATTACATAAGAAAATAAATAAATACATAGACAGATAGATAAACAAATGAATCAATAAATAAACTAAAGCTGAGCAGGGGCTACGGCCTCCTGAAAACTGCAGCACGCCTCCGCTTCTGCACGGCAATTCAGGGCCTTACCTCGAGGCAAGTGCTCACGCTGAGCGTCCCGTTAGCGCCACAGCATGGTAGGATGCTGGCTTTCTCCTCGAGCAGAGTGACTTCAGGTAAGAGGTCCTCGAAGAATTCTAAGCACAGTGTTTTCTCATGGAAGCTCAGACGGGGGCCATGACGAACACTTCCATGGCACGTCGCACTGCCTAGAAATGTGGTCCTGAGGCTGTTCCAGTGCTCTGGAAATGTAGCTCTCCTTCAGGAACGAGCAGTGTGTTGCCCATCACTCGGCATACACAGAGGGCCTCCGAGAGACCGACCTTTGGGCCTCGGTGTTGCTCAGCAGGCCCACAGGGGTCTGGAGGTACTCACTGATCTTGGAGGGAAAATGATGCACACCCGAGGGGCCCAGGAGTCCTGAAAAGGGTACTTCTTTTAAAATAAAGCAGAACAGGGGCTTCCCTGGTGGCGCAGTGGTTGAGAAGCTGCCTGCCAATGCAGGGGACACGGGTTCGAGCCCTGGTCTGGGAGGTTCCCACATGCCGCGGAGCAACTGGGCACGTGAGACACAACCACTGAGCCTGCGCCTCTGGACCCTGTGCTCCGCAACAAGAGAGGCCGCGATAGCGAGAGGCCTACGCACCGCGATGAAGAGTCGCCCCCACTTACCGCAACTGGAGAGGCCCCTAGCACAGAAACGAAGACCCAACATAGCAATCAATCAATCAATACATAAATCTTAAAAAAACAATAAAACATTAAAAAAACTAAAATACAATAAAGCAGAACAGCGACTAAGACCTCGTGGAAAGGGCTGCATGCCTCCACTTCTGCGCGGCTACTCAGGGACTTACCTCGAGGCCAGTACTCACGTTGAGTTTCCCTTTAGCTCTAGAGCGTGGCAGGATGAGCTCCACCCCGGCCATCGAAGCACCCGGCTTGGCTAGAGAAAACTCCTTTTCTTCCCAGAGCCATGCCTACGGTGGCTAGTGGCCTGTCAACAGCAGTCAATTTCAAGTAGCTTCAAGGCAGCATGAATGGAGCTTTCAAAATGGGAAAGCAAGGCTAGTTCCATCAGGCCCCCATTTCCACGGGCACACGCAGCATACATCCCTGTGCTTTCTAACAAGTCCAAACAGACACAGGTTACCCAGTGGTTCCTTCCCTGAATCAACTCCTCGAAGCAGGGTGTTCTGCAAATAGCGAACTGTCTCAACCAAGGATCGCCCCAGCTAGGCCTCCGGGCCCGTGGCTCTTCAAAAGCCTGCAGCGTTACACGAGGAACTGGGCTTTAGTTGCAGTCGGAACGCAGGCTGACATTCTCCTGGAGGCAGGGTGACTTCAGGCAGGGGGTCCCAGATGGAATGCGAAGCCGAGGGTTATTCTCAGTGCAGCTCAGACTAGGGTAATGAGGCAGACTTGCACGGAATGTTGGACCTGCTAGAAAGGTGTTCGTCGACCTGTGGGAGTGTTGAGGAAATCAAGCTGTCCCAAGAAAGAGTGCAGTCTGTTGCCCTACACTCGGCATACACAGAGTGGCTCCGAAGGGCTACGGGCCTGGATGTGGCATAGCGGGCCCATGGGGGCCTGGGGTTACTCAGTGTTCTTGCAGGGAATAGGGTGCCCACGCGAGGCTCCTAGATGTCCTGCCAAGCGGACTGACGTTAAAATAATGCAGAGCAGGGGCTTCGCTTGTGGTGCAGTGGTTGGGAATCCACCTGCCGATGCAGGGGACATGGGTTCGAGCCTTGGTCCACCAAGATCTCACATGCTGCGGAGCAACTAAGCCCGTGCTCCACAACGACTGAGCCTGCGCTCTAGAGTCCGGGAGCCACAATGACTGAGCCCGCATGCAACAACTACTGAAGTCCACGTGCCTGGAGCTTCTGCTCCACAACAAGAGGAGCCACCGCAATGAGAAGCCCGAGCACCGCAACGAAGAGTAGCCCCCGCTCGCTACAACTAGAGAAAGCTCACATGCAGCAACGAAGACCCGACACAGTAAAACAAAAATGATAAATTACATAAGAAAATAAATAAATACATAGACAGATAGATAAACAAATGAATCAATAAATAAACTAAAGCTGAGCAGGGGCTACGGCCTCCTGAAAACTGCAGCACGCCTCCGCTTCTGCACGGCAATTCAGGGCCTTACCTCGAGGCAAGTGCTCACGCTGAGCGTCCCGTTAGCGCCACAGCATGGTAGGATGCTGGCTTTCTCCTCGAGCAGAGTGACTTCAGGTAAGAGGTCCTCGAAGAATTCTAAGCACAGTGTTTTCTCATGGAAGCTCAGACGGGGGCCATGACGAACACTTCCATGGCACGTCGCACTGCCTAGAAATGTGGTCCTGAGGCTGTTCCAGTGCTCTGGAAATGTAGCTCTCCTTCAGGAACGAGCAGTGTGTTGCCCATCACTCGGCATACACAGAGGGCCTCCGAGAGACCGACCTTTGGGCCTCGGTGTTGCTCAGCAGGCCCACAGGGGTCTGGAGGTACTCCCTGATCTTGGAGGGAAAATGATGCACACCCGAGGGGCCCAGGAGTCCTGAAAAGGGTACTTCTTTTAAAATAAAGCAGAACAGGGGCTTCCCTGGTGGCGCAGTGGTTGAGAAGCTGCCTGCCAATGCAGGGGACACGGGTTCGAGCCCTGGTCTGGGAGGTTCCCACATGCCGCGGAGCAACTGGGCACGTGAGACACAACCACTGAGCCTGCGCCTCTGGACCCTGTGCTCCGCAACAAGAGAGGCCGCGATAGCGAGAGGCCTACGCACCGCGATGAAGAGTCGCCCCCACTTACCGCAACTGGAGAGGCCCCTAGCACAGAAACGAAGACCCAACATAGCAATCAATCAATCAATACATAAATCTTAAAAAAACAATAAAACATTAAAAAAACTAAAATACAATAAAGCAGAACAGCGACTAAGACCTCGTGGAAAGGGCTGCATGCCTCCACTTCTGCGCGGCTACTCAGGGACTTACCTCGAGGCCAGTACTCACGTTGAGTTTCCCTTTAGCTCTAGAGCGTGGCAGGATGAGCTCCACCCCGGCCATCGAAGCACCCGGCTTGGCTAGAGAAAACTCCTTTTCTTCCCAGAGCCATGCCTACGGTGGCTAGTGGCCTGTCAACAGCAGTCAATTTCAAGTAGCTTCAAGGCAGCATGAATGGAGCTTTCAAAATGGGAAAGCAAGGCTAGTTCCATCAGGCCCCCATTTCCACGGGCACACGCAGCATACATCCCTGTGCTTTCTAACAAGTCCAAACAGACACAGGTTACCCAGTGGTTCCTTCCCTGAATCAACTCCTCGAAGCAGGGTGTTCTGCAAATAGCGAACTGTCTCAACCAAGGATCGCCCCAGCTAGGCCTCCGGGCCCGTGGCTCTTCAAAAGCCTGCAGCGTTACACGAGGAACTGGGCTTTAGTTGCAGTCGGAACGCAGGCTGACATTCTCCTGGAGGCAGGGTGACTTCAGGCAGGGGGTCCCAGATGGAATGCGAAGCCGAGGGTTATTCTCAGTGCAGCTCAGACTAGGGTAATGAGGCAGACTTGCACGGAATGTTGGACCTGCTAGAAAGGTGTTCGTCGACCTGTGGGAGTGTTGAGGAAATCAAGCTGTCCCAAGAAAGAGTGCAGTCTGTTGCCCTACACTCGGCATACACAGAGTGGCTCCGAAGGGCTACGGGCCTGGATGTGGCATAGCGGGCCCATGGGGGCCTGGGGTTACTCAGTGTTCTTGCAGGGAATAGGGTGCCCACGCGAGGCTCCTAGATGTCCTGCCAAGCGGACTGACGTTAAAATAATGCAGAGCAGGGGCTTCGCTTGTGGTGCAGTGGTTGGGAATCCACCTGCCGATGCAGGGGACATGGGTTCGAGCCTTGGTCCACCAAGATCTCACATGCTGCGGAGCAACTAAGCCCGTGCTCCACAACGACTGAGCCTGCGCTCTAGAGTCCGGGAGCCACAATGACTGAGCCCGCATGCAACAACTACTGAAGTCCACGTGCCTGGAGCTTCTGCTCCACAACAAGAGGAGCCACCGCAATGAGAAGCCCGAGCACCGCAACGAAGAGTAGCCCCCGCTCGCTACAACTAGAGAAAGCTCACATGCAGCAACGAAGACCCGACACAGTAAAACAAAAATGATAAATTACATAAGAAAATAAATAAATACATAGACAGATAGATAAACAAATGAATCAATAAATAAACTAAAGCTGAGCAGGGGCTACGGCCTCCTGAAAACTGCAGCACGCCTCCGCTTCTGCACGGCAATTCAGGGCCTTACCTCGAGGCAAGTGCTCACGCTGAGCGTCCCGTTAGCGCCACAGCATGGTAGGATGCTGGCTTTCTCCTCGAGCAGAGTGACTTCAGGTAAGAGGTCCTCGAAGAATTCTAAGCACAGTGTTTTCTCATGGAAGCTCAGACGGGGGCCATGACGAACACTTCCATGGCACGTCGCACTGCCTAGAAATGTGGTCCTGAGGCTGTTCCAGTGCTCTGGAAATGTAGCTCTCCTTCAGGAACGAGCAGTGTGTTGCCCATCACTCGGCATACACAGAGGGCCTCCGAGAGACCGACCTTTGGGCCTCGGTGTTGCTCAGCAGGCCCACAGGGGTCTGGAGGTACTCACTGATCTTGGAGGGAAAATGATGCACACCCGAGGGGCCCAGGAGTCCTGAAAAGGGTACTTCTTTTAAAATAAAGCAGAACAGGGGCTTCCCTGGTGGCGCAGTGGTTGAGAAGCTGCCTGCCAATGCAGGGGACACGGGTTCGAGCCCTGGTCTGGGAGGTTCCCACATGCCGCGGAGCAACTGGGCACGTGAGACACAACCACTGAGCCTGCGCCTCTGGACCCTGTGCTCCGCAACAAGAGAGGCCGCGATAGCGAGAGGCCTACGCACCGCGATGAAGAGTCGCCCCCACTTACCGCAACTGGAGAGGCCCCTAGCACAGAAACGAAGACCCAACATAGCAATCAATCAATCAATACATAAATCTTAAAAAAACAATAAAACATTAAAAAAACTAAAATACAATAAAGCAGAACAGCGACTAAGACCTCGTGGAAAGGGCTGCATGCCTCCACTTCTGCGCGGCTACTCAGGGACTTACCTCGAGGCCAGTACTCACGTTGAGTTTCCCTTTAGCTCTAGAGCGTGGCAGGATGAGCTCCACCCCGGCCATCGAAGCACCCGGCTTGGCTAGAGAAAACTCCTTTTCTTCCCAGAGCCATGCCTACGGTGGCTAGTGGCCTGTCAACAGCAGTCAATTTCAAGTAGCTTCAAGGCAGCATGAATGGAGCTTTCAAAATGGGAAAGCAAGGCTAGTTCCATCAGGCCCCCATTTCCACGGGCACACGCAGCATACATCCCTGTGCTTTCTAACAAGTCCAAACAGACACAGGTTACCCAGTGGTTCCTTCCCTGAATCAACTCCTCGAAGCAGGGTGTTCTGCAAATAGCGAACTGTCTCAACCAAGGATCGCCCCAGCTAGGCCTCCGGGCCCGTGGCTCTTCAAAAGCCTGCAGCGTTACACGAGGAACTGGGCTTTAGTTGCAGTCGGAACGCAGGCTGACATTCTCCTGGAGGCAGGGTGACTTCAGGCAGGGGGTCCCAGATGGAATGCGAAGCCGAGGGTTATTCTCAGTGCAGCTCAGACTAGGGTAATGAGGCAGACTTGCACGGAATGTTGGACCTGCTAGAAAGGTGTTCGTCGACCTGTGGGAGTGTTGAGGAAATCAAGCTGTCCCAAGAAAGAGTGCAGTCTGTTGCCCTACACTCGGCATACACAGAGTGGCTCCGAAGGGCTACGGGCCTGGATGTGGCATAGCGGGCCCATGGGGGCCTGGGGTTACTCAGTGTTCTTGCAGGGAATAGGGTGCCCACGCGAGGCTCCTAGATGTCCTGCCAAGCGGACTGACGTTAAAATAATGCAGAGCAGGGGCTTCGCTTGTGGTGCAGTGGTTGGGAATCCACCTGCCGATGCAGGGGACATGGGTTCGAGCCTTGGTCCACCAAGATCTCACATGCTGCGGAGCAACTAAGCCCGTGCTCCACAACGACTGAGCCTGCGCTCTAGAGTCCGGGAGCCACAATGACTGAGCCCGCATGCAACAACTACTGAAGTCCACGTGCCTGGAGCTTCTGCTCCACAACAAGAGGAGCCACCGCAATGAGAAGCCCGAGCACCGCAACGAAGAGTAGCCCCCGCTCGCTACAACTAGAGAAAGCTCACATGCAGCAACGAAGACCCGACACAGTAAAACAAAAATGATAAATTACATAAGAAAATAAATAAATACATAGACAGATAGATAAACAAATGAATCAATAAATAAACTAAAGCTGAGCAGGGGCTACGGCCTCCTGAAAACTGCAGCACGCCTCCGCTTCTGCACGGCAATTCAGGGCCTTACCTCGAGGCAAGTGCTCACGCTGAGCGTCCCGTTAGCGCCACAGCATGGTAGGATGCTGGCTTTCTCCTCGAGCAGAGTGACTTCAGGTAAGAGGTCCTCGAAGAATTCTAAGCACAGTGTTTTCTCATGGAAGCTCAGACGGGGGCCATGACGAACACTTCCATGGCACGTCGCACTGCCTAGAAATGTGGTCCTGAGGCTGTTCCAGTGCTCTGGAAATGTAGCTCTCCTTCAGGAACGAGCAGTGTGTTGCCCATCACTCGGCATACACAGAGGGCCTCCGAGAGACCGACCTTTGGGCCTCGGTGTTGCTCAGCAGGCCCACAGGGGTCTGGAGGTACTCACTGATCTTGGAGGGAAAATGATGCACACCCGAGGGGCCCAGGAGTCCTGAAAAGGGTACTTCTTTTAAAATAAAGCAGAACAGGGGCTTCCCTGGTGGCGCAGTGGTTGAGAAGCTGCCTGCCAATGCAGGGGACACGGGTTCGAGCCCTGGTCTGGGAGGTTCCCACATGCCGCGGAGCAACTGGGCACGTGAGACACAACCACTGAGCCTGCGCCTCTGGACCCTGTGCTCCGCAACAAGAGAGGCCGCGATAGCGAGAGGCCTACGCACCGCGATGAAGAGTCGCCCCCACTTACCGCAACTGGAGAGGCCCCTAGCACAGAAACGAAGACCCAACATAGCAATCAATCAATCAATACATAAATCTTAAAAAAACAATAAAACATTAAAAAAACTAAAATACAATAAAGCAGAACAGCGACTAAGACCTCGTGGAAAGGGCTGCATGCCTCCACTTCTGCGCGGCTACTCAGGGACTTACCTCGAGGCCAGTACTCACGTTGAGTTTCCCTTTAGCTCTAGAGCGTGGCAGGATGAGCTCCACCCCGGCCATCGAAGCACCCGGCTTGGCTAGAGAAAACTCCTTTTCTTCCCAGAGCCATGCCTACGGTGGCTAGTGGCCTGTCAACAGCAGTCAATTTCAAGTAGCTTCAAGGCAGCATGAATGGAGCTTTCAAAATGGGAAAGCAAGGCTAGTTCCATCAGGCCCCCATTTCCACGGGCACACGCAGCATACATCCCTGTGCTTTCTAACAAGTCCAAACAGACACAGGTTACCCAGTGGTTCCTTCCCTGAATCAACTCCTCGAAGCAGGGTGTTCTGCAAATAGCGAACTGTCTCAACCAAGGATCGCCCCAGCTAGGCCTCCGGGCCCGTGGCTCTTCAAAAGCCTGCAGCGTTACACGAGGAACTGGGCTTTAGTTGCAGTCGGAACGCAGGCTGACATTCTCCTGGAGGCAGGGTGACTTCAGGCAGGGGGTCCCAGATGGAATGCGAAGCCGAGGGTTATTCTCAGTGCAGCTCAGACTAGGGTAATGAGGCAGACTTGCACGGAATGTTGGACCTGCTAGAAAGGTGTTCGTCGACCTGTGGGAGTGTTGAGGAAATCAAGCTGTCCCAAGAAAGAGTGCAGTCTGTTGCCCTACACTCGGCATACACAGAGTGGCTCCGAAGGGCTACGGGCCTGGATGTGGCATAGCGGGCCCATGGGGGCCTGGGGTTACTCAGTGTTCTTGCAGGGAATAGGGTGCCCACGCGAGGCTCCTAGATGTCCTGCCAAGCGGACTGACGTTAAAATAATGCAGAGCAGGGGCTTCGCTTGTGGTGCAGTGGTTGGGAATCCACCTGCCGATGCAGGGGACATGGGTTCGAGCCTTGGTCCACCAAGATCTCACATGCTGCGGAGCAACTAAGCCCGTGCTCCACAACGACTGAGCCTGCGCTCTAGAGTCCGGGAGCCACAATGACTGAGCCCGCATGCAACAACTACTGAAGTCCACGTGCCTGGAGCTTCTGCTCCACAACAAGAGGAGCCACCGCAATGAGAAGCCCGAGCACCGCAACGAAGAGTAGCCCCCGCTCGCTACAACTAGAGAAAGCTCACATGCAGCAACGAAGACCCGACACAGTAAAACAAAAATGATAAATTACATAAGAAAATAAATAAATACATAGACAGATAGATAAACAAATGAATCAATAAATAAACTAAAGCTGAGCAGGGGCTACGGCCTCCTGAAAACTGCAGCACGCCTCCGCTTCTGCACGGCAATTCAGGGCCTTACCTCGAGGCAAGTGCTCACGCTGAGCGTCCCGTTAGCGCCACAGCATGGTAGGATGCTGGCTTTCTCCTCGAGCAGAGTGACTTCAGGTAAGAGGTCCTCGAAGAATTCTAAGCACAGTGTTTTCTCATGGAAGCTCAGACGGGGGCCATGACGAACACTTCCATGGCACGTCGCACTGCCTAGAAATGTGGTCCTGAGGCTGTTCCAGTGCTCTGGAAATGTAGCTCTCCTTCAGGAACGAGCAGTGTGTTGCCCATCACTCGGCATACACAGAGGGCCTCCGAGAGACCGACCTTTGGGCCTCGGTGTTGCTCAGCAGGCCCACAGGGGTCTGGAGGTACTCCCTGATCTTGGAGGGAAAATGATGCACACCCGAGGGGCCCAGGAGTCCTGAAAAGGGTACTTCTTTTAAAATAAAGCAGAACAGGGGCTTCCCTGGTGGCGCAGTGGTTGAGAAGCTGCCTGCCAATGCAGGGGACACGGGTTCGAGCCCTGGTCTGGGAGGTTCCCACATGCCGCGGAGCAACTGGGCACGTGAGACACAACCACTGAGCCTGCGCCTCTGGACCCTGTGCTCCGCAACAAGAGAGGCCGCGATAGCGAGAGGCCTACGCACCGCGATGAAGAGTCGCCCCCACTTACCGCAACTGGAGAGGCCCCTAGCACAGAAACGAAGACCCAACATAGCAATCAATCAATCAATACATAAATCTTAAAAAAACAATAAAACATTAAAAAAACTAAAATACAATAAAGCAGAACAGCGACTAAGACCTCGTGGAAAGGGCTGCATGCCTCCACTTCTGCGCGGCTACTCAGGGACTTACCTCGAGGCCAGTACTCACGTTGAGTTTCCCTTTAGCTCTAGAGCGTGGCAGGATGAGCTCCACCCCGGCCATCGAAGCACCCGGCTTGGCTAGAGAAAACTCCTTTTCTTCCCAGAGCCATGCCTACGGTGGCTAGTGGCCTGTCAACAGCAGTCAATTTCAAGTAGCTTCAAGGCAGCATGAATGGAGCTTTCAAAATGGGAAAGCAAGGCTAGTTCCATCAGGCCCCCATTTCCACGGGCACACGCAGCATACATCCCTGTGCTTTCTAACAAGTCCAAACAGACACAGGTTACCCAGTGGTTCCTTCCCTGAATCAACTCCTCGAAGCAGGGTGTTCTGCAAATAGCGAACTGTCTCAACCAAGGATCGCCCCAGCTAGGCCTCCGGGCCCGTGGCTCTTCAAAAGCCTGCAGCGTTACACGAGGAACTGGGCTTTAGTTGCAGTCGGAACGCAGGCTGACATTCTCCTGGAGGCAGGGTGACTTCAGGCAGGGGGTCCCAGATGGAATGCGAAGCCGAGGGTTATTCTCAGTGCAGCTCAGACTAGGGTAATGAGGCAGACTTGCACGGAATGTTGGACCTGCTAGAAAGGTGTTCGTCGACCTGTGGGAGTGTTGAGGAAATCAAGCTGTCCCAAGAAAGAGTGCAGTCTGTTGCCCTACACTCGGCATACACAGAGTGGCTCCGAAGGGCTACGGGCCTGGATGTGGCATAGCGGGCCCATGGGGGCCTGGGGTTACTCAGTGTTCTTGCAGGGAATAGGGTGCCCACGCGAGGCTCCTAGATGTCCTGCCAAGCGGACTGACGTTAAAATAATGCAGAGCAGGGGCTTCGCTTGTGGTGCAGTGGTTGGGAATCCACCTGCCGATGCAGGGGACATGGGTTCGAGCCTTGGTCCACCAAGATCTCACATGCTGCGGAGCAACTAAGCCCGTGCTCCACAACGACTGAGCCTGCGCTCTAGAGTCCGGGAGCCACAATGACTGAGCCCGCATGCAACAACTACTGAAGTCCACGTGCCTGGAGCTTCTGCTCCACAACAAGAGGAGCCACCGCAATGAGAAGCCCGAGCACCGCAACGAAGAGTAGCCCCCGCTCGCTACAACTAGAGAAAGCTCACATGCAGCAACGAAGACCCGACACAGTAAAACAAAAATGATAAATTACATAAGAAAATAAATAAATACATAGACAGATAGATAAACAAATGAATCAATAAATAAACTAAAGCTGAGCAGGGGCTACGGCCTCCTGAAAACTGCAGCACGCCTCCGCTTCTGCACGGCAATTCAGGGCCTTACCTCGAGGCAAGTGCTCACGCTGAGCGTCCCGTTAGCGCCACAGCATGGTAGGATGCTGGCTTTCTCCTCGAGCAGAGTGACTTCAGGTAAGAGGTCCTCGAAGAATTCTAAGCACAGTGTTTTCTCATGGAAGCTCAGACGGGGGCCATGACGAACACTTCCATGGCACGTCGCACTGCCTAGAAATGTGGTCCTGAGGCTGTTCCAGTGCTCTGGAAATGTAGCTCTCCTTCAGGAACGAGCAGTGTGTTGCCCATCACTCGGCATACACAGAGGGCCTCCGAGAGACCGACCTTTGGGCCTCGGTGTTGCTCAGCAGGCCCACAGGGGTCTGGAGGTACTCACTGATCTTGGAGGGAAAATGATGCACACCCGAGGGGCCCAGGAGTCCTGAAAAGGGTACTTCTTTTAAAATAAAGCAGAACAGGGGCTTCCCTGGTGGCGCAGTGGTTGAGAAGCTGCCTGCCAATGCAGGGGACACGGGTTCGAGCCCTGGTCTGGGAGGTTCCCACATGCCGCGGAGCAACTGGGCACGTGAGACACAACCACTGAGCCTGCGCCTCTGGACCCTGTGCTCCGCAACAAGAGAGGCCGCGATAGCGAGAGGCCTACGCACCGCGATGAAGAGTCGCCCCCACTTACCGCAACTGGAGAGGCCCCTAGCACAGAAACGAAGACCCAACATAGCAATCAATCAATCAATACATAAATCGTAAAAAAACAATAAAACATTAAAAAAACTAAAATACAATAAAGCAGAACAGCGACTAAGACCTCGTGGAAAGGGCTGCATGCCTCCACTTCTGCGCGGCTACTCAGGGACTTACCTCGAGGCCAGTACTCACGTTGAGTTTCCCTTTAGCTCTAGAGCGTGGCAGGATGAGCTCCACCCCGGCCATCGAAGCACCCGGCTTGGCTAGAGAAAACTCCTTTTCTTCCCAGAGCCATGCCTACGGTGGCTAGTGGCCTGTCAACAGCAGTCAATTTCAAGTAGCTTCAAGGCAGCATGAATGGAGCTTTCAAAATGGGAAAGCAAGGCTAGTTCCATCAGGCCCCCATTTCCACGGGCACACGCAGCATACATCCCTGTGCTTTCTAACAAGTCCAAACAGACACAGGTTACCCAGTGGTTCCTTCCCTGAATCAACTCCTCGAAGCAGGGTGTTCTGCAAATAGCGAACTGTCTCAACCAAGGATCGCCCCAGCTAGGCCTCCGGGCCCGTGGCTCTTCAAAAGCCTGCAGCGTTACACGAGGAACTGGGCTTTAGTTGCAGTCGGAACGCAGGCTGACATTCTCCTGGAGGCAGGGTGACTTCAGGCAGGGGGTCCCAGATGGAATGCGAAGCCGAGGGTTATTCTCAGTGCAGCTCAGACTAGGGTAATGAGGCAGACTTGCACGGAATGTTGGACCTGCTAGAAAGGTGTTCGTCGACCTGTGGGAGTGTTGAGGAAATCAAGCTGTCCCAAGAAAGAGTGCAGTCTGTTGCCCTACACTCGGCATACACAGAGTGGCTCCGAAGGGCTACGGGCCTGGATGTGGCATAGCGGGCCCATGGGGGCCTGGGGTTACTCAGTGTTCTTGCAGGGAATAGGGTGCCCACGCGAGGCTCCTAGATGTCCTGCCAAGCGGACTGACGTTAAAATAATGCAGAGCAGGGGCTTCGCTTGTGGTGCAGTGGTTGGGAATCCACCTGCCGATGCAGGGGACATGGGTTCGAGCCTTGGTCCACCAAGATCTCACATGCTGCGGAGCAACTAAGCCCGTGCTCCACAACGACTGAGCCTGCGCTCTAGAGTCCGGGAGCCACAATGACTGAGCCCGCATGCAACAACTACTGAAGTCCACGTGCCTGGAGCTTCTGCTCCACAACAAGAGGAGCCACCGCAATGAGAAGCCCGAGCACCGCAACGAAGAGTAGCCCCCGCTCGCTACAACTAGAGAAAGCTCACATGCAGCAACGAAGACCCGACACAGTAAAACAAAAATGATAAATTACATAAGAAAATAAATAAATACATAGACAGATAGATAAACAAATGAATCAATAAATAAACTAAAGCTGAGCAGGGGCTACGGCCTCCTGAAAACTGCAGCACGCCTCCGCTTCTGCACGGCAATTCAGGGCCTTACCTCGAGGCAAGTGCTCACGCTGAGCGTCCCGTTAGCGCCACAGCATGGTAGGATGCTGGCTTTCTCCTCGAGCAGAGTGACTTCAGGTAAGAGGTCCTCGAAGAATTCTAAGCACAGTGTTTTCTCATGGAAGCTCAGACGGGGGCCATGACGAACACTTCCATGGCACGTCGCACTGCCTAGAAATGTGGTCCTGAGGCTGTTCCAGTGCTCTGGAAATGTAGCTCTCCTTCAGGAACGAGCAGTGTGTTGCCCATCACTCGGCATACACAGAGGGCCTCCGAGAGACCGACCTTTGGGCCTCGGTGTTGCTCAGCAGGCCCACAGGGGTCTGGAGGTACTCACTGATCTTGGAGGGAAAATGATGCACACCCGAGGGGCCCAGGAGTCCTGAAAAGGGTACTTCTTTTAAAATAAAGCAGAACAGGGGCTTCCCTGGTGGCGCAGTGGTTGAGAAGCTGCCTGCCAATGCAGGGGACACGGGTTCGAGCCCTGGTCTGGGAGGTTCCCACATGCCGCGGAGCAACTGGGCACGTGAGACACAACCACTGAGCCTGCGCCTCTGGACCCTGTGCTCCGCAACAAGAGAGGCCGCGATAGCGAGAGGCCTACGCACCGCGATGAAGAGTCGCCCCCACTTACCGCAACTGGAGAGGCCCCTAGCACAGAAACGAAGACCCAACATAGCAATCAATCAATCAATACATAAATCTTAAAAAAACAATAAAACATTAAAAAAACTAAAATACAATAAAGCAGAACAGCGACTAAGACCTCGTGGAAAGGGCTGCATGCCTCCACTTCTGCGCGGCTACTCAGGGACTTACCTCGAGGCCAGTACTCACGTTGAGTTTCCCTTTAGCTCTAGAGCGTGGCAGGATGAGCTCCACCCCGGCCATCGAAGCACCCGGCTTGGCTAGAGAAAACTCCTTTTCTTCCCAGAGCCATGCCTACGGTGGCTAGTGGCCTGTCAACAGCAGTCAATTTCAAGTAGCTTCAAGGCAGCATGAATGGAGCTTTCAAAATGGGAAAGCAAGGCTAGTTCCATCAGGCCCCCATTTCCACGGGCACACGCAGCATACATCCCTGTGCTTTCTAACAAGTCCAAACAGACACAGGTTACCCAGTGGTTCCTTCCCTGAATCAACTCCTCGAAGCAGGGTGTTCTGCAAATAGCGAACTGTCTCAACCAAGGATCGCCCCAGCTAGGCCTCCGGGCCCGTGGCTCTTCAAAAGCCTGCAGCGTTACACGAGGAACTGGGCTTTAGTTGCAGTCGGAACGCAGGCTGACATTCTCCTGGAGGCAGGGTGACTTCAGGCAGGGGGTCCCAGATGGAATGCGAAGCCGAGGGTTATTCTCAGTGCAGCTCAGACTAGGGTAATGAGGCAGACTTGCACGGAATGTTGGACCTGCTAGAAAGGTGTTCGTCGACCTGTGGGAGTGTTGAGGAAATCAAGCTGTCCCAAGAAAGAGTGCAGTCTGTTGCCCTACACTCGGCATACACAGAGTGGCTCCGAAGGGCTACGGGCCTGGATGTGGCATAGCGGGCCCATGGGGGCCTGGGGTTACTCAGTGTTCTTGCAGGGAATAGGGTGCCCACGCGAGGCTCCTAGATGTCCTGCCAAGCGGACTGACGTTAAAATAATGCAGAGCAGGGGCTTCGCTTGTGGTGCAGTGGTTGGGAATCCACCTGCCGATGCAGGGGACATGGGTTCGAGCCTTGGTCCACCAAGATCTCACATGCTGCGGAGCAACTAAGCCCGTGCTCCACAACGACTGAGCCTGCGCTCTAGAGTCCGGGAGCCACAATGACTGAGCCCGCATGCAACAACTACTGAAGTCCACGTGCCTGGAGCTTCTGCTCCACAACAAGAGGAGCCACCGCAATGAGAAGCCCGAGCACCGCAACGAAGAGTAGCCCCCGCTCGCTACAACTAGAGAAAGCTCACATGCAGCAACGAAGACCCGACACAGTAAAACAAAAATGATAAATTACATAAGAAAATAAATAAATACATAGACAGATAGATAAACAAATGAATCAATAAATAAACTAAAGCTGAGCAGGGGCTACGGCCTCCTGAAAACTGCAGCACGCCTCCGCTTCTGCACGGCAATTCAGGGCCTTACCTCGAGGCAAGTGCTCACGCTGAGCGTCCCGTTAGCGCCACAGCATGGTAGGATGCTGGCTTTCTCCTCGAGCAGAGTGACTTCAGGTAAGAGGTCCTCGAAGAATTCTAAGCACAGTGTTTTCTCATGGAAGCTCAGACGGGGGCCATGACGAACACTTCCATGGCACGTCGCACTGCCTAGAAATGTGGTCCTGAGGCTGTTCCAGTGCTCTGGAAATGTAGCTCTCCTTCAGGAACGAGCAGTGTGTTGCCCATCACTCGGCATACACAGAGGGCCTCCGAGAGACCGACCTTTGGGCCTCGGTGTTGCTCAGCAGGCCCACAGGGGTCTGGAGGTACTCACTGATCTTGGAGGGAAAATGATGCACACCCGAGGGGCCCAGGAGTCCTGAAAAGGGTACTTCTTTTAAAATAAAGCAGAACAGGGGCTTCCCTGGTGGCGCAGTGGTTGAGAAGCTGCCTGCCAATGCAGGGGACACGGGTTCGAGCCCTGGTCTGGGAGGTTCCCACATGCCGCGGAGCAACTGGGCACGTGAGACACAACCACTGAGCCTGCGCCTCTGGACCCTGTGCTCCGCAACAAGAGAGGCCGCGATAGCGAGAGGCCTACGCACCGCGATGAAGAGTCGCCCCCACTTACCGCAACTGGAGAGGCCCCTAGCACAGAAACGAAGACCCAACATAGCAATCAATCAATCAATACATAAATCGTAAAAAAACAATAAAACATTAAAAAAACTAAAATACAATAAAGCAGAACAGCGACTAAGACCTCGTGGAAAGGGCTGCATGCCTCCACTTCTGCGCGGCTACTCAGGGACTTACCTCGAGGCCAGTACTCACGTTGAGTTTCCCTTTAGCTCTAGAGCGTGGCAGGATGAGCTCCA
Source organism: Balaenoptera physalus (assembly GCF_965194825.1). Lineage (NCBI taxonomy): Eukaryota > Metazoa > Chordata > Mammalia > Artiodactyla > Balaenopteridae > Balaenoptera > Balaenoptera physalus. The sequence goes on along the minus strand of NC_138889.1, from coordinate 114,322,397 downwards.
CCCCGGCCATCGAAGCACCCGGCTTGGCTAGAGAAAACTCCTTTTCTTCCCAGCGCCATGCCTACGGTGGCTAGTGGCCTGTCAACAGCAGTCAATTTCAAGTAGCTTCAAGGCAGCATGAATGGAGCTTTCAAAATGGGAAAGCAAGGCTAGTTCCATCAGGCCCCCATTTCCACGGGCACACGCAGCATACATCCCTGTGCTTTCTAACAAGTCCAAACAGACACAGGTTACCCAGTGGTTCCTTCCCTGAATCAACTCCTCGAAGCAGGGTGTTCTGCAAATAGCGAACTGTCTCAACCAAGGATCGCCCCAGCTAGGCCTCCGGGCCCGTGGCTCTTCAAAAGCCTGCAGCGTTACACGAGGAACTGGGCTTTAGTTGCAGTCGGAACGCAGGCTGACATTCTCCTGGAGGCAGGGTGACTTCAGGCAGGGGGTCCCAGATGGAATGCGAAGCCGAGGGTTATTCTCAGTGCAGCTCAGACTAGGGTAATGAGGCAGACTTGCACGGAATGTTGGACCTGCTAGAAAGGTGTTCGTCGACCTGTGGGAGTGTTGAGGAAATCAAGCTGTCCCAAGAAAGAGTGCAGTCTGTTGCCCTACACTCGGCATACACAGAGTGGCTCCGAAGGGCTACGGGCCTGGATGTGGCATAGCGGGCCCATGGGGGCCTGGGGTTACTCAGTGTTCTTGCAGGGAATAGGGTGCCCACGCGAGGCTCCTAGATGTCCTGCCAAGCGGACTGACGTTAAAATAATGCAGAGCAGGGGCTTCGCTTGTGGTGCAGTGGTTGGGAATCCACCTGCCGATGCAGGGGACATGGGTTCGAGCCTTGGTCCACCAAGATCTCACATGCTGCGGAGCAACTAAGCCCGTGCTCCACAACGACTGAGCCTGCGCTCTAGAGTCCGGGAGCCACAATGACTGAGCCCGCATGCAACAACTACTGAAGTCCACGTGCCTAGAGCTTCTGCTCCACAACAAGAGGAGCCACCGCAATGAGAAGCCCGAGCACCGCAACGAAGAGTAGCCCCCGCTCGCTACAACTAGAGAAAGCTCACATGCAGCAACGAAGACCCGACACAGTAAAACAAAAATGATAAATTACATAAGAAAATAAATAAATACATAGACAGATAGATAAACAAATGAATCAATAAATAAACTAAAGCTGAGCAGGGGCTACGGCCTCCTGAAAACTGCAGCACGCCTCCGCTTCTGCACGGCAATTCAGGGCCTTACCTCGAGGCAAGTGCTCACGCTGAGCGTCCCGTTAGCGCCACAGCATGGTAGGATGCTGGCTTTCTCCTCGAGCAGAGTGACTTCAGGTAAGAGGTCCTCGAAGAATTCTAAGCACAGTGTTTTCTCATGGAAGCTCAGACGGGGGCCATGACGAACACTTCCATGGCACGTCGCACTGCCTAGAAATGTGGTCCTGAGGCTGTTCCAGTGCTCTGGAAATGTAGCTCTCCTTCAGGAACGAGCAGTGTGTTGCCCATCACTCGGCATACACAGAGGGCCTCCGAGAGACCGACCTTTGGGCCTCGGTGTTGCTCAGCAGGCCCACAGGGGTCTGGAGGTACTCACTGATCTTGGAGGGAAAATGATGCACACCCGAGGGGCCCAGGAGTCCTGAAAAGGGTACTTCTTTTAAAATAAAGCAGAACAGGGGCTTCCCTGGTGGCGCAGTGGTTGAGAAGCTGCCTGCCAATGCAGGGGACACGGGTTCGAGCCCTGGTCTGGGAGGTTCCCACATGCCGCGGAGCAACTGGGCACGTGAGACACAACCACTGAGCCTGCGCCTCTGGACCCTGTGCTCCGCAACAAGAGAGGCCGCGATAGCGAGAGGCCTACGCACCGCGATGAAGAGTCGCCCCCACTTACCGCAACTGGAGAGGCCCCTAGCACAGAAACGAAGACCCAACATAGCAATCAATCAATCAATACATAAATCTTAAAAAAACAATAAAACATTAAAAAAACTAAAATACAATAAAGCAGAACAGCGACTAAGACCTCGTGGAAAGGGCTGCATGCCTCCACTTCTGCGCGGCTACTCAGGGACTTACCTCGAGGCCAGTACTCACGTTGAGTTTCCCTTTAGCTCTAGAGCGTGGCAGGATGAGCTCCACCCCGGCCATCGAAGCACCCGGCTTAGCTAGAGAAAACTCCTTTTCTTCCCAGAGCCATGCCTACAGTGGCTAGTGGCCTGTCAACAGCAGTCAATTTCAAGTAGCTTCAAGGCAGCATGAATGGAGCTTTCAAAATGGGAAAGCAAGGCTAGTTCCATCAGGCCCCCATTTCCACGGGCACACGCAGCATACATCCCTGTGCTTTCTAACAAGTCCAAACAGACACAGTTTACCCAGTGGTTCCTTCCCTGAATCAACTCCTCGAAGCAGGGTGTTCTGCAAATAGCGAACTGTCTCAACCAAGGATCGCCCCAGCTAGGCCTCCGGGCCCGTGGCTCTTCAAAAGCCTGCAGCGTTACATGAGGAACTGGGCTTTAGTTGCAGTCGGAACGCAGGCTGACATTCTCCTGGAGGCAGGGTGACTTCAGGCAGGGGGTCCCAGATGGAATGCGAAGCCGAGGGTTATTCTCAGTGCAGCTCAGACTAGGGTAATGAGGCAGACTTGCACGGAATGTTGGACCTGCTAGAAAGGTGTTCGTCGACCTGTGGGAGTGTTGAGGAAATCAAGCTGTCCCAAGAAAGAGTGCAGTCTGTTGCCCTACACTCGGCATACACAGAGTGGCTCCGAAGGGCTACGGGCCTGGATGTGGCATAGCGGGCCCATGGGGGCCTGGGGTTACTCAGTGTTCTTGCAGGGAATAGGGTGCCCACGCGAGGCTCCTAGATGTCCTGCCAAGCGGACTGACGTTAAAATAATGCAGAGCAGGGGCTTCGCTTGTGGTGCAGTGGTTGGGAATCCACCTGCCGATGCAGGGGACATGGGTTCGAGCCTTGGTCCACCAAGATCTCACATGCTGCGGAGCAACTAAGCCCGTGCTCCACAACGACTGAGCCTGCGCTCTAGAGTCCGGGAGCCACAATGACTGAGCCCGCATGCAACAACTACTGAAGTCCACGTGCCTAGAGCTTCTGCTCCACAACAAGAGGAGCCACCGCAATGAGAAGCCCGAGCACCGCAACGAAGAGTAGCCCCCGCTCGCTACAACTAGAGAAAGCTCACATGCAGCAACGAAGACCCGACACAGTAAAACAAAAATGATAAATTACATAAGAAAATAAATAAATACATAGACAGATAGATAAACAAATGAATCAATAAATAAACTAAAGCTGAGCAGGGGCTACGGCCTCCTGAAAACTGCAGCACGCCTCCGCTTCTGCACGGCAATTCAGGGCCTTACCTCGAGGCAAGTGCTCACGCTGAGCGTCCCGTTAGCGCCACAGCATGGTAGGATGCTGGCTTTCTCCTCGAGCAGAGTGACTTCAGGTAAGAGGTCCTCGAAGAATTCTAAGCACAGTGTTTTCTCATGGAAGCTCAGACGGGGGCCATGACGAACACTTCCATGGCACGTCGCACTGCCTAGAAATGTGGTCCTGAGGCTGTTCCAGTGCTCTGGAAATGTAACCCTAACCCTCTAACACTAAGCCTCACCCTCCCCTTAACCTTAAACCCTAAACCCTAAACCCTAACCCCTAACCCTTAACCCTAACCCTATCCCCAACCCTAAAACCCTAACTCTAACCCTAACCCTAAACGTCGTCCTAACAAAGGCCACGAACCTGTCCGTAACTCAGTCCCTGACACAATAGCTAACAAAGGTTCTGATGCTAGTCCTAACTAAGGCCCTGACACTGTTCTTAACTAAGGCCTTGAAACTAACTAAGACCCTAATGCTGATCGTACAAAAGCCCTGATGCTGCTCCTAAGTCATGCCCTGAAAATGTCCCTAGCTAATGCCCTGACGTTAGGCTTCACTCAGGCCCTGTCGCTCTCCCTAAGTCAGCCTCTGACGCTGTCCCTACCTGAAGCCCTGACACTGGTTCTAAAGAAGGCCCTGATCCTCTCAGTAACTGAAGTCTTGACACTATCCCTAGGTTATTCCCTGACACTATCCCTACATGTTAACCTGACCCTGTCCCTAGCTAACCTCCTGCCTCTTATGCTAACTAAAGCCTTTATGTTGTGCCTAACTCAGGCCCTGAATTTAGTCCCAAGGACGTGATACTGTCTCTAACTAAGGTCTAGATGCTCGTCCTAAGTCAGTGCCTGATACTGACCCTAACTATGGCCCTACCCCTATTCCTAACTCAGGACCTGACACTGTACCTAACAGAAGGACCTGACACTAATCCTAACTAAGACCCTAACACTGTTCCTAACAAAGGCTCTGATGCTAGTCGTACCCAAGGCCCTGACACTGTCCCTAAGTAAGGCCCTGACACTCCGCCTAGCTCAGGCACTAACACTGTCCCTAACAAAGGCCCTGACACTACACCTAACTCAGGCCCCGACACTGTCCCTAACTAAGGCCCTGACACTACTCCTAACTGAGGCTCTGACACGATTCCTGACATAGACTCTGATGCTGGTCCTAACTAAGGCCCTGACACTGTTCCTTACTAAGGCTCTGACACTACTCCTAACTCAGGCCGTGATACAATATATAACAAAGGCTATGATGCTAGTTCTAACTATGGCCCTGACACTGTCATAACTAAGGCCTTGACACTACACCTAACTCAGGCCCTGACACTGGCCCTAACTAAGGCCCTGACACTACTCCTAACTCAGGCTCTGACATGATACCCAACAAAGGCTCTGATACTAGTCCTAACTAAGGCCCTGACACTGTCCCTAACTAAGGCCCTGACACTCCACCTAGCTCAGGCACTGACACTGTCCCTAACAAAGGCCCTGCTGCCGTCAATATCTAAAGTGCTAACACTATCCTGAGCTTATATCCTGACCCATCTCTTACTAAGATCCTGAAACTGTCCCTAAGTGAGCCTTGACGCTGTCCCTAAGTGAGGCCCTGAGGCTGTCCATAACAGAGACCCTGATAATGTCTTTAACAAACACCCTGATGCTGATCCTACAGAGGCCCTTATGCTCCTCCTAAGCCTTGCCCTGACACTGTCCTTACCTAAGGCCATGACGTTGGTCCTAAATAGGCCCTGATGCACTCAATAGCTTAGGCCTTTAAACTATCCCTTGCTCCTTTCCTGACCTTATCCCTAGCCTGTAACCTGACTCGGTCCATAGTTAATGTCCTGCCTCTTATGCTACCTGAAGCAATAATGCTGTCCCTAACTAAGAACCTGACTAGTCTTAACTAAGGCCCTGACGTGGTCTATAACTAAGGCCCAGAAGCTGTCCCTAATGTAGGCCCTGCTGCCGGCAATAACTAAAGTGCTGACACTATCCTGAGCTAATATACTGACCCATCTCTAACCAAGGTTCTGACACTATCCCTAAGTCAGCCCTGATGCTGTCCCTAAATAAAGCCCTGAGGCTGTTCCTAACACAGGCCCTGAAGCTATCCCTCACTGAGGCCCTAACACTATTCCTAACTCAGGCCCTGACACTGTACCTAAGAGAAGGCACTGACACTACTCCTAACCCAGGCCCTGACAGGATACCTAACAAAGGCTCTGATGCTAGTCTTAACTAAGGCCCTGACACCGTCCCTAACTGAGGCCCTGACATTACTCCTAACTAAGGCCCTGACACTGTCCCTAACTAAGACCCTGACACTACACCTAATTCAGGTCCTGACACTGTTACAAACAGAGGCACTGATGCTACTCCTAACTCAGTCCCTGACACTGGCCCTAACTCAGGCCCTGGCACTGGCCCTAACTAAGGCCCTGACACTACATCTAACTCAGTCCCTGACACTATACCTAACAATGGCTCTGATGCTAGTCCTAACTCAGGCCCTGACACTGTCTCTAACTAAGGCCCTGCTGCCGTCAATATCTGAACACCTGACATTATCCTGAGCTAATATCCTGACCCATGTCTTACCAAGGTCCTGAAACTGTCCCAAAGTAAGCCCTGACGCTGTCCCTAAATGAAGCCCTGAGGCTGTCCCTAACAAAGGCCCTGAGAATGTCTTTAACGAAGACCCAAATGCTGATCCTACAGAGGCCTTTATGCTGCTCCTAAGTCATGCCCTGACACTGTCCCTAACTCAGGCCCTATAGATAGGCCTCACTTAGGCCCTGTTGCTGTACCTTAGTTAGGCTCTGATGCTATCCCTACATCTAGCCTTGACACTGGTCCTGATTAAGGCCCTGACGCTGGTTCTAACTATGTCCCTGATGCTCTCAATAACTAAGGTATTCACGCTATCCCTAACTCATTTCCTGACACTGTCCCTGGCCTGGAAGCTGACTCTGTCCCGAGCAAATGTCCTGCCCCTTATTCTCCCTGAATCCCTAATGCTCTCCCTAACTAAGGCCCTGACTAGTCCTAACTAAGGCCCTGACCCTATCCCTAACTAAGGCCCTGACACTACACCTAACTCAGACCATGACACTGTCCCTAACTAAGGCCCTGACACTACTCCTAACTCAGTCCCTCACACTGTACCTAGCAAAGGCTCTGATGCTAGTCCTAACTAAGCTCCTGACACTGTCCCTAACTAAGGCCATGCTGCTGTCAATATCTAAAGTCCTGACACTATCCTGAGCTAATTTCTGGACCCATCTCTTACCAAGTTCCTGAAATTGTCCCTAAATAAGCCCGGACGCTCTCCCTAAGTAAAGCCCTGAGGTTGTCTCTAACAGAAGCCCTAATAATATCTTTAACAAAGACCCTGATGCTGATCCTAACGAGGCCGTTATGCTCCTCCTAAGTCCTGCCCTGACACAGTCCCTAACTCAGGTGCTAACTGAGAGAGTCCTCAGGTATTCCCTGTCGCTGTACCTTAGTCAGTCTCTGAAGCTGTCCCTACATCAAGCCCTGACACTGGTCCTGAATAAGGCCATGACGCTGTTCCTATATAAGGCCCTGATGCTCTCAATAACTAAGGTCTTCACACTATCCCTAGCCCGTAACTTGGCTCTGTCCCTAGCTAGTGTCCTGCCTCTTATCCTAACTAAGAACCTAATGCTGATCCTACGAAGGCCCTGATGCTACTCGTAAGTCATGCCGATACTGTCCCTAGCTAAGTCCCTGATGCTCGGCCTCACTCAGGCCCTGTCGCTCTCCCTAAGTCAGGCTCTGACATTGTCCCTACCCGAAGCCCTGACGTTGGTCCTAAATAAGGCCCTGATACTGTCAGTAAGGTCTTGACACTATCCCTAGGTCATTTCCTGACACTATCCCTAGACCTTAACCTCATCCTGTCCCTAGCTAATGTCCTGCCTCCCATCCTAACTGAAGCCCTATTGTTATGCCTAACTAAGGCCCTGACTAGTCCTAACTAAGGCCGTGACACTGTCTCTAACTAAGGCCCGGAAGCTGTCCCTAATATAGACCCTGCGGCCAGCAATAACTAAAGACCTGACACTATCCTGAGCTAACATCCTGACCCATCTCTAACCAAGGTCCTGACACTGTCCCTATGTAAGCCCTGATTCTGTCCCTAAGTGAAGCCCTGAGTCTGTCCCTAACTCAGGCCCAGACGCTGTACCTAACTCAGACCCTCAAAATGTCTTTGAGACCCTGATGCTCTTCCTAAGTCATGCCCTGACACTGTCCCTAGCTAAGGCCCTGACGCTAGGTCTTACTCAGGCTCCGTCGCTCTCCCTAGGTCAGGCTCTGACGCTGTCCCTACCTGAAGCCCTGACACTAGCCCTAAGTAAGGCCCTGATACTCTCTGTAAGTAAGGTCTTGACACTATCCCTAGCTCATTTCCTGACACTATTCCTAGACCTTAACCTAACCCTGTCCCTAGCTAATGTCTTGCCTCTTATGCTAGCTAAAGCCCTGATGCTCTCCCTAACTAAGGCCCTGAAATTAGTCCCAAGGCCCTGACACTGTCCCTAACTACGGCCTGGATGCTTGTCCTAACTCAGGCCCTCACACTGTCCCTAACTAAGGCCCTGACACTACTCCTAACTCAGGCCCTGACATTATACCTAACAAAGGCTCGACGTTAGTCGAAACTAACGCCCTGACACTGTCCCTAACTAAGGCCCTGCTGCTGTCGATAACTAAAGTCCTGACTCTATCGTGAGCTAACATCTTGACCTATCTCCTACCAATGTACTGACACTGTCCCTAAGTAAGCCCTGACACTGTCCCTAAGTGAGGCCCTGAGGCTGTCCCTAACTAAGGCCCTGATGCCCAGCCTAACTCAGGCCCTCATGCTAGACCTAACTCTGGCCCTGACATTGTCCCTAACAAAGGCCCTGACCCTAGTCTTACCTTAGGCCCTGATGTTTGGTCTAACTCAGGTTCTGACGCTGTCCCTAACTAAGGCCCTGAAGCTGTCCCTAACGTCAGCCTTGCTGCCGTCAATAACTAATGTGCTGACACTATCCTGAGCTAGTATCTTGATCCATCTCTTACCATGGTCCTGACACTGTCCCTACTAAAGTCCTGATGCCGTCCCAAAGTGTGGCCCTGAGGCTGTCCCCTTGAAGCCCTGTTGCTGTACCTAACTCAGGCCCTGATAATGTCTTTAACTAAGGCCCTGAAGCTGATCCTAGCTAAGACCCTGACGCTAGGCCTCACTCAGTCCCTGACATTGTCCCTAACTCAGGTCCTGACTCTGTCCCTAACTCAGGCCCTGAAGCTGTCCCTAACTCAGGCCCTGACACTTTGCCTAACTCAGGTCCTGGCAATAACTTTAACTAAGACCGTGATGCTGATCCTAACTACAGTCCTGATGCTGGTCCTACGTCATGCCCTGACACTCTCCCCAGCTCAGGATCTGATGCTGTCTGTTATATCTTGGTCTCTCCCTCCCTAAGTCCCTGAGGCTTTCCATAACTAAAGACCTGACACTGTTTCTAACTAACTGCCTGACTCTGTACCTAACTGATACTGAATAATCAGCCTCTCTGCACCGGTTCTGAATCAAATCTTGAGAACAGTGTTTTGGAAAAATAGAAAAGATTATTTTTATCACTCTGCCAGCTAACGGAGGACACAGCAGGCTCGTGCCCTCAACAGCTGTGTGTCCCAATGCGGGAGGATTTGGTGTTTTAGAGCGATGGTTCAAGGGTGTGGTTGCTCATAAGGATCAGTGTGTATGCAGGGCCTGCACTCCTTTAATCTGGTCTCAGATAAGTTTCTTGATGAGCTCCTCTGGAATGAAGAATGCTAACATCTTCCACTTGTTGGGGGTTTTAGTTCTTTAAGGAGCTCAAAGATATTGTTATGTGTATCCCTTGAGGCAGAACCAGGACCCTGCCACAAGGCTGCACTATTGTTTCTTGACTCTTCTTCCCTGTCTCTGCATCCCCTCACTTCCCTGATTAGCAACTGTTCGAATTTGCCCTTTGGAACTCAGGGAAGGTCCTGGAGTCTCTAGTCTATTCCCTACAAACAAGTTAGGAGGCACACAGAAAGGCTTCTATGCCTAGGAGACCACAGAGTCCCTCTCAGTTTCACTCCTCCTCTTCTGGATACTCCTCAATCTTGAGGAGAACAGATTTTTGACAAGAAAAGGAATAATCATTTCAGACTGAGACATTAATCATAAACTTGGCACAGGAACTCGGTTTTCAGGGGACTCGGTTTTAATCGCCACTTCACTTTTATCTTTCCCCACATCCTTCAAGGAACAGGGTGATGACTGCTCTGGCTACTTCTTGCTGAAATGGGGCACAGTCCTGACTAAACCTAGGGGAATGGATACCAAGTTAGAAGTATTTGAGTTCCAAGTCCTGTACCTGAGACTCGTATGATTAAGATCTCAGTCCCTTGGTCCCCCATTTTGGTGTAACCAATCCATTTAAAATAGGAGGGGTAACAACTGAAATTTTAATAGTAAAAATAGATCTCATTCCCTTAGGAATTCAGGAGAATAAGTCTGAAACCTGGTCTGGAACTGGCACTTCAGAGAGACTTTGCAGCCAGTTGTCTAATTCTACCTAAGTAGGTTTTAACTTCTGATGTAGTATTCATGTATCCATAACAGGAGCTATTGACCACTACATATATGTCTCATCTTTCTATTAGTATCTGATCTAACGTCATTGTTTGAAATTTAATCGTTAAGACAGGAGTCCTTGAAAACGTACGGTTGCAGCTACCAGCAGACATTGTTTTGAGAATGGCTAGTGGCATCCTGAGTCTGATATAGCTCAGAAATTCAATTTCAACAATACAGGAACGCGGGGACTTACCTGGTGGTTCAGTGGTTAAGACTTTGCCTTCCAACGCAGGGGGTGCCGGTTTGATCCCTGGGCAGGAAGCTAAGATCCCACATGCCTCGTGGCCTAAAAACCAAGACATGAAACAGAAACAATATTGTAACAAATTCAATAGACTTAAAAAATGGTCCACATCCAAAAAAAACTTAAAAACAAAAAAAAAACCACAGGAATGCATCTAAATCACATCTACAATGGTTACTTAGGTTTATCTTGGATGTCTGAACCATAGTTACTTTTTGACTGTCAAATGCATTCCCCTCCTCAATGCCAAAGCAGATGTACAATTCATATCCAAAAGGCCAAAAAACAGGCCACTTTGGTCAGTAAAATTTAAGTTAAACCATGTAGAAGCCGGAGTGACTTGCTCACACCTCAATACGTGAAGAGTTTTTTTCCCTTTTGATTACAAGTCTTTCAATAGAAAGCACTGATGATCAAAATGTCAATCCATCAGTGCCAGAATGATTCAGCTGTTTGGCCCAGGTGTAGATCATGGCCCTCAGCACTAGGCCACCTTTATATTTGCCTAGTTAATCCACATTGGGGGAATACTGATCAGGTATCGTGAACATGCTCAGAGGTATGTTAATGAGAAAACGCTTTATATAGGCCATACATTTTATTATTCATACCCAATTGTCACACAAGCATTGTACATGTGCTTTTAGCAGTAGACCTAAAGCAAACAGCGATACATCATGAGTAATTACATTCTGATAACTTCACTAGGTAATTTTCCTTTCCTCTTAAACATCAGGGCAAAATGAAGCCAACACAGTAACTTTCATAAATACACACTTCAGTACAGAGGTGTCATTTACCCAATTGCTCCAAGTCCTAAGTAGCTTCAGGTGAAGGACTTCCCTGTGTCTGGGAAACACAGATCAAAGCCAGTAACAAAAAAACAAAAACATTATAACCATATTCACCAGTTCACTCAGTAACCAATCCTTTTGTTAACTTTTTATGAAGCCATCCGATTCTCCATTAAGATTTTTCATTTCTTACCCAGTTTGGCATTATGATATGAAATTTATCAGAGACCTGTGCTTGCCAAAAGGTCCTTCACATAGATCTTCTTGAAGATGGAGCAGTTTTGCAAAGTGTTAGAGCACAACAGTAACTATCTATAAATCACATAAAGACTTAAAACGTCACGGTTAAACATTTGATCACAATGTAAATGACAAAAGAAACCATTATTGCTGTGACATACAACATTTAAAAATAACTAGAATTATGATTGATCAAATTTTACCAGGACATACTAGATTTTTAGGAATTCCATGTAATTTAACATACTAATCAAACATTTCTCTCTGAGATGGCTCAAGGGCCCTCTAAAGCATCTCAAAGTTAGCTGGAGATCAAAAGAACTGTTAGAATTGGCCAAACAACACTTATTCACTGAACCAAAGTAAAGAGATTTCAAACAAAAATACAGATCACAGACACAGGCAAAGAAACTCACAAGCTGTCCACAATCAAAAGCAGCATTCCAAGAAAACTTTGGAGGGAGAAACCAAATCCAGGCTTGCCCTAACCCACTTCCAACAAAATCCATCTTAGAAAATCCCGGTCATGCACAACTCTTTCCTCAGTGTTCCCTTTTCACAAATGTTCATCACTTCTGTATCCATCTTATGTTGCCCCTTATTTTTTTCCGCATTCAGACACAACCAGCTCTAGTACAAAGTGACTTTCTTTTCTCTTTGTACCATCAGCCTGTTACCTAGCTGCTCACTTTCTTTATTACATAGCTTCATAAATGCTTGAACATATAGAACTTCTTCTGTCTTTCTCTTCCTGTGACAAAATAACTAGCTGAAGGATAGTATAGTCATTTAGGCTACCATTCAAAGACCACCTTTCTGCATTTTTCAAGAACGTATCCATACACTGGCCAGACAAAATTACAATAGAATTTCATTCTTTTCTTAGTCTTAGGTTTACAACTATAGGTTGATCAGTCTGCCAGGATTTTGCCCATTGGCTATCAGATGGAACTGAAGAAGAAGCACTTCTTATGTTTGAACCATAGAACACTCAAATGCAGACTAAGAACAAAACAAAATCCTAACCACCAACGGAAGCCTCAAACCAAAGGAACCAGAAACCAAACAGCACAAGACTCAAATCAGCTTCCAAGTCTCAACTTAGCCTGTGACCTCTGTCCAAGTGGTGCACCTTCCAAATGAGATTTCCTGGAATGAAAAGTCACCCAAATGGGAACCAAGGTTCCCCCAAATGTACAGGGCTAAAAGGACCTCAGACTGCATGCCAGGGGAGTTACCACATGCTGGCTGAGGTGCTGCAACATCCCAAATGCTATTTTTCTGGTTCCCCAAAATAATCCCTTGGAGTAGGACATTCAGGGCAGTCCAGGCAGGAGGAAGAGAGGAATGTCCTCAAGGCAAAGATGGCCTCGGCAGCTGCTAGGGTGGTCCCTCTTCCACCATCTACTCCTGCCCCACAGTTCTAACTGCTGGGATGACTGGGGCTCGGCCTTTCCAGGCAAGGGTCCCACGTGGTCTGGCCTCTAAAGGAATTCTCCAACCCTACACTCTCTCAACAGAGTCTGGCGTGGAGAAAATCTCAGTGTCCAATCAAGTCAGGGGACCCACAGGGGCCATCCCCAAGTCAGCCCCACACTGGGTACTAAATTTGATGTCGAACACTCGGCCTCTGTGCACCAGTGCCAAATCGAATCTCAGAGAGGTTAGGAGGAAGTAGAAATGAATAGCTTTACTGCTTTGACAGCCAAAGGGGGACACAGAAAACTCGTGCCCTCAAAAACCGTGCGTCCCAATGCAGGAGAATCTGGTGAGGAGTTTTACAGAAATGGTTTAAGGACACAGTTGATCCTAAGGATTAGTGTGTGCACAGGGCCTTAACTCACTTTAATCTGGCCTCAGATGGTCTCTTGATGAGCTTCTCTGGAATGAAGAACACGAAAATCTTCTATTTTGTGGCGGTTTTAGATTGGTAAAGAGCCCAAAGATACTCTTAAGTGTATCCCTTGAGGCAAAACCAGGATCCTGCCCCAAGGCTGCACTACTGTTCCTTGACTCTTCCTCCCTTGTCTCTGCATCCCCTCCCTTCCCTGATTAGCAACTATTCGAATCTGCCCTTTGGAACTCAGGGAAGGTCCTGGAGTCTCAAGCCTAACTAAGGCCCTTACACTACTCCTAACTCAGTCCCTGACACTGTACCTAACAAAGGCTCTGATGCAAATCCTAACTCAGACCCTGACACTGTCTCTAACTAAGGCCCTGCTGCCATCAATATTTAAGTCCTGACATTATCCTGAGCTAATACCCTGACCCTGATCTTACCAAGGTCCTGAAACTGTCCCAAACTAAGCCCCTGACACTGTCCCTGAGTGAGACCCTGAGGCTGTCCCTAACAGAGGCCTTGATAATGTCTTTAACGAAGACCCTAAGGCTGATCCTACAGAGGCCCTTATGCTGCTCCTAGGTCATGCCCTGACACTGTCCCTAACTCAGGCCCTAAAGATAGGCCTCACTTAGGCCCTGTTGCCGTACCTTAGTTAGGCTCTGACGCTGTCCGTACATGAAGCCCTGACACTGGTCCTGATTAAGGCCCTGACGCTGGTCCTAACTAAGGCCCTCATGCTCTCAATAACTAAGGCTTTCACGCTATCCCTCGCTCATTTCCTGACACTTTCCCTGGCCTTGAACCTGACTGTGTCTGGAGCTAATGTCCTGCTTCTTATCCCAACTGAAGCCGTAATGCTCTCCCTAACTAAGGCCCAGACTAGTCCTAACTAAGGCCCTGACACTATCTCTAACTAAGGCCCGGAATCTATCTCTAATATAAGCCCTGCTGCCGGCAATAACTAAAATCCGGACACTATCCTGAGCTAATATCCTGACCCATCTCTAACCAAGGTCCTGACACCGTCCCTAAGAAAGCCCTGTCGCTGTCCTAAGTGAAGACCTGAGGCTGTGCCTAACTCAGGCCCTGAAGCTATGCCTAACTGAGGCCTTGACGCTGTGACTAACTCAGGCCCTGATCATGTCTGTAACTAAGACCCTAATGCTGATGCAACAAAGGCCTTGATGCTGGTCCTACATCATGCCCTGACAGTGTCCCCAGCTAAGGGCCTGACGCTAGGCCTCACTCAGGCCCTGTCGCTCTCCAGAGTCAGGCACTGACGCTGTCCCTACCTGAAGCCCTGACACTGGTCCTAAATAAGGCCCTGATACTGTAACTAAGCTCTTGACACTATCCCTAGGTAATTTCCTGACACGATCCCTAAACTTTACCCTAACCCTGTCCCTAGCAAATGTCCTGCCTCTTATGCTAACTAAAGCCCTTATGCTGTGACTACCTCAGGCCCTGAATTTAGTCCCAAGGCCGTGACACTGTCCCTAACTAAGGCCCTAACACTATTCCTAACTCAGGCCCTGACACTGTACCTAACAGAGGCCCAGATGCTAGTACTAACTAAGGCCTTGACACTGTCCCTAACTAAGGCCCTGCTGCCGTCAATATCCAATGTCCTGACACTATCCTGAGTTAATTTCCGGACCCATCTCTTACCAAGGTCCTGAAACTGTCCCTAAGTAAGCCCTGACGCTGTCCCTAAGTGAGGCCCTGAGACTGTCCCTAACAGAGGCCCTGATAATGTCTTTAACAAAGCCCCTGAGGCTGATCCTACCAAGGCCCTTATGCTGCTCCTAAGTCATGCCCTGATACTATCCCTAGCTAAGGCTCTGACACTAGGCCTCACTCAAGCCCTGTCGCTCTCCCTATGTCAGGCTCTGACGCTATCCCTACCTGAAGCCCTGACACTGGTCCTAAATTAGGCCCTGATGCCCTAAGTAACTAAGGTCTTGACACTATCCCTAGGTCATGTCCTGACACGATCCCTAGACCTTAACCTAACCTTGTCTTTAACTAATGTCGAGCTTCTTATGCTAACTAAATCCCTGATGCTGTTCCTAACTAAGGGCCTGAAATTAGTCCCGAGGCCATGACCCTGGCCCTAACTGAGGACTGGAGGCTCTTCCTAACTCAGGCCCTGACACTGTCCCTAACTAAGGCCCTGACACTACACTTAACTCAGTCCCTGACACTGTACCTTACAAAGGCTCTGATGCTACTCCTAAGTCAGGCTGAGACAGTCTCTAAGGCCCTGCTGCCGTCAATATCTAAAGTTCTGACATTATCCTGAGCTAATATCCTGACCCATGTCTTACCAAGGTCCTGAAACTGTCCCAAAGTAAGCCCTGACGCTGTCCCTAAGTGAGGCCCTGAGGCGGTCCCTAACAGAGGACCTGAGAATGTCTTTAACGAAGACCCTAAGGCTGATCCTACAGAGGCCCTTATGCTGCTCCTAAGTCATGCCCTGACACTGTCCCTAACTCAGGCCCTAAAGATAGGCCTCACTTAGGCCCTGTTGCCGTACCTTAGTTAGGCTCTGACGCTGTCCGTACATGAAGCCCTGACACTGGTCCTGATTAAGGCCCTGACGCTGGTCCTAACTAAGGCCCTCATGCTCTCAATAACTAAGGCTTTCACGCTATCCCTCGCTCATTTCCTGACACTTTCCCTGGCCTTGAACCTGACTGTGTCTGGAGCTAATGTCCTGCTTCTTATCCTAACTGAAACCCTAATGCTCTTGATAACTAAAGCTCTGACTAGTCCTAACTAAGGCCCTGACACTGTCTCTAACTAAGGCCCGGAATCTATCTCTAATATAGGCCCTGCTGCCGGCAATAACTAAAATCCGGACACTATCCTGAGCTAATATCCTGACCCATCTCTAACCAAGGTCCTGACATCGTCCCTAAGAAAGCCCTGTCGCTGTCCTAAGTGAAGACCTGAGGCTGTCCGTAACTCAGTCCCTGAAGCTATGCCTAACTGAGGCCTTGACACTGTGACTAACTCAGGCCCTGATCATGTCTTTAACTAAGACCCTAATGCTGATGCAACAAAGGCCGTGATGCTGCCCCTACATCATGCCCTGACAGTGTCCCCAGCTAAGGGCCTGACGCTAGGCCTCACTCAGGCCCTGTCGCTCTCCCAGAGTCAGGCACTGACGCTGTCCCTACCTGAAGCCCTGACACTGGTCCTAAATAAGGCCCTGATACTCTCAGGGACTAAGCTCTTGACACTATCCCTAGGTCATTTCCTGACACGATCCCTAAACTTTACCCTAACCCTGTCCCTAGCAAATGTCCTGCCTCTTATGCTAACTAAAGCCCTTATGCTGTGCCTAACTCAGGCCCTGATTTTAGTCCCAAGGCCGTGACACTGTCCCTAACTAAGGCCTAGATGCTTGTCCTAAATCCGGCCCAAAACTGTCCCTAACTAATGCCCTAACACTATTCCTAACTCAGGCCCTGACACGGTACCTAACAGAGGCTCTGATGCTAGTCCTAAGGCAGGTCCTGACACTGTGTCTAACTAAGGCCCTGCTGCCGTCAATATCTAAAGTCCTGACATTATCCTGAGCTAATATCCTCACCCATGTCTTACTAAGGTCCTGAAACTGTCCCAAAGTAAGCCCTGACGCTGTCCCTAAGTGAGGCCCTGATGCTGTCTCTACCTCGGAATCTGACATTCTAGTGTCCTGACTCTCCCTAACTGACATCCTGACGTCAGGATAAGTGAGGCTCCGACACTCCTCTTAACTCAGGACTTGCCGCTGTCCCTACCCAAAACCGTGACACTGTCTGTAACTAATGACCTGACTTTTTCCCTAACTAACACCCTAGTTTTGGCCCTGACTAACACCCTGACACTGGTTCTAATTATGGCCATGATGCTGGCTCGAAGGCCCTGAAGATATCCCTAAGTAACAGCCTGAACTGTGTCTAACTAAGGCTCTCACGTTATCTCTAACTGAAGCACTGACACTGTCCCTAACTTAGGCCCTGACACTGTCCCTTATAGTCTAAGCTGTCACTAAATAATGCCCTGATCCTGTCCATAACTAAGGCCCTGAATATGTCCCTAAGTACATCTCTAATGATGTCCCTAACAGCCTGAACTCTCTTCAAGTTATCTCTGAGGCTCTGACACTGGCCCTTCCTAAGGCCTCACCCCGGGGTTGTCCCAGGCTGCTGGGCAGTTTTCTCTTGTCCGCATCTCTAGCCAGCTGCCTGCCATTGGCCACTCTAAGATTCTGTGATGCAGTGGTCCCACGTGGGATGTGCCTGTGTAGGCTCACCTGCGGGAGGAGAGTCATGGCCACTCCGCCCTCCAGGGGACTGCGGCTCAGGGTAGGAATCTCTCAGCCAGTGTCTGGACACAGGGTTCTGTGTCCTTGTTTGTTGTAAATCCCTTGGAGTTACCTCTAACATTTTTTAAATGGATCTCCCCCTCAGCATATTTATGGTTTAAATTATTTACCCCATTAAAATTCAGGAATGACATTATTAGAATGAGCAGGAAGATATCGGATGCCCCCCCCCAAATGATCTATTACTTGGAGGATTTAAAATTCTAATGAGAAAACACTCACTCTCCTCACCCTCTTGGGCGTCAGCACAAGGCGGGAATCAGCTGCATTCTTTATTTATCCCTCTGATTTTCCAGAACCTTTCCATCAAGGAGAAATCTCTGGGCTCTGCGGGAACTGAGTGGTGACCAACAGGTAAATCTGAGACTGAAAAGCAACAGGAAAAGAGAGAGAGGAGGAGATGAGAATCGGTGATGGGGAGAAGCAGGGACATCCACGTTCAATCTCAGGCTGAGAGTCTGGGTTAGTCTCCAATGAAGCTAAGGACCACCAGGATCTGGCCCCACCGGCCTGTCACCTGGTGTGGCGATTGGGGACAGCCAAACCACCATGGCCACTCTCAGAGAAATAAAGAAGGTGGGAGGGCACCCCTGAGAGCCAGGTTGAAAATGGTCATGCTGTGAAATAATAAGATGCCCTTTTCAGAAAAGTGAAGACGGTTCTCTTGGTTCTCAAAGACTTGAAAATACTCTGTGTCCTTCTGGAGGCATGCTGAAGCTGTCAGCCTTTGAGGGCAGTAATGGGAGTGCATCTGGGCTCAAGACCATCCAGCGCTCACTCCTTGAGGGTGCAGAAGATGACCAGTGTCCACCCCTCGGGTGCTGTGGGGCCTGAGAGCCCCTGATCACCGAGGACGGGAGGGGCCACACAGACACTCCACTGGACCACCGGGGGCTTGGCTGGTGGGCTACAGTCCTTTATCAGATACATGGTTTGCAAACATCTTGTGCCATTTTGGATGGTGGATTATCTTATTCCTTGCTCCTTTTATACACAACTGTTTTTCATTTTGAGGAAGTCCAATTCATCTATTTTGTCTTTTGTTGCTTGTGCTTTTGGTAGCAGATCTAAGAAATCATGACTAAATCCAAGGTCATGAAGATTTACTCTCATGTTTTCTTCTACGAGTTTTATAATTTTGGTTCTTGCATCTAGGCCTTTGGTCCATTTTGCATTGATTTTTGTATACGGGGTGAGGGGAGGTAAGGGTCCAAGTTTATTCTTCTGCATGTGGGTATCCAGTCGTTCCAGAACCTGTGCTAACTGTTTGGGAGAAAATACGCGCAAATGATGCAACCAACAAGGGCCTCATTCTAAAATATACAAACAGCTCATACAACTCAAAAAAGAAAAAAAATTAAAAAATAGGCAGAAGGTCTAAATAGACATTTCTGCAAAGACATACAGATGGCCAATAGGCACATGAAAAGATGCTCCACGTCGCTAATTATTAGAGAATGCAAATCAAAACTACAGTGAGTTATCACCTCATAGTGGTCAGAATGGCCATCATTCAAGTGTCTAGAAATAAATGCTCGAGGGGGTGTGGAGAAAAGGGAACCCTCCTACACTACTGGTGGGAATGTAAATTGATGCAGCCACTATGGAGAACAGTATGGAGGTTCCTCAAAAACTAAAACTAGAATTACCGTATGAACCAGCAATCCCACTCCTGGGCACATATCCAGACAAAACTATAATTTGAAAAGATACATGCACCCCAGCATTCACAGCAGCACTATTCACAATAGCCAAGACATGGAAGCAACCTGAATGTCCCTCAACAGATGAATGGATATAGAAGATGTGATACATATATACAATGGAATATTACTCAGCCATAAAACAGAATGAAATAATGCCATCTGCAGCTACATGGATGGACCTAGAGATTATCATACAAAGTGAAGTAAGTCAGACAGAGAACGACAAATACCATATGATATCACTTATATGTGGATTATAAAATGAGACCCAAATGAACCTATCTACAGAACAAAAACAGACTCTCAAATATAGAAAACAGACTTGTGGTTGTCAAGGGGAAGACAGAGGAGAGGGATGGATTGGGAGTTTGGGATTAGTAGATGCAAATTATTATATATAGGATGGATAAACAAGGTCTTACTGTACAGCACAGGGAACTGTATTCAATACCCTGTAATAAACCATAATGGAAAAGAATATGAAAAATATGTATATATGTATGTATGTATATATGAATCACTTTGCTGTACAGTAGAAATTAACACCACATTGTAGGTCAACTATACTTCAGTATCAATTAGTTTGAAGGCACTTTTATAAATCAGGCCTTATTTCTCTTGTCCTTTCATCCTGGGACAAATGTATAACAGAAGCTAACCTGGATTACTCCGGGATGAACTCATATCACACAGAACTTTAACTGTTTAACAAATCATGAATATCAGTTACACCATGGGATGCCCTGATCCAATATGAAGTTTGTATACCTTGTATCAAGCCTGCAGAATCCACAAAATTTGGAAATTCAAACTGAAATGAAGCCACCTATCCCATGACTTCTCCACAACTAGTTATACAACATCAGTTGGAAACCATATACAATCAAATGAATGCAGACAGAAACAACTATAGCCTTCCTTTTTTTTCCTTTTAGATAAAGACGGTGTTTAAGGTGATGTCTTGGGCCGTTTCAGGGTGTTACTCAATTTCCTGGGTATCTGCCATGCACACAGGAGGTACACATGTTAGTTAACTTGTTTGTGCAACTATATGAAAGTAGTTAATACCACAAACCTGTATACGTAAAGTGAATTAAATGCTAAAGTCATGTTTTGCATTTTTAATAGCAAAGAAAAAAAAAGTGTAGCGCTGATATTTGTTACAAAAATGAACATTAAAAACATTCTTAGTGAAAAAAGCCATACAGAAAAGGCCACCTAGATCCCATACTCATCTTGTCTGCTTCAAATCCATCAAGGTTGTCCAAATGAGGGGGAAACTCAGTAATGGTTCCAGAAAAAGAAAACTGGATCAGGATGGAAAAAGACATTTTCATACAGTTGGGACAGCAGGTGAAAGTTGAAGTGGGGCTGAGTATTAAATTATAATGTGGACATCAGGATTTCCTCATTTAGGGGTTATGTGCTGGTTCCTTGGGCAAAACACACAGAGCATTTTGTGTGACGTGGTAAATGTGAGTACTTTTTGCCATTATTGCAACTTTTCTGTACATTTTAAATTACTGGAAAGTAAATTACTTTTCTAGACAACCATGTCAGTATCATGCCAGAAAATCAGATAAGACAGACATCAAATTTTGTTATAGAGACCAAGACTTACCCAGACCAAGTTCAACCAAAGGTGTGATACTTATTTCCCTTGTAGGAGTCCGCATGGTATTAAGAGGCACCGTGGGAAGAGTATATTAGTAGCTACCATGTCTTGGGTCCTGTGGATTACCTGGGGTGCAGTAGACACTGAGATTTTAGTATTGCAATTTTTCACATTACTTCAAAAAATATGTTAAAAAATAAATTCAGTAAAGTTGCAAAATATGGACTCAATATACACAAATCAGTTTTGTTTCTATACACTAATAATGAACCACCAGCAAGAAAAATTAAGAAAACAATCCCATTTACAATTCCATCAAAAAGAACAAACTATTTAGCAATAAATTTAACCAAGGACATGAAAGACCTATACTCAGAAAAACTGTAAAGCATTGATAAAGAAACTGAACACACAATAGAAAACAATATTCCATGCTCATGCATCAGAAAAATTACTACTATTAAAATGTTTATTCTACCCAAAGCCATCAACAAACAGTGCCAGGAAAACTAGACACCAGACTCCAAAGAACGACACTGGTCACCATCTACACGGCACATAAAACTAACTAAAAGCGCACAGTATTCCACATTAAACCCTTTCTCTCCTGAGGCCCCTGAAGATGCGCCCCACCCACCCAGCAGTCAGCTGCACAGGAAGATTCTCCACACTTGCTCATTTTTTCCTCTTGTGGAGTCTCCTCACCAGTGGCTCCTGAGAAAACCCAGCTGCTGTCAGTGTGGACAATGCCTCATGGTCCAGAAGCCTCAGCCCTGACAGGAGACAAAGCTCCTGTCTGCTTGTCACAGAGCAAAGTCTGTGGGCAGGGTGCACCTGTGCCCCCAGGGTCAGACAGGTGGGTTCGGCGCCCCCTGTGGGACGTCAGAGAAGTGCCGGGAGCGCCGCCCTCACAAACCCAGAGGCCTCATCCGGAAGGCAGTTCTGCTGTATACACTAAGCTTGGAAATCCAAACTGAAATGGAGCCAAGTATCTCACTGTATCTTCTCAAAAGATGCTTAAGGAGCAATTAATTACAAACCATATATAATGAAATGAATGTAGACACAAACTTTACAACTTAAACCAAAATTCACTCAAAATTGCCCATAGACAAATTTAAATTACCAAACTATAAAAGTCCTAGAAAAAAAAAAGAAAATCTGCATGACTTTGTGTCTGGTGACCTTATTCAGAAAACCGGAAGACAAACCACAAACTGCAAGAAACTATTTCCAAAACACATATCTGATAAAGGATTTGTACTCAAATTATGCCAACAACGCCATTAAAATTTGGTAAAGATTGAAACACACACCTGGCCCAAGAAGATAAACAGGCAGTAAATAAGCATACAAGAATATACTCAAGATGCTGGTGGAATGCACGTACAACCAACTTTGGAAGACAGTTTGGCAGTTTTTTCCAAATCTAAAAAGTCTCACCTTAGGATCCAAGAAGTGTACCTCTTGTATTTAGACAACTGCTTTGAAAAACTGTGTTCAAACCAAAACTAGCATCAAGTAATGCACAGCAGCTCTATTCATAATGGCTAAAAACTTAAAGATATCAGGATGTCCTTCTGTAGATGAATTCATAAGCAAATTAGGGCACATACATGTCAAGGGGAGAAGAATACACCACCCCAAAATATGCCCATTTGACAAAAGGATTATTTTGGACTGATTAATTTAAGAAACAGCAGACCCAGGAGAATCTTTCAAAACCAAGTAGAAAATGCCCTTTTAGGAGGTAAATTTACATTTATTAAGGATATCTCCATTTGTAAGGGTATGTCCCTCTCTGGACCAGGAATTGAATGATGACTAAATATCAAGAAAAGCTTGTTGGGACTTCCCTGCTGGTCCAGTGGTTAAGACTCCATGCTCCCAATGCAGGGGACCAGGGTTCAATCCCTGGTCAGGGAACTAGATCCCGCATGCTGCAATTAAGAGCCCGCATGCCGCAACTAAAGATTCCACAGGCCGCAACTGAGACCCGGCACAGCCAAATAAATAAATGTTTAAAAAAAAAAAGCTTGTCAATGAAACAGGCCTGGATGTAAATCTGTGTAACAACCATACCCTTGTTTACTGGGCTTTGACTAATATCATCCCTTAAATGGCTTCCTCCATTCCCTAACATCTTTCTTTTGTTCTCAGCAGAAGATAGCATTTAAGGTAATGGCTTGGGCCATTTCAGGGAGTGACTCAGTTTTCCTGGGTATCTTTCAAGTATACAGGAGGTACACATGGTATATATTAAACTTCTGATCGTTTTCTCCAGTTCGTCTCTTTTTCATTACAAGGGAGATCTCAATAAAGAACATAGAAGTGTAGAGGGAAAACTATTTTTCCTCTCATATACATGCAATGCAATAGTATTCAGAGATATAAAGGAATGGACCATCAACCCGTGCAAAAAAAAAAAAAATAGATGCATCTAACACTTGCATTGCTAAGTGAAAGAATCCAGTCTGAAGTGCTACACGCTGTATGACCTCATTTATATGACATTCTAGAAAAGGCAAAACTGACAATGGTAAACAGTTTACGGAATATGTGGTTGAAATAGTCCATATGATACTTTAGTGGTGAATACCTGTCACTATGCATTTGTCTACACCCACAGATTTTTACAACCCAACAAGTAATTTACAATCTATTCAAACTTAGCTACTTAGGATATGGGAGTGTCAAAGACTGGAATACAGAATGTAACAAAGAATCTAACTGATTCAGAAATGTATGAAAAAACTCACTGTTGGTAGTGGGACAAATGGCTTGACCTAAGTTAACTTTGGAAATGTACAGAATCTGTAGGCCAAAGACAAAATGTGCCATACATACACAGTGGACTCTGTGTTCTTTCCATGAGGGGTAGTAGCTAACAGTACCGAAACTACTATATCAGTAATCGAATGGAACAAGCACTGAATTTAATAAATGACAAATGGTGGAAGCCAGGTTTCTTACCACTGGAGTGGGATGTTACAGTCAAACAAAGGGAGAAGGTTACAATATCCATGTCATAACAGATCCGCTTGGAGATATCAGTATAAACTCTCTTTAGCCTACACATAGTTCCACATGGAAACCTTTATAATTATGTGTATATGCATAGGCTGGGATACATGCACATATTTCCATGCACTGTCAGCTGAGCATATTTAGCTCCCACGTGTAAGTTTTTAATACCATTCTCTAATAAAAGGAACAAGGGCTCTTTGAAGAAAGGGCTGATGCTAGGACTGAGACAGTAAATCTATGAAGCAGGATAATCTTAAAATATCAGAAAGTAAAGAAGTACCAAAAATTTTAAAAACCCACAAAAGAAAAATTATGTAAAATGAAAACAGGAGCAAATGGAAAAAGCTCTCACCAGCCAAAGTAAGAATTAAGTAAGCAGTCTAATAATGTAGTGCTGGATTATAACCAAAAGTTTACAGTAATTATTCACGTGTCCAAACTGGTAAAAATAAATTACATAGTTTTTGATGAATGGCGTTAAATAGAAATCTCCTATGCAGAAAGCTTCTAAGCAATGTATATAGCCACTCAGCTGTCCATCAAGGATGTGAAGCTAACCCCTCTCTCCTCAAGTGTGGGTTCCGCATTATGACTTCCTCCTAAATAAAACGCACAGGATGGACATGGGAAAAAAATTAACCTCACTGTGGGAAAACTTGACACACACTACTTCAGCTAGGTGACCAAAGTTAAGAATATAAGTGAGGAGTTTCCTTAAGAGCCTGTCCTCTTGATATATAGTGAAGAGGAAGCACTTCACCTCTGTGGTCTGCTTTTTCAAAGCCAAGTCTAACCATGACAAAACCACCAAGCAAATCCCAGTGCCCGGCAATCTATAAAATACCTGACCAGTCCTCCTCCACACTGGCAAGGTCATGGAAACAAGGAGAGTCTGAGCAACTGTCAAAGCCCAGAAGAGACTAAACAGACATGATGGCCCCATGTCCTTTGAGATCCTGGAACAAGGAAAGGTATAACAAAGGGAACATGAATAGGGACTTCACTTAATAATAAAGTATCAATATTTGTTCATTATTTGTCATGATTCTGTAGAAAATTAGACAGGAAAGATTAAAAGTCAAATAAGAGAAACCTACTGTAACAAACTGGAAATCTAGAGGAAAAGGGGGATTTCTTTGTAAAAACACATTACCAAAATGCACCCTAAATTAAGGAAAATACAAAAAGACCAATTAATCACCGAGGAACCTCTTCCCCATACTGGTTATCCTATCACTGTTCCAGGGTTTCCCTCTCCCGGGACAGGGAAGGAACAGGGGCAGAGCTGTTTGGCAGCTCCCCTAGTATCTGACCCCACCCAGTGTCTTCATCTCCCCCAGCCACGCCTACCCAGTGAGGACACCTGAGGAAGGATCAGGGATTATTGATTCAGATGTGTCAACTAGGACTTTTTCTTTTCCCAGCGACTGGACACACTTGCTGAAGTAAAATAAATTAGTATTTATTGTAAGGGTAGAAATAAATTAATACTTGCAAGTGGCAAGTTGAAGAATGGGTTTGGACCTGGCAGGTCCAGTGGCTCACACTATCTCAGTGTGACCTTGCTTCTCTCCAAAACTTTGTCCTGCTCAGTGCCTTTGGGGGACCCCATTCACAGGCACAGGCTCTCTCACTGCCCTTGGGCCAACAGCAATTCTAGGCTGACAACCACTCACCATCCATTCTCCGAGAAAGAGTTTCTCCTTTTCATGGATTCCAAGAAAGTCATGGTTTTAAATGCCTTTGATCTGGCTTGGGTTGCATTCTCATCCTTGGCCCATCACCAGAAGATGGAAAGTGGGACTGGCTAGATGTGGGCTGTAAACCCATCTTCGAGCTGGGTGCAACATGGGCTCATCCTTCTGCAACTGTTTGGACTGGAAGCAGGTGAGATGTAATTCCCAAAGGAAAACTGAGGCACTTGGGCCTGAGAACAGATGCTGGCTGGCAGAAAGCAACAGATTCTAAGTCAACGACCGCTCACTGAACAGCACAGAATCTGACACAAAAGGAAGAAAGGGGTTCACTCAGGTTCAGGGGCTGCAGCTACTCATCCAGTGCTCTTACTGTCCTCCCAAGACTGCAAGAAGTTCTTTCACTTGCTGAAAAGTCAGGATCGTTGGTGGTGGTAAACTCAAGTCTCTTTCCTTGGGCATCAGGTCCTCACATCTCAGAGGCAGGCCCAGAACAGCCCATGTGCCCTCAGAAGACACACAGACCTCATTCCTGCCCCTGAGAAGTGGGAGCCCTTGAGTTATGCCATCTCCCTGGCCATATTAATTGCCCATCCCTAAAAAACAATACTGCTCCTTTTCCAGTTTCTTCTCTCTCCTTTACTAAGAGGAAGAAACCAAATGCTAGGGTGGTAAGGAAACTCTTGTGCAATGAAGTAGTGGGAGGCTCAAGAATTATTCCAAGCCATGGAACCCATAATTGGCAGGCTTTCCAGAGGCCACGTGGATGCATATGGCTCTCCAAGACAATGCAGTGTCACTGTGAACCTTCCACTGGGAGGTCCAGTTGCCCCCATATCTTTGATTCTTAATGACTATGAATGTCAAAAGTTTCTAACAACTGAAAGGACAAAGGATTGCAGGGCCACGGTCTGCTGTATGGTTGTTGTGTCAGGGACACACTCCAATGTTTAGAGGATTATTACTTCTCTTGGCAAGCTACAAGGCTGTGAAGGGGAGGGAGGCCTTTTTCTCAACCACATGCATGTTGGTAGTTGAAACTTCTCAAAGGAATGTCTACACTGACCAGGTAGCTGTTCAATTGCCCGGAAGCATGGTCAGCTCAGTACCTATACATGAGGGCCTGACAATACCCAGGCTGGACTGAACTAGAGGACCACAGATGCCTGCCTGGCTAGTCAGAGGTCAAGGGCTGTCCTGCCTGAGACTTGATCGTCTATTCATGCCCACTCAGATGGGACAAAGGATGCCTCCAGTGCCAGGAGGGCCCCACCAGCCCTTAAGAAGGCAGCATGTGGGGGCTGGCAGGTCACTGCACCCAGTCCTGTATAAACCCACACATGTCCACTGAGTGCCCTGCTGTCTGGGCTGTGCTGGAACCTGGGGCTGCCCAGGCAGAGTAGGGCCGGCATCACCCTTCCCAGGTGGGAGGGCAGAAGGAAACCATGCATGACTTCTGACACCCTCCCTAATCCTTGACAGAGGCTGAGTTGGATAAGAAACAGTCCGAGACAAGAACAGACATTTCATTCTTCTCTCAGAGCCCAGGACTGGGGGAAGGGAGGCCAGAAAAACAGCTACTGACCTCAGCTCCCTGACTCCTGTTTGACCCTGGGCAAGTCCTATCCATTCTGGAGGCTTCAGAGAGAAGGAGAGGGGAAGGCAATGAGGGTCAACTGTGCTTAAACCTAACTCTAACCTTTACCCTAAGAACCCTAACCTCTAACCTTAACCCCCTAACAACCCTAGCCCCAGACCCTCGCCCCTGACCCTTTAACCACAACCCTCTACCATAACTCTCCAACCATGACTCTCCAACAATGACCCGTAACCCTAAACTGTGACCCCTGAACCCTCACACTGACTCAACCCCAGGCCTAAAGCCTGGCCTAGTGGGTACCGAGGGATGACTGTATGAACTCTCAAATAAACCAAGGAATTAAATCTTCCTGACGATGAATTTAGCAATGGTTTCTTAGAGTTGACAGTAAAGCATAAGAAATGAAAGAAAAAAATAGATAAATTGGATTTCCTCAAAATTACAAACCTTTGTGCATCAAAAGAGGTTATCCAGAAAGTAAAAAGACAGCCCACAGAATGGAAGACAATACTGGCACATTCTATATCTGATAAGACTCTTTACCTAGGATATACCCAGGGCTTTTACAATTCATCAACAAAAAGACCAACAATAAAATTTTTGAAACAGACAAATGGCTTGCATGGACTGCTCTCCAGGCAAGACATACAAATGGTCAATAAGGACATGAAAAGATGTCAAACATCAGTAGTCATGATGGAAATGCAAATTAAAGCCACAGTGTGATGCCCCTTCACACACACTAGAATAAAAATAAATTTTAAAATATATAAATAAAAATAACAAATGTTGGCAGCAATGTAGAGAAACTGAAACCCTTAAAAGTTACTTGTGGAGATGTACAATGGTGCAGTCTATGTGTACAAAACTTTAGCATTTACTCAAAAATATAAAATATAATTACCATGTGGTTCAACAACTCCACTCCTAGATATATACCCAAAAAATGGAAAACAGGTGTTCAAACAAAAACTTGTACACCAATTATTCATAGCAGCACTGTTCACAATAGCTCAAGGTAGAAAAGATTTAAATGTCCATCAGCAGGTAAATGGATAAGCAAAATAAGGTAGACCCATAAGCTGCATTATTCTGTCATATAAAGGAATAAAGTAAAATTATACAGTCGCTATGGAAAACTGTATGGTGGCTCCTCAAAAACATGGAAAATGTATGATCCCTTGATTCCACTCCAGGGTGTACACCCAAAATATTAGAAAGCAAGGACTGGAACAGATATCTGTACCCCATATTCATAGCAACATTATTCACAATAGCCAAAAGGTGGAAGCAACACAACACATCCTTCAACAGATGAATGGATAAGTACAGTGTAGTATATACACAATGGGATATGATTCAACCTTTAAAACTAAGGTAATTCTCACACATGCTACAATGTGGATGAACCTTGACGTCATTATGCTAAGTGAAACAAGCCAGACACAAAAAGGACAAACGTTCTATGATTCCACTAGTATGAGGTATCCAGATAAGTCAAATTCAAAGACAAAGTAGAATAAGGTTGCCAGGGGTTGAGGTGAGTTAGTGTTTAATGGTTACGGTTTCACATGGGGAAAATAAAGTTCTGGAGATGGATGGTGAGGATATTTTTACAACAATGTGAATGTAGTTAATGCCACAGAACTGTATACTTAAAAATGGTTTAAATGGGGCTTCCCTCATGGCACAGTGGTTAAGAATCCGCCTGCCAATGCAGGGGACATGGGTTCAAGCGCTGGTCCTGGAAGATCCCGCATGCTGCAGAGCAACTAAGCCCACGAGCCACAGCTACTGAGCCCTCGTGCCACAACTACTGAAGACCATGTGCCTACAGCCCGTGCTCCACAACAAGAGAAGCCACTGCAATGAGAAGCCTGCACACGGCAACGAAGAGTAGCCCCCTCTCGCCGCAACTAGAGAAAGCCTGCACACAGCAACAAAGACTCGACACAGCCAAAAAATAAAAAATAAAATAAATTTTTTAAAAAAGCTTTAAAAAAATGGTTTAAATGGTAAATGTTATGTGTTTTTAATCACGATGGAAAAAATGAATGAAATAATGATCAATGTTACAATGTGGATAAACACTGAAAACATCCTAAGTGAAAGAAGCCACACAGAAAAACCACCCAGATCATGCTCATCTTGTACACTTTAAATCCAGCAAAGTTTTTAAAGTGAGGAAAAGCCCCAGTGATGGTTCCAGGAAAAGAAAACTGTATTCGAATGGGAAAATACATTTCCACAAAGCTGGGGCAGCTGGTGAAAGTTGAAGCAGGTCTGTGGATAGGATTATAATGTGGAAACCATAATTACTCCTCATTTTGGGGTTATGTGCTGGTTCCCTGGGAGAGCGGCCCTCCCACTCTCACAGGGTAAAACAAACTGGAGTATTTTGTGAATGTGGAAAACTTGATACTGCTATTTAAAGTTTTTTATACACTGGAAATTTACTAGAAAATAAAGTACTTATCAAACAACCATGTCGTACCACGCCAGAAATGCAGACATCAAACTCTGTTATAGAGGCCAAGCCCTACCCAGATCCAGCTCACCCACACTGGGGACGCCAATCACCCTCGTAGGAGTCCACATACTATGAGAGGCACCGTGGGAAGATTACATTGGGAGCCACTATGTCTTGGGTGCTGTGGATGATGTGGATGTAGCTGAAACAGTGGGATTTCTGAATTCTAGTTTTCCACATTCAACCACCAAAAAACTGTTACAACTAAAAAATGAATTCAGTAAAGCTGCAGGATACAAAAAAAGAAAAATCAATGCACAAAAATCATTTGTGATTCTATACACTGATAATGAACCATCAGAAAAAGAATTAAAAAAAAAAAAATCCCACTTACAATTGCATCCAAAAAGATAACCAGGAGTAAATTTAACCAAGGACGTGAAGGACCTGCACACTGAAAACTGGAAGACACTGATAAAGGAAACTGAACAGACAAAAATAAATGGAAAGATGCCCCGTGATCCTGGGTAAAAAGAATAGTGTGAAAATATGCATTCTAAGTTGGGACTTCCCTGGCCGTCCAGGGGTTGGGACTCTGTGCTCCCACTGCAGGGGGCGCGGGTTCGATCCCTGGCTGGGGAACTAAGATCCCGCATCCTGCATGCCACATGGTGTGGCCCGAAATTTTTTTTTAATTTAAAAAAAATATGCATCCTAGCCAAATTAATGTACACATTCAATGCAATCCCTACCAAAAGTGCAATGATATTTTCCATAGAAACAGAACAAACAATCTTAAGATGTGTGTGGAACCACAAAGGACCCAGAAGAGCTAAAGCGACCCTGAGGAAGGAGAACGGGCTGGAGGCATCTCGCTCCCTGACTTCACACTTCATTACGAAGCTACAGTCCCAAAAAAGTGTGGAATTGGCACAAAAACAGGCACACAGACCAGAGGAACAGAGCAGAGAGCCCAGGAATCAACCTACAGGTATGTGATCAGTTAATTCACAAGAAAGGAGCCAAGAACATACACCAGGGAAAGGACAGTCCCCTCAATAAACGGTGCTGGGGAAACCTGATGCCACACGCCAAAGAACAACACTGCACTCTGTCTACACTACACACAAAAGGGGCCAAAAACCCAGTTTTCCACATCAAGCCCCTCCTCTCCTGGCTCCTCTGAAGACAGACACCCGCAGCGGTCAGCCACACACAGGAAGCTTCTGCCCACTTTTCCTCACCTTTTCCCTCAGCGGCGTCACTTCCCGGCAGGTCCTGAGGAGACCAGGCTCCTGTCAGCATGAACTGGACCCCACAGTGTCCCAAAGCTGAAGCCCCAGGGAGTCCTGAGGAGACCCGGCTTCCGTTAGTGTGGACTCGACCCCGGGTTGTCCTGAAGCCCGGCCGTCAGCGTGGACGCAACCCGCGTGTCCCAGAAGCCAAAGCCCCAGCGGGTCCTGAGGAGACAGGGCTCCTCTCAGCGTGAACGTGAACAGCATGATCTGAACAGACATCCCGCCAAAAAAGATATACAGATAGTAAAAGTCATACAGAAACAAACTCAACATCATATACCATTAGGGAATTACAAATTAAAATCGTGAGATATCACAGCACACCTATTAGCACTGCTAAGCTCCAAAATTATGACAATACCAATGGCTAGAGGGTGAGGAACAAAAGGAGCTCTCCCTCATAGCTGGGGGGATGCATGTGCAGCCACTTTGTAAGACAATTTGGCAGTTTTTTCCAGAGCTAAACAAGTCGCACGTTGGGATCCAACAATCATGCTTCCAGCATTTAGGCAACTGCTTTGAAAATCTATGTCCAAATGCAAACGAGGATGCAATTATGCACAACAGCACCTTCATAATGGCTAAAAACTTGAAGAAATCAGGATATCCTTCAAAAGATGAATGCATAAGCAAATTGGGGTACATCCATGTCAAGGCGAGTAGAATATGCCACCCCAAAATATGTCTCTCTGGCATAAGGATTATTGGTCTGCTTTAAAAAAAAAAAAAAAAAAAAAAAAAAGGCCTCCCTGGCGGCTCAGTGGTTAAGAGTCCGCCTGCCAATGCAGGGAACACGGGCTCGAGCCCTGGTCCGGGAAGATCCCACATGCCGTGGAGCAACTAAGCCCGTGCGCCACAACTACTGAGCCTGCGCTCTACAGCCCGCGAGCCACAACTACTGAGCCTGTGTGCCACAACTACTGAAGCCTGCACACCTAGAGCCTGTGCTCCATGACAAGAAAGGCCACCACAATGAGAAACCTGCGCACCGCAATGAAGAGTAGCCCCTGCTCGCCACAACCAGAGAAAAGCCTGCATGCAGCAACGAAGACCCAATGCAGCCAAAAATAAAATAATAAATTTATTCAGAAAACTGAGATTGCCGTTTTATGAAGGACATTTACAATAGAGAAGTCTCCATTTATAAGGGCATGTCCCTCTTTGCACCAAAAATAGAAGGATACTTAAATCTTAAGTAACTCTTTTCACTGGAGAAGTCCTGACTTAAATGTGCAAACACTCATACCCTTGTTTACTGTGCTTTGCAGGATAACCTGCCAAAACTGGCCTTCCCCCCTTCCCCAGCATCTTTCTTCTGTTTTTAGCGGAAGACGGTATTTAAGGGGATGGTTTTGGTCATTTCAGGGAGCGACTCAGTTTTCCTTGCTATCCCCCCTGTATTCAGAAGGTATACATGTAATTAAACTTCTGCTTTTCTCCTGGTAATCTGTCTTTTATTTCAGGGGCAGGGGGGCCTCAGCCAAGAAACTAGAAAAGTAGAGGGGAAATTGTCTTTCCGCCCATACACGTGCAGTGGAATACTACTCCGCAGAAAGGAATGCACCATCAGCCTATGGAAAGACATGGATAAATCCTCAGTATATACTGCTACGTGAAAGCATCCAGGCTGAGGAGGCTGCACGCAGTATGACCCCATTGGTGACACTCTGGGAAAGGCAAAGCTACACAGATGATAAGCAGATCATGCGGTGGGGGGTTTGAAGTGTTCCATGTGACACTCTAGGATGGATACCTGTCACTATGCATTTGTCTAAACCCACAGATGTGTATAGCCCAAGGGGTCAATCATAATCTATTCAAATTTAGTTATTTAGGATGTAGGAGTGTGGCAGGATGGAATACATAATGTGACAGTCTAACTGTATTAGAAATATATGGAAACAACTCACCGTAGGGGATGGGATAAAAGGTGCTGACCTAAGTTACCTATGGAAATGAATGGAATCTGTAGACTAAAGGCAAACTGGACCGTACATATACAGTGGGCTTCATTTTACGAAGTTCTTTCCAGGGTGTAGTAGCTAACAATTCTGAAACCTCTGCACGTGTAACCTGGAAAGGAGCAATGCATACATAACTGGCAGATGGTGGGAGCCAGGCTCCTTGCTGTGGGAGTGGGAAGTTACAGATAAGCAAGGGGAGAGCCTCTGCCCTCGTAATCCTGGATCTGGGCTTCCTGGGAGGATGTTGACTGGCCGGGGGAAACACACAGATCTTCATGCTGGGAAGACCCTGCAGACATAGGAACTCCACGCACCATCTTTCCACCCATAACTGCTGGAAACACTCAGCCCTCCATCATCAGTCAACTGCAGCGTTTAAGACATTCTCGCCCCCAGGCAGATAAAGGAACATGAGGGTCTTGCTTACCCCTAAGCTGTCCCAGAATCCAGGCCCTGGGGGTGGAGCCAGGATGGGGGTTCCTGGGCCTCAGACCAGCAGGTGAGAGGAAGGAGGAGGACCAGTCCTGAGGACAGAGGTTCCCTCAAGTCTGTGAGCCCAGGAGCCCCGATGGGATTCATTCCCAGTGAGGACATGGGCGGGGCCTGCAGTGGTTCTGTGCTCCCCCTGGACCCCTTTGATGAAGCCATGGCAGCACTGGCCCCAGACGTCTCCTGGCAGTGTCTCAAACTCTGACACAGCGGTTTTACAAAGGAACAAGAGAATGAAGCTGAGCCCCTGACGGCCACTCCTTTCTGGCTCTGAGTTGCTTCCAACAGGACCGCAGTCACCTGCACGTAGTCTGCTGTGACCTACCTGCCCCCATTGGCCTTTCCTCTCCCTCCCTGCGATGAGTCCCGTGACATTTCCAGCCTGGAACCCTCTCGCAGGCCAGACGCCTCTGTCCAGTCACTGCTCCCCCATCTCACCTTGGGGGCTAACAGGGCCCTCAGGGGACCGGGATCCTGCAGCTCCCCACACCCAGGAGCAGCCCCACCTTCCCAGGTTGCTGAGCCCAGGCACGGGGTGTAACCGAGCAGGACCCTACGGGGCCTTCCCAGGACAGACCCCTCCCCCACATCCTCTGCTGTAGCTCCTCTCTGAAGTACCTGGATAACAGCATCTGATGCACGCTTCCTGAGTTGTTTTACAGATGCTAAAACCACCACCAAACGGAAGAAATTAACTACCTGATGATCTTGAACATGTAGCCCCGGAACTTATGCCTAAGAATTTAGAATGTTAACTGCCTGTTACCTCATCATCAACCAGAGAATTGTGCACCAGCTGATCTCATACCCTGCGACCCCCCTCCTTCAACTGGCCTTTAACATTGCTGTGCTGAAATCCTTCAGGGGGTTTGGGGTTTTAGAGCACAGGCCACCTGGCCTCCTTGTATTGGCACTCTTACAATTAAAGCTGCACTTCCCTTCACCACACCCGGTGTCAGTAGACTGGCTTTACTGCACTCGGGCAAGCGGACCCAAGTTTTGTTCGGTAACACTGGGGTCTCCCAGGCTCCCACTCTCCTTGTGCCCCACTGACTGTCATCTGCTCCTCCAGAGTCTTGTTGCAGCAAAAATAGAAATGAAGTTTTCCCTCCCCTGAGAACAAGGAAAACAAAGGGAACAGCGAACAGGCTAGAGAAGAAACATAACCTGGCCTGAAAGAGTTCATCACTCCTCGTTTTACTTTGTCACTAATTTGTAGTAACTAGATGTGTACTTCACAAAGCGAACCTCACTCCCTGACACTACGTAATTGACCTCTGGCACCCATCACCCCGAACTCTGTGTGAGTTACATCCCCTGCCTCTCACTCCCTAACCTTATTATGTCCAGCACTTACGTTCTATATGCCCCTCATAACAAATCACCCCCTATAGTCTTTGCATTTCAGAAACAAGGTCACCGGCCGATAAACCAGAGGCAAACGGACGCAATTACCAGACTGCTGGACCCCAATTACCACGCGGCCTGATGCCAACTATGACTGTTTTGAAATAATGCAAAGAAAAGGAGGAATGCAAGACCTTCACTACTTTGATCCTCATCCTATACCCCGGACTGCGAGAGCCCCACGTATAAAACCTTCCCTGATTCTCAAGGAGGGCGGGCCCAGTTCTTGAGGCGTTAGCCGGCTGTGTCTTCCCTTCTGCCTGGCAGAAGAATAAAACCATCTCTCTCTTCCTCCAAAATCCCTGGCTCCGTATTTCTGTTCAGCCTCGGTGCACGGGGAAGCCAAGATTTCGACAACAGTCTGTGGCCAGTTCCCACATTAATTCACCGCTACACCCACAGCCCTGGCCCAAGCCCGATCCTGTGCCTGGTTCCTCCATCAGGCCCTGACAAAACTCCCTGCCCGCACGGTGCACCTCACATCCCACCCCAACGTGGTCTTTCTGAAGCATAAACGAGACTGTGACTCTCCCCCACCTGTAATCCCCCAAATGTTTCCCCACTTTCGCTAGGGTATCTGCTGGGAGAGACATCTGCCGAGGCCCTGAGAGTCCCCGGCATCCCCACGAGGCTGCTGGCTCCTGGGTTCCCTGACAATGAGCACCTCAGCAGGCCAGGCGACACGGCAGGAAACCCCAGAACCGCTCACCTCAGGAGGGGACTGGCACAGCCACGGCCTGATCAGAGAGAGCAGAGAAGGGCTCCCCAGCTGGGACACAGACTCTGCACGAGTGGCCTCTCCCTGAGCCACTACATCACCTCGTGTGACTTGAGGGAAGGAAGGACCGAGGCACACTTGGCTCCTAAGGAGGATGGGATAGGCTCAGTCACGTCCCCCCAAATTCACATTCTGAATCCCTAACCCCCAGGACCCCAGGATGTGGCTGTATTTGGAGATGGGATTTTTAAAGAGGCGATCAAGGTAAAAATGAGGTCACTAGGGTGGATCCTAATCCAATAGGATTGATGTCCTACAAGAAGAGATTAGGACACAGATAGGCACAGGGGGAGACCACGTGAGGACCTGGGGAGGAGACGGCTGTCTAAGCACCAAGGAGAGAGGCCTCAGGAGAAGCCAGCCTGCACACACCTTGATCTCAGACAGCATCCAGGACTGGGAGATCGGTCTGTTATTCAAGCGGCCCAGTCTGTGGTATTTGTTACGGCGGTCCTGAGCAGACTCACACGCAGGGTAACTCAGGGCTCAGACTGGACAGAGCCCACTCTCCATCCCCCTGTACGGGAGTTACAGGATCCTCAGGAACTGAGGAGGGGGTCCCTGAGGAGAGGCACAAGATAGAAGATGCTAGGCATTAACACGACTGCATTCACGTTAAACGTGCCTAAAGTCCATTCACACGAGATGGTCTTGTCCTGTATGTACATCGGCACCTTTAGTCTGAACTGAGATCTTTGGCTTCACCACCTCCACTGAGAGCATTAGCTTCACCTGCTGTGGACCGTCTCCTATAGGATTTCCAGAACCACAAAGCATCGAAGCTTCACAGGACCCAGTCTGTGCGCTACCGTCCAGGTGACCCTCACAGCAGAGCCGCACAGCTGCCCACCAGATCCCATTTCCCTTTTTCCTGTTCACAGCTACCCTGCCCCTCCCAGCCTTCCCACCCCTTACAGCTGGGGCACAGTGTCTCGTTTTACCAAGGGGGAGAGGTGGAGGTGGTGAGGGCCTTGCCCAGCCTGCATCCTAGGACGGAGGGCATGATGCCCACCTGGTCACCCCACCCTGCTGGTTGGAGCCCTCACCTGGAAGCAGGGAGGAGAAACAAGGTGGACAGAGCCTGGGCCCTGCCACCCACCTGCCCTGGACTCTCACATGAAAGGGACAGAGACATCTTGAGCTTCAGCCCATTTTGGAGGGGACACTTTGTTCCAGTAACAAACCTTTGCCCTAAAAGCCAAGGTGCTTTACAAACCCCTCCCCAGCTGTCACAGAAAGTCAGACTTAACTCCATCACACTTTTCTCAAACCCCAGCTCATGCTGAGACCACCACTCAGCCTTAGAGTCAGCATTGGGCCCCCAGAAACCCTAAATCAGTGGCTGGACACCACAGTGTTGAGGGGTCAAGTAGGAAGCCCATCCCTAAAGGTGCGGGTTGCACACGGCCTCCCGAGCTTCTTACACCTGTACGTGTTGGGGGTATTTCAATCCTGACTGAGGACATTTAATGTCACCATTCATGTTGCTAATTAAGAACCCACTAGTCAGAGGAAAACCCTATCAAGATACTTGCTACACTGATGAAAAATTCTGAAGTTGGTCAGAGGCGGGGCGTTTTCTCACATGCTGCCAGCAGCCCCCCACAAGGACCATCCTCATTGGAAAGCTGCTTGGGCCGTGCGGAGGCGTCTCTTTGTGAACGTTAGCTGACCTCCAAGCCAGCTGCTCCTGAACTTTACCCACCCTTCCCAGGAAAGCCGCCTGAATATGTGCAAGGACCTCACAGGCTGGAGGAAAGGCCTTGCAGCCACCCCAGCGACAGCACACGTGCTACGTGGGCTCCAGCACGTCACACAGGACGGTCCTGGCCCCGGCTGCTCTTCTGGAAGCGTTCCATTCCCCTACCCGAGTTACCCCTCCTGTCCTGGCCCCCACTGCCCTTTTCTCGCTTCCTCACCTCTGCCCGGGGAGAACTTCCAGCAGCGGCCTGCTCAGACCGGGCCACCCTCACGGCCGTGGCCCCTCCCTCCCTCCCACCAGCCCGGCCCCGAGACTGCTGACGGCGCAGAGAATACGGCGTCAGGCACAGCTGCAGGGGCTCTTGCTGCCGGGAGGGGTGTTTACATTGACCTCAGCCCAGGCACACCTGGGGAGGGCCGGCCGGCCGGGTCAGGCTGCCCAGGTCAGCCAACCCTCGCCCCTCAGGGGCTCATAACTGCAGAAAACGGGCCTTGTTGTGCCGGCCAGGCCCAAGGAACAGGTGTGGGGTCCTGAGGGTCAGGATTGACATGGGGCTACAACTCTGGCTGATTTTCTAATCATTTTAACTGGCTCATGAGTAGGAAACAACTTCAAGAAGACCCTCTCCACACGAGAGGAACCCAGGAGTCAGGGAGAGGAGGGGTGGTGAGTGGAGACAGAGGCCTGGTGCCCCGGCTGCAGTGGAAGCCCCCGGAAGACCAGGCGGAGGGAGGCCGCACAGAGTGAAGCCCAGGGTCACAGACCTGTCGGAGCTGCTGTTCGTTAGTTCAGGTCCTGCTCTGAGGTGCTCAGGGTCAGCTCTGACCAACAGGTGGGCTGCGGTGCTCTGCAACGAGGGCCACGTGCACGGTTCCTGTGTGCCCAGCCCTGCCGGGTGCCTGCCCAGGGGAACTCCGTATCCAGTGAGGGGCCTGACCACGAGAGCCCCGGGGCTGCTGGGTGCCTGCCCAGGTGAGCTCCATACCCTGGGAGGGGCCTGCCCACGAGAGCCCCGGGGGCTGCTGGGTGCCTGCCCAGGTGAGCTCCATATCCTGGGAGGGTCCTGACCACGAGAGCCCCGGGGGCTGCTGGGTGCCTGCCCAGGTGAGCTCCATATCCTGGGAGGGGCCTGACCACGAGAGCCCCGTGGGCTGCTGGGTGCCTGCCCAGGTGAGCTCCATATCCTGGGAGGGACCTGCCCACGAGAGCCCCGGGGGCTGCTGGGTGCCTGCCCAGGTGAGCTCCATATCCTGGGAGGGGCCTGACCACGAGAGCCCCGGGGGCTGCTGGGTGCCTGCCCAGGTGAGCTCCGTATCCTGGGAGGGGCCTGACCACGAGAGCCCCGGGGGCTGCTGGGTGCCTGCCCAGGTGAGCTCCGTATCCTGGGAGGGGCCTGACCACGAGAGCCCCGGGGGCTGCTGGGTGCCTGCCCAGGTGAGCTCCATATCCTGGGAGGGGCCTGACCACGAGAGCCCCGGGGGCTGCTGGGTGCCTGCCCAGGTGAGCTCCATATCCTGGGAGGGGCCTGACCACGAGAGCCCCGTGGGCTGCTGGGTGCCTGCCCAGGTGAGCTCCATATCCTGGGAGGGACCTGCCCACGAGAGCCCCGGGGGCTGCTGGGTGCCTGCCCAGGTGAGCTCCGTATCCTGGGAGGGGCCTGACCACGAGAGCCCCGGGGGCTGCTGGGTGCCTGCCCAGGTGAGCTCCGTATCCTGGGAGGGGCCTGACCACGAGAGCCCCGGGGGCTGCTGGGTGCCTGCCCAGGTGAGCTCCGTATCCTGGGAGGGGCCTGACCACGAGAGCCCCGGGGGCTGCTGGGTGCCTGCCCAGGTGAGCTCCATATCCTGGGAGGGGCCTGACCACGAGAGCCCCGGGGGCTGCTGGGTGCCTGCCCAGGTGAGCGCCGTATCCTGGGAGGGGTCTGCCCACGAGAGCCCCGGGGGCTGGGAGGAGCATGTGAATGAGCGTCCTCTCTATGCAGCCAGCACAGAGTTGCTTAGCCACTTCCCTGTGGGCGGTGCTGGGGTGAGATGAGAACCAGGAGCTACTGCGGGCCCCCTGAACCCCCATCTAGGTCCAGCCACAGTGACGAGGTCAGTAGGCGGTTGCTGGCTGCTGTGCTACGTGAGGGAGGCCCCACCAGTACCTCTTGTTTCTTCTACCTGACACCACGGAGGCCTCCCCAGGACAGAGCGGACAGCCTGCACAGGATGAGTGGGAGCTCCTGGTGACCCTGCAGGGGACATGAGAGGGACGGACCAGGCAGGAGGGGAGTGGGCACCCAGGCAGAGCCGTGGGGCTTGGGGCCCAAGGGGGCATTTCTGGGTCTCAGCTGGGAGTGGACGGGCAGGTGGTGAGTGTCACCCAGGAAAGCTGCTCTGGTGACGTGAGGCTGAACACGCTTCAGGGTGATATAAACTTCCCGGGTGACCCCAAAAACAGGATTGTGAGATGAATCCCATGAAAGGAAGGTTTTGTAACAGGAATCTTGCTGAAGGGAAGGCTTGCAAAGTGAATCCGCCTAAGAGGAGGCCCTGTGAGCCAGTCCCCGCAGAGGGGGGACATGGAACCTGCTGGGAGCAATCGTTCACCCTGGGCGGGCGATGGGCACAGACCCCACTTCCTGCTCCCACATCTGTGCTTCTGCGTAGGTTACTTGGCTTCTTGGAGTCTCAACTTCCCAGTCTGTTTATCGGGTGACAGTAGCATGGATTGACTAGTAATTTGCTCAGAACAGGGTAGAAAGGGGTCCCATGGAAATTCCACAGAACACCATCAGAATGGGAATCGCAGGCCCTGTTTCCCGCAGGTCTGTCTTCAGGATCAGGAGAGCAAATCTGAGCAGACTTGCAGCAGAGCCCAGGGATGGGCTCAGTTTGGTGGGTCCTCCTGTTTCCTGAACCTCGGAGAAGGGGGATTCCAGTGGGTAGTGGCATGTTTACCCCACACCTGGGAGCATCTGGACCTCAAGTCCCAGCAGCCCCTGAGCCCTATCAGCCCAGTATCTGGGGCCCCAGGAGGCAGGCGGTAAGCCTGGAGGGCTCAGGCAGGAGGCACTGGTGTGGTCATCACCCGTGCGGAAGCTTCCGAGCCAGTGTCCAGTGGGAGCTCTTGCCCTGCCCGTGAGTTTCAAATCCACAGCACAGATCAGCTTCTAGCGGCTCAGTTTGTTCTCTAGACACAAAGCAAAGTCCTCAGACCCAGTATGTCCATGGCCCGTGAAAAAACACTTCTGGTCTGGCACCAGGAGCTGCCTCTGGGTCCCTCCTGATTGGACGCCCAGCAGCCAGTGTCACCACGTCATGACCGTCAGGTGGTGTCGGGCGTGGGGGGACGAGAGCACACGGTCCAGGCCCACAAGGGACCATGCTGTCCACGGAACCAGTGTTGTGGCTATAGGTGTGCCCTCCACCACCCCACGGGCAGAGACCACCGTCCCCTT
Source organism: Balaenoptera physalus (assembly GCF_965194825.1). Lineage (NCBI taxonomy): Eukaryota > Metazoa > Chordata > Mammalia > Artiodactyla > Balaenopteridae > Balaenoptera > Balaenoptera physalus. The sequence goes on along the minus strand of NC_138889.1, from coordinate 114,281,625 downwards.
ACACATTGTTACCAAATCAAGTCATATGAACCCTACTCGGGCCCTAGGCTGGCTGAGGATCACTGATTCGACAGGGAACGTTTCCTTTTTCCATTCTGGTTCAAATAGGCGAATAACGAACCCAAAGCTGACACCGACAGAGCACAGGCTTTATTCAGTGGCCAAAGAATGGAGAAGTGGGAACTAGGTTCACAAGTAAACTTCTCGCCCACCTGGAGAGAGTGATTTAATTTTAAAGAGTAAAGACACAATCAGCTCAGTAATTGGCCACGGGGGCTTGAGGGGCCAAGGGTGACGTGAGCTGGAGGAACGTGGATGCCTGCCTGGACGCTCAGAGGCCAAGGGCTGTTCTGAGACCTGCTTGGACACCCGTGCAGATGGAACAAAGGATCCGTCCAGTCCCAAGAGGGCCCCACCAGCCCTCACGAACGCAACACCAGACTTCCCTGGTGGCGCAGTGGTTAAGAATCCACCTGCCAATGCAGGGGACACGGGTGTGAGCCCTGGTCCGGGAAGATCCCACATGCTGTGGAGCAACTAAGCCCGTGCACCACAACTACTGAGCCTGCGCTCTACAACCCGCGAGCCACAACTGCTGAAGCCCACGCGCTTAGAGCCTGTGCTCTGCAACAAGAGAAGCCACCGCAATGAGAAGCCCCCACTCGCCGCAACTAGAGAAAGCCTCCGTGCAGCAATGCAGACCCAACACAGCCCCAAATTAATTAATTAATTAATTAAGAAAAAAAAAAAAGGCAGCACCTGGGGGCTGGCAGACTGATGCACCAAGTCTTACATCACGTCTACTTAGTATCCTGCATGTCAGGGCCATGCTGGACCTGGGGCTGCCCACACAGAGTGGGGCCTGCATCACCCTTCCCAGGAGGAAGGGTGGAGGGAAACCCTGCATGACCTCTGACGCCCTAAGAACCCTTGACTAAGGCTGAGCTCAATTTGAAACAGTGGGTGACCAGAGCAGACATTTCATTCGTCTATCAATGAGAATCCAGCACTGGAGGAGCAGAAAACAATGGCCTCGCTCAACCTTGACGCTAATCCTGACATGGACCCTAACCCTAAACTCTGATCCTGACCCTAAGCCCTGACCTAACCTTAGCCTAACCCGTACCCTAAACCTGTACCTTACCCTAACCCATGCTCTACCCACATCCTACCTGTACCCCAATTCTCACCCATACCCTAACACCCACTCTAACACAGAACCCTAACACCCTGAGACCAAAACCATAAACCTTAACCAATAAGCCAAACCATAACCATAAGCAAACCATAAAATATATTCATTAACCATACCCATAAATAACTCATTAACCATAAAACTTAAACCATCACAGCAACCATAAACCATACACAGCCCCAACCCTCACACCAGCCCCAGCCCTAATGCTAACCCTCCAAACCACTTACACCAAGCCAAGTCTAATCAGATTATACAAATACATCTTGACAAAGAAAACTGGGGGATTCTCTGGTGGCCCAGTGGTTAGGACTCTGTGCTTTCACTGCCAAGGGCTCAGGTTCGATCCCTGACTGGGGAACTAAGATCCCACAAGCCATGGGACGTGGCCAAAATAAATAAATAATTAAAATGAAATAAAACCACTATTTTAAAAAAGATTTTACAAATAAAGGAAAAAAACAAGAAAACTACCCCAGTACAACTTACAAATATGAATGTAAAAATCTATCACACAATAATAGCAACATGAAACCAACAGAACTTTAAATGGATAATGCCATAAGCAAGTATCTCTACACCAGGAGCTTCAGGTTGCTCAGCATATTAAAAGTAAGCGATGTATTAAACCACAAAAATGGTGTGAAGTAAAAACACATAATCGTATCAATTAATGCAAAAAATCTACAATGAAAATCCAGTGTTATTTCATGATAAACACTCAAGAAAGCAGGAATAAACGGAAATTTGTTCAATATGGAAAAGAGTAGTACAAAAAGCCACAGCAAACATCATGCTCAATGTTAAAGACCGAAAGATTTACTCCCGAAATCAGGAAAAAGGCCAGGAAGCTGGCCTTCATCACCGTTACTCAATAGTGTACTGGAAGTTCTACCCAGAATCTTCAGGAAAGAAATAAAAGGCATCCGTGGGTGAATGGAAAAATTAAAACTGTGTCTCTTCACAGAACATAGGTCACATCATCTTATATATAAAACTACCTATAATCAGCAAAGAAATTATTTGAGCTAATCAACTAATTAAGCAAAGTTATAGAACAAAATATCAATTCATGAAAATCTATCTTATATGCATACGCTGGTAAAAAATAATCTGAAAAAGAATTTATGAAAACAATTCCATTTTTAATAATGTCAACATCAATATTTAGGAGTATATTTAATCAAGGTACAAGACTTGTTTTTATGTATGTAAAGTTGTATGTTTGAAATTACTGGAAAGTAAATTGCTTTTCAAAACATCATGTATGTCAATAGCATGCCAGAAAAGCAGAGAAAACATCAAACTTCCATATAGAAGCGAAGCCTTACCCAGATCCAGTTCACCCAAAGTCCACATGTCATTTAGAGGCACTGTGGGAAGGTTATATTAGGAGCCGCTGTCCTCCGTGTTGTGGACGACCTGGATATGGTAGAAACAGTGGGATTTTTGAATTCCAATTTTCCACTTCATTCCACCAAAAAACTATTAGAACTAATAAATAAATTCAGTAAAGTTGCAAAATCAATACACAGAAATCAGTTGCATTTCTAAACACTAATAATGAACCATCAGAAAGAGAAAGAAAGCAACCCTATTTACAATTGCATCAAAAAGAACAAAATACCTGGGAATAAAGTCAACCAAGGAGGTGAAAGACCTGCACACTGAAAACTTTAAGACATTGAAAAACACACCAGTAAATGGAAAGATATCCTGTTCTCATGGAATGGAAAAATTAATATTGTTAAAATATCCATTCTACCCAAAGCAATGTACACAGTGAATGTAATCCCTCCCAAAATTCCATGGTATTTTCCCCCAAAATAGAGCAAATCCTCCTAATATCTGTGTGGAACCACAAAGGACCCCAAATAGCCAAAGAAACCCTGAGAAAAGAGAACAAGCTGGAGGCATCTCCCTCCCTGACTTCACGCTACATTACGAAGCTACAGTCACCAAAACAGCGTGGAATTGGCACAAAAACAGGCACACGGACCAGAGCAACAGAATAGAGAGCCCAGAAATAAACCCACAGGTGTGTGGTCAGTTAACTCACAAGAAAGGAGCCAAGAACATACGCCAGGGAAAGGACAGTCCCCTCAATAAACGGTGCTGGGAAAACTGGACGCCACACACCAAAGAACAACACTGCACTCTGTCTACACCACATACACAAACTGGCTAAAACCCACAATTTTCCATTTTCTGATATGATAGTTACCCAGGGGAGGAGTCCTGCTGAGAGAATTTGACTACCGAATGAACTCTCAGTGTTTCTGCAAGAAAAGCAGCCATTTTCAGTCCTGGCTCATTAACAAGGTGAATCAGACAGTCTGACATACTGATTTGTCTGAAATCTTCAGTATTTAATAACCTTAGTATTTCTGTCCCAGAACGGAATGTCACATATTTTCATGAGGGCACCTATGGTCATAGGGCACAAATAAATGTTCAAAAACTAGAAGAACAGAGCCTTTGCAGATTGCGGGGATGAGTTCCATAATTTAACAAATGTGATCTTGGTATTTGCACGTCTCTGAAAATTAGAACCAAACAAACACGTTATGAATTGATAGAACATGGTGGGGGGGTTTTTTAAGAACATTTTGACTGTAATTTTCCATCAAAACAAGATCCATGCCTAGAACGTTAATGAATGCAGAATCTATTTGTCCCTCCCCGTTAGCCAAATGCAACCTGAACACAGAAGGCTGGGAGCCCCCTGGGGCTCAGGGTGAGATAAAGCCGAGGGCAGAGTGGTCTGAGGAGCCGAGGGGCAGCCTGCAGCGCTAGTGCTAAGGGAGCGGCTTTGGCTGTGCTGTGCTCTGCTTACAGACGGGTGGCGTTATAGCGTGAGTAAATGCTGATGAAGTTGCCGAGTCCAGGCTCGCTCTGCTCGCCGCACGACAGGCCAGTAAATCGGAGACGAGGCGTTGAGGCAAGGAGTATGACATTCGGAAAGCCTGCAGACGGAGAAGATGGCAGACTGGGGAGCCCCAAAACCGGCTTATTAGGGAGCTGGGTGCCACTTTCTTTTATAGAATCAGAGAGGGAGAGGCGGTCAGGAAGTAAAGTGAAAAGGGCTACCAGTCTTGCAAAACGTCTCCTGGAATGGCCAGCCTCGGTGAGGGGATGTGTTACTTTCTTCTTTCTTGCAGCCATTCACAGGTTGGCGGGGTCAGATTGTCTCCCTGTGAGCTGAACAGAGGCACTTTAACATTCAGGCAGAGGGTTCCCTGAGGCAGGCCATTATGTATGATTATAATAACAAAAGCAACGAAAAGCAAAGGTTAACGTCAAAGAAACAGATCCAACATGGAGTCAAAATTGGCTCTTCCCTGTTACACTGAGAATGATGCAGTAGAGATAAAAACATGATACTGCAGAAAGAGATGACAAAGCCTTCATGTGGGGAGAAGTAATAGAGGAGGGTTGCCATTGGTATGCGTGAAGACAGGTCCTCTCTGGCAACAGGAAGAAACACAAACCTGGAAATGAAGGCAGGTTGATAGATTTGGTGATAAGACTATGTGTAGTTTTTTTCTGACCTATTCAGTTTCTCAGTGAAATTAAGAGCTGAGGCCCAGAGGGTAAGACAGGAGGGGCAGTGTGACAATAGCCATCTCAAAGTATGGGAGGACACCCATCCTGGGAATCTAGAAGTCATGGGCAGCACTAAGGCCCCACCCAAGGCGAGGTCTTGACATGAGGTCAGCACACCCTGCTGAGTGGGCAAGTGGAGAGGGAGAGGGTGGGACGGGAAGGGGGTTTGACTGTGAGCGAGGGAATGTTCATAACAGTGGTGCAGTAGATCCAGGCCAGCTAGACTGGATGTGTGCAGGACTGTGACGGTTGGCCAGAGCAGTTCCTGAGTAACTGCTGGGCACCAGAGGCAGCGAGCTGAGGGACAGGACATGGCCAGAGGCAGGGGCACCTGAAATAGAAATTGAGCAGGGAGTGCAGTTATTGGTATTGCAAAGACCAGGGGATAACCTTGACAGTGACTGACTGAAGCAGGTGGAGGGCAACACCACAGGAGGGGAGGAGGCCAGGGGAACGAAGGTCAAGGTGTGGGATGGGTTAGGCATGTGCATAGCAAAGTCACCAAGAATGGTACCCGGAGGAGTGAGCAGAGCAAGCAAGACAGGATTGAGAGGCTCAAATCCTCAGCAACTGCGAGAGATTGTTGGGGATTCCGTGACTGACAATGCCTGCGAAGGGCTGCAGGAGCGACGTTCACCAGCATGTGATTCCAGGGGGCTGGTGTTTGGGGAAAAAGAAAAACCGCAATCCAAATGTAGTAAAGGAGGGCACCTAGCCCACCTCCAGTCGGGGCAGCTGTTTTGTTGCGGGAGGGGGCGGCAGATCACGCTCAGAGACTGAGACTGTCTTTGCCAAAAGTTTGTTCAACACAGGTTCACGGCGGGAGTTACAATAATTGCTCAAGCCAATAGCATACAGGATAATGTCTCTTTATAATAAGCCAATAAGGAAATAACATAATCCAAACAAACGACAGATTAATTACACTGTTGTCCCACACAAGGGGAGATAACAGGAATAAAGTCCACATTTAGTCGAGGTGAGATTCTCGAGAGATTCGGCTTAACCAACCAGGAGCCGGCATCCAGTGTCCTGTTGCTAGGGAGTGACCCTGACACAGCTCACTTCATTCTTAAATCAAAACAACTTTTCTTCCCAAAAAAACTGTTTTTGGTCTTTGTCATAAGCAGGTGGATTAAAACAACTTCACTCAAGTCATAAAAAAGTGCATTTGAAATCATATCAAACCAATACACAGCACTCTGCAGACTGGGAGAAAAATGCAGAGGAAGGGGAATAAATGCTGGGCAGACGGTCTCCACTGGGGCCGGAGGGATTCAGAAGGGCAGATATCCAGGCCCTGCCCCCGGGACCCTGCTTCCATGGGTCTGGACTATGTCACAGCCCAGGGACAGCACCTTTAAACAACTCTCCAGGTGACCCAGCAAGCAGCCAGAGGACCACTAAGTTAAAGAAGATGGTGGGTCCATCAAAGCACAATCAGAGCAAGGCCTGTCCCACTGACCAGAACCCCTTGGGCCTTTGGGGACAGGGAGGGGCTCAAATTTGCCGGAAGCAGTCTCACCCATGAAGCCACATTGTTTTGTTACAGATGACCTCATTACAAGTTATTTCTCCTATGTTCTTGGAATTATGAGTATAAGTAGGTTGTATCATCCATGGATTTCATTTCATGCTAGCAAACGGGACTACAGACTATTTGTTATAAACAGACACCCAAGTGGATGAGAAGCTCCGAGTGCCCAGAGGACACAGGACAAGGGTCTGGGGTCTGTGACGGACCCGGGGACAGCTGGGGGCAAGTGAGGGGCAGGGTGACAAGCAGAGGCCGCGTAACCAATCCGGACAAGGTTGATCTGGAGATGTCAGTACTGAGTGAGGAGCCCCCGGGGGCCAGGCAGGGCCTGAAACCCTGGATCCTCACAGGGACCCTGTGGCGAGTGGGCCTGTCCTGCAGGATGCCATTGGCCACCAGGTGGCAGCATGGGACAGGAGAAGAGGGCCCATGGCGCAAGGGCCCGGACTGCAGCACTGCTCTGGGGGCGGTCTGGTTATGGGCCCAGGTGCTGCAGCCCCCTTCCTCCATCATAGCACTGGTCTGCCTCCCCCAGATCCTAGACTTCCCCAGGCTGGATGACCACAGAAGGAAGCTGAGTCAGACCGCAGCCCCTCCTCACTTCCTGCAAGTGACCGGGTAATCCCACCAGGTCCCAGAGACGGCCCAGCTCCTCGCCCCTCAGTCACTCTCGGGCCCACCCTCCATCCCCTGGAGGCTGCTGCCCACTTCGGGCCTCCTGTGGCCCTGGGCCCACCTCCTACCACCCAGATTTGCAGACGCCAGGAAGTCCCCCACCCCTGCGCCAGTGGAGACCTCCAGACTGTCTCGGGGATCAGAGCCCAGCGCTGGCCCACAAAGCACGCTGAGTGGAGGGGGGATTCCTACCCCAAAAGAAAGGCCTGGGCCTTGCCCAAGAGCCGGGCCCTCTCAGCCACAGCCAAGCGAGGCCAGAGGCCCTCAGCATCCCCAGGCACACCACCCTTCCTTGCTGACCAGGCTCACGTCGCCCCCTCGCCTCTGTCCACTCGCCCCAAACGTCTGCCAAGCACCCCTCGCACAGCACCCCAGGCCCCTTGCTGCTTGGCACCCACTGCAGGGCAGGGGGAGAGGACACACCCTCGGCTGCCCCACCGGCGCTCTCACTGGCCGGGTCCTGATGCGCAGGTCGGACCCGCCCCCAGGACAGGTGCCTGGGAGGCATAAAGCAGGCCACGGCAGCTCCTGGGGAACCTCCGCTTCCGCCGCGAAGGGCAGCAGCGCCCTCGTGCTACTGGCACTCACCCTGCTCTGCACCTGTGCTGAGTCTGCGCACTGACAGGTGCTCCCAGCACATTCAGGGGGCTGGTGTCGGGGGGAAACGGGCGGGAACATGGGAAGCTAGAAATCCAGGCACTGGGCCCAGCAGTGATTGGTGCCCACCTTCCCGGGCACCCCAACCCACCTCCATCACAGAACACAGACGTGGGCAATGACCCTGGTGCCCTCGGCGACCCCAGTCCCCGGGAATCCCTACCCCAACCCCAGCCCAGCTCAACCTCTCTCCGAGCCCCTGTGTCACCACCAAGCGCAATGTCACCAACCCAGCCCAGCCCAGGCTGACCCTGACCCCGATCCAAGCTCCAGGTCAGCCAACCTCACACGGAGGGGAAATTCCCACTGAGTCAGAGGCTTGGCTTTCCTTCCTCAGTGACGCTAGGGAACCCAGGGCGGAAAGAGGCAGCTGACGCTAGGGTGACGGGAGGGCTCTGCGGGCAGGTGGAGCTGGGGGGGTGCTTTGGAGGAAGATCTGGGGCAGGTGAGGTGGACGTTGATGGGGAAAGTCTGGAGGTGGCTGCGGTTAGAGGTGGGAGGTCTGCGGGTGGAGCCCTGGCCTAGCCTCATCTCACCCCAACGCAGGGCTGGCCACGGGGGAGGACCACAACGAGTCCTTCATCGACTTCCTGCAAACGCTGCTGGTGGGGTCCGCAGAGGAGCGCTGTGAGGGGCCCCTGGGCAAGCACGACGTCAGGGCAGATGCCAAGGCAGCGGTGACCGAGCTCAAGTCCTGCATAGATGGCCTGCAGCCCATGCACAAGGCGGAGCTGGTCAAGCTGCTGGTACCGTGGCCAGGGGGGCACCCCATTCCCTAAAGGCCTGCAGCCCTAGCAGCACCCACAGTCCTACCCCTCAGGCCCTCCACCAAATGCCATAGCCCCTCATCACCCACCCAGTGCAGCAACCCCGTACCCCAGCACCCCACAGACACCCTGACCTGCCTCAGCCAGCAGGCGTGGGCATCCCAGACCTCACTGCCTGCAGAGCAGCCCTCAGCCGCCCCCTACATGCACATACATGCATCCGCACACGCTCACACCTGACACACACACACATGCAAACACACACGCGCACACCCCGCTTCCCCAGCTGCTGGGAGGGGCCTGGCGGCAATGTGCCAGAGCCCACCATCCCCCCAGAGGCTGGCCTGGGCCTGCTTGCCTGATGGAGCTGTGGCTCTCTAGTTACTGATCACCGGGCACGGGAACCCCAGGCCTCTTGGCCCACACGTGTCTGCCTTCCAGGGGCAAGCGCTGGGCAGTCAGGACGATGCCTAGTGGACCCCAGATGTGGCTCCAAGCAGCCGTAGGACCAGCCGCACAAGCAACCATGACGACGACACCCCTACCACTTCCCTATGCATGAATTTATCCTCAAGCCATCCAGTCGATAAAGCCCCCTGCAGCTCAGGCTCTGGCTCCTGTCTCTCCCCACCCTCAGGCACACAACTACAGGCGCACACATAGGGTCATGTGAGCGGAGCACACACGTATAAGTCACCCCACATAGAGGGCAGACTCACCAACGGAAATCCAGGCAGACGCCCTTGTAGGCAGGTGGACAAAGCAAGACAGACAGGTAGGCAAGACATGTGGATGCAGGGAGGCATCAGGACACAAGAAGGCCTGCGGAGGCAGAGGTTGGGGGCAGGGGCTCAGAGCGGGGAGGGGCAAAGAGCCCCCAGAGAGAGGAAGTGGCCAGGGCTGGGGGAAGGGGCTGGGTGCGGGCGCTCTGCATCTGAAGGTCATCATTTTGAGACAATAAATGTGCACAATATACACATGACACGGGTCCAGGGGATTGAGAAGTCACCCAAGGAAAGAGACGGAGCCCCAGCCGGAGCCCCAAGAAGAACATGCTAATGAGGACACTCAGGGTCCGACGGGTGGGCACAGCCAGCATGGCGCAGGAGGGAGAGCAGAGTCGGGGAAAGGTCCCTCAGGAGAGCAGCAGCTTCCGATGCCAACTGCTGCCCCCACCCCAAACCAGGGCAGACCCTACTGCTCCCTGGATCCCAGGATCCCCGACAGCCAGAACCTTCTTGGGCCTCAGTTTCGCCAGCTCAGTCCTTCCCCCGGGGGCAGGACTGAGGAGGTTCAGCCCTGCCCCTAAGGACCTTACTCCTTGGCCACTCTGGCTCTGGGCCCCATGGCCTCACTGTCCTAGCCCAGGACCTGGCTGTCCCCTTCCTGCCCTCTGCACCTCTGGCCTGCACCCTGCAACGAGGAGCAAAGTCCCGGGTCCCGAGCCAGGCACGGTGGGGAGGGTGGGTCCCACGGGCTGAGGCCATTGTCTCCATCACACAGACAGTGATCTAGAACCCACCACCCCACAGAGCCACATTCTAGAGCTCAGGGGCCCGGACCCTTCCCCAATTCTCGAAGCCCCCAGGGGGAGAGGAGAGAGAGGGAGAGGCCTTCCTCTCCATGCTCCTTTGCTGGAACTCCCTGGCACCGAGGCCGGGGCGCCGGGATCGCCTCTGAGAAGGCTCGGTCCGTAGGTTGCTCTGAGCAGCGCTCCTGGACTAAGGAGGTGAGGGCCCCTCCAGAGCGGACCCCTCCCCACCCCGCGGCACAGTCTCATCCAAGAAGCTGCCCACCTTTGCCCGCTGCTCCTTGCCCAGTCATGCCCAGGGTCCTCTGAGCAGGAAGAACCTGCGCAGACCCCCTTAGAGCCGTTGCGGGTGGTCCATGAGCGCTGAAGGAGACGCTCTCACGGGCTTGCCCACAGGCTCTGATGCTCCTCCGCTCGGCGGGTTGGTGCGGCAGGATCTCCCGCTGCTCTTAAGTCTGGGCCTCAGCTCGAGACCCCACTGAGGAGGCTGCGGCCTGCAGTTCTGCCCCTCAGTGGGGGCAAAGGCAGTGCTGGGGGTGGAGGGCCCAGGCCTCCTGGCACCTGGTCACCCTCCCATCCATGGACAGAGCCAGTCATGGCGCAGGAGGTATGGGTGGGCACCTGGAGGCCCCATCGCCCCCGGGGACCCATCATGGCCCTCTACAGCAGCCCTGGACCCAAGTACCTGATTCCACCCACCACAGGTAAGCGCTTGGGAGCCTGGGAGGGGGCAGTGCGGGGGCAGGAGCCAGGTCTGGGGTGGGCCCGGGGATGGCCAGGGCTCATCCCTGACTCCCAGCCCATCAACCCCTCTGGGGTCAATGGGGGGTCGGGGGGAGAAGGGCAGGGTCTGGCTCCAAGCTGCTCAGAGCCCCTGCCCCACAGGCTTTGTGAAGCACACGCCCAACAAGCTGCGTGCACCGGCCTACAGCTTCCATGGGGCCCCCATGCTCCTGGCAGAGAACTGCTCCCCGGGGCCCCGCTACAGCGTGAACCCCAAGATACTGAGGACTGGCAAGGACTTCGGCCCCGCCTACTCCATCCTGGGGCGCTACTGCACTAAGACCACGCTGACCCCCGGCCCTGGTGAGGGACTCTGGCCCTGCCGCAGCCCCGCCCAACCCTCCTGGTGGCCACTGCAGGCCTGGCGGGGCCAGGGTGTGAGGGGTGCAGCCGTCCTCACCCTCCTGACCCACCTTTCTCCTCATGAAGGGGTACCATCAGGCCTGGAGGTGGAGCTGTGACCCCAGTGCAGCCTCTGAGACCCTAGTGCCCTACTCTGACCTGGGCCTTCCTTGGCCGAAGTCACCGCACCAGGCCCAAGTCAGACTTGCCCTCCTTCTCAAAGCAGCCCCTGCCTCCCCCAACCCCTGCAGCCAGCGTTTCCATCGTGGACACCCCTGCGCAATCCCGGTCGCCACTCACTGGGGCCCAGAGGCCCCACGCCTGCAACGTCGGGGGTCTTCCTAGAACTGCCTGAGCAGGGCCGGGCATCTGTTTGGACCTGTTGGATGGTCTGCTCCCAGCACCCACACCATTCCTCCCCCCACCCCCAGGCGACTACTTTCCAGAGAAATCTACCAAGCATGTGTTCGACTTGGCGCCCAGCCACTCCATTTCTGCCCGAACCAAGACCTTCCGAGTGGACAGCACCCCAGGTCCGCCGCAGCCCCAATGGCCCGTGGCCGACCGGGTCGAGGATCCCGGGCAGGGCGGGTGAGGGGGGCTGGCCTGATGGGGGTGGAGACTCTGGGCACAGGATTCCGTCCAGCCTGAGACTCGGTGCGTGTGCCCCCCACAGGCCCCGCTGCCTACATGCTGCCCGTGGTGATGGGGCCTCACACTGTCGGCAAGGCCTCCCAGCCCGCCTTCTCCATCAAGGGCCGCAGCAAGCTGGGCAGCTTCAGCGACGACCTGTACAAGGCAAGGGTCGCCCGGCTGGGGCAGAGCACTGCTTAGCCCCTAGAGAGATGGCCCATCGGGCCCCTTCCCCCAGAACCTAGGACCCACCAGCCTGACCCCCATCCTCCCGAAGCCCCTCAGCTCCTCCATCCTCTCGGAGCCTGCCACACGTCTGTCCCCCCCGCCACTGGCCTACATCCCAGAGGTGAGGAGGGGCAGACAGTGGACGAGGACGCAGAGGCCGAGCCTCAGCATGGAGACTGATGGTGCTGAGGAGAGGCGGACAGGGACGGCTGTGTGGGGTGCTGCTTGAAGCGCGAGGGGCAGTCTGAGATGGGGTGGCATGGCATGCAGGAGGAAGCTGAGGCGAGGAGAAAAATAAGCTGTGACGTATTTTGGGGAGGCGGGTTCTGGCTGCAGAAACAGCCAGTGCAAAGGCCCTGAGGTGCTTGTGTACCCGGGGGCTTGGGGAGCCTGGGGAGACTGGCAAGGCGGCATCACAGCGCCGCTGACCTCACCAGCCCAAGGTCCTTGAGTCCCCAGCTGGGAAGAGTCCTCTCTCACACTCATGGAAGGGACAAGTCTGGGGCTGGCACAGACTGGGGTGTCATTGCCACGGCGAGGCTGAAGGGAAGGTGACATCCCACATAGAGAAGGGCCCCACAGCACTGGGGTACTGTCACATGGTGTGGCCATCGTTTGGAGACAGAAGAGTCCCCTGACACACAGACACACAGTGACTTGGGGCCTGAAACCCACTGTCTGATGCCGGCCCCTGCCCTCTGGGGTCGCACGCCCTGGCAGGCCGAGCCTGTCTGAGCCTCTTTCACCTCCCAGACCCCAGGTCCCGCAGCCTACCGCCAGACCAATGTCCAGGTGACTAAGTTCAAGGCTCCACAGTACACCATGGCTGCCCGAGTGGAGCCCCCGGGGGACAAGACCCTCAAGCCAGGACCAGGAGCCCACAGCCCTGAGAAGGTCTGGCAAGAGCACGGCCCGGAGGGGTGGGGTGGGGACGGGCGGGGTGACACGACACGGCTGCAGGGGTCAGGCGGGGGCGGGCCTGTAAGCCTGCAAGGGTCGCGGGGGCCAGGCAGCACCAGAACACTGCGCATTCCGCACCGGCCTTGCCCAGTCGGCGGGCTCCCCAGACACTGGTGACGGCGAGTGCTGCTGAGTGCCACCACATGCCAGGCTCTGTGGCCAAGCCTGGCAGTGTGGACCTCCTGCTGGTCACCGTGACCCGGGGCTTAGTGGGTACAGCAGCCCCGGCCCCAGTGAGGGCAGAGCCTGCGGGGTGGGGGCAGGGGTGCCGACTCCTCACAGCCTCTCCTCTCCCAGGTGACAGTGACCAAGCCCTGCGCCCCCATCGTCACCTTTGGCATCAAACATTCTGACTACATGACACCCCTGGTGGTGGACGTGGAATAGCCCTGGCTCCGCCCCACCCGTCACGCCAAGCCTCTGCACATCACGTGCCCCCAACAACAGATTCCCTGAGCTGAGGGCTTTGGGCGGCTCCTCTACCAGCTGGGCTGCAGCCGGCCTGGCCCTGCAGGGCAGAGCATGCTTGCTTGGACAATTGTGACCAGCTATTTTTTTCTATGCTTTCCCATTTGCTAAACGTGTTTCCTGCTGTGCCCAGATATACAATAAATCACGGATTCCGTTAGCAATGGTTTGCCTTGAGGGAGGATTAATATTTTCCAGAAAGGGGCCCCCATAGGCGATCATGCCAGCCCATGTCGGGTCCCACCTTAGCTTCCAGGGCCTGGGGTCTGAGCAGAGAGGAGGGCTCAGGAGCACCAGACGCTGCTATGCCTGCCCTTCTGGTTCTGCCTTGAGCGCTGCCCTCCGCGTTTTGTTGCAGCCTCCAAAGACGGTCACCCCTGCATTCGTCCCCTCCCATGTGGTCCTCTCCTTGTGTGACTGACTCTCCCCTGCTGAGATGGGGTCTGTGTCCCTGCCCTGGAATCTAGAGTAGAGCCTGTGGCCGTCCTGAATAAAGTGATGCTACGTGACTTCTGAAGCCAGGCCGTGCAACATACAAAGAAAACAGCTTCTTCCTGGATGTCCCTCCTCTCTTTGCTCGCCTTCACACGAGCCACCACGTTGTAAGGAAGCTCAGCACACGGCGACACAGTAAAGCCCGCTGGGCCCTCAGCTAACACCAGCGACGACCTACAGACGCGTGTGAGCCTTCTGCAGGTGGCAGCGCCAGCCTCTCGTCTCCGAAAGGAGGCCTTAACATCCTAGAGCAGAGACAACTGTCTCCGCTGTGCCTGTCTCAAGTTCCAGCAGTAACCATGAGACGTAAACTATTACTGCAACTTTAAGTGACTACATTTGAAGGTGATCTGTTAAACATCAAAGGTAATACGGGAAGCATAAGATCTGGGCAGGGAAGGGGGTGTCTGAGCTGGGATGAAGAGGCGCATTTCCAGAGGGTGCCCTGGAGTCCAAGGCCAGCCTTGAGGAATGAGGTCTAACCTTCACCCTAGCCCTGGGCAGGCAGCCCTGTCACCCCGTGGGACTGCGGGCTGCAGCTGTACAAAGCACAGTACAGCTGCTGACCCTCACTCAGCTGTGACCGTGTCAGGCTACTTATTCTAAATACCTCACGTTTATTCCTTTAATCCTGATGAGGTAATGCTATCATCTTCCCCATCTGAGTCACAGAAACTTGCACAAAGGAAGGTCCAGCGGCAGGAAGTGGCAAGCTCATGTCTGCCCGCCTGAGGGGATGAGTGAGGAGGGGAGAAGGGACCCAGGAGAAGGAAAGAAGCAGAGTCGAGACCATTGGTGCCCACGGCCAGTTTATGAACCAGAGTCAGTTCCAGACAAAACTATCTGAAGCCCCCAAGGAAATGAAAACACCAAAGGCTATGTGTTTACTTCATCACGAAGCTGTTTATTCCAAATTTTTATTGCTAAATGTCTTGTCCTTGAATTATGGGATAGAGCCTGGCAGTTCATCCTCACCTGGCACAGAGGGAGGCTCCAAGTCCTTCTGTTTTATGGTCTCCGGGATCAACATCGGCAAACCCCACTTACCCACAGGATTAGGTGCTCAGTGTACAGGGCTGAGCAGGAGCGTGAAGGCCCCACAGGAAACCCTGCTGACACGGCGGCAGCAGGGCTGCCATGCTCCCTTCAGGAATTCATCTAACACGATGAGAGTAAGAAGCAAGAAGGCAAACCAGAAAGAAACTAAAACCCAGACCCCCACATAGCTGGAAGGGCTGCAAAGAGCCGTGGAGGTTGAGAAGCGGGGAGGCACAGACAGAGACCTGAGGAGAGAACACAGCAAGCGGTGTGCCACCCTGAATGCAAACTCTGAATTCCTGGTCTGCCTTGGCAAGACGAGGGGGCACGCCACATAAAAGCACCTGGGGGGGGATGGTTGCCATGGCCGAGCCACGTTCTCAGGAAGCAAGGTTAGCAGGCCCAGAAAAGGTGGGGGCCACGGAGCTCAGGCCTGGGTGTATCTGCAGGGCCTGCGGCGACCAGATGGAGACGCTGCACAGGCAGCAGCTATTGAGCTCGGTGACCAGAGGACAAGTCCCCGTGACAAGGTTCCATGTGAGATGAGCAGGCGAAGCCAAAGCCGCAGTACACAGGACGGGGGGCGTCAAGGCAAGACCACAGAGGCCCGTGAAGGAACGTCCAGGAGAAGAGGGAAACAGCCAAGCCCCAGAGACTCGGAGACAAGTAAGGCAGTCTCACCGGGGGAGACACGAGCACACACGGGGGGGGAGACAGCGCGCTCAGGTCACAGGCACAGCGGCAGGGAGAGGGCACCCGGGCAAGCGTGCGAGGAGCAGCCGGGCCTGCTGGGTGGAGAGCAAGGGGACGAGGAGCCGGAGCCACAGTACCAGAGGCGAGGCGCCCAGGGCCCGCGACCAGCGACGTGGGGCGGCAGGAGCCGATCGGCCCCGGGCTGTGGCTGCCGTGCGTGACCACACGTGGCAGGAGCGTGCGGGGAGGGGGGACAGGGGGCCAACGGTCCTCAGGGAGTGAGCGGGGCCGACCAGGAAACCAGAAGGTCGGAACAAGGGCAGGGAAGGACACACGGCCGATGATTCGTTTCTTACAAGTGTTTTTTGTGATGACAAGGATACTGGGGTCTCAGTGGGGTAAAAAGCCACTGGTCTGGCTGGGCCTGTGGTTCAGTTCGAGGTTCGAGTGAGCAGGGGACTGACCAAGTGGGCGCTGAGGGCCCAGGGAGAGGTGGGCAGACACCGCAGTGGAAGGGCCGGGCTTGGTGGAAACTGCCCGCTGACCCTCAGAAACTGACCTACAGATCCTATGAAGAGTCCTTACTTGGAAGCCTCCTGTCTATACCCACAAAAGTCCCTCCTCACACCCTGCCTGACTCTGAAATGCCAGATGGACTTGTTTCTAGAGATCTGGTCTCCTGCAAATAGATCTCTGGTGCTGGATAGATCTTGAATCGTGAGAAAATATCACTTTCTGCACCTGGATACATGGCTGGGAGATCACCAGAATGCGAGCCCCATGCTTTCAGCGAAGGCTGCAGTTCCCTCCTCCATCCACAACCCCTGCCCTTCCCTGAGGGTCGGGCTTCAGCTGTGGGACTGGAAGGCAGGAAGAGGCCTCTCGGCAGGACCCTTGACTCTCACTGGTCCGCGGATGCCCAGCAGCTCTGGGCAGGAGCAACTGCCATCTCTGGGTTGAGAACACTCGGTTGAAGGTGACAGCGATGATCTGAGGTTCACCGCCACACCCCCTTCCTGTGTCAGCTCCAGGCAGCTCAAATACCAGACGTGGCCTTATCCAGACAAGAACAGCGTAGGAGAGCCTTGACATGTTCAGAAACTCGAGGGCCGGGTAAGAGCTGCTGCTCACAGGTGGCCGTGTCCAGGATTCCCAGCTGCTCTGCTTGGACCTGACTCTGCTGGGGCTTCTAGCACCCAAGGTGGCAGAAGAAGTGGGCCTTGGCTACCCCATGAAGATGGGCCCCTTGCACACACGGGACCAGCTAACACAAGCTCACTGGGTCAGAGGCTCCCAGCCACACAGGAACAAGATTCCTAAGCCACAATCATCGTTTCAAAGGAGTATTCTGTCGTTAAGTCCTCTGGCCCAGGACGCCAGGCAGAGGCGGACCGTGCTTGCCCGAGGCACCGGCAGAAGCCAGCTCCCACTGGCTCACGTCCTTGCCCTCGACAGCAGGTAGGAGAGGATGAAGAAGACCACAATCAGGCCCACGGCCATACCACACAGAAGCTTCCGGTTGTCTCGCCCAGACCGCGCCATTGTGGAAAAGCGCTTCACGCTCCCCGTGAGGAGGCCCGTCACACTCGTGAAGTCCGTGTCCTGAGGAAGGAATCCCATCATCATCTCACAGGGGCGGCGACTGCACAACACACACACAGGTGGGGGCCCGCACCGCAGGTGGTGGGAAGCAGAGGCGACCGTGACACTCGCAAACCACAGACCCTTACCATGCCGTCCAGGTACTGGTTCTGGTCTTCCACGTCCCTATCAATGTCCAGAGCCAGCTGGTCAGAACACAGAAGAGGCAGGGTCAGGCCAGGGCAAACACAGTGTACAGCATCTGACCCCCAGCAAGACCAGCAGAGATCAGGAGATCCAAATGCCACCTGGGCCTCACACAGGTGAGTGTGCCACAGACGGGACAAGGACGACGGAACTACCTGAAACCCTTCCAGGTCTTCACCCTCCCTCTGACACCCCCTCCAGGACGCTAGGTGCAGGCAAAAGGAGAGGACCACCACTGACCGATTTGAGCCTGGTGACCTTGGAGGCCAAGCTGTCAGCCATCCGCTTGTTATCCCGGTCTAGAACCTCCTCCACAGCGCCGGGGCTCTGAGCTGCAAGAAAAGACAGAGGTGAGCATCCCCTGGACGCCTGCACCTCAGCCCTTTGTGGCCTCAGGGCTCGCGCTCCAATCCCATCTGGCCCAGTCGGGTGTCCGGAGGTACTGGGCCCTCCTGAGTCTGTTGAGCAGGTCCCACCCTAACCCAATATCCAGCACGTGGACTCCGCACACAAGACAGGCTGTAGAAACAAGTGTGCGTGAGCACAAGTCCTGCGTGCGCATCCGGGCTGGGACGCGTGGGCACCTCCAAAGGGCTCAGTCCAACCAGCACTTTCTGACATTCCGTGACAGAACCCGCACCATCCCTCCATGGATGCCACCAGCAACATACACAGAACCTGTTCTCAGAGAAAACCAGTGAACTCTGGTAAAGCCTTAGGAAAGCCTTAGTAACAAAGCTTGAGACTGATCCCAAGAGCAGGGCCTAGGTCTGCTCACTTCTGCACCCCACACAGGGCCTTGTATGACACCCAGAGCATGGTGTTTGCTGAGACCTGGCCCACGACAGGGGCTGGGCCTGGTGATCTAAAATTACCATCCTATCAGGTGGGTGACAACTGCCTCCCCCGAAGTTCAGAGTGCACGTTTGCCTTGGCCCAGATGCCTCAATGAGACTTATCTGATACGCGCACAGCCCTAAGAACCACGAATGTGTACAGACCCCAAAATTAGAGGCGTTGGTGTCCTACCAACCCCTTGTATCCATTCATTCCTTAAAGGTCACAACAGCCCAGCGAAACAAGCATCAGCATTCCACTTGGCAGATGAGAAGAGGGGCTCCCAGGGGGCAAGTAGGGCACCCCGAGCCCGAGTCCCTACGCGGCCTGCTCGGGCCCTCTCATCACGCGCAGCCCCCACTCCGAGGGGGCTAGCCTCCGGGACCCGTCGACCAGGCGGCCCGGCCGAGGTCCCGGACAGAACCATCTCGCAGGGGTGGGGACTGCGGGCCTCCGGACCCCGCAGCTTCACGGAGCAGCTGGGCAGCAGCGCCCACAGGGCCCCAGGGACTCCTCCGCCGCCCCGCCCTGTCTCCGCCCGCCCGCAGGGTCTCCCCGACGAGGCCACCCAGCGGGGCGGGGGCAGGCAAAGGCGGCTCCTGCGGGCAGCGGCGTCGGTTCCGGCGGGCCCCGCCGCCATCCGCCTCGGCTCTCCCGCGCTCACCCCGAGCCCAGTCCGCCATCCCGTCCAGCTCCGAACCGGCGGTCCGTTGCCGGCTCGGCCACAACCTCCTCTGACGTGGCACACTCGCCGGAAGTGGCTTCCGGTCCCGCCCCTTCCGCCTCAGGCCCTCCGACTTCCGGCCGACGTCCAGGCCGCGGGCGTGCGGCAGTGGGAAGGAAAGGGCGTGACGTTTCTTTCACAGCTTGGCTTGGGGGTGGGGCGAGCCCTTTGCTCTTGAGACCCCTGGGCGGTTAGTGTCTTTAGTGGCAATTAGGGTGCCGACAAACACTCCCGCAGCCACTCCCGCATAAGGCGATTTCAGGTCCTAACTGTGAAGAGCTCACGGGCCCTTTCCCAGGCGAGAGAAGCTCCTCGCCGCGACCCTGCCCGGGTCCTGAGGCCCGACCCGGCCCGCCCCGGCTGCGGTGCAGCTAAGAAGCAGACTCGGTGCGAAGGCCGGCTCCAGTTACTGCCGGCGGGACAAAGTGGCGATCAGTGCCTAGAAAGTGCCTGGAACGAGCGAGCAGTGCAGAAGTCGCAGGGGTGAAGCACTCCGAAGAGAACAAGAAACCAGGAAGAGGAGTGGGAGCGTAAGGGGAGTGGGGACGGTAGGAGCCAGTGCTTCTTGACTTTGCACCCGGGCACTGACGAGGGGCCTGACACAAAGTAGATGCTCAACAAAGCCTTCTTGCCCAGTGGATGGACTGTAAGTTAGCACCCAACGTAATGGAGCATTTGCTGTGTGTCATTTAGTTCTCCTGACGATCCACTGAAATGGAAACTTTTATCATCTCTGCTTTTCAAGTAGTAAACTGAGTCCAGGCCAGACCAGCAGGTGTGCCTGCTTAAACAGCAAGGAAGTCACCGCACATGACCAGGCTTTGCCTTCATCCTGACCTCCCCTCCCCACTCTCCCCTTCTCTCAGCCACAACAATGACGTTTCTATCTCCCACCACGGCCATTCCCACCTTTGCACTGGCCACTCCTTCTGCCTTCCATGACCTTCTTTCAGATCCTTTCCTGGTTCACTTCTTACCAACCGGTCTCAGCAAAAATGGCACTTCTTCAGGTCTCCCTGCAGTCCATCAAGCCCCTTTTCTTATTCGATCACAGCACTATGCCTAAAGTCGTCTCGTTTGCCCGTTTTTCTTGGTCTTCACCTCTGGCACATAAGCTGCACGAAGGCAGGGACCTTTGGGTCCTGTTCACCCGCATCCCGGCTCCTCGCATGCAGTAGGCACTCAAACGCCTGTTTAGAAACCAAGTGGTCCCGGGGTTGCAAAATCCTTTCCACCTCGTCTTTCTCCTGGACATCTCATGCGTTCTGTGCATCAAGAGGTGTGCTGGTGTTCGTGTGATGGAGTGGTGGGGGGCTGAGGTTCTCTCCTACAGGGAATTCCGGCCCAAGAAGCGAAGCTCACCGCTCGGTTCAGGGGCGATTCGGGCCCAGAGGTCGGACGATCACCGAGTCGGATCTTGAAACCCAAGCTCACTTGGCGGCAAAGCCTTCGAGTCCTAGGGGGCTGTTCCAGGGCTCGCCACTTTAAGGCGCGCGCAGCCCAGACTACGGCGCTCACAGCCGGTCCCGGCCTCCCCCGCGCGCCTCCCAGGCCCCGCCCCGCGGTGCCGCGCAAGCGCGGTCGCGGCCACCCCCGTGCGCCGAGCCTGGGCGGGGCGGGCAGACGCGGGCCCGGAACCGAGAAGCGAGGTGCCTCCCGCTTTCCCGGCGCCGGGTCCCGGGGCCGCCATGGAGCCCCGGGCGGTTGCGGATGCCGTGGAGACGGGGGAGGAGGACGTAGTTATGGAGGCTCTGCGCGCATACAACCAGGAGGTGAGCGGGAGTTGTGGACGCGGGACGTGCAGGGAGGAGGTGGGGCCGGGTGGGGTCCGCACGCGTGGCCGGCGGCGGGGGCGTGAGTGGCGAGCGTGGCGAGGGGCTGAGGGTGGAAGGGAGCGCGGCGGGGAGGAGCGCCGAGTCTCTGAGGAGCTGCTGGGGGGCTGGGGTGTGGGGCTGGGGCGCCATCTGTTCCGAGCGGTGCCTGCGGCCTCAGGTCCCTATCCACGGAGCCCGGGTTCTGCCGCGGTGGGCCTGCGCCTTCCGAGCCTCTGGGTCTCTTTGCAGAACTGCCAGAGCTTCACGTTTGATGATGCCCAACAGGAGGACAGGAAGGTGGGTGCTCACCGCAGGGTAGAGGCGCAGGGACGGGCGGCCCAGGTAGGAGCCTGGTGGAACCGCTCTTCTCCCTGCCCGCAGAGACTGGCGGAGCTGCTGGTTTCGGCCCTGGAGCCGGGCCTGCCACCTTCCCGCCGCACCATCTGGCTGCAGAGCGTCCGCATCCTGTCTAGGGACCGCAGCTGCCTGGACTCGTTCACCAGCCGCCGGAGCCTGCAGGCACTGGCCTGCTACGCTGGCATCTCCGCCTCCCCGGGCTCGGTCCCCGAACCCCTGGACATGGATGTTGTGCTTGAGTCCCTTAAATGCCTGTGCAACCTCGTGTTAAGCAGCCCCGTGGCACAGGTGCTGGCGGCAGAGGCGGGGCTCGTGGTGAGGCTCGCAGAGCGAGTGCGACTGTACCGCCAGCGCAGCTTCCCGCACGACGTGCAGTTCTTCGACTTGCGCCTCCTCTTCTTGCTAACGGCACTTCGCGCCGACGTGCGCCAGCAGCTGTTTCAGGAGCTGCAGGGAGTGCACCTGCTGACCGAAGCGCTGGAGCTGACGCTGGGAATGACCCCTGGAGAGAGGCCCCCTGAGCTCCTGCCTCCCCAGGAGACTGAGCGCGCCATGGAGATCCTCAAAGTGCTCTTCAACATCACCTTCGACTCCATCAAGAAGGAAGTGGATGAGGTGAGGACTGATGCAGCCTGTGGGCGGGGTACAATAGCTTGGAGGTTTCTTGGACGTGCTGCTTTGCCAGGTCCCTTCAAATTTCTCCACGTCAGACCAGGAGGATCTCTTAGCCTGTCAAGAGAAGGCAGGGAGATGCCCATCCGGGACAGGGCAGTCAAGGAAGTTTCCTCAGGGAGTTGGAGAGAATAACTGGCTCTTGCAGCTTGGCAGGAGGGCTGTTTGGTGCGGGGAGGCTGTGAGAGATTCATCACCATGCGTCTGAGAGCATCGGCCTAAAGCGCAGAGCAGCTCCAGGGGATCCGTCAACGTTCTTAGTCAGGGGAGTGCTCGTAAGGGCGCGTGGGAGAGGACAGGCACCCAGGGGTGCAGTAGAGGAGGCGTGTAGTTAGTGCACGTGGTCTTGCAGTGGGCCAGACGGGAGAATCTCAGCTGGCAGCGGTGGGGGCGAGTGGGGCTCGCTCTCACAGGAATCCCTTTCTCTTTGGTCAGGAAGACACTGCCCTTTACCGGCACCTGGGGACCCTTCTGCGGCACTGCGTGATGGTTGCTGCTGCTGGAGACCGCACAGAGGAGTTCCACGGGTGAGGGTGGTGCCTGTGGTGTGGGGGGCGTTCTGCTCGCAGGTCTACCTGGTGGTTCCTAGCTCTAGAGAGTCTTCTTTCATCTGGGTGAGACGGACGTCAGCGTGTTTCCGGGGAGCTCCAGCACTTACGGTACACGGCTAGGAGAAGAGCTGTGAGTCCGGGGACAGGAACGTGCCAGTGGGCTTTGGGTAGCGTCACGGACGGCATGGCATCTGTAAGGCAGCGTGCTTATTCGCTTCCATTCTTGCTGACCTGTGCGTAGGCAGGTTCTGATTCTTGACTACGTTGCTTCGACCCAGATGTGTGGTAGGTTGGGCGTTTGCAGGGAGTGCCCCCCTCAGCTCTGGTACCTGGTGCTGTTGCTGAGGCCCCTGACGCTGGTTCGTATCATCCTGGCGCCAGCAGGCGGTGGCAAGGGTTGTACCTGTGCTAGGGGATTGGATTTACCAAGTGCCCCTTTCATCTGTCTCCAGGCACACAGTGAACCTCCTGGGGAACTTGCCCCTCAAATGTCTGGACGTTCTTCTCACCCTGGAACCCCACGAAGGCTCTTTGGAGTTCCTGGGAGTGAACATGGATGTGATTGGCGTTCTGCTGAGCTTCCTGGAGAAGCGTCTGCACCAGGTGGGCAGGGGGACCTGCGGTGGCTGTGGTCCAGGCCTTCCCGAGCAGCTGGGGTCGCTGGTTTTCGTAGTCCACGCGGGAAGTGGAGAGCAGCTCCCCAGTGTGAGGCGGGGGACGCTACAGCTCCTCCGTGGTGCGGCCGCACAGGAGGCCTGAGCCTCCTCCCTGAGAAGTACCTGGAAACGAGTTTCCAGAGTCTAGCCAAGTACTCATTTTTCAGATCTCTTTGTGGGTCTTCGAGTGGTCCTGAGAAGCCCGCCCACCCGTAGTCCCTGCTTGTGACCCTAGACTCGAAGTGCCCCTGAGCGCGAGCAGCCCTTGGTCACGCACATCCGCTGTGCCTTGGCGTCCCTAAGGGGACCCGCGGGACCTTCCAGCCAGAGGCTGCCTGACTCCTGCGGCTGCACCACAGGGCACTGAGCAGCCAGCGCTCTAACCCGCCCCTCTGGAGTTTGCAGACGTACCATGTGGGCTAAAGAGTGTGGCAGACTAGGATTCAGTAGAGCCCCGGGGAATCCACGCTGCCTGCGTGCGCTGGGAGCTGGCTTGTGTGCTGCTGGTCTGCTAACAGCTTGAAACACTCTGTTTTCCCCACCATTCTGGTGTAAAGGGAGGGAAGTTAGGCTCAAAGCAGTTGAGTGATTGGCCTCAAGTTGCAGGGCATGCGAATGGCCCCGAGTTGGGGTCCACGCCTGTGCTTTTCGAAGCTCACACAGACACCCACTGCCCTCCCTTAGCCCCTCAGCTGGGGCCCCTGTGGCCGGGCCTCGCCCCGAATGCCTCCTGCCAGGACCGTGTGGCGCACGTGCCCAGCTCCCCTGGCCTCGAGTCAGATGGGCACAGCCCAGTGACGGAGGCTCCTCTGCAGACGCACAGGCTGAAGGAGAGCGTGGCCCCCGCGCTGAGCGTGCTGACGGAGTGTGCCCGCGTGCACCGCCCCGCCAGGAAGTTCCTGAAGGCCCAGGTACGGGGCGGAGGGGCCGCAGCCAGGCCCTGGTCAGAGACCCTGGTGGTTCCAGGCCCGGGCTCAGGGACGACTACCTCCCCAGGTGCTGCCCCCGCTGCGGGACGTGAGGACCCGGCCCGAGGTGGGGGAGCTGTTGCGGAACAAGCTGGTTCGCCTCATGACGCACCTGGACACCGACGTGAAGAGGGTGGCCGCCGAGTTCCTGTTTGTCTTGTGCTCTGAGAGCGGTGAGTCGGGGGGCGGCCCCTCGCCCGCCCCTCCCCAGCCCCCCCCAGCCACGTTTGCACGCTGACCTCTGCCCTGCCCTTCAGTGCCCCGATTCATCAAGTACACAGGCTACGGGAATGCTGCCGGCCTCCTGGCGGCTAGGGGCCTCATGGCAGGGGGCCGGCCTGAGGGCCAGTACTCGGAGGACGAGGACACGGACACAGACGAGTACAAGGAAGCCAAGGCCAGGTGTGTGCCCCCCGCATCCTCGGGCTGCCCTCGCTCGGCCGCCATTCCTATTCCCACAGCCATCGGGGCCCGTAGGGTGGGCAGGACAGGTGACCAGCAGGTGAGACCTTACAGAATCAGGCTGCTGTTCCCAAGTGACACGTATTCTGACATCAGGGTGTTTTGTTGCGAACACGGGCTGAAGGGGGCCGAGCGGCGCGGGGGACCAGGTGGTCCAGCTGGCAGGAGCTGGTTACCTGCTGCTCCAGGAGGGAGGGCTCTTCTGCAGGCGCCTCGCCTTCCCCGCACCCAGGAAAATGGGTTTCCTGCCATTACAAGCCCAAGCAGGAAGATAAGGAACTTCTCCCACCCCACACAGCGCTCTGTTGTCCTGGAAAATCTCTAATGCGTTCCCTTGCGGCCTCTCTTGTGAAACAGCATAAACCCCGTGACGGGGAGGGTAGAGGAGAAGCCACCCGACCCCACAGAGGGCATGACGGAGGAACAGAAGGAACACGAGGCCATGAAGCTGGTGACCATGTTTGACAGGCTCTCCAGGTACGTGGCCTGGCAGCGGGGGCCCAGCGCTGGGACGAAGGAGGAAGGCCCACGTCCTGTCTTGCGAGCCGCAGGAAGTGGGACCAGAGTGGGGTTTAGGTTCTGGCAGGGCTGCGTTACTCATGTTTGAAATCACCTGTTTTGGAGGAAATTCTCTAGCCAGGGGTTAGGACTGAGATCAGTATTATGTCTATTTTTACAGTTGATGAAAACTGAGGTCCAGAGAAATTAAGACACTGCCTAAGGTCTCAGAGCTTCAGTAGCGGTTAGGATTTAGGCCTGACTGAAACAGTTCCCACCCAGGCTTCCCCAGTAAACAGGAGCAGCTTGGTGGAACAGAAGGTCGCAGCCAGGGGTGAGCAGGACCCCTGCCCCACCCGCCAGGCCCCTCCCCGTCCCTAGCACGCCTTTTCCCCGCAGGCACAGAGTCATCCAGCCCATGGGGATGAGTCCCCGGGGTCAGCTCACATCCCTGCAGGACGCCATGTGCGAGACCATGGAGGCACAGCTCTCCTCGGACCCTGACTCAGACCCTGACTGAGAACGGCTGCTCTTCTGCTGCCCTTCAGAACTGGTGCTGCTTCCAGAGAAGTCCTTGGGGCCAGGACCTGGAGAAGCCACATCCCTCCCTCCAACTTGGAGACCCTTTTCTCTTTACTCCCAGAGTTCTATTCGTGATTTGCCTTTGGTCCATTTTCTTCTCTTTAGGGCTGCGAGGGTCTTGTCCTACAAACTCTGGGAACTCAGCCTTGGTTTCCGCAAATGAAGTGGTTTCTTTTATGTGTGCCTGAGGGCAGGGCTTAACTGAAGGCAAAATGTACATGGGTTTGGGAGGGCGGGGGCTGAGTGTGGGCGCAGGCAGACACAGCACATCCACAGCTGGCGTGCAGGCCCAGAGCTGGTGCTGGGCAAGCACCACATTTCACAGGGGAAAGAACCTGCTGGAACTTTATATGCTAATGCCAGAAACACACTTCCAAGGTATGATCTGCTCTTTTTGTCCCCACTGAGTGCGGGGCTGGTAGCCTCTTGCATTCTCGGTCCTGGCTCAGTGCCCAAGTTCTCTGGTTGTGACAGTTGAGTCTCGATCCTTCCCACTGGTTTCAACCATAAATACATGAAGGAAAATGTCTTTCCTGAACCGTAAGTCTAGATTTCTATCATGCACCACAGAGCTTCACGGAAACATTATTCTGGAATAAAGAGTTCCAGGCAAGAACGTTTGTGTGTGAATATATGTGCAAGACACCAAGTAAAGGCACGTTAAGTAGAAATAGAATTGTGTTTTTCTTACAATCCAGCACTTTTCCGAGATGACCACGCGTGTCTTGTTCTTGAAGAGTGAGGCCACCAGGTCTCCTGAGGGGTCTGTCAGTGAAATCTGCTCCAGCCCAGGGGCCCAGTGGGGAAGACAAGACGCCAGGAAGGAGGGGGCACTGGGGGCAGGGGCCGGGCCTTGGGGCAACCCCAGAAGAGGCCTGTACAAAAGCAGGAAGATCACATTGTGCTCTGCCCAAACAGCAGTGTGGCCTGAGCACAGGTCAGGGAGCCAGGCAAGGTTTCCAAATGAGTAATGCCTTCTGTCTTAGAGGTTAATTCTAGCAGCATTGCTGGAAGAAGGCCTGGTGGGGGAGAGTAGAGACAGGAAGCTGCTGGAATGGTCTGGAACAGATGAGGAGTTTCTAGGTGTTGATGTGAAAAGCATCAGGGTTGAGTGAACAGGATGGGATGACCTTCATGAGGGGTGCTGGGTGCTTTGAAGGTCCCGTGGACCTGAGCTGGAAGAGGGCACTATGCCCATCTCCGAGATGAATCAGGGACAAATGTTCTCAGTCCTTGGGTTGTTTCAGTAGAGGAAAGACACCCACAGACTCCCAAGCTCCCCTTTCCACGTTCATCTTCCCTTTTAGGAGACAAAAATGAAGGGATGCCCAGTTTCTCTATTACAGTTTACTTCATGCCAGAAATGAAGGACAATCTCTCAAAATAAACCTACTAAAGAGGCCAACATGCTAGAAAACCCTAGTGCATTACCTGGGACCCAGGCCCACATTTGGGGTGTGACTGGGGCTGCTTGACCCAAGTGGACAGATGCTGAACCTGGCCTTCAGATGGAGTCCAGTCTGGGGTTCCAGGTTGTCTGAGTTCAAGAGGTTCACCATCAGAAGAACGCTTGTGGCATTAAGAGCTTCAGCAAAAAGTCAGGCCAGGCAGCTCCTGCACATCTGTGGCTGGGGTGGCCCTGAGTGCACAGACTCTCATGACCTGGGAAAACACTCCAGGGGCAGCCTCAGGTCGCATGTCCTGGTTCAGCCAAAATTTGTAAACGTGCCCGAGCTGTTCTTCAGGCAGAGGGCTCATCAGAAATGGGCAGTGACTCCCGTATAGCCATTTCTGGTGTGAGGAGCAGCCCTCACTCTCCTAATTTGTCCCAACCATCAGTCTGGAACACAAAGGAGAGAGGAAACTGGTTATCTGAAAACATACCTGGGCACATCTCAGGGCCTGGAATTGAATTATTTCCTAAAACGGAAGCTTTTCTGTCTGCAAATGCTGCTGTTCAGCCAAGTTAAGACGACACCAGCAGGGCTGGGCAAAACTGGGTGGCTAAATGGAGGGCCTCGCTCAAGTGACCAGTCCAGATGTACTCAAGTACACTCACTGCTTGGGAGAGTAATCCAACCCAGACTTCAGCTCATCCCTTAGTGTTTATTCTTGGACAGCAACTCTTTTAAAATAAGTAAACCCGTAAAATCATAACTTCACACAAATTTCTGTGGAACTAGAAAATAGCACAGGTCAAATCCTATAGGACTATAATTCCAAAAGTCCACAGAGGCTACTTGACTTTGTCTTGCTGTTATATGGAAGCAGGAAGTCAGCCACAGAAAGGCTCCTGTGTAAGCTGCCAGGCAGATCTGACCAAGATCTCTACTCCCCTGTGAGCAAGGCATGGGCTACGGTTCCTCTCGAGGTGTAAAGTGTAAGCATCCGTGTTAGCCGGACTCTGCTTCCACTAAGTGACCCAGCAACGTGACTTTAACATTTGATGGTCTTTATTTCCTCCATATAATGAGATGAGAAACAGCACCATCCTACATCTTATCCCTAAGAGCCAAACTCTGGATTCAAAGGCAATGATGTCTAATATCATGAAAACAATATAACTGCAAAGTCTTATATCTTTAAAAAGCCTCATATTCTTCTTGCTTTGGTTCAGATTGGTAAGAAATCAGGCTGTAGCCAGAGGCTGGGGGCTTTTGCCAGTGGAGGTGAGAGGAAAGGGCTGACTCACGGCCCTGAGTCCTGAAGCAGTCACGGCCAAAGGGTGGAGAGGTTTCCCAAGACAGCAAGAACATAAATTACAGCATTCTGGTGAAGTCCACTTTCAGCAGTGTTATACCTGGCTGTAATCATAAATAATCCTCTGAGACAGCTGGACTTCAAATGCTTAATGCTGCCCCCTGTAGAAAATAACCCCTCACATCAAGGCTACACATGCTAACTGATTCTCATGGGAAACTGTATTTTCTGTAACTTCACTTGTTTATAGGAGGCTTGACATCTAGAGAGAGCAAGGCTCTCTGACTTTCTACACTCAGCAGATGATACGTCAACTCCTCTCACGCCAATTATCTCCTAAAAGCATCATCCCACACAGGTTCAGAGAACTTCAGAATCACATCTTATCCTGGAGTCTCCTTTAGTTTAGGGTACGAAGACAGCTGAAGTGTGACGACTGCAGAACGACAGCCCTGTCTGCCTGGACCCTCATCTCCACTCTGCCCCTCAGCAGGCACGAAGCATCAGTTTCTTCATCTCTAAACAGAGGTATTAAGAATCACAGCACCCGATTCATAAGCACACAGGTGGCGCCAAACAGTGCCTGGTACAGGGTTAACAGCAATATTACCTATTACTGTTACTGTTTTAGCCAAAGAGGGTGCCACTCCAGGTTGACCAGACCCCAGAGCAGAAGAGACGGCCCCTCCCGTGACTCTCAGCGGCCCCTACCTTTCCAGTTTCCCGCTGGATGAGGTCCCGCATCTCCTCCGTCCAGCCCAGAAGCTCCACCAGCCTCTTCACACCGTGAACCACGTCCCCCAGCTGGACCACATCCCTGCCCCGAGGATGCCTAGCCAAGGACCCCACCAAGTCCCGGTTGATGAGCAATCGGGGCACCGAGCTCCGCACGGCCTCAGACAAGCTGGCGAAAGGTTCCACCTGAAAAATTGCCCAAACGTGAGGAGTGCAGCGCCCGCCCTCCCCAGCCCTCAGGACCGCTATGCCACAGCCCCTGCAGCCCTGGAGGGACAGCACAGACTGACAGTGAGACCTCGGATACAGAGAAAACCCAGCATCCGTGTTATTTCTTCAGTACCGCTCCCACCGCTGGGTCTCGATGCCCTTGTTCCCCCCCAACCCCAGCCTCCCTCTCATCCACGCCCCCTTTCTCATCCGACATCTCCTGGATCCTGTGGGCCTCCCTGCTAAAGTTCACGCACACCATCTTCCCTGCGCTCCTCATCCACACTCACCAGTGACATGACAGCTCGTCTATCTGGTCTCGCTCCCTGAGAGCAAGGGCCCGGCGCCTCACAGAGGGACCACCACTGAGGGGTTCCTCACACACACACTGCAGCAGGGCCTGCTACACAGCAGGCAGGTTCACTGAAAAAACACACAGCTCTGGGCCCCTGACTGGCTGGGGCCCCAGGCACAGGTCTTTCTGGCCCCGCTGCCCCTTGGTGCCTGCATCCAATCAGGCACAGCCCATTTCAGGGTCTCATCACATCCTTTAGAAGTCTCCTGAGCTGCAAATCCAGACACATCTCCCAGGCACCTCAACCACACGTGTGCAGGACTGAACTCCGCATCCCTGATCCAGATTCCTCCTCCCCAGCAAAGGCCCTGACCCCACGAAGAGGCAGACGCCTCTCTCTTCGGTCCGCAAAGTGACGCCAGCCCCCGAGTCCAGCCGTTCCCTCCCTGCCGCCTCTCGCGGCCCCACAGTCTGACTGCTCAGCCTCCTGGACATCTGCTCACTTCAGCCCGTCCCCAGGTCTCTCTGACCCCGAGGACGACCAGCTACATTCCTGGTTTCACTGCTTCTACACAAGGTCGGTCTCGGTGATACGACCTGGGAGACCTGCTCCCACCTCACGTCTCCCACACGCCTTCCCCTTGCTCATCATGCCCGCCTGCCCTCTGGACACCTCCCCTTGCGCACCGTGCCCGCCTGCCCTCTGGACACCTCCCCTTGCGCATCGTGCCCGCCTGCACTCTGGACACCTCCCCTTGCGCACCGTGCCCGCCTGCCCTCTGCACACCTCCCCTTGCGCACCGTGCCCGCCTGCCCTCTGGACACCTCCCCTTGCGCACCGTGCCCGCCTGCCCTCTGGACACCTCCCCTTGCGCACCGTGCCCGCCTGCACTCTGGACACCTCCCCTTGCGCACCGTGCCCGCCTGCACTCTGGACACCTCCCCTTGCGCACCGTGCCCGCCTGCACTCTGGACACCCCAACGTTGAGCGTTTCCCTGCTCCCCACGCTAGGCCTGGAACACCTCTGCCTCCTCGCATGCTGAATCCACCCATCTTCCAAAGGTGTGGCCCCAGAGTGTCTGTCCCACCAGCCCCACCTCCTCTGCCTCGTCCCGCCAGCCTCCTCCGCACGTCTGTGCACCACAAGGCCTGCTGACAAACCTCCAGAGAGGTCCCAAGGATGAGCAGCAGGTCTGCCGTGGGGAAGTCAGCCAGATGCAGCAGGAACCTGTGGGGCAGCATCTCCCCAAAGAACACGATGTCGGGCTTCACGACGCCAGTGCAGACCGGGCAGAGTGGGACCCTGTCCACCATCACGTCGGCCTGGGGTGACACAGAGAGAAAGTGGGCCCAAGGAAGCTGTCACAACACACTTCCAAAGGAAAAGGCAAAAACAACTTCTCATTGAGAAACTGTCAAACATTCCACAGCTGAGACAGTAGTGCAGTGAAGCCCCCTGTATATAATGAACCCAGCTTCAGCAATTATTGACACTCCGCCAGTTTCATATAGCACCCCAGAATTTGGGGAGGTTGCAGTATTTGAAAGCAGATCCTGGACACGATACGATATCCAACACATTGAACACTACGCTCTGCACCTGGGGTGCTTATCAGAGATATGCAGGTGCTGAGGAAACACAGCTGACCTTGGAACACAGGGGTCAGGGGCACCAACCCTCCGCACAACTGAAAATCTATACAGAACTTAGAGTCAGCCCTGTGTACAGATGGTTCCTCGGTATCTGTGGTTCCGCATCTGTGATTCAACCAACCACGGATCAAGTAGTCCTGGAGTACACATTTACTGAAAAAAAATCCACATATGAGTGGACCCACACAGTTCAAACCCGTGTTCAAAGGTCAACTGCACTGATTATATAGTCCTCAGAAGCACTCTGTACGCATTTGGCCTACAACAGGCATTATTCAATGAAAATGACGGTATAAATTTGTCCCTGATTTTAGCTGAAGTGATCCTGACATCATCACCTTAGCCCTGAAGACATTCAGGTCGGCTTCAACTCACTGGCTGGAGTTATTTTCCACAGACCTCCTCCTTGCAGGCCAAGGTGAAGCAGATGTAAGCTATTATTATATCCTGCTACACTTGGATTCATGCTTGGGCTAGACATTAGAGGAGGAAACTAAGGAAAAAGACACCTGGCTTCTAAGATAAACCTTTACAGCTACTGGGATTTGTTTTTGCAGGCTGAACCCAGTAAGGACCAGCAGAAACAACAGACAAAAGAAATGGACTAGTCAAATAGTTATATATTAGCAGATACAGATTAAAAACTCTAGTATGTGTAAATTTTTAAAAAGACAGGCTTGAAATATCTATTGGAGATAGAAAGCTATACAAAATAATGTCGTGGATTTGAAAAAGAACCAGAGAGAACTTCCAGTAATAAAAAGTAGAGTATCGAAAATTAAAGCTCAGTGGAAGGGCTTTATCCTCTATGACAGAATAGAATATCAATAAACTGGAAAGTAGATCAGGAGAAAAACTCAGAATGCAGCACAAAGAGGAGCAAGATGGGATGCAGAGAAGAGCCGCCAAGGGCTGCGGACAGTGTGAACCAGTCTCAGAGATGCTTAACCCAAGGTCCACAGAGAGAGGACAGGACACGGTGGGGCAGTCACTGTCTGAAGGGATCATGACTGAGGATTTTTCAGCAAAAATGAAAGATATCAAACCTCAGATTCAGAAAGCTCTACAATTTTTAAGCAGAATAAATAAAAGGAAATCCATATGGAGACATACCATAGTAAAGTGCAAAACTCCAAAGAGAAAAGTTTTTTTAAATATGCAGAGAATAGATAGCAACAGACTGATTCTAAAGTTGATACGGAAAGCAAAAGACTCAGAATAGCCAACACAATCTGGAAAAAGATGATCGATGAAAGAAAAATATGGTAAGCCAGGCTTCATTAAAATTAAAAACTTCTCCTCTGTGAAAGACAATGTCAAGAGGATGAGATGACAAGTCACAGACTGGGAGAAAATATGCAAAAGACACATCTCATAAAGAACGGTTATCCAAAATGCACAAAGAATTCTTAAAATTCAACAATAAGAAAATGGGCAACCCAGTTAAAAAATGAGCCCAAGACCTCACCAAAGAAGATATACAGATGGTAAATGAGCATATGAGACAAGTTCAACATCATATGTCACTAGGAAATTGCAAATTAAACAATGATATTCCACTCCACACCTATTAAGAACGGCCAAAATCAGAACACTGACAACACCAAGTGCTTATGAGGATGTGGAGCAACAGGAACTCACATTCACTGCTGCTGGGAATGCAAAATGGGGCAGCCACTCTGGAAGAACAAACTAAACATAGTCTTACCATAGGATTCAGCAATCACGCTCCTTGGTATTTACCCAAAGGAACTGAGAACTTATGTCCACATAAAAACCTGCACATGGATGTTTATAGCAACTTTATTCATAATTGCCAAAACTTGGAAGCAATCAAGATGTCCTTTAGTAGGTGAATGGATAAACAAACTGTGTTACATCCAGCAAATGGAATATTAGCCTAAAAAAAAAAAAAAAAAAAAAGTGCTCATCAGGCCATGAAAAGACATGGAGGAACCTTAAATACATAATGTTAAGTGAAAGAAGCCAGTGAAAAAAGGCTGCATATTGTATGATTCCAGCTCTGTGACATTCTGGAAAGGGCAAAACTATGGAGACAACAAAAAGATCCGTGATTGCCAACCTAAATGTCCATCAGCAGGGGAATGGATAAAGAAGATGTGGTACATATACACAATGGAATATTACTCAGCCATAAAAAATAACAAAATAATGCCATTTGCAGCAACATGGATGGACCTAGAGATTACCATACTAAGTGAAGGAAGTCAGACAGAGAAAGACATATATATGATATCACTCATATGTGGAATCTAATTTTTTTTTAATGATACAAACGAACTTATTTACAAAACAGAAACAGACTCACAGATTTCAAAAACAAACTTATGGTTACCAAAGGGGAAACATGGTAGGGAGGGATAAATTAGGAGCCTGGGATTAACATATACACACTACTATATACCAACAAGGACCTACTGTATAGCACAGGGAACTCTACTCAATATTCTGTAATAACCTATATGGGAAAAGAATCTGAAAAAGAATGAATATATGTATATGTATAACTGAATCACTTTGCTGTACACCTGAAACTAACACAACACTGTAAATCAACTACACTCCAATAGAATTTTTTTTAAAATCAGTGGTTGCTAAGGGTTGGGGGCAGGAAGGGAATAGGGTTGACTGATTAGTGGATACAGGGTTTTCCTTTGGGGTGACGAAAATATTTTGGAATTAGATAGAGGTGGCAGTTGCACAACACAGTGAATGTACTAAATACCAATAAACTGTACACTTTAAAATGGTTAATTTTATGTTATGTGAATTTCACCTCAATAAAAAATAAAAGACAGGATCCTCTGCCACGTCGATATTTCCGAATTTCATCTTTATTTAAGATTTTCCACTCTATCTTACTCTACTTTAAAAAACCCATTCTAGGGCTTCCCTGGTGGCGCAGTGGTTGAGAGTCTGCCTGCCAATGCAGGGGACACGGGTTCGAGCCCTGGTCTGGGAAGATCCCACATGCCGCGGAGCAACTAGGCCCGTGAGCCACAACTACTGAGCCTGCACGTCTGGAGCCTGTGCTCCGCAACAAGAGAGGCCGCGATAGTGAGAGGCCCGCGCACCGCGATGAAGAGTGGCCCCCGCCCGCCGCAACTGGAGAAAGCCCTCGCACAGAGGCGAAGACCCAACACAGCCATAAATAAATTAAAAAAAAAAAAAAAAAAACCCATTCTAGGGACTTCCCCAGTGGTCCAGTGGTTAAGAATCCACCTTCCACAAGAATATACAACGGAGAAAAGACAGTCTCTTCAATAAGTAGTGCTGGGAAAACTGGACAGCTACATGTAAAAGAATGAAATTAGAACACTCCCTAACACCATACACAAAAATAAACTCAAAATGGATTAAAGACCTAAATGTAAGACTGGACACTATAAAACTCTTAGCGGAAAACATAGGCAGAACACTCTTTGACATAAATCACAGCAAGATCTTTTTTGACCCACCTCCTAGAATAATGGAAACAAAAACAAAAATAAACAAATGGGACCTAATGAAACTTAAAAGCTTTTGCACAGCAAAGGAAACCATAAACAAGACGAAAAGACAAGCCTCAGAATGGGAGAGAATATTTGCAAACAAATCAACAGACAAAGGATTAATCTCCAAAATATACAAAGAGCTCATGCAACTCAATATCAAAAAAACAAACAACCCAATCCAAAAATGGGCGGAAGACCTGACCTAAATATATATTTCTCCAAAGAAGACATACAGATGGCCAAGAGGCACATGAAAAGATGCCCAACATCACGAATTATGAGAGAAATGCAAATCAAAACTACAAGGAGGTATCACCTCACACCAGTCAGAATAGCCATCATCAAAAAATCTACAAACAATAAATGATGGAGAAGGTGTGGAGAAAAGGGAACCCTCTTGCACTGTTGGTGGGAATGTAAATTGATACAGCCACTATGGAGAACAGTATGGAGGTTCCTTAAAAAACTAAAAATAGAACTACCATATGACCCAGCAATCCCACTACTGGGCATATACCCAGAGAAAACCATAATTCAAAAAAATATGTGTACCCCAATGTTCACTGCAGCACTATTTACAATAGCCAGGACATGGAAGCAACCTAAATGTCCATCAACAGACAAATGGATAAAGAAGATGTGGTACATATATACAATGCAATATTACTCAGCTGTAAAAAGGAACGAAATTGGGTCATTTGTAGAGATGTGGATGGACTTAGAGACTGTCATACAGAGTGAAGTAAGTCAGAAAAAGAAAAACAAATATCGTATGTTAACGCATATATGTGGAACCTAGAAAAATGGTACAGATGAACCAGTTTGCAAGGCAGAAATAGAGACACAGACGTAGAGAACAAACGTATGGACACCAAGGCAGAGGTGGTGGTGGTGGTGGGATGAATTGGGAGACCGGGATTGACATGTATACACTGATGTGGATAAAATAGAAAACTAACGAGAACCTGCTGTATAGCACAGGGAACTCCACTTTGCTGTACAGTAGAAACTAACACAACATTGTAAAACAACTATAAGCCCCCACCAAAAACAATCCACCTTCCAATGCAGGGGATGTGGGTTTGATCCCTGTTTGGGGAACTAAGATCCCACATACCTGCGTGCCACAACTACTGAGCCCGCGCACTCTAGAGCCCACACACCACAACTAGAGAGACGCTCCCATGCCACAATAAAGAGCCCGCGTGCCACAGCTAAGACCCGACGCAGCCAAATAAATAAATAAATAAATAATTTTTAAAAATAAATAAATAAAATAAAATAAAAATGTTTAAAAAAAAACCCATTCTAGGATAAAGACGATGTGGTGTATATAGATATATACAATGGAATGTTACTCAGCCATTTAAAAGACTGAAATAATGCCATTTGCAGCCACATGGATAGACCTAGAGACGATCATACTAAGCAAAGTAAGTCAGAAAGAGAAAGACAAATATCATAGGATATCACTTATACGTGGAATCTAAAATACCACACAAATGAACATATCTACGAAACAGAAACAGACTCACAGACATAGAGAACAGACTTGTGGTTGCCAAGGGGTAGGGAGGTGTGGGAGGGATGGACTGGGAGTGTGGGATTAGCAAATGCAAACTATTATATATAGGATGGATAAACTACAAGGGCCTACAGTATAGCACAGGGAACTATATTCAATATCCTGTGATAAACCATAATGGAAAAGAATACGAAAAAGAATATATATATGTATAACTGGTCACTCTGCTGTACAGCAGAAATTAAACACAACATTGTAAAGCAACTATACTTCAATAAAATTTAAAAAAAAAAAAACCATTCTATTCCCAAATATTCCCAGAAGTACACAGAGGTGTAAACATGGGTATCGTTACTGTATTATTTTTAATAGTAAAAAATCACAAACATCATAAAATATCCCACAACAGGTGAATTGCTAAATGGAATGCTCTATAGTTACTAAAAACAGTAAGTAGAGCTGTAGTTATTGACACAAAATATCCATGAAATTTTGCTCAGTGACAAAGCATGTTGCACAACATTAATCTTAATGATCCCATTAATGAAAAAACATTGTAACTGTGTGTGGGTGTAAGTACCCAGAAATGTGCATGTATGTTTGTATATACACATCTTTCTTTTTTTAAGGCCTGGAACATTATACAACAAACTGTTAAAAGCGGGCTACAGGAACTGGATGAAGGCAGATTCATTTTTCCCTACATATTTCTCTATTGCCTTATTTTTTTTTTAAATCTGCAAAGATCCTATGGCCCAATAAGTTTATATTTACAGGTACTGGGAGTTAGGACTTGCACATTTTTAAAAAATTGAAGTACAGTTGGTTTACAATATTGTGTTAGTTTCAGGTGTACAGCAAAGTGATTCGGTTATACATGTATATATATATGTATGTATACATATTCTTTTTTTATTCTTTTCCCTTATAGGTTATTAAAGCTATTGAATGTACGTTCCCTATGCTACAGTAAATCCTTGTTGTTCGTATTGCCTTAATTTTTTACAAGTACATATTACTTTTCTAATTTAAAAATGAAAACATTTTCATAGTGTTACTGTTCTGTTGTCCTACCGACATGATGCTTACGAAACACCACTTCTCCAGCTTACTCCCAGTGAGAAAGGCAGAAGGGACAGAACTGTCAGTGTGACAACTCACCCAAAAGTCCTCCCCTGGGAAGGGTCTTCGGCAGACGGTGCAGGTGGCAGAGGCAAAGGATCCGTGAGCTTCAACGAGCTTTGAGGCAGGGATGCCAGACGCTGAAATTCAAACCAAAGCTAAGTGCTGCTGCCCCCAGCTTGGGCGCAAGCCCCTTAGTGTAACCTCTGGGCTCAGCAGGCCCTCCAGGAGTCACAGCCCTTGGTGTGACTTGAAAGCCCGATGTCCCCGCCTCTGTCACCTACAAACGACACCCCACTGATCAGAATAAGCTCAGGGGTGAGGCTCCAACATGGAGCCGAATCACAGGTAAAACAAAGCCTGTGAAAACACAGTGGAAAAAACATTTGATTAAGTCCAGATAAAATTACACCCAATACTAAGAAAGACATTTTCTATGCTACACACACCGAGTAAAAGTGAGAAAATACTATAAATACATGTCCAAAAACCTGTAGAAAAACAGACAAAAGGTAACTTATCATGAAGTTTTTGTTATCACCACCAGCTTTGGAAGGCTGTGGGTACACAGACCTGGTCCTAGCTGCAGTGGTTTCCCACTGTCCTCACTGTACACACGCCGAGGCTCACAGCCACACACTCCCGCCTTCCCACAAGGCCCGCCCTGCTGCAACTCCAGGAGAGAGATTGTCCCCACGGGGTATTCGCTGCTGCCTATGTGGTTCCAAGCCGTAGAGTCCTTCTAGCAAAGAAACATTTTCCTGGAGTCGAGAGAACTCCATTTTTCAAATCACAACACATCCACAGCCTGGCTGAGCTGCTGCTGGCTTGCTGAGAGCTGCCTGGCAGCGTCACTGCACGTAAGAAGAGGCCCCAGCAACTGCTTCTCTAGGGTGCACGGCCAGAGGTCAGTATGACAGTATGACCCATGAATCACTGGTTGTGGCCACCACCGAGACAGTCAAGAAATCACCACACACTGAGTTTGATGATCTTAAGGAATTATTAGTGATTTCTTTGTGTGATAATGATATCATGGCTGTGTTTTAAAAGTCTTTCTCTTCTAAAGGTATCCATTGCTGGATTTATGTATTAAATTTATGATGAGAGGGATCTGCTTCATAATAGCTGGGGGTGAGAGAGAAGGTGGGGGTAGGACACAGATTAAACAGGACCAGCCAGGACGAGGTGACGAGAACATGAGGATTCATTACATTCTTCTCTTCACTTTTTTGTGTGCTCAGAAAATCCCGTAATGAAAACTTTAAAAAAGAAATCATCAGGGGACTTCACTTGTGGGCCAGTGGTTAAGAATCCGCCTTCCAATGCAGAGGACGTGGGTTGTTTGATCCCTGGTCGGGGACCGAATATCCCACATGCCGCGGGGCAACT
This sequence comes from Balaenoptera physalus, assembly GCF_965194825.1. Lineage (NCBI taxonomy): Eukaryota > Metazoa > Chordata > Mammalia > Artiodactyla > Balaenopteridae > Balaenoptera > Balaenoptera physalus. The sequence continues at coordinate 114,242,960 of NC_138889.1, read as the reverse complement.
AAGCCCACGTGCCACGACTAGAGAGCCTGTGTAGCGCAACTACTGAGCCCACGTGCTCTGGAGCCCGTGCGCCACAACGAGAGAGAAGCCCACGCACCGCAACAAAGATCCTGCGTGCCGCAACTAAGACCTGACGCAGCCAAGTAAATAAACAAATAAATATTTGAAAATATATACATATAAAGAGAAAAGAAATCATCGGATCAGAAGCTCCCAATGTCAACTTTAGTTCTATCCCAAACTCACAGCCCGGAAAATGGGTCCACAATGAGGTCCCAACAGTGATACTTAAACACACAGAGGACAGTTTTTTGGGGGGACAACGGCAAAACTCTTTGGCTCAAAATCAGTCACAGGGATGGGGAATAAGCACTAGGCCTCAGCCCTACCTAGAAACAGGCACGTGAGCCTTCCCTGCAAGAGCAAGAAGATGTGAGACGGGACGGAGGTCTCACCTCTCTCAAGCCCGTCGATGTTCTGTGTGTACAGCCGCAGAAGCAGCCCCTTGTCATGGAGCAGTCGCAGGAAGTAGTGAGTGGCATTAGGCCTATAGTTCCCAGGGTACAGCTCCTTGGCAAAAGTGAAAAACGGCTTGGGATCGCGAAAGAAAAATGAGAGCTCAAAAATGGCCTCGGGGTAGGGGATCTTGTACTGCTGGAGGTTGCTGTAGTAGCCGGTCCCCGGAGATCTGCAGAGAGAAGCAAGAGGCTCTGAGCCCTTCAGGAGAGAGCCGGGAAGTGGAGTGAGCCCCAGGCAGCCAGGGAGGGGCACGGGGACTGCACGGGCACCTGAAGTCCGGGACGCCGCTGGGTGTGCTGATGCCGGCCCCCACCATGACCACCACCCTCTGGCAGCCTCCGGTTTTAATCAGCTCGGCAACGTCCTGCAGGAGAAACTTCGGACTGTGGCCTCCACTTCCAGAGACACTTGAGGCACCGGCAGAAAAAGATATGGGCCTTCCTGCACCTGCAATACTGACAGGAAAAGGAGAGCAGCCAGGTAACCGATGAGAACCCAGTCCATGCTAGCAAGCAGTGTCTCCCCTCCCGCAGCCCCGCCACTGAGAATGACCACACACCTCCCTGCTGCCCCCGAATGACCACCTTTCTTATCATGGATAAAATACAAACTCAGAAATCAAGACGTATTTCAGGTTAGCGGGAACTGTGCAAATAAGGAAAGTATCATTTCACAGTTCCTGTTATCGAAGGCTAGTGCTGAAGGCTCAAGCTGGAGCCGGGGTCTCGGGGGACACTCTCTGCAGAGCCATACGCCCTAACATACCTGGGATGTGACAAATACTCAGTGACATTTAAAGAAAGTTAAACGTCTCCGACTTTACACCAAATATTACCAGGATGATAAGTGGGTTCAAGAGACCATTCCAAAAACGAACATTCATATCCTAACAGTGAGGGATTCAAACTGCTGCAGAGACTTCAACGTTCGCAGCTATTCAGGAGGCTGTTCATATTACATGGCAGCCAGACAAATCACATAACCCAGGCAAGGCAGTGGGCATACTGGACCTCGGGGGTCTCCCTGCAAAACTCTAGAAGGCTTCTCAGGTCATCTCCAGAAACCAGGAGCTGAGACACTCACAACAAGTTTAACTGTTAGGAGTATGAGATGGTCTTCCACAAGAAAAGAGAGCAAGACACACAATAAACAAATCACAGGCTTCGGAGAGGCATCAGGACTCGGTAAGTGACTCCAAACGCAGGAAAGCACCAGGAAGAAGACAAGGGCAACACAGCCAGCATAGAGCCTGGAGCGGCACCTGAAAAACGTCCCACTGAAGCAAGTGTGCAGCCACTGTGGGCGCGCAGGCTAGAGCCCAGCGTGGGCCTGAAGGCCTTCTGGGTTTACTGATCTGCTCTCGGGGCCCTCATCTGGCAGCTGCCTGAGCTGTACAACTTCATCACCTCCTGGTATCATTCTGGCAGCTCGCCCAGAGTTCAAGACGGCCAGCCCCACCACACAGGGCACCTTCCTCACACCCCAAGGGCTGGCAGCTACCACACCCGTCCTCCAGGAGAAGGGCCTGATGACCCGCCTCCAGGACATCGCCCTCGGTGTAGACGCCTCCACCCTGACAGGAAAAGAGATTAAACAAACTGAAATGACAACCCTCCCCAAATGATTGATAAATCTAAAGTGAATACAGACATAAAAACAGGAAACAGAGTATTTCTTTTACTCATTTGTGATACAAGCAAGAAATATGCACCCTAAAAGCACATCTTTAGATACAGGTCAGGACAATCCAGAGCTTATCTTCCAGGAGTGTGACGCCAACTCACTCCCTTGTTTGCTCTGTCTTTGGTTTTTCTCTTGTTCCTGCAAAATCTGCACAGACCCACCTGCTTACACACTGCTGGTGAGGCTTTCCCGGACACCCTCTGCCCCCGAGAGCGCCCTAACATCTTAGCACAACACACCCCGCCCCAGTGATGGCCTCAACCCCGCTACCCCCTCTTACAGACCCCTCCTTTCCTGGTTCTTGTGTACACCCTAAACCCAGCTCCTTTGCCTGAAAAGACCTTTTTCCACCTCAGCATGTCCACAGTCTCCCAGAGTCAAGGCCACCTCCTTCACGAAGCCACTGCTGAACCCAGTGAGAAGTCACTTCGCCCGCCCCTGAAAGGTGACAGTACTGGCTCCCCCTCCTCCCTTTCGGGTGCCTGTCACCCCTTCCCTTCCTGCACTCCCACACTCCACTCTGGGGTAAACGACAGCGCCACTCAGGGGCTTGCTGGTCACTCAGTCCATTTGTGGTGCCTCTCCGGACACACAAAGCATCATCTTGCTTTTCCAAAGAACAGACCTCAGAAAGGTGTGTAATGAGAAAGACGAACGTGGCGAGGGAAGGCAGGGCCGAGGGCACCAAAAGGAGCGTCAGAGCCCTAGCTCACCGCCTGTCTCATCAAGTCACTCAAGCACCCTGAGCCTCAGCTGCTGAAGCTAAAAGCAAGGGAGCCAGAGACGATTCCTACAGTCTTCTGAAAAACATCCATAGCTGTAAACCTCCCAGCAGCAAGTACAGGAAATACATGCAGCAGGGAAAACAATGCTTCCCCACTCCTCCCCAGGCTCTTGCAGAGATGCCCCTAGATTCTGAAGAAAGTTCTGCTGCATCAAAGACTTGCATAAAAGCACCTGTCAAGGCAGCTCTTCTGAGTGCAAGTCAATGAAATCTCCAAAGGGGGTTTTCCAATGAAAACCAGTCAGATGGTTAGGAAGGAAAGAGAAGGTTCTGGTTCCAACTACAGCTATTAAATGCCCCCCTGCACACAGCATCAACAACATCTATTCGCCTAAGGTCCTCACCCAAACATTTACTGAGCTCCTCCTAAATGCAAATTATTATGAGAAATACAAAAGGAATGAGAGGGAAGTTGCGATACTGTGAGTTATAATAAATATATATTTTGGTCTCTGTCCCAGAACCCTCTGAATTTCCTAAGAGCAATGGGAGCATCTTTTGTTACAATATTTGGTCTTTTGGCCTCAGTTCCTAAAATCACTTCAGAGCCGTGAAGGTGAAATGGGTGTCTTGTTATTCATAACAAGCCTCTTACACCTACACTGAGTTTATGTTAATGAGGTGACTATTGGAAATCCCCTAAGGATGGGGATATTGTTGCCAGGGGAACCGACCACAATTAGAGGGTTGGAGCCTCCATGGAAACCCAAAAGGAGGGGGTTCAGAGAGCTGCCAGGTCGGTGAACCAGAAAACTTCCAGGTGCCAGGCCCTGAACTCCACAGGGACAGAAGCTCCTGTATTGAGAATCCTTCCAAACCTCGCCCTATATACATGTCTCTTCATCTGGCTGTTCATTCATATCCTTTAATATCCCTTATAATAAACCCGCGATCTAGTAAGTAAACTGGTTTCCTGAATTCTGTGAGCCACTCTAGCAAGTGAATCCAGCCAGAGGAGGGGGTCGTGGGAACCTCCGATTTGTAGTCAGTTCGTCAGAAGGACAGGTGAACCTGCATTGGCAGCTGAAGTGGTGTCAGTCTTGTGGGACTGAGCCCTTAACCTGTGGAAGCTGGTGCTATCTCCAGGCTGACAGAGCCAGAATTCAGTTAAATTTGACACCCGGTCGGTGTCTGTGGAAAAGTGGAGAGCTGCTTGCTGGTGTTGAAAAAATACCCATGTTGTAGAAGTCATTACCATTGTTGAGTGCCTACTTGGGTGCAAGGTATTACTCAGGGTACTTGATGGGTATTTCTCATCTACATAAGTAAAACGTCTATCACTGAAAAACACATGGCAGAATTTTACCTAATGTCTAGAATATACTGAATGACTTAAAGTATATGCTACATGGAATGAGATCTACTGGGAGTAGGGGTACTCTGAGGGGCAAGCATGGATGCTAACTAGGAAAGGGAAACAAAGGACAATTTCTTATAAGAGTCCTAAAATACAAACTGGAAAGGCACAAATTCCAACGTGTAGACAGCCTATGCAGACGGACTGCTCCGCACAGGCACCCTCAAGCCCTCTGCTTGATGGCGGGGGCAGCGGGGTGGGGGGAGTGGGAGCCGGATTTACTGAATGATGGCGGTGTCCTGATCAGCACCTGGTAGACCAGGTCACTATTTAGCCATGCCCCACCCACACAACTGCCTGCAGATTCTGAAACTGGAATAAGCTCCACGGAGGCAACAGTTTGTCTGACCCCTGCTCCATCCTCGCATCTAGAACAGTCTGGTAGATAATGAGTCCAATTAAAAGTTTCTTGGATGAAAGAAAGACTCCTCCTTGGTATTTCTTTATTAAACTCTTCGGTATTTTTGGTAGTTGTGTAAGAAGGCATTAAATGAACGTACCGTTATTCACGTATACACTTGACCATTAGTGGGCATTTAAGTTAGTTTCCTAACTACTCTGATTAGCAACTATGGGCCTTAAGATTTTTCCACTTGTAGGTTCAGTTCCTAGACAAGGACTCAAAATGTGCAATTATTGTGTATGAACCTGTGTAGGGGTATGAACATACGCTGGTGGGAGTATTAACTGCACGACCTTTATGTGGAGCAATAAAAAGTAGACGCAGGAGTTCCACTACTAGAAATTTATCCAAAAAGTGAGGTACAAACAAGGTTATTCAACACAGCATTATCTGTAATAACTAAAGATTAGAACCTATTTCAACAAGAGACTGGTTAAAGTATGAAACATCCATATAATGGAATTCTACAGATTAGTATAAAAGACTCAGAAAACATTTATGTTTAGAATGGAAGTAACTCCAAGACATGTTAAGTAAAAAAGGACAGGTACAGAATAGAATCTAACTAAAAAGGGGGCGGGATGTCAAGAATGAACAAGTAATGTTGCTTATACACGCCCAAAATACCCCCGGAAGAAACGAGAAACCAATGCCATGGGTGTCTCCGGAACACCCTTCAGAGCCGCGTAAGCAGGGACTTGCCATTTTCAGGTCCTCCAATCGTCCCGCCGACCACGCAGGGGGAAGCCTGACTCCCCCGCTCGCCTGAGGGCGTCAGTCTCCGCCCTGGGCCCCGCCCGCCACCCCCGCCGCCGCCACCCGGAACAAACCGAGGCCGGCGGGTCCAGGGCCGCGCACCGCCCAGGCCCCAAAGCCTGAGGGCGGGAACAACTGAACAAGCCCACAACGCCATGTTCCTCCGCAGCCCGCAGCGTCAGGTGCCCAGGGGTCACGTGCGCGCTCCGCCCCCGAGCGCGCCCCGCACCCGAAAGTCCCTCCCCTGCAAGCCCTTATCACACCCTCGCGCTCTCTTTCCCCGCCTCCAGCGCGCCCCGCCCCTCTCCGTGCACCCTCGCCCCGCCCCCGCAGCCCTTACCACACCCTTGCGCTCTCTTTCCCCGCCCCCCAGCGCGCCCCGCCCCTCTCGGTGCACCCTTGCCCCGCCCCAGCGCGGCCTTACCACACCCTTGCGCTCTCTTTCCCTGCCTCCAGCGCGCCCCGCCCCTCTCGGTGCACCCTCGCCCCGCCCCCGCAAGCCCTTACCACAGCCTCGCGCTCTCTTTCCCGGCCCCGGCAGCCCAGGTGGAGGTGGACGTGGACGCAAGGTGGGGCCGCTTTCCTAGTCTGATGATCTCCCTCCTCTGGTACCCAAGACCAAACCAGGAACCTGCATTTCTCTACCCTCGCTCCCGCCTTTTTTCAGTTGAGATGGCGATGGTAACTAACACTTCGGGAGTGCTTTCTATGGACAGGCATCATATTTACACTTAGTCCTCGCAAGCCACTACTAGGAAGGTAGTATCGTTATCATCCCACTTGAATCGGGAACGTTGGGTCACAAAGGCCGAGGCCACACAGCCAGTCGATGGCTGGTTCGACCCAGGCGCCCGTACTCTTCAACGCCACAGTAGCACGGCCAGCTGCCAGGGGATTCCGGTACAAACCCTGAGGAGAACTCTGCCCGAAGGAAATAGGCGCGGTTACCATGACAACCAGCGGGCGCCCCACGTCGCGTATGGCGTTCCCGGCCTGCCCCGCGCGACGCGGCGCCGGAAGTGAGTGAGCACTTCTGGCAGCCCTACTCCGCGGCCCGGCCGTCTCCGCAGTACCGCTGTCCCGGGGTCTTCCTCCCGTCATGAAGGACGTACCCGGCTTCTTACAGCAGAGCCAGAGCTCCGGGCCCGGCCAGGCCGCCGTGTGGCACCGTCTGGAGGAGCTCTACACGAAGAAGTGAGCGCCGAGCCAAGGGGACCCGGGCGTCCTGGGATAGGAGAGCGACACGGAGTGGGGACGCGGGGGGGCCCGGGACCTTGATGGACTGAGGGCGCTCAGACCCGTGTGGAGAGAGTGGGGACAGGCTAGACGGAGGAGGTGCGCTGAGGAACCCGGAAGGCAGGGCCGACGAGGGAGAGGGGTGACATCCCGCAAGGACCGAGGAGGAGAGCCGTAGGCTGGGTTTTGGGATCTAGGGTTCACTGCCTTCCAGACCGAGGGGCTGTGACTGAGGCTTCGAAACTCCCCTTCCTTCTGGTCTTACGAAAACGGTTCAGGGCTGTGATTTTAGCTCTTGATTCCAGTCAAACAAGCAAAACACCCTTTCGGGGTCAGGCTGCCATACATTTTGTATAACAGATACCAGTGTCTTGTACTTAGCTTTGTCATAGTGGCACTGTACCTACAGTTATCTTTCTCGGCAGTCTGGAACAGATAAACCAGAGGCCAGTGCAGTTTTGTGGGTTTTTTCCCCTGTTGATTCTGCCTCTGGTTACACGGTGGGGTGCAACCACTTCTCCCCTCTCCCATGGCTCATACTTTTTATTGCATTTCATGTTGGGCTTTGTGCCCTTAGAGAGATCTCAGAGTTTGGTTTTGCTTAGAAACAGGGTGAATTTCAGAACAATTAAATTCTCAGTTGCTAAGCAATAACCTCTTTTTAAATGAATAGAATGAGTTGCTGGCATTGGTTTAGTGATGTTCCATGGAAAAATACACCTCTTGTAATACCTCCCTGTTAACAGCCCTAGCCTTTAGCATAGTGCCTCTCACATGGATATTCAGTATGTGTTTTCATGATGGTCAGCAGCCTTCTGCTATTAGCAGTTTTTGATTGAAAATTCTTAGTTTTTGGCAAATAATTGCATGTGTAGTACTTTGTATTTTTCAGAGCATTTTATTTGCACTCTTAGAAATTAGCCTTTGGTTTCAAATGTGCTATGTCATTGTTCTAGAGGCTTTCTGTATTAGCTCATTCAGTCCTTCATCCTGTTTAAAGATGAGGAAGCTGAAGCTCAGTTTAAGCTCCTTCCCTGAGATACTCAACTAATAGGTAGAAGAGCCAGGATTTCAAATTAGGTATGTATGATCCCAGAGTTCTTGTTTCCAGTCAAGCCTCTCAGTAACCCTTTGAGGTAGTCTGGAAAGGTGTTCTCCATTTATAGCTGAGGAAACTGAGTCTTAGAGAGGTTAAGTGATCTCAAGGTGACATAACCACTGAGTAGCAGAGCCAGGGAAAGAACTCAGCTTTAAAAAGCATCTGCTTTAGCATTCTTGTATTACACAGTAGAGACTGGTTAGTATTTGTTATTTGATAGGACCATCAAGGGTGAAGATGTCTGTGACTGATGCTAGGTTATAGGTCTTAAGAGCATTGTGTTTTTCAGGTTGTGGCATCAGCTGACACTTCAGGTGCTTGATTTTGTGCAGGACCCATGCTTTGCCCAAGGAGATGGTCTCATTAAGGTAAATGATTTGCCATGCTAGGTCAGAGTATATAAATGTGTTCAAGTACTTTTTAATAGGTGGGCTTTACAATAATAATGTATATAACAATAAGCTTATTCAGCCACCTCTTTTTGTCAGGTGCCGTTTGTTCTGAGTGCTTTACACATTTACTCATTCACTCCTTGTAACAACGTTGGGAGATAAGTACTACTGCTGTCCTATTTCTGTCCTATTTCTGTCCTATTTTTTTTTTTTTTGATGTAGAGGCAGACACCAAGAGATTAAGTGACTTGCCATAGATCACAGCTAATAAGTGACAGAAGAGGATTCAAACACAGACATTCTGGCTTCTTCTGAAATCCCAACCTGAAATGCTCTCTCTTACCATGCCCCTGTATCTTATTGTTTATAGATTTTTTTTTTTTAATTTATTTGCTACGCTGGGTTTTAGTTGGGGCACGAGGGATCTTCGTTGCCACGTGCGAGATCTAGTTGCAGCATGCGGGCTCTTAGCTGCGGCATTCGGGATCTAGTTCCCTGACCAGGGTTCAAACCCGGGCCCCCTGCATTGGGAACGCGGAGTCTCAACCACTGGACCACAGGGAAGGTGGACAACTGTTACAACTGCCATCACTCCTCTTCCCTCTCCCCCACTGACTCTGCTTGTTTGCCCGAACACTTCGTCCTGGGCAGTGTGGAAGATGTGCTTCCCTGGGGGACAGGAGGCCTGGAGGGGAAATGCTGCTTAGTATCATGCTGCCTCTGTAATAGAGCACTTCTAGAATTTTGTCAACAGAAAAATACACTCTCTGCCCCAGCCTTTCCCAGATCTCCTGACAAACCCACCCCCACCCCAGATTTGTTCACTGGTAGCCTACTCTTCGAAGTCTTTCCTGACATCTCTCCTTGTTGTCTTTCTCTCGGAATCTGGATGAATCAGAGGAACTGATTCATGCATTGGAACTGCAAGCTAGTTCATAATGATAGTTTGAATTATTTGCCCTGAATACATTACTTTATATGTGCTCACAGTGAAGCTTACCACTTTGTTATTCCACCATCTGGGCTTCTAAGATTTTCTTGTGGTTTGTATCTACCAGTTTGACATTGTACTGCTCAAAGCAACTTGTAATCATCTGTAAGCCTGGAGATTTTGCTGGGCATGCTGTCTTTTGGAATATGTGGGAAAATGATAAATTAGAGCTGTCTTAATATTTGTTCCCTAAGGTTCTGTATCATAGTTATGGATAATTCATAATTGTTCTTCTCTCTTCTTTGGCTTCTTGTCTTTAAGTCACTTTCTACTCATAGCAGAATATTTGCAACCTCTCTCATTGGCTGATCCAGCTATGTGCTTTTTTCCTTGCCTTTTAACTCACAATGTTGTCACTTATTTGTTTGCAAGTCTCTCTTTACTAGGCCAGAAGCTCCTTAAAAGCTCAGCTTTTGTCTTATACATTCTGTGTCTGTAGTGCCTAGCAAAGGGTCTGAGTAAGTGCTCAAATGTTTGCTGCATGGCTAAGATATTTGATAATGGGATGTAATTAGCCTGCAGCCTTCTAACCTCTGTCAGGTTAGTGAACCTTTCAAACTGATAGTCTGTTTTACTCAGCATACTTTGGAGGACGAATAGAGAAGTTGGTCTTCAGGAGATTCTCACAGGGCAGGGTTCTAATTCCCAAAGCCAAAAAAAAAAACCCGTAGCTTTCTTCAGTAATTTATTGGTGATCGTTTATGTGAACTTAATAAGCCCCAATATGGGTCTTCTGTCATTCAGCAAACATTTATGCATTGCCTATTGCGCGATGGGCATCATGGTAGTGTCTGAAGTTCTGCTTTTGCCGAGTGAAAGACGTCCTGTAACTACTCTCCATGTTTTGGTTCCACAGCTTTATGAAAACTTCATCAGTGAATTTGAACACAGGTAAAACTCTTTTGTCAGTTTTTGTTTTTGAAAATGGATACATTGATATTTGTTGACACTCAAAGATGCGGTTTTTATTTCAGGGTGAATCCTTTGTCCCTGGTAGAAATCATTCTTCATGTAGTTAGACAGATGACTGGTGAGTCTTACTTTGTTTCATAAAGGAACAGATCCTAACGGTAATTTAAATGATCTTGAAGTATAAGTTATTTGAACTTTTGCATTTCAGTAGAAAATGTAAAATTCTAAGTTTTGTATTTTATGGTCTAAACCTAAAGATTATCCCACCTAAAAATGTCCTGGTTGGTAGAAACTAATCTGTAAAGATACTCTGTTGGTGGTTCTTCTGACTTTGTTCTCTCTTTTCTAGATCCTAATGTGGCTCTTACTTTTCTGGAAAAGACTCGTGAGAAGGTAAATGTGAAGTTTGAGCCAGATCTTTTAAAATATGTTTGACTTATAGTTTGTGTCTGTGCTCACTGTCACAACTCTAGAGACCAGTGTGTCTGTAGTCCTGCAGGTTAAATCAGTGTTCAGATACCTTCCTTGTTAGTCTACTGCCCACAGTTCTGAGGCTCCCTTGTTTCTGATTCTTTAGGTGAAAAGCAGCGATGAGGCAGTGATCCTGTGTAAAACCGCGATTGGAGCTCTAAAATTAAATATCGGGGACCTACAAGTTACAAAGGTGAGATTGCCGCAGTACAGGTTTATCGTTGTGTAAAGTTGTAGGGGGCAAAAATCCTATTTTTCTTGTTTAACTGTTTATTTTTAAATAATTTTAGATTACAAGAAAGTTGCAAAAATAGCAAAAGAACTCTCCTCTACCCTTACCTCAGACTCCCGTTGTTGACATTTCACCACTTGGCCTTGTCGTTCTGTGTGTGTGTGGTTTTTTTTTTTCTTTTCAAAACCACTTAAGAGTAAGTTGCTGACACGACGCCTGTCGCCCTTAAACAGAGTTCTCCCCTGTGTGGCCACAGCACGCCCATCCAGCGCGAGCCCACACGGCCTCCAGCGGTCCACAGCACGTGGGTGCTTGCCGTTCACCGCTGACCCAGCCCTCTCTGCTTCCTGATTATCATTGCTGAAGAGTCCTGTCTGTGTTTATGCCCTTCTTACTTTCCTTTTAGTGTGGTTTTGGGGATAGGTGTGAATACGGATAGCAGACCAGCTTATGTGGTCAGTGCGTCATACGGGCACTCCCGAAGCTCCACACCGTCAACGCTTGGTGTTTTCAGGCTGCTCAGTTCGTACTGATGTGTTGAGAGGAGATGGTATCTCACTGAAAGTGTACTCTACATTTCTTGATTACTGGTGGTCTATTGACCGCTCTGCTCATGTCTCCACTTCTGTAAATTGCCCGTTTTATCTTTTCTTCTGCCCATTTTTCTGTGTTGCTTATCTTCTCTTGATTTTTAAGAGTTTTTTACTTAGCCTTGGTCATATTCCCCTATGGGTTGCATGTGCTTTAAATATCTTTTCATAGTCTATAGCTTGTCTTTGTTCTTTTATCTGTGTTTTGGATGAACTGAAGTTTTCCATTTTAACGTGGTCAAATTTATCAGTCATTTGTGGCTTTTGCTTTTCATCTTGTCATATGTTACTTGAAAAATGTTTCAAGTTACAAAGAAAGGCAATCTCACTTCCTGTGTGTAGGAAACAATTGAAGATGTTGAAGAAATGCTCAATAACCTCCCTGGGGTGACATCTGTTCACAGTCGTTTCTACGACCTCTCCAGTAAATACTATCAAACAATCGGAAACCACGCATCCTACTACAAAGATGCGCTGCGGTTTCTGGGCTGTGTTGACATCAAGGATCTGCCAGGTAACGTGGCCAAAAAGTCCGTGTCACACGAGGAGCTCACTCACACGACATAGCAGCTGTGACATGCCTGAGGCAGCCGATCTCAGGAATTATTCAGACGTGTTCATTCCTTTTAGAAGAAAGTCCATGTGGTGGGAAGAGTTGTTTAAGCTTCGTTTCTGCATTGTATTTGTCTTCAGCGTTTAATTCAGGTGAAAATGAGGCTCGCGCCTCGTAGCCCCTTTACTGCCCCTTCTCCAGGTCCCTCTGTTCTCTGAGTCAGAGGCCTCTGTGAGCAGGACAGTGATGTGGGTGCCTTAAGCCCTCGCAGGACGGAGGGCACGGTGAGATCCCTGAACCTGGGACTCTTGTCGTAAAAACTGAAATGCTGGACCCAGGGGAATAAATTATGGAATTTTCAAGGGTTTGAGGGTGGAAAGAAAAGTGAGCAGTGACTTTTGGGAAAAGTGCAAGGAATATGTGTTTAGAAAAGAAATTTAGCCAATTTCAGCATATTTTAGATGTTTTTCACAGTATACTGTTGAAGCTAAGGGGACCAGCAACTCCTAAGATTGTTAGTACAGTTTTAATTGCTGCATCTCAAGGAAAATATATTAGAAAAAGCAACAAATGTGGTCAAGAGTATAAGGGAACAAAATATATTGGAAAAAGCAACTAGTGTGTCAAGAGAATAAGGGAACAGAGTTCTAGTCAAAAGAGGCTAACTGTGGTGGCTCGGAGATAAATAAGAAGTGGTGCTGCTTCCCGCGGCAGGCCAGGGAGATGAGGAGCCCCTCTGCCAGGCAGGAGACAGGCTGAAAATGTCAGCAGACTCACGTATAGTGCGGTGAAAACAAGCAATGAATGCCTTTCCCACAAAAGCCATTTGTATGGTTCCAGGTGTAACTAAGTCAATCCAGTACTTTAAAAGAGACACCTAATCTTAGGGCTTTGTCATACAACCATCACACAGAACAGTTTCTTTACATTTTCTGTGAGATTTCTAAAGCCAGACAGGACTGAGTCTCGTGGCTGGAGTGTAACTGGAGCCGTGTTGTCGCCGCAGTGTCTGAGCAGCAGGAGAGAGCTTTCACGCTGGGCCTGGCGGGACTCCTTGGCGAGGGGGTCTTCAACTTCGGAGAGCTGGTACGTGGACCTGGGGTACAGATTCCTTAACACGGGGGAGACCGTGACTTTCTGTCAGCTGACCGTCTCCGTCCTCACAGCTCATGCACCCCGTGCTGGAGTCGCTGAGGAACACTGACCGGCAGTGGCTGATTGACACCCTCTATGCCTTTAACAGCGGCAACGTAGAGCGATTCCAGACTCTGAAGACCGCCTGGGGCCAGCAGGTCAGCCACCGGCGGGGCTGGCGGAGCCCCCGCTTGGAGCTCGTGTGTCTGCCGTCTGTTGAGCGCCTTCCCTCTACCCGCCACTTTGCTCTCATCGAGCAGGTGGCTCGGTCACTGATGCGCTGCTGTGGTAGCTCGGTTACTGTGGCCTCGGTTACTGTGGCCTCGGTTACTGTGGTAGCTCGGTTACTGTGGTAGCTCGGTTACTGTGGTAGCTCGGTTGCTGTGGCCTCGGTTGCTGCGGCCGTGCTCAGGGCCACAAGCAGAGAGAGCTTCGCCTGTGTTGGGTGGAGGGGGTGTCACCGGAAGCTTCCCCAGAGCAGGACTGCTCTGTGTGTGACCTTAGGAATGAGTGGGAAGTAGCTAGTGACGAGTATGGAAGGGCGTGTTTAGCAGAGGGAGAGGAAGCTTTCAGCGTGTCGGCAAAGTGAGATAGGGCACGTGGGGCTAGAGCGAGTGAGTGACGGGAACGGGGAGATCGTGGGGCGGGGAGCGGGGGGAGAGGGGTCTGCATGGGGGAAGGAGCCTGCGTTGAGTGGGACTCAGTGAGGAGAGCACTTGACAAGGATTTGAAGTTTAACAGGAAGGTTACTCTTTTTAAATGAAATTATTAGAAGCAAATAATTACTAAAATGTTAGTGGTGATAGGAATTGTGGTTGTGTTATAGTCTTTGTACTTTTCTGGAACTTTCCATCTTCTCAAAGTTCAAGATGAACTTGTAGGACTGACACATAAGGGCACAGAGTAGATAACAGTGGGCTGTGAAGAGGCAGAAAGCAGATGCAGCCAGCCTAACGAGGCCTGTGTGTCGGCGTCTCGGGAAGGTGTGCCACTCAGAAAGAAAGACGGCTGGCACGGAGATGTCAGGAGGAGTGGGAACTTGGGAGGTGCTTGCCAGCGGTGTCTGGCCAGGCAGCAAGAGCTCGTGCCGGGGGAGGGGCCCTTTCTGAAGCGCTTGACTCGTCCACGGCCGTAGCAGAGGTGCCGCTGTCAGGGCTGCCCGTGTCGGGGTCTGAGCTACTAAACATTGAATCAGGGAAGCCGCTCTCCACGGTTTGGCTCTGTGCTCAGCAAGTAACCTTTAGACCCAGCTGCAAGGAGGTTGTACAGGTTGTGCAGAGGTGCATTGTGGTTCTCATGACAATGCTGCTTTTCGTGACGGATTACTAACTTGCGCTTTCAGTTCAGAACGAGTGTCCGGAACTTCAGCAGTGTGTTCCTCGGCGGCCCCATTGACCCCAAGCTGGCTGAGCAGGCACTGCACCCAGACCCCCTCGGGCATCGGCTGTGCCCTCCCTGCCTTTCCTCGCGCGAGAGTCCTCTTGCAACGCCCACATACACCCCGTGGGCCCGCTCCCTGGTGTTTGTGACAGCAGCACAAGTCTTACCCTGTAAACTCCTTGTCTTGGAAAATCCTTAGGCCTTCAACTAAGCATTAGAAGAAGGCCTTCTTCTAATGATTTCCTGAGAAAAGTGAAGTTCACATCACTTGAAGCGAATAATGAGCCTCAGTGAGCTAAAGTGTTTGGACCTGCCCAGTTTCTTTTTGTTCAGTTGACGGCTGTAGAAAGAATTTCAAAGCCAGGTCAGGTAACTGGTACCGTTTCGCTTTGCAGCCTGATTTAGCAGCCAGCGAGGCCCAGCTTCTGAGGAAAATCCAGTTGCTGTGTCTCATGGAGGTAAGCGAGGCCCCGCCCACTTCCAGGCCCTCGGGCGCAGTCCGAGCTGGGCCGCTAGCTCTCCTGGCCCGCACCCTCTCCAGCACCTTTCCTCTTCCTCTGCCCCAACTTGCTTTTTCAGTTTGTGTTTGGCTCTCAGCTTAGATGACGCCGCCTCAGAGGTATCCCCCGACCACCTGCGCTGCGGGAGCTGCCCCCTCATTGCACTTGCCGTTCTTTGTCTGCGTGCTCATCCGGTTTCCCACACTAGAATTTAAGCTTCTTGAGAAAAGGGACCTTGTGTTTCTAGTTCCCCACGGAATCCCCAGCTCCAGGTACAGCCCTGGCACATGGCAGCCTCAAGTACTTGTTCGGGAAACGAACAGTGACTATTGTAGCAAACTACCATAAAGCGTATTTCACCTTCTTATCTAGGAATTGAAAGCTTAGTGAGATAAGATATATGACTAATATTAAGAAAATTTTAGTATGTGTGGTACTGATAAGATCTGTATTTTCAGAGCAAGTATTGACAGACATATCCTTATCAATCAGTTCTCTGACAATCTTTTTATGGAAAAATAGTTAATAAACAAAACTTTTTTTCAGATGACTTTCACACGACCTGCCAATCATAGACAACTCACTTTTGAAGAAATTGCCAAGAGTGCGAAAATCACCGTGAATGAGGTATAAAGTTCTTAGACTCGGGATGTCGCAGCAGCAAAGCTGCTCCTCGGGGGCAGTCAGGACTCCCGTGTGAGCCTGCTGCCCCCAGACTCAGACCGCAGACAGAAACTGCCCCTTGTTCCCCTTGCGTTTCATGGCTGGCGGGGTCCACAGGCGCACGCGTGCTGGCACCAGGGTGTCTTACACAATCCCCCCTCTGCACAGGTGGAGCTGCTGGTGATGAAGGCCCTCTCGGTGGGGCTGGTGAGAGGCAGTATTGACGAGGTGGATAAGCGCGTTCACATGACCTGGGTGCAGCCCCGCGTGCTGGATTTGCAGCAGGTGATGTGCTTGAAATACATGGTTCAACTTCGTGGGTGTTTTTGGGTTGTATCTGTGCTGCCTTAGTTTCATCTGGATGGAAGCCATTTAGGAAGAAAGCATCATTAGACAAGAGATTTCAGAGAATGAATTACTGCTCTAAGGACTATAAGGGCTTTTCAAAGAACCTAATTTAGTGCAAGCTTGAGATTTGAACCCTGCGTTTAAAGCGTATTGTGACAGCAGTGCTGGTGGTGCTGGTGATGCCTTTTAATCTTTAAATTGGTGCTCCGATCAAGTACTTTCCTGGTTCTGTGATCTGAGCTCATATCCATCTTATTTGTATTTGCTGGAAATTTAATCCTCTGGATTTCCTCTATTCTTGCCTGTTTTCTTTCATGCAAGTTTTTCCTCATGTCCTTCTGATAAGAATTGGCTGGGATAATCCCATCTCACACACCCCGCTTTCCCAGCTCTGATGTCCTTTTTATTAATGCTGCCCTAAAGGATTAGCTGGAAATTTAGGACTGCCCTGTCAGGTGCTGTGATTCCCAAGGGCCTTAAGACACGTGTGTCCTGGTTTGCCCTCAGATCAAGGGGATGAAGGACCGCCTGGAGTTCTGGTGCACCGACGTGAAGAGCATGGAGATGCTGGTGGAGCATCAGGCCCACGACATCCTCACCTAGTCTCCCCTGCCCTGCGCTGCCCTGTCTGTGGGGAGGTGTGTCACGGCTGGTAAAACTGGCAGCTGAGAAGACTTGCGTTTAATTGTGGGGGGTGGGGGGTGGGATTCAGTTTGGAGTAGGGACTGTTGTTCGTGCTGTGAAGACTGTCACAGAGGACTGTCATCGATGGGGGCGCCCAGCCACAGGCAGACGCCTCCTTTGTGGGTGTCTCCGTAGCCTGCAGTGGGGAGGAGCCGCCGGGCTCAGTGACGAGGTAGCAGGAGTGTGGGCCCCCCGCCCCCGGAGTCAGAAGGGGCAGCCCTAGTGTGCAGGGGGCCCACTCCAGGGTTGGCCTCCATTACATCACCTGTGTGAACATGTTTTCCAACGTGGTTTGAGAATGTTTCTATAACTAATGCCTTGCTCTGTCCTTTTCGTGGTTCTGTCTCCTTAGGCTTAGCGCCCAGGTCAAGCCTATGCCTAAAGTGATGAAAAAGCAGGAGGTGGAACCTAGGGAGGGCTTGGTGGGGATTTGGCCTTGGTTTTCCTCACCCTCTATTCTGAGGAAGGGGCATGCCTGCCCGCACAGGGCACAGGGCAGAGCCAGAGCGGAGGGCGGTGAGCACGGCGGCCGAGGAAGCGAGTCCTGCCTTTCTTGTCGCTCAGAGAGACGTGGTGTCTATTCCTTCTGACAGGTGTCTACCCCGTTGCCACCTAGCTGGCAGCTTCTGTGGCCTGAGTGCCCGGGCGCTGACAGGAACCAGCCCTCAGACAGCCAGGTGCCGGGCATCGGGGCGGGCGCGGTGCGGGGTGGAGATGCACATACACAAAGAATCACCAAGGAAACGTTAGGAGGAAGGATGGGTTTAATCCGATCTTCCAGTCTGTGCCTGGAGCCGTGACTGTGGAGCCTTCATGCTATGGAGCTCTTCTTGTAGCTCTCCAGGTGGTACAGGACCCAGCCTGCAGGAATCAGGAAGCCGAGGAACAGCACAGAGAGCCCGATGGCCTGCTCCTGGGTTGAGAAAACGCACATGAGTCCACTAGGCCCAGGCCGCCTGCCTCTGAACCTGGGGCCGAACCAGAGCAGCGTGGAGAGCTAGACAGGCTGCCCTGCCCCCTTGGCACCCGTTGGACCCTCGGCCCAGCCGTGTTCACGCCGTCTGCCCCAGACAGACTTACCGGGTGTCAGGTGGAGAGGCCTGCGAGGTGTGAGCAGTGACCCCTGCGGTCATGAGGGAGGACAGCCTGCTGGGCTCCAGTCTGTAGGTGGGGGCTCTCATCACAGCCCCACCCCCTGCCCAAGAGCCTGGCCCGTGCCTGGACCTTGAACTCCTTCCCACCAGGCATTACGTGCACCCTCCCTTCTGGTCACCTGCGGACTGCGTGCCAGGCGTGTGTTAAGTTGCTTGGAACAAGTCCAGGGCCCTTTCTCTGAGTGGCGGTCCTGTTTGAAAGCCTGGGTGGGATTCCGTGTGTGTGTGTGCATGTGTGCGTGTGTGCGCGCGCGTGCATGCATGCGTGCGTGCGTGTGCATGTGTGCGTGCGCGTGTGTGCGCGCACGTGTGTGTGCGTGTGTGCGCGCGTGTGTGCGTGTGTGTGCGTGTGTGTGTGTGTGTGTGTGCGCGCTCACTCACGCGCATACGAGCACACATGCATGCATGTATTCAGAGGCCATCCCACCTGGCACCCTGC
Source organism: Balaenoptera physalus (assembly GCF_965194825.1). Taxonomy (NCBI): domain Eukaryota; kingdom Metazoa; phylum Chordata; class Mammalia; order Artiodactyla; family Balaenopteridae; genus Balaenoptera; species Balaenoptera physalus. The sequence continues at coordinate 114,224,680 of NC_138889.1, read as the reverse complement.
GTTCTTTCTCAGTGGCTGCACCCTCAGAGCCAGGCTCTGAAGCGCCAGCTATATTTCACCTGCATTGTTTCTTCCTGAAACAGCCTGGACCAGTCGCCCCACCCCTCCCCCAAGTGAATCAGACGCCAGGTTGGAGCCCAATCCTTCCCTTTGACTTTCACTCCCAGAGGTTTCAGAGCGACGTTGCCAGAACAGGGACAGTAGGCTGTGTTCAGTCCTAGTCTTATGACCTTGGGAGATGACCTTCTAGACCTTGGTTTGTTTATGCTTAAAATAGAGTTGTTGACTCTCCTGGAGCTCCAGGGTCACAGGTTTGCACTTTCACCTGTACTCTCACGGACCCTCAAAGCAGCCCACTCTTCCCCTTTAACGGGTGGTAAACGAGCTGCACTGAGCGCCCTCCAAGCCCAGTCGTCAGCACCACTGTTTGCCAGACGGCAAGTAGGGGCCTGAGAACAGAGAGCCTCCCACCCCGCAGCTGACTCTGCAGGCTGCCTTGGGAGTCTGGCCTGCCGGCGATGGCTGGAGGGACCCCTTTATTGGACTTGGGACACTGTTCCAGCCAAGGGACTGAGACCCAGCACCAGGATCCCCTCTACAAGCAGGCCTGAGAGGACACCCCTCTCCCCTCTGTGTCCTGCCCCAAACCCACCTCATCCTGAGAACATCTCAGGACTGCCCACTACCCCTGCCCGGGTCAGGCCACCCCCCACCCCCGCACCCCCATGCCCCACTGCCTTGGTGGGACCTACCATTGGAGAAGTGGGTGTTCTGGCCGGCTTGGCAGAGATGCGTGCCTTGGGGGCCACCCAGCCCCCCAGGGGTGCTTTCAGCAGCCTGACGGCAGGGGCCAACCTCAGCATGCTTGCGGGGCCGAGCTCCTCCCTAGCCCAGTGAAGTTCCAGTGTGCGCTTGGCGTGGCCTCTGCTCGCTTGCTTGTTGGGGCTTTTTATAGCTCAAGGAGGCAGCCGCAGCTGTCCCCTCCTGTCACAGGGCTTGGCAGAAGGAGACCTGCTTGGAACTGGGAGAGAAGGGGCCTCAGACCAGCAGCCTCCAGGCCCAATCCCTGCTGTGGCCCCTCTCCACCCGATGCTGGTGCCTTAGCCTGGGAGCCCTTCCCTCATGTTTTCATGTGATTTCAGGTCATGCAGGCCCTGATCAAATGACATCTCAGACGTGTCTTGTTTTAGCTGGTGTGTCAGCCCCACAGGGTCAGGGACTGGTGTGTTCACCACGGAGTCTTTGGGGCCTAGGGCAGGTTTTCAGTCAGTGTTGGATGGATGGATGGGCAGGTGGGCAGCTAGGGGGCTGGGTGGAGCCTTGGCTCTATGCCAGGCATGGGGTTACGTTGGAGGAGTGCAGGGTTGAATCAGACACGACAGGAAACTGGGATCACACTCCGCCATCAGAATGACTAAGGTTACCGGTGAGAGTGATGAAGGCCACTTCCCGGGGCGTGCTCCTCAGCTGTCTCCAGACCACATCAGCGTCAGGCCGAGCCCAGGAGCCAGGCGGCAGCAGGACACGACGACCACATCAGTCCGAAGCCCCCAGACTCGGCCACAGTCTCCATCCTCACGAAGGATGATCACACCCCAGTCGGTCTGCCGGCGAATCGGCGATGTGACTACATTCTGCAAGGGACATCGTCTTACCTTGCTCTTCCCCAGAAGCCACACTCGTTCTAAACGCGGGACTCGCTTCTGGGCTCCCAGCCCCGCTTCCAGGGCCCCAGCCTGACTGTCGTCCTGTGACTTGATTTCCCAGGAAGGAGCCAAGTCCTGGGAGGCCGGAGGTGGGAGTGTGTCCTGAATGTTAGTTCCAGCCACGCTGGGCCTCGTTGCCAGCCCCAGGCTGTGGGGGGCTCTCCCCCTCCTCTCGAATAATCCCTTCCGCCTGAACCTTTGATTAGAGCTTTGGGGTCCAGTTGGGGATAAGGCTGTGGATGAGAGGGTCAGTCACCCGGCCTGCGGAGTTTCTTCTTTCACAGATAAGCCCTCCCGCCCCCTCGCGCAGGCCTGGCTCTGAGGGAGGCCTCCTCCACCCATCCCGGCTTGAGTGGGGTGGGCGTGTAGGCGGGGGGCGGGGGGCGGGGGGCAGAGTGCCCGCTGTGCTCCGGGACGTCAGCCCCAGTCTAGCAAGCAAGTCCCTGGCCAGCGCAGGGCTGATGGGTGAGGCCCGAGTGAGGACCAGGACCGGGAGCTAGGGGCCGCCCTCCAGGGGAGAGAGACTTCGCAGGCCTGTGCTCAGCCTAGCCACGCCAGCTCCAGCCCCTTCACGTCCACCTCCCACCAACCTTTCCAAGCACAAACCTGCCCCGCTCGCCTCCCATCCACGCAGCGTCTGGGGCGCCTACCACCCATGGCGGTCAGCTTCAGGCCACACCCCAGCCGGGTTTTTAGTCCCCAGAACCAAACTCTGCAGATCCCTGCTCCCTGTACCCACACCCAGGCTGCCAGGGGCGGGAAGCCTGGCCCGGCCTCTCCCTCATGCCCACGGCCGTGCTGACCCCCCCCAGAGTGCCGCCCTGTGTACTGGACCAGCCTTCTCCGCTGGGGTCTGCCTTTCCCTGGAAAGAAAACCATGTGCCCCACGGAGAAAGCGGTGGTGGCCAAGTGGCGGTCACATTGAACAAGGTAGTGAAAGGCCCTGGGGGTGCAGGGTGGGGACGAGGGCCCCTGTAACAGCTGGACAAACTGAGCCATGGAGAGGGAACAGGGCTTGGGGCCAGCCAGGCCTATTCTGGCCTGTCCTGGACAGGTTAGGGTTCGCAAGAGCTCCCCAGGGCTCTGGTGGACAGAAGTGTCCCCCGTTCATCCTCAGCACATATCCATGGACCCAGCTGTGATCTAGATCTAGACCCTAGACCTGTCCCTGCTGCCCATGGGTGGGGCGAGGCGGGGATGGGGGTGTAGACCAGCCACCGTGCACACCGTCCCCTGCAAAGCTGCGAAGCCACCTGGAAGGTCTGGGGTGGACACTGTGGGCACGTGGCACCACCCTGTGTCCACACTCGGAACCACAGAAGCTCTTGAAGAAAGGCACTGACCGTGTGGCACAGCCCTCTGCAGCAGGCATTTTTAGCATCAAGGACCCAGAAAAAATGCACACAAATGCAAACATTCGCATCTTATTTTTATCGCATTAGAAATCTATTTTCACCACATAAAACGCAGGTTCTCAAAGTGTGGTCTCTAGACCAGCAGCAGCAGCCTCACCTGGGAACTTGTTAGAAATCAGAAACTCCAGGGTGGTCCCAGTCATCTGTTATAAGAAGTTCCCCCACCCAGGGAATTCTGATGCACAATCAAGTTTGAGAACCATTTTCATGTCATATAAAAACTTTATGCTTCATAACTTCATTCAAAACTAAATGAGCACTTTCCAAAAAATTAAAATCTCATCCAGGTTGCAAAACTCAGCCCCCTCCTTTAATCTACAAAAACACACGTCCACTAAGTACTTCTTAGGTTTTGCAGAAACTGAAGCTCATGGGTAGAGATTCTGTGAGAGGCGGGCTGCCCCCTTCCTCCCCCCTCCCTGCTTTGCATGCCCCTCCTCTGAAACTCAGCTTCTACCCTCTTCATACGGGACGTGCTCACAGAGAAACACTGGTGCCAGTCGATAGGGCATTTTCACAGTTCTCTTGGTGTGATGGTTAATTTTATGTGTCAGCTTGGCTAGGCCATGACGCCCAATATTTGATCAAACATTGTTCTGGGTGTACCTGTGACGGTGTTTCTGGGGGAGATGAACATTTGGCGGACTGGGTAAAGCAGGTTGCCCTCCAAACTGAGGGTGAGCCTCGCCCAATCGGAGGACTGAAGAGAACAGAGTTGCCCCTCCCATGAGTGAGAGGGACGACTCCTGCCCAACTGCTTCGTCTGGGACATCAGTCTTTTCTTACCTTCGGACTCAACGGAAACATCAGCTCTTGTAGGGTTTCAAGCCTGCCGGCTCTCAGGACGGAGCTAACAGTCAGGTGTCCTGAGTCCAGCTCTCCAGCTGCAGCTCTCAGGACTTCTCAGCCTCCATAATCATGTGAGCCAATTCCTTATAATCAATCTCTATCCATATCTATATCCTGTTAGTTCTGTTTCTCTGGAGAACGCTGACTAATACAACTGTATGCTACGCTTGTCACAATCAATGAACCAATATTGATACATCATTATTAAGTAAATAAAGTCCATACTTTATTCATATTTCCTCAGTTTCCCTCTGATGTCCTTTTCCTATTCCAGGACCCTATCCAGGGCCCCACGTGACAGTCACTCATCACATCTGCTTAGGCTCCTCTGGGCTATGACAGTTTCGCAGGCTTTCCTTGTCTTTGATGACCTGGACAGTTTTGAAGAGAACTGTTCAGGTATGTCATAGGGTACCCCTCTATTGGAACTTGTCTCCTGTTTTTCTCAGGATTCTCTGGGGTTATGGGGTTTGGGAGGACGACCACAGAGGTAAAGCACCCTTCTCGTCACATCATGTCAAGGGCACAGACTATCAAGGGCACAGACATATCAGTATGGAATCATGGGTATCTGTCTTATGCCTTGGATTATAATCAATACTACTTCATTTTGTTGCTCAAATGTTTCCAGATTTGGTGTTGGGAGTTCTTTCTTTTGGCTTCTGTGTCCCTTTGGCATACCCTTTTCATTGTGGAGTTTTGGGGTTTTTTTTTTAAATTTGTTTTGAACACTTTCTTACTTACTGGCACTGTAAAATGCTCCAGACTCACCTTGTATATTTTCTGCCCCAGTGCTAGAATAAGCCAAGGAACCCTGGTACCTTTTATTGGTGAATGGCACTAGAAACCAGGATCTGGGCACCAGGTAGATATACAACATTATGCACCTGTCAAAATTCATAGAACTTTACAGCACAAAGAGTGAACATTAATGTCTGCAAACTAAAAATACCACTTGGGATGTCAGGGGATCCAAGGACTAATGCAGTATATGTCATGAAAGAATCTAACCATATTACATACGTATGAAAGAATCTCAGGAAAAGGAGTGGGGAAAAGATGGTGACTTAAGTAACTTCAGAAATGAGTGGAGTCTGGGACTTCCCTGGTGGTCCAGTGGTTACGAATCCACCTTCCAATGCAGGTGATGCGGATTCAATCCCTGGTTGGGGAACAAAGATCCCACATGGCGCTTGGCAACTAAGCCCACGTGCCGCAACTGCTGAGCCTGGGCGCCACAACTAGAGAGAAGCCGGTGCGCCGCAATGAGGAGCCCTCACGCCGCAACCAAGACCAGACACAGCAAACAATAAATAAATACATAAATAAATATTAAAAAAAAAATGAGTGGAGTCTGTAAGAATAAAGGCAAAAGAAACTGCAAATAAGCACTGTATTCTAGGTTATAAAGTAGTTTCCCATGGGGGAGTGTGTGTGTATGTTTATATATGTTTATATACATATGTTTATATATAATTTTATATAAAATAAATATATAATTTATATATAACATATATATGAGGGTGTATGTATATTTATGTATAATTATATATAAGCCATGCACGTGACAATAGAAAGCTCAGCAGGACACACGGACGAGTAGCGCAGCCAAGACTGCTGGTCGTGCTCCAGATTCCTCGTTCCTGTCTTCCCAGCACCCGGCTAGACTACATTTCCCACTCCTTCCTGCTGTTAGGATTGGCTACGTGATTCTGAGTAGAAGTGAGGTGCATAACTTCCTGATCTGCACGTAACAATTTTCATGCATCAGGTTGTTTCCTACAGCACTCTTTATAGTAGGGGAAATGGGACTAATCCAATGTTTATTCATGGGGCCCTGGTTAAAGCACTTGTACATCTGTACCACGGGCAACTATGATGAAGGTAAAAAGAATGAGACATATTTATACACACTAGCACGAAAAGAGATCCAAAACATAATGGTTATTAAATGAACAAACCAAGTTAAAAAGCATCATATAAAATCCACACAATGAGATACTACTCAACAATGAAAAGGAACAAACTACCAAGACACAACCACATGGTTGCATCTCACATGCATTGTGCTGAGTGAAAGAACCCAGGCTCAAAAAACTACATACTGTCTCAGGGGCTGGCAAACTGTGGCCTGTGAGTCAAATCCAGCCCATGTCTTGTTTTTGCATGGCAGTGAGTAAAGAATGGTTTTTCTACATGTTAAAGGGTTGTGTAAGAAAAAAAAAAAAAAAAAGACTATGTGAAATAACACATTTTAAGATGAAAAATAACAATAATACAGCATATAAAAACTTGTAGTATACAGTTAAATTCATGCCTTGAGCGAAATTTATGGTTTTAAATATACACATTACAAAAGAAGAAAAACTGAAAACAAACGATCCAGGCATTCTCAAGAATTTAGGTGAAAAAGCAGCAAATTAAATTCCAGGAAAGTAGGAGTAATAAAATAATAAATATGAGAGCAAAAATTAATAAAAATAGAAAATACATATACAATGGAAAGGATTAACAAAGCCAAAGATTGAAAAAAAAAAGTTCTTTTCTTTAAAATAATTAATTGACACACTCCAGGTATAACTGTTCAAAAAAAAAAGAAAGGATACAAATAACCAATTTCGAGAATGAAAAAGGATGAACATAGATATAAAAATCCTCAAAAATATTAGCAAACTAATTTTTAAAAGAATAAAATACCTAGGAATACATTTAACCAAGGACGTGAAATATCTTTACACTGAAAGACAGTGATGAAAGAAATTGAAGAGGACACAAGTTAATGGAAAGATATTCCGTGCTCATGGATGAGAAGGGTTAATTTTGTTAAAATATATTACCCAAAGCAATCTACAGAGTCAATGCAATCCCTATCAAATTTCCAATGACATTTTTCACAGAAATAGGACAAACAATCCTAAAATTAGTATGGAACCACCAAAGACCTTGAAGAGCCAAAGCCATCTTGAAAAAGAAGAACAAAGCTGGAGACATCACTTCTTTCAGATTTTAAACTCTATTACAAAGCTATAGTAATCAAAACTTTTGATTACCCTATTTTCAATGAGACAGAATAGAAAGCCCAGAAACAAACCCACACATAAATGGTCAATTAATTTGTGATAAAAGAGCCAAGAATACACAATGGAGACACTCTCTTCAATGAAAGGTGTTGGGAAAACTGGACAGATACATGCAAAAGAATGAAACTGGACCACTGTCTTACAGCATTCACAAAAAGTAACTCAGAATGAATTGAAGACATGAACCTAAGACCTGAAGCCATAAAACTCCTAGAAGAAAACAGAGGCTACAGTAAGTTCCTTGACATCAGTCTGGTAATGATTTTTTGGGGTTGACACCAAAAGCAAAGGCAACAAAAGCAAAAATAAACAAGTGGGACCACGTCAAACTAAAAAGCTTTCGCCCAGCAGAGGGAACTATCAATAAAATGAAAAGACAACCTACTGAATGAAAGAAAATATTTGCAAATCATATATCTGATAAGGGGTTAATATCCAAAATGTGTAAAGAACTCATACAACACCACAGTGAAAGAACAAAGAATCCAATTAAAAATGGGCAGAGGCGCTGAATAAACATTTTCCCAAAGAAGACATACAGATGCCAACAGGCACACGAAAAGGAGGCAGGGAGAGGGCGGGGCCCAGAGCACCACGGCACCCCGCGGTGGCATGGGGGGCTGAGGACAGTGGGCACAGAGCGGGACGCGGCCTCGGGAGCCGAGGGGCAGTGGGCGTCCGGCCCTCACGGCTGGTGGGTGGTCAGTGAGTCTGTCCAGAGTCTGTCCCCAGCCGCGCTCAGTGCCCGGGTCAGACGGCGTCAGTTAGACTTTATCCAAGTGAGACCCATGGAGAGGGGAGGTCCAGGGTGTTCACAGTGACCACAGCGGAGGCCGCGGCGTGTGAGCCGGTGGACACAAGGGGCAAGGGACTTCGGAAGGCTGTAGGATGCGGTCCTGGTGGGCGGAGTCCGGGGGAGTGAACTGGAGGAGGGGGCAGAGAGCAAGGCGGGGGGCACTTGGGGGCTGTAGGGGCCTCCCCGCCTTCACCCTCCCCTTGCCCCAGCCCTCCTCCCTGCCAATCTATCAGCTATGTTGGAACCATCTTCCACACATACGCAGACCGTGACTCCCCTCCCTCCCGGCGCCCCCGGACCAGCCAGCAACCCCTCCCCCTGGTCTCAGCTCCTTCCTCTGGCAGCAGGGCCCAGACCCCCTCCCACACCCTCACAGCCCCCTCGGCCTCCCGTGGCCTGAGCGGGCGGCTCCTGCAGCCCTCGGCACAGCCGCGCCGGGTCCGGGACGCCCCGGGCGCCGCGCTCCTCGGCGCTCGCAGGCCGCCCTCTGCGTCTCACTGCCCCGCGTCCGCCTGGGCTCCCGCTGCCTGCCGCCGCTCTCTGTTCTGCTCCGCCCTTGGCACCGTTTAACGCGTGTGTGGTTTACTGATCTACCCTGCTTGTTGTCTGTCTCGCCAACACGGGTGCAACCTCCTTCCAGGCAGGAGATTTTGTTCCTGTCACTCAGCACCGAGGGCTCGGGGCTGTGGGACAGGCGGTTTTGTTTACTGCGGTAAAGTACACATGGAGTAAAATGTTTCATTGTAACCATTTTGATGTGTACGATTCAGTGGCCTCACATTCACAACACTGTGTAACAGCCACCGCTGTTTCCAAAACCATTTCCTCACGCCTAGAACAACCTGTATCCGCTAAGCAACCACCCGCGCCCGTTCCCGCCCCCCACCAGGTCCCGGTAACTTCTCTACTTTCTGTCTCTATGAATTTGCCTATTCCATTTATTTCATGTAAGTGGAATCATACAGTATGTGTCCTTTTGTGGCTGGCTTATTTCACTGAGCATACTTTCAAGGTTTATCCTTGTTGTAGCCTGTGTCAGAATTTCATTCCGTTTTGTGGCTGAATAATATTCCATTGTATGAACACATCACATTTCGTTTATCTGTTCATCTATTGATGGACACCTGGTTTGTTTCCACCTTTCGGCGACTGCGAATAATGCTGTTATGAACATTAGTGTAAAAGTATCCGTTTGAGTCCCTGTTTTCGATTCTTTTGGGTCTTTGGAGAAACAACCAAACTATTTTCCACAGTGGCTGCACTATTTTACATTCCCACTAGCAAAGCACATGGATTCCAATTTCCCCACATCCTCACCAAACACTTGGGGTATCTTCTCATTTTCTTTTTTTTAAACTAAAAGTCATCCTAGTGGACGTGAAGTGGTATCTCATTGTGGTTTTCAATTGCATTTTTCCAATGACTAATGATTTGGGGCATCTTTTCATGTGCTTATTGGTCTTTTGTATGTCTTCTTTGGAGAAATGTCTGTTCAAATCCTTGCCCATTTTTTAATTGGGTTTTTTGTTTTTTTATTTAAAGAGCCATAGGAGCTCTTTATATATTCTAGGTATTGATCTCTTATCAGATATATGATTTGCAAATATTTTCTCCCATTCTGTGGGTCGTCTTTTCACTCTCTTGATAGTGTCCTTTGATGCACAAAAGTTTTTAATTTTGATGAAGTCAAAAATGTTTTTCTTTTGTTGCTCATGCTTTTGGTATCATTATCTAAGAATTCATTGCCAAATCCAAGGTCATGAAGATTTACCCCTATGCTTTTTCCTAAGAGTTTTATAGTTTTAGCTCTTAAATTTAGGTCTTTGGTCCATTTTGAGTTATTCTTGTATGTGGTGTGAGCTAGGGGCTTTAAACTATTTTTACTTGTATTACCTCCCTTTAAGCTCACAATCCTAAGAAGTTCAGATGAAGCAGATGAAGAAAATTGGTCCCAGGGAAGTGTCTAGGGCCACACAGTGGCCAGTGAGTTGCAGAGCTAGGAGTTAGGTTGTGCATTGGACCCCGCAGACCCCCAGACTTGGCCCCTCAGGACACCAGGTCATGGGTGAGAGGAGGAGAGTGGAGGGAGGCTGTCTTGGGCAGGTGGTCGGAGGCCTCTGGGGGTGACATTTGAGCAGAGGAGGGCGGAAGTGATGTGCTGCGTCCACTGTGTGTGCACGCAAGAGCTGCACTGTGGGTCTTGTCCCGGGAGAGGAGGAGCTCGCGGGCGGGTGCACCAGACGAGGGGCGAGCCAGTGGGCAGCAGGCAGAGTGTGATCCATGGGCTGCGGCGGGGCTTTGGGACCTGCTGGGACACAAGATCAGGGACAAAGGCCCTTCACTGATCTGGGACTGGAGCCAGGTCCTGGGAGGGGCTCCCCAAGTGCCCCAGGTGCTTCCCGGAGTCTAGTCCCTCCCGATGGCCTCAGCAGCCAGGAGAGCCCGCAGCCCCGCAGGACAACGGGGGCTCTCAGCCGCACCCCTCCCCCAAAAGAAGAGCTTAGTGCAGCCGTGTGTCCGGTGCCGCCTGGCTCAGTGCACTCGCCAGCTGCCCTGTCCTCTTGGCCCTAAGCCTCCTGTGAAGGTGATGGTGCCCCTCAGCCATCTGATGAATCTGTGGGTCCAGGCCACCTTTTGAAGGGGAGCCCCACCCATGACTCTCCACTAAGCCCCACCTATAGTGGCACAAGGAGCAAGACCTCCCCCAAGAAGAGACCAGCAGGACCTGGGGGTCCGTCAAGAGAAGGGGCTGCCCTTCCCTCCTCACAGATGGTGCGATGGCCAAAGATTCGGACACCATGGTTGGTGGGAGGCAGCCCGCTGGCTGCCAGCAAGACGGTGCTGCTCAGTGTTGAGGGTATTTCAGGGCTCTTACAAGCCCGAGTTCTACAGGGAGCTGGGCATGGGGTGGACACCCAGCAACCCCTGTTCTCCAAAGGTGGCAAGGGTCGATGCCCCATAAGCCTGATAGACGTTACGGGCCCGGTTCTCCCGGGTGGGACCGCTAGTCCCAAGGTCCTGCTAGCAGCCCTTCCTGGTGAAACAGAGGCCTGGTCTCCAAACTGTCTGGGGAGAACACTGGAGCTAATCATTAGTCAGATTATTGGTACAAGACTTCCTTTGTCTTTTTTTTTTTAATGTAGTAAAGCATACATAAAATTTACCATCTTAACCACATCTAAGTGCACAGCTCAGGGGCGTGAAGCACATTCGCGTTGTTCTGCGACCATCACCACCATCCACCTCCAGAACTTGTTCATCCTCCCAAACCGAAACCCTGTCGCCATGGAAACGCTCACCCCCTCCCCTCCCCCAGCCCCTGATCCCCACCGTCTACTTCCTGTCTCTGTGGATGTGACTCCTGCAGGGACCTCCTGGGAGTGGAATCAGACAGGATTAGTCCTCCTGTGACTGGCTTATTCAACTGAGCCTGACGTCCTCAAGGTTCATCCACGTTGTAGCATGAATTCCCTTCCTTTTGAAGGGTGAATAATATTCGTTCGTCTTATTTTAAAGACCCGTGTAAGCCTTTCTCTCTCTGGCTGCTTTGCCAACCCTCTGGGTAGCCTAGGTTCCCAAGGTGGAGCATTTGGCCAGCAGGCTCCCAGGGCAGGAGCCCCCTGTCTGGCTCTACGGGGAGAAAGAGGAGGGCATTCCCGGGGGAACGGTGGACACCAGGGCTCAGGGGGCTGGTCCTGCTCTTTATGGGAGACAGAGCGGCAAAGGGCCTTGCTGGGGACACAGGCGTCAGAACGGAGTCTGAGAGCAGCAGTTGCCTCAGAGACGGGTCTCGGGGCATCAGTTTCGACTGCCTGGGGCCACGTGGGACAGAGACCCACAGGGGAGGACTTCTCACCCAGCAAGGGCTCGGGAGGCAGGCTCCGAGCGGGGCGTCCCCGAGTCGGGCTCCTTCCCTCCTCCCGCTCCGCTGGCCTCAGGGAGCGGTTTCCATCCTCGCAGGCACATCACTCCCGCACCTCCAGGCGCTGTGCCCACATCCGTGCAGGACACGGGGTGGGGGCCCAAGAGCCAAAGGCCGTGCCAGCCTGTCCGCACTGCCCACCAGCAGCACTTGGCTCCCGTCACTCACCCAGCAGCTTCCTCTTCCCTCTCGCCGGCCAGGACCGTGTCCCATGGTCGCCTCCTGGGCAACCAAGCTTTATAGGACGCACTTAACTAACCCACAAGGGTGAGGGAGAAGGGCGGCATGGGTCGTGGGTCGACAGCTGGCCGGGCCTCCCACCCCTGGTTCATCTGCAACCCCTGGAGGCTCTGGGGACAATCGAGTTGGGAGGAGAGCTGAGAGGGGTTATAAATGTGTGGTGAGGCGGGGGCTTTGGTGCTGCCCCTCAAGGGAAAAGTCATCAAAGGAGAGAGGGGCTGGGCAGGAGGAGTGACGTGGGTGTCAGAGAGCTGGGGGGCCGCGGGGAGGAGGAAGGACAGAGGGAGTGGTGGCAGCGAGGGTGCTGCCTGGGGGCTGCGGACAGTGGGGTTGTGGGGGACACAAAGGAAGAGGCGAGAGGGAATTTTCAGCTACTGCCCTGAGCATGGCACTTTGGGCAGAGGGAGAAACTCCTAAAGAGTGATGTGGGCAAACCCTCGTACCGGCCCTCGGAGGAGCTGAAGCCCAGAGTGACACTGTGTCGGGAGATCCCAGCACCAACCTGATGGTTTCTGCATGTGGCTGTGGACCTGAGCCGGGAGGCTGTCCAGCTTCCGGTGGGCTCTGCTTGGGATCCGTGGGGACTTGGGACCTAAGTGTGATGGTCTGCTGCACCTTGAACTGGAATCATCCCACCCCTGATCCAGGCAACAGCAGCACCAGCGCCACCAGCTGCTGGATTTTGATGCCAATGCGCCCGACTTGAGCCACACTGGTCCCTGGAATACTCTCAAGGTCGAGGGCACTGGGGCGGTCGGAGCCACACGTCTCGGGAGAACAGCCTTTGGTGATGGACTTTAGGCTGGACACGTGACCCAGACTCCCTACAGCTGAGGGTGGCCCCATGAGTAATTTCTGGCCCAGAGGGTGGGTGGGAGTGACATGTGCACATCCTGGCCATGCCCTTGAGGGAGGGGCATGCCTTCAGCCCTGGCTGGTGGTGACCAGCTCCCCCAGGCTAATAAGGGAGTGGGGGCAGTCCCCCACACTGGGAGCTGGGTCCCTGACCCCCCAGAGCTTCCCTGTGGGCCCTGCCGCTGCTCAGGCCCGGGCTGTTTCTGTCTTGTGTAAGCCGCAGTCAAGGTCCATCACAGCTGCTGAGCTGGCCATGCCGCTTGCCCAGGGCTGTGGGAACCAGGTGCGTGGACAGAAGCCAGCTCGCCCGGCACAGGTGCGTTCGCCAGGTTAAGGCCGCCTGCAAGACTCCCTCTCCGAGTCAAAAACTGGAATTAATGTTTCTGAAACGTCTTTAGTGAGATATGATTCACATGCCATAAGCTTCACCCATTTAAAGTGTGTAATTCAGTGCTTCTGGGTACAGCCACAGAGTTGTTCGGCCATCACCACAGTCAAATCTAGAACATTCCATTGTTCCAAAAAGAAGGCCCCTACCCATTAGCAGTCACCCTCATTCCTCTCCCTCCCAGTCCCAGCAACCTCTAATCCACTTTCTACCTCTGTGGATTTGCCTGTTCTGGACGTTTCACATGAATGGAATTGTGCAATATCTGTCCTCGTGGGTCTGGCTTTCTTCACTGGGCATAAGGCTTTCAGGGTTCTTCCATGTTGTGACATGGGTCAGAGCTGCATTCCTTTTTTGGCTGAATAATATTCTGTCGCGAGGTTAAACCACACGGTGTTTTTCCATTCATCCATTGACATCTGGGTTGTTTGCACTTTGGGGCTATTAGGAATGAGGCTGCTACGCATATTAGTGTAGGGGTTCTTGTGTGGATGTTGTGTCTTCGTTTCCCTGGGGCAGGTAGATAGCTCAGAGTTGATTGCTGGGTCGTACGGGGCGCCATGTGTAACATTTTGAGGCGCTGCCGCAGTGGTTCCCAAGGTGGCTGCACCACGTTCCTTCCCACGAGCGGGGGAGGAGAGTTCTCGTTTCTCCACATCCTCGCCAGCACTTGCTACTGTCCGTCGCTTTTATTACAGCCATCCTCCCGGGTGTGAAGTGGTACCACATTATGAGTTTGTGTTTGTTTGTTTGTTTGTTTGTTTTAGCTGAGCCGCGAAGTTTGTGGGATCTTAGTTCCCCATCCAGGGACCGAACCCCGGCCCTGGGAGTGAAAGCTCGGAGTCCTAACCACTGGACCTCCAGGGAATTTCTTATGTTTTTTTTTTTTTAATAGACTTTATTTTTTGGAGCAGTTTTAAGTTTACAGAAAAATTTCCCAGAAAGTACAGAGAGTTGTTTTACCCTCCAATTTCCCCTATTACTAACACTGCATTAGTGTGGTGCATGTGTTACAACTGACGAACCAATACTGATACATTATTCTTAAGTAAAATCCATACGTTAGGATTCACTCTTGGTGTTGTACATTCTGTGGTTTTGGACAAATGCATAATGTCATGCGTACACCATTATAGCATCACACAGAGCAGTTTCACTGCCATAAACAACCCCTGAGCTCCACCTGTTCACCCCTCCCTCCCCCAACCCCTGGCAACCACTGATCTTTTCACTGTCTGCCTTTTCCACACTGTCAGCGAGTTGGCCTCATACAGTAGATAGCCTTTTCAGACTGACTGCTTTCCCCGAGCGTATGCATTCACAGTTCTTGCATGTCTTTTCCTGGCTCGATAGCTCGTTTCCTCTCATCACTGATTAAACACGCCATTATATGGATGCAGCAGAATGGGTTTATCCACTCACCTCTTGAAAACATCTGTCTCCAAGTTTTAGCAAGTATGAATAGAGCTGCTATAAATATCTGTGTCCAGGTTTTTGTGTGCATGCAAGTTTTCTGCTTATTTGGGTAAACATCTAGGAGTGCTATTGCCGGATCGTCTGGTAAGCCTGTGTTTAGCTCTGTTGGAAACCGCCAAGCTGTCTCGCACAGTGGCTCTTGCATTTTGCGTTCCCTCCAGCAGTGAGGAGAGCTCCTGTTACTCCACATCCTCGCCAGCATTTGGTGTTGGCGGTGTTCTGGATCTTCGCCATTCCAACAGGTATGTACTGGTATCCCGCTGTTTTAATTTGCATTTCCCTGGTGACATATGATGCTGCGCATCTTTCCATACGATATTTGCCACCTAAATAGCTTCTTTGGGGAGGTGAGGTGTCCAGATCATTTGACCATTTTTTAAGCAGGCTGTTTGTTTTCTTATTGTTGAGTCTGGAAAGCACTGTATATTTTGGAAAACAGTCCTTTATCAGATATGTCTTTTGCAAAATTTTCTCCCAGGGGATTTCCCTGGTGGTCCAGTGGATAAGACTCCGTGCTCCCAATGCAGGGGGCCGGGGTTCAATCCCTGGTCAGAGAACTAGATCCCGCATGCTGCAACTAAAGATCCCACATGCAGCAACAAAGATCCCAGGTACTGCAACTAAGAACCAGTGCAGCCAAATAAATAAATAAATATCTATATATTTTTTAATTTCTCCCAGTCTTTGGCTTGTCTTTTCATTCTCTAACAGTGTCTTTTGCAGAGCAGAAGTTTTTAATTTTAATTGCATCAGATGTATCAATTTGTTTCATGAATCATACCTTTGGTGTTGTGTCTAAAACATCATTGCCAAAAAAGCCAAGGTCACTAGATTTTCTTCTAAAAGTTGTATTATTTTGCATTTCACATTTAGGTATACGATCCATTTTAAGGTAATTTTTGTGAAAGATGTAAAGTCTCCGTCCAGATTAGTTTTTCCCCGGGGATGTCCAGTTGTTTCAGCACCATTTGTTGAAAAAGACTCTCCTTTCTCCACCGTATTGCCTTTGCTCCTTCGTCGAGGTTGACTTGGCTGCATCTGCGCGGGTCTACGTCCGGGCTCTCTGTTCTGTTCCACCGATGCATTCATCTAGTCTGCTGCCAGCACCGCACAGTCCTGGTCACTGTAGCTTCACAGAAAGTCCCGAAAGCGGGTGGTGTCAGTCTCCCGACGACGTTCTCATTCTCCATCATGTTGGCTATCCTGGGCCTATTGCCTCTGCATGAAAACTTCAGCATCAGCTTGTAAACATCCACAAAATAACTTGCCTGGATATTGATTGGGACTGCACTGAATCTATAGTCCAATCTGGGGAGAACTGATACTTTAATAATATTGAGTCTTCCCATCCATGGAACATGAAATATCTCTCCATTGATCTAGATCCTTGATTTCTTTCATCAGAGCTTTGTAGTTTTCCCCAAATAGATGTTGCACATACTTTGCTAGATCTATGCCTAAGATCTATGCCTATGTGGTTCACTGTCTTAGGAGCTAATGTAAATTATATATGTTTTAAAATTTCAATTGTTCATTGCTGGCATATAGAAAAGCAAGTGAATTTGTATATTAACCTTGTTGGCATATAGAAAAGCAAGTGAATTTGTATATTAACTTTGTATCCTGTAACCTTGCTATAACTACTTATTACTTCCAGGAGTCTTTGGAATTTTCTAGATAGACAATCTTGTGTGAAAAAAAAGAGTTTATTTTTCCCTTCCCAATCTGTATATACTTTACTTTTTTGGTCTTCCTGCATAGGCTAAGATTTCCTTTGTTGACTGTAAGTGGTGAAAAGGAATATCCTTGTCTTGTTCCTGATCTTAGAGGAAAAGCATCTAGTTTCTCACCGGTAAATGTGATGTTAGCAGTAGGTTTTTTTGTAGATACCGTTTCTTAAGCTGAAAAAGTTCCCCTCTATTCTTGTTTCCTGAGAGTTTTTATCACGAATGGGTGTTGGGTTTGTCAAGTGCGCTTTTGTGTGTGTGTGTTTATTGATATGATGATGTGATTTTTCTTCCTTAGCCCGTTGATAGACGGATTACACTGATTGATTTTTTTTTAATATTAAACCAGCCTTGCTTACCTGGGATAAATCTCACTTGGTTGTGGTGTATAATTCATTTTACACATGTTGGATTCAATTTGCTAATATTTTGTTGAAGAGTTTTGCATCTATCCATGAGAGATATTGATTTATTATTTTCCTTTCTTATAATGTCTTTGTCTAGTTTTGGTATTAAGGAAATGTGGCTTCATAGTATGAGTTAGGAAGTGTTCCCTCTGCCTTAATTTTCTGGAAGAGATTGTAGAGAACTGTTTTCATTTCTTAAAATGTTTAGTAGAATTGACCAGTGAACCCATCTGGGCCTGGTATTTTCTGTTTTGGAAGGTTATTAATTGGTGATTCAATATATTTAATAGATATTGGCATATTCATGTTATCTACTTCTCCTTGTGTGAGTTTTGGTAGATTGGGTGTTGCAAAGAATTGATCCATTTTATCTAGGTTATCAAATTTGTGCACATTGAGTTGTGCATAATATTCCTTTATTGTCCTTATAATGTCCATGAGATGGCCCCTTTTTCATCTCTGATATCAGTAATTTGTACCTTACCTCTTTTTTTCTTGGTTAGCCTGGCTAGAGGCTTATTAATATTATTGATCATTTCAAATAACTAGTTTTTCATTCTTTGATTTTCTCTCAACTTCCTGCTTTCAGTTTCATTGATTTCTGCTCTAATTTTCATTATTTCCTTTTTCTGCTTACTTGGATCTAATTTGCTTTTCTTTTTCTAGTTTCTTATGGTAAAAGTTTATATTGTTGATCTTAGATCATTCTTCTTTTCTAATATGTGCATTCAAAGCTGTACATTTCCCTCTAAGCACTGCTTTAGATGAATCCCACAAATGTTGATAAGTTGTATTTTCAATTTCATTTTGTTAAAAATATTTTAAAATTTCTCTTGAGATTTCTTCTTTGTCCATTGTGTTATTTGCAAGTATGCTGTTTAATCTCAAAATAGTTTGGAATTTTCTAGCTATCTTTCTGTTATTGATTTCTGGTTTAATTCCACTGTGGCTTGAGAACAGACATTGTATGATTTCTGCTCTTTTAAATTTGTTAGGATGTGTTTTAAGGCCCAGAATGTGGTCTTTCTTGGTGAATGTTCCATATGAGCCTGAGAGGAATTCTGTGTATTCTGCTGTTGTTGGATGAAGTAGTCAATAGATATAATTATATCCAGTTGATTGATGGTGTTATCGAGTTCAACTATGTCCTTACCTATTTACTGCCTGCTGATCTGTCAATTACTGGTAGAAGGCTGTTGACGTTTCCAAATATAATGGTGGATTCATCTATTTCTCCTAGCAATTCTATCAGTTTCTTCCTCATGCATTTGACTCTCTATTGTTAGGCACATACACATTAAGGATGGTTACATCTTCTTGGAGAATTAATTCTTTCATCATTATGTATGAAATTACTAAACCTACTCCAGTTTTTTTCCAGTTTAATTGAGATGTAATTTACATACAACCCTGTATAAGTTTAAGGTGTACAGCATAATAATTTGATTTACATATATTGTGAAATGATTACCACAGTAAGTTTAGCTAACATACATCATCTCATATAAAAACCAAAAAAAAGGAAAGAAAGAAAAGAAAAAGAAAAATTACTTTTTTTTCTCCCGTGATGAGAACTCTTACGATTTACTCTAACAACTTTCATATATAACATACAGCAGTGTTGGCCACGTATATTTCATGTATGCTGCACGGCAGTGTTGGCCATAGTCATCATGCAGTACATTGCATCCCTAATACTCATTTACCTTATAACTGGAAGTTTATGTCTTCTGTTCATCTTCATCCATCCAGTTTTCTTTGATTTGTGTTACCATGATATATCTTTCTTAATTCCTTTACTTCTAACACATCTGTGTCTTTATATTTAATGTGGGTTCCTTGTGGACAACATATAGTTGGGTCATTTTTTTATCCACTCTGATAGTCTCTTTCTTTCACTGGTGTATTTAGATCATTTACATTTAAACTGATTATTGATATAGTTGGATTAATATTTACCATATTTATAACTGTTTTCTATTTGATGCTTTTGTCTTTGTTTCCTTTTTGTCTTCCACTCTTTTTCTACCTTCTCTGAGTTTGAGTATTTTATATGATTCTGATTTCTCTCCTCTCTTAACATATCAATTATACTTCTTTAAATGCTTTAGTGGTTTCCCTAGAGTTTGCAATCTACCTTTACAATTAATCTAAATCCATTTTCAAATGATAGTATATCCCTTCGCAGGTAGTGCAAGTACCTTATAACAGAGTACCCCCAGTTCTTCCTTCCCATCCCTTGTAACATTGTCACCATATGTTTCCCTTTTCCACAGTCTACCATCGTCTAATGTATTGCTATCATTATTTCGAGCAAACTGATAGATTAGCTAAGTATAAGAAAAATAAAAGATTTTATTTTACCTTCATTTATTTCTTCACTAATGTTCTTTATTTCTTTATGTAGATCTGAATTTTGACCTGTGTCATTTTCCTTCTCTTTGAAGAACTTCTCTTAACTTTTCTTGCAGGACTGCTCTACTGGTGAGAAATTCCTTCAATTTTTGTTTGTATGAGAAAGTCTTTATTTCTCCTTCACATCTGTAGTATAATCTCACTGGGTAAAGAATTCTAAATTGGTGGATTTTTTCTTTCATCAGTTTAAATATTTCATTCCATGCTCTTGCTTGCATGGTTTCTGAAGGGAAGTCTCATGTAATCCTTATCCTTGTTGCTGTTGGTAAGGTGGGGGTATTTTTCTCTCTGGCTTCTTTCCAAATTTCTCTTTGAGTGACCTGTGGGGCCGGAAAGGCAGTTGATGATGCCGCAGCCCCCGTTCTTGCAGACACACTCTCACAGAAATGCACACTCAGAGACATACTGTGTTCATTTCCTGTGGCTGCTTAGCCATTACTACAAACTCTGTGGCTGAAAACAACACACGTTTATTCTCTTACAGTCGCGGAGGGCAGAAGTCCAAAGCCAGCTTCACTGGGCTGAGGTCCAGGTGGTGGCTCGGCCGCTCTCCCTCTGGAGGTCCCAGGGGAGACTGTCTTCCTTCTCCAGCTGAATCTCCAGCTTCTAGGGCTGTGTTCCTTGCCTCATGGCCCCTTCCTCTATCCTCAAAGCCAGCAGCCTGGCCTCTTGCCTCAGTGTCACATTGCCCTCTGCCTGTGTGCCAAAGTGCCCTCTGTTTCCATCCTATGACACTTGTGATGACATTCAATAATAACTATGCAGGATAATCTCCCCATCTCAAGATCCTGAATTTAACCGCACCTGCAAAGCCCCTTTTGACATTTGAGGGAACATTCACAGGTTCCAGGAACTAGGAGCTGATATCTTTGGGGACTATTATATAGCCTACCATAGACACATTTACACAAACACAGTATTAGGGTGGACATACACACACACCCACGTTTCGCACAGGCAGACACTGTCAGTAGAAACCCACATTCACGGGGTCCCACGTGGTCACCCATCAGTCACACCCACTCCTCATGTCCAAAGCTCTTCCCATCAACCTGCTTAAGCCAGGTTTGGGAGGCCACAGATCTCTTCCCTGTCCCATTTTCTCCTGGCTCCGAGGTGACAGCCTTCCTTTCCCCAATGACACTGTGCATGTCCCTCCTTTGCCCCCTCTACCTAGGAAGCCCTCGCTCACCTCTGCCTTCAGAATTTAACCAATCTTGAGGCCTTAAAGTTTAAGGTCTTGTTCTGAGCCAGCCACCTCCTCCATACAGCCCACCTTGCTCTGCAGTTACCTCTCACAACCATGCCTCGCTGCCACACCCCACGGGTTCTCAGAGAACGTGAACTGAATACAGGAACAGTAGAAAACCAAAGGTCACTGAGCAGAGCTCTTAAACACTGGTCGTGCGAAGGTGCCACAGTGCCTGAGTTTGGGAGCTTGGTAGCTGTCAGACAGACATCTCAGTGTTGGCCGAGCTAGAGCACCTGGGTCTGGGGCATGGACGGGGCTGAACAATCCCCCTAGGATATGACTCTGTTAGGCTAGGGAGGGGTCACCTCTCTGATCCCCACCTCTGCCCCTGAGGGCTAGACCTTGGGGCCAGACTCTGTAGACGGGCCAGAGGCTCCTGCTCCAGGTGAGTGCTGGCTTTCAGAGTGGTCACTGGGAATCGCCTGGCCTCAGCCCTCTGGGTCCTCCACCTCACCCTGCTGACTTCCTGGGGCTTCACACCCCGTGTCCTTCACACATCCTTCCCCCGCTGTCCCCCAGGCTCGGTATTCTAGGGACTCCATCCCCGCAGAGGGCATCTGTGGGGTCTGTCCCCCACCAGGGGCTCAGTCTCAGCCTCTGGTGCAAGGCCCTCAGGCTGGGCCTCACCTAAGGGTGCAGTGAGCACGGATGTCCTGGGGAATTCCGGAACTCAGCCTGGACCAGGCGGTGAGGCCAGCTCCCTGCTGAGACCAACTGCCCCGGGCTCCTGGGGAAGAGAACGGAGGGAAAGGAGGGAAGAGGAGGAAAGGGGAGAGCACAGGCCCTGGGAGACATCTTATCTTGGACGTTTGACCTGGATGCGTGGAAAGAATGAGCAGAAAGGGAGGTGCGGAGCAGGAAGGCACCCCCTAACTCTGGGGTCAGCGGCGGCCAGCGCCCGCCCAAAGCTTCGGAACGCCTTGGAGCGAAGTCCTCGGTAGGGGCTCTGGGAGGAGAGGACGACCCTCCCGGTAGAGCGCTATCGAGCGTTGGCCTGGAGCCACCTGGATAGATGGGGGCCGCGTCTAAGTCCCTACCGCTCGTGGGCGCCCGGGGCTGGGGTCCGGAGCGGCGGGGAGGGGCCGGGGTCACCGGGGCACGGCGCGCGTGGTAACCCCGTGCGCCCGCCCTCAGCATGGAGCCCCGCGCTGCCGCCGCCCGGGAGCTGCTCCTGGCTGCGCTCGAAGACCTAAGCCAGGAGCGGTGGAAGCGCTTCCGCCACAAGCTGCGGGACGCCGCCGCAAACCGTGGGGGCGGCTGGAGGGCGCGGGCGCCGTGGACCTCGCGGAGCACCTGATCCATTTCCACGGGCCGGAGCGCGCGCTAGACGCGGCGCGAAAGACCCTTAAGAGGGCGGGCGTGCGCGCTGCGGCGGCGCGGCTCCAGGAGCAGCGGCGGCGGAGCGAGCGCGGGGTGGGGCTCGCCAGGGTGCCCGCCCTCCGTTCCCTCCCGCCTGGGCGGAGTCCCGGCCACAGGCCTCCATCCTTCCGCTTCCCCAGAAAAGCCCCGGAGCTCTTCCGGCCTGGGCGCGCTTCATCCACAAATTCGCGGGCCCCGGGGCTCCGATCCTGCGGGCGGCCCCGACCCCGGCTTGCGCCCCTCCCCGCCCCGCACAGTCGGCGGGGCCTCACCGCAGTTCTCCCTTCCAGGGCTCGGCCCCGGCTCCTCGGCGCTGCTCTCCGTGTCCCGTAGGTCTCTCTCGGTGGGAGGCGCGGGCCCCGAGCTGTCCGGGCCTTGAGCCCTGGGTTTGGAGTACGAGTGTCCTCGAAGCCACTCGGAGGTTCCTGACAGCTGGTCCCAGGGAGGAGCGCGGATGGGAGCGGGACTGCGGCGCAACAGGGGAAACTGAGGTCTGAGCCCGGCGGGGAGGGCAACAGGCCCCTGAGAGTCGGCTGACACAGCCCGCCTCCTCCTCGACCCCCTGGTCCCCTCTCCTGTGTCCGGCCCTTCCCTGCCCCCAGAGCACAAGCAGAAATAGCGAGAGCACGTGCTGCGGCAGCACGCCAGGGTGAGGGAGAGGGACGCCCGCTCCGCGAAGGTCAGCGAGCGCTTCACCAAACTGCTCCTCGCGCCCGAAAGCGCTGCCCCGGAGCACGAGGCCCTGGGGCCCGCGGAGGAGCAGGAGCCGGACGCGCTCGGCGATCCGACACCCGCACCTGCAACCGCCTGCTCGGCCGCGACGGGGAGGGCCAGAGACCGCCGACCGCGGTGCTGCAGGGCCCGGCGGGCGTCGGCAAGACCACGGCGGCCAGGAAAATCCTGTACGACTGGGCGGCGGGCAAGCTGTGCCACGGCCAGGTGGACTTCGCCTTCTTCGTGTGTTGCCGCGAGGTGCTGGAGCGACCGGGCACGTGCAGCCCGGCCGACCTGATCCTAGACCAGTACCCCGACCGCAACGCGCCGGGGCGGCAGATGCTAGCGCAGTCCGAGCGGCCGCTGTTCATTCTGGACGGCGTGGACGAACTGCCGGCGCCAGGGCCCGCCGAGGCCGCGCCCTGCACAGGCCCCCTCGAGGCCGCGAGCGGCGCGCGGGTGCTGGGCGGCCTGCTGAGCAAGGCGCTGCTGCCCTCGGCCCGCGTGCTGGTGGCCGCGCGCGCCGCCGCCCCCGGGAGGCTGCAGAGCCGCCTGTGCTCCCCGCGGCGCGCCGAGGTGCGCGGCCCCTCCGACAAGGACAAGAAGTACTTCTACAAGTCCTTCCAGGACGAGTGGAGGGCGGAGCGTGCCTCCCGCCTCGTGAAGGAGAATGAGACGCTGTTCTCGCTGTGCTTCGCCGCGTGCTGGGTCGTGTGCCCGTTCTGCGCTAGCTGCTCCAGGCCCTGACCTGTCGCGCGCCTCCAAGAGCACCACGTCCGTGTACCTGCTTTTCATCGGCAGCGTCCTGAGCTCGGCGCCCGTGGCCGACCCACCCCGCCTGCAGGAAGAGCTGCGCAAGCTGTGCCGCCTGGCCTGCGAAGGCGTCCTCGGGGGCAGGGCGCAGTTCTCTGAGAAGGACCTGGAACGACTGGAGCTTTGCGGCTCCAGAGTCCAGACGCAGTTTCTCCGCAAGAAGGAAATGTGCCAGGAGCACTGGAAACCGAGGTCACCTACCCGTTCATCGACCAGACCTTCCAGGAATTCTTAGCCGCGCTGTCCTACCTGCTGGAGGACAAGGGGCTCCCCAGACACCTGCTGGCGGCGTAGGGGCACTTCTGCGGGGGGCCCCGGAGCTGCGTGGCCACCTCGCACTCACTACGCACTTCCTTTTCGGGCTACTGAACGCAGAGAGGATGCGCGACACGGAGCACCACTTCGGCTGCGCGGTTTCAGAGCGCGGGAAGCAGGATGTCCCGAGGTGGGTGCAGGATCAGGGCCAGGGCTGCCCTAGGGCGGCGCCAGAGGGGACGGAGGGGACCCAAGCGCTCCGGGGCGCTGGGGAGTCAGAGGAGGAGGAGGGCGAGGAGCTCAACGACCTGCTGGAGCTGCGGCACTGCCCGTACGAGACGCAGGAGGACGCCCTTGTGCACCAGGCCCTGCGCGGCCTCCCCGAGCTGGCCCTGGAGCGAGTGCACTTCAGCAGAACGGACCTGGCCGGCCTGAGCTACTGCGCGCGGTGCTGCCCGGCGGGGCAGGCGTTGCAGCTGGTTAGCCGCAGACTGGCCACTGCACAGGAGAAGAAGAAGAAGAGCCTGATGAAGCGGCTGCAGGGCCGCCTGGGAGGCAGCTCGTGAGTCCCCAGAGCGGGGCGGCCCTCTCCGGCAGGCCCTCTGTGTGCGGCATGTGTGCATCTTATGCACTGAAGTGTCCATCTGGGCCTGGGGAGCGTGTCCAGACCTGACGCCTGCTCCCCAGAGGAGAGGCACGACTTCGGGCTGGTTTTTCCCACCTCCTTGCAAGATAGCTCCCAGGGTGTCCTCACCATGCCCCACACCTCAGCACCCACGTCCGAGGCAACCCGCCCAGCGCTCCCCCCACCCACCACGATGCTTCCTCCTAATAAGTTCTGGCGTACACCACGCCCTCTGTGCCCTGAGCCTTCGCTGCTACTGTGCCCTCCACCCAGAATACTGTTCACTGCCTATCCTCAAAGCCTCTCCAAACCATCCCAGCTGGCCTGAGACCATTTTGGCCTCAGAAGTGCCCCACTGACCACCGTATGCCGTGACACCTGCCCGTGCCCGTCTCCTCCACCAGACACTCTGCTCCTCCAGGGGCAAAGCTCGTGCTGTTGTTTCTGTGCAGTTAATTCCAACCCAGCACCTGACTCAGGTGCTCAGCATCTGTTGGGAGAACGAATGTCAGGACGTTGACGGGGGCTGGGGCTGGGGCTGCCCACCGCAGGTGCAAGGACAGGCCCACCTGGTGTGTGCAGGTGACATGCCTCCATGGGACTCACATAGACAGCTTCAGTGGGGAGGTGCTTGTGCTCACAGTTGAGTGGTTTCACTCTGGGCTTGGGATGAAGAGGGAGGAGGGTCCTGGCGCAGCTTGGGGGTGAGGGCAGAGGCAGCTCCGATACCTCGGGACCATAGGAAGGAGTCCTTTGCGGGAGTGAGGGGTTGGGAGGGGCTGGGGCCTTCACCATCCTTTCTCTCTTAGTAGCTCTCGAACCACCATGAGAAAACCCCCGGGGTCCCCACTGCATCCACTCTGCGAGTGGACCGACGGACAGTGTGGTCTGAACACCCTGACGCGAGTGAACATGCCCCCAGCCCTTCCCCTGGAAGGGACGCAGAGCAGGACACCCTGGGCAGGGACAGAGGTGTGGCCCTGTCTGGGGATGGCTGAGGGGACAGGCTGAGAAACTGTGGCCTCTGGTGTCCCTTGCTGGGGTCGACAGGCTCTGCCCACACAGGACAGAGGAGGGAAGAGGGGATGGGGGCAGGGCTCCAGTACCAGCTTAGGTGCTAGTTAGGACAGAGGGCTTGGTGCCAGTCTGAGTGGGAAGCAGAGTACAGCTGAGCATTCTGGGGCGGGGATAAAGAAGGCCAGACTGTATTTTCCTTCCCAAGGAAGGCTGCTAAGTGCTATTGTAAACTGCTGGGTGGTCCCTCTGGATTCTTACAAGCAGATATGGAAGGTGTTCAGGGCACGGGCTCTGAGGCCAGTCTGCCTGCCTCTGTGCCCTTGACAGGCCGGTCTTTCTGAGCTTCAGTTTCGTCCCCTGGGAAATGGAGCCAGAAGCTTCCACCTCAGAAGGTTGATGTGAGAATTAATGAGGCAGTTCTTAGTACATAATCTTTCCAGTTACTGTTCAGTACTACCAAGTAAGCAGAAAGTAAGAAAGAGTGTAGGAACTAGTACCGATGGGGCATGGTGAAATAGATACAGTCATGTGTCAGTGGTGACATGGTAACTTAACTTGGCATAAACATCAGGAGCCAAAACAGTGATCAGCTCACTTGGCCCCTCAATTCTACTGCCCAACTAAATGCATAAAGGTGTTCATCGCAGCGTTATTTATAACGCCCAACTGTTAGGGACTGGCTAACTAAATAAGCTCAGCCCACCTGCATTTGGTGGGTAATTATATGGAGTTAGACATATTGAGAATAAGGTCTCTTATTGGCTCATCCAAAAGCTCGTGGAGAATGTCCTGAGGGAAGAGGGGAGTGCAGTCCATCAGGGACACACGTGGTGACAAAGGGCAGGAAAAGCTCTGTGGGGCCCAGGGAGGCAGGTGTGGAGCCAGCACGTCTGTAGACTGAACCTCAGCCCCCAGGGAGTGGGCAGCTTGCACAGCTGGGGACCCATGTACTTCCTGACCACAGGCTGTCCCGCTGCAAACTGCCCGACTTGGTCTGCAGAGACCTCTCTGAGGCCCTGACGGAGCTGGGCCTCTTCCACAGCTGGCTCAGCGAGGCTGGCCTGCATGCGCTGAGTGAGGGCCTGGCCTGGCCCCAGGGTGCTGCAGACACTCAGGTGAGGGCCGACCTGGAAGGGACCAAGGCGGGGACGGAGGCTCCCATAGCAGCTCCTGCGGTCAACACTGGCCGCTAGGGTGCAGCGGCTGGGCCTCCAGGAGGCTCCCAGTACGTGTTTGCCCAACGCTGACTACCCTGGACCTCAGTGGCTGCCAGCTGTCGGGGCCTATGGCGACCTACTTGTGTGCCGTCCTGCAGCTCCCAGGGTGCCGCCTGCAAAGCCTCAGGTGGAGGCAGCGCCGGGAAGGGTGCGGGAACACAGCCTCTCCACCCTGGCTCGGGGTGGGCGCCAGGGGCTTCCCCCAGACCTCACAGAGGAGTCCCGCCCAGGGCCCTCCCGAGGGACCCCGCTGACACTCAGCCCCTGGAGACCCACCCCCTAAATCCCTGGCCCTAGCTCTGGGCTTCAACCACTCCGCCAGACCAAATGTCCATCTAGTGTCTGGTGCGCGTGGCCACAGTCTGGACCGACACGCTTTCACTCCCCTGAAGGCTCTGGCCCCTAGTCCCTACCCGCTCCCCCAGCCTCTGACAGCCCCCCTTAGTGGCCACCTCCCGTCACTGTGTGCCTTTGGCATAACCCAGGCCAGCAGCTCCCCATCACTGCCTCCCCGAGCCCTGGCCTCCTGCCCCACCAACGCCACTCCCGTCCTCTGCGCACGGCTACAATCTAACCTCCGTGGAGCTGAGCGAGCAGTCGCTGCCGGAGCTGCGGGCCGTGGGGACAGCAAAGGCGGGACTGGCCACCACCCACCCAGCGTTGGACAGCGACCCCCAGCCTCACAAAGGGCTCGGCAGTGCCCCCGAGGCCCTGGGGGAGGGCTCTAGTCAGCCCCGCGGAGTAGTCCTCCCCACTCCGAGGGCGAGAGGGTGGCGCTCTCTGCTGTGGGCAACTCTTTTGAGCCTGAGGGGCCCTGGACAGGCAGGTGGGAGACCCAGACAGACACGGCCCCTTGCCTGCTCCTGGACAGCCCCCGAGACCCCACACCCTGGGGACAGGTATGTCTCCGTCCTCCCCACCAGGAGGAGGGGCTCCCCTCCCCTAACCCCACTGCTGCCCCACCCACGTTCCTCTCCTGGGAGCCTCCAGCCCTCCTGCTGCAGGCGCCCCTCAGCAGCAAGGGTGATGATGGGCGCCCCCAGGAATTGAGGGCCTTTACCTGGTGCAGGATGACGCATTTGCTGATCCTGTGCCCACGCACAGTATGGGCACCCATAGCCCACTACTCGGCTCCAGCCGTAGGGGATCAAGCAGGGGCTGCCCCTTGGTTGAAGGTAGGTAGGTCACCATCCGGCCTCAGGAATTTGGGTCTCAGCAGTAGGAGTGAAGCCATCCCTGAGGCTGTGTGGTCCGAGCCCAGAGGTGTCCACTCGCTGTCTGAGGACTTCAGAAACAGGCCGGAAGAGAGTGGGCATGGAGCCCCCGCTCCGGATGGCAGCTGTGATGGCACAGGTCGGGGGCAGCGCCCCGTGCACTGATGATAAATTCTCCCTGGGGTTCGTTTTTGTTGGTTGCTGTTGCGCTGAGCCGGGCATCCTAACAGGTGCTCCTACTCTTCCCTTTGGTCCCCAGCCCATCTCAGTGGGACAGGGTCGTAGCCCCCGTTTCCCGGGTGAGCTCAGGGGAACAGCCTGATGCCGGAAGCTCTGACGTGAGGCTTGGCCTCGATGGGCAGGGCCGGCGACTGACAGCCCCCGAATCCTGAAGTCTTCTCTGCTCAACCCTGCTGGACTTGGCCAGCTTCTGGGACCCCAGTCAGCCCCTTCACTTCCCCAAATTCCCTTCCATGATCCATTCTCAAATCCAGGTATTCATTCCACAGAACAGACCAAAAATCCCTGCCCTCCTGGAGCTGGCATTCTAGGAGGAAGGGAAAGCAGGGGGCTGGGGGGATGGAGCCAATGGTTTCCTCTTACATGTAAGTAGTCTGGGAAAATCTGGTTGTGGACGAGGCATTTGAAAACGGAAGGAAGGGAGGGATCAACCCTAAGGATGTCCTGAAGAAAAGGCAGTGGGATAGCAAGTGTAAAGGCCACAAAGGGGCCTGTCTTGGTTGGCTCGCGCTGCTATAACAAAATACCACACGCCGGGTGGCTTGTCGACAGCGTAAGTGTATTTCTCACGGTTCTGGAGGCTGGGCTGTCCAAGCTTAAGATGCCAGTCAATCTGGTGTCTGGTGAGGCCCCTCTCCCTGCAGGTGGCTGTCTTCTGGCTGTGTCCCCACAGGGTAGAAAGAGGGTGAGCTCTCGGGCCTCTTCTTATAAAGGCAGTAATCCCGTCCTTGACAGCTCTTGACCTAATTATGTCCCAAAGGCCCCACCTCCAAATACCATCACACTGGGGCTTAGAATAAAATGGATGGGTTTGGGGGGGTCACATTCAATCCATAACAGGGAGCGTGCTTGGAATGGTGCAGAAGCAGCAAGGAAGCCAGGGTGGCCGCAGCGGGATGGGGGGCGCGCTGAGGGTGGGGAGGGGGCCCCGGGTGGCTTGTCCCGCCGGTGAGGTGGGCACCACTGCAGGCTTTGAGCACTTGACCACTCCTGGGGTGGACGTGGCTCTGGCTCTGCTGACCAGGGCTGTGGGGCCGGAGCAAGCACGGCCCTAACCCAGGAGGACGGCCTGGACTGAGGGTGGATGGTGAGAGCGGGCACGCCCTGGAAGGGGGACGCGCCGGTGGATGTAGGTGTGGGGACGGCGGGCCTGAGCAACGGGATGGGTGAAGTCACCATGGCCTGTGCTGGGCAGGCCACGGCAAGAGCAGGTTTCAAGGACACGTTGAATCTGAGTGTCTCTGGCTGGGCGAGTGGTCAGGGCACAGTCATTCGGCCCTGGGGCCGGGGCCTGGAGCCTCCAGCGGGGCAGGGGGCAAGCGGGTAGACAGGCTGAGAGAGGAGGCTGGGGAGAGCCAGAAAGTGGGGCGGGGACAAAGGAAGGCGGGGCTCCAGGAGGGGGACCTGCCTCACCTCTCCTGGGGGGACGGGGGTTCAGGGAGAGAGGCAGGGCCCGGCGACAAGAGAGGGGACCCCTAAGCCGAAACCCCGTCCCTCTCAGATCCACCCTTGGATTAGACTCAAGGCAGAGTTGGAGCTGGGCTCCCCGCGGCCGCGCAGGCACGACTGGTCGAGGCGGCCCGGCCCACCCGTCCCGCCCGCCCCGGGGGTGGGGACGTCCCATCCGGCCCGCCCTGCGCGCCCTGGGGCGGGGACCGCGGGGCCTTCCGGTGACAAGGCCGCCGCTGGCTACTTCTCCCTCCGGTCCGGCGCCCACCCACTGGCGCTGAGGGACGCGGCTGGGCTGCAGCGAGCCCCAGGGACGCGGCCGACGGCCCGCCTGCCCCCCAACCCCCAGCTGCTGCCGGCACCCCACCCGCCGGTACCCAGCCGGCCTCCTGGAGGGTGAGGCCCTCCGGCTGAGGCCTCCTCCCTTCCCGCCAGCCCGACGGCTTCGAGGCGGTGCGCCCGGAGGGAGCTGGAAGGGATTGAGGCCCTAAGGTGGGAGTCCGGGGCCTCTGCTGTGTCCCTGGAGATCAGTATTGGGGGCGAGGGTCTCTGAGGGTTGAGGGTGTTTCCTGGGGCGGCTTGAGAGTGGGGATTCTGGACAATCGGGGCTGCCCAGGTGGGTCACGCCCGTCCCTCCACCTGTGGGGGCATTAGCCAGGTTCCAAGGCGAGCTTTGGGTTTACAGAAAAGGGAGGCCCAGACAATGGTAGGGGCCTCTGACTCCCCCCTTTGCAGGCCCCTCCGCCGAGCCAACCTTCCCATGGAGGATGCTGGCAAGGACGCCACCAGATTCACTGCCCGTTCTCTGCCCGTTGACCCCCGGCTCTTGGCCACCGTGACCAATGCCTACTTGGGCACACGCGTGTACCATGAGACACTGCATGTGAGCGGCGTGTACAATGGGGCTCGGGGGGATACGCACCGGGCCATTCTGCCCAGTCCCCTCAATGTCCAGCTGGAGGCCCCTGCAGGATCAGGAGAGCAGCTGACCAACACCTTCGTCCTGGACACTAACACAGGTAGCCACTGCCTGACCTCCCCCTGCCCTCCGCCATCGTTCCAAGCGAGTGGGAGACCCGACAGAGGTCTCATCCGGAGGATGCCGACTCCCAAAGGAAAGGAAGCCCTGAGAGGCCACTTTGTGAGGCCTTCAGCCGGACGGGCCTCCTGGACTTGCAGGAGCTGGCGGCCCCTCTGCAGCTGTCGCTTCCCAGACAGGGCATCTGGGGCTTGGAGGCGACTCCACTCCCCGCCCAGAAAGGCCGGCAGCTTTGGAAATGTCCTCGGCGCCCCGAGTGGGGTGTGCGAATTGCCCCGTCTTCCCCCCCCCCCACCCGCCAGGCTCCTTTCTGCACACCCTGGAGGGCCCCAGCTTCCGGGCCTCCCAGCGCATCTATGCCCACCGCACGCTGCCTCACGTCCTGGCCTGCAGCGTGTCCATCACCCGCTTGGCCACAGGGAGCTGGCCCATCACTGTGCTGCTGCAGTCAGCCTTCTCCCCAGAGAGCCCGGACCTGGACCTGCATCTGGGTCCTGACTTCCAGGGAGCCCGGTGAGGAGGGGGCGGGGGGCCGGCTGGGTGGCCCGAGGAGGGAGCCCGTCCCTGAGACACAGCCGTCCTGTTGCAGGTACCTGTACGGCCACACACTCACCCCCGAGCAGCCTGGGGGGGCACAGCAGGAGGTGCACATGCTGTGGACGCCCGTGCCCCCAGCCTTGACCCTTGGGGAAGGGGAGGAGGATGGGACGTGGGAGTTCCTGACGGTGGTGGGTGGCAGCCAGGCCGAAGCCCAGGCCTGCCTCGCCGACGCCCTGCGGCTGCAGGCCAGGCGCACTCTCTACGCGGCCCACGCGCAGGCCTGGGCCCAGCTCTGGGCAGGCTGTGGCCTGGATGTGGAGGGGCCCCTGCGTCTGCGCCAGGCCCTGCGTGGAGCTCTCTACTACCTGCTCAGTGCCCTGCCCCAGCCCGGGGCCCCAGAATACGTCTGCCACGGCCTCAGCCCAGGGGGCCTCTCCAACGGGAGCCGTGAGGAATGCTACTGGGGCCACGTCTTCTGGGACCAGGTGTGCACCATCCACCCTTAAGGCACGCCTGCTGCAGAGCCGGCTGTACACAGAGCTGCTGCCTCTGCCCTGCGTGGGATGGGGCTGTGGTTGGGGAAGCACAGGGACCGTGGCAGACGGAAGGCTTCCTGGAGGAAGTAGTGTCTTGGCTGAAGGCTGTGTAGGCATTTGGTGAAAACGAGTGATGTGATTCAGGCAAGGGGACCAGAAGGTTCCGAGGCCCAGAACTGAGCAGGTGCACGGCATCTGTCCCGGGCGAGGGGCTGCCCTCACTGCTACGGGAAGAGCGGTTGTAGGGGGTGCTGAGGAGGCTGTGAAGACTTTAACTGGGGAAGGACACGGGCAGCCGCGGGCTCTGGGAAGACCCTGTGGCTGCTGAGTGGAGCGAGGGTGGAGGAAGACGAGGAAGCCAGGACCGGCTGACCGCTGGGCTCGGGAGGGTCTGGGGCGCTGCTGCACTTTTCCTGATGCGGGAGAAGCTGGTGCTGCGCTCCCTTTACAGGAGAGGCTCAGAGAGGCTGAGTTGCTCGCTCTGGGTCGGGCAGCTAGTGAGCAACAGAGCAGGGCCCCCCCCAGGCTGCCCACGCCCAGACTCTGGCCTGAGCCCTGGGCAGACGCAGATGCCCGCCGGGGACCAGGCCCGAGGAGCGTCTGGGCTGGGGATGGGACTGTGGGGTTGGCAGGCAGAGGGCCCAGGACAGACCCAGATGGGGCAGTAGAGGAGGGAGCTGGGTGTGGCCCGTGGGGAGAGAGGAGTGAGAGCGCCAGACAAGGGGGCTCTTCGGCTGTGCTCGCAGGACCTCTGGATGTTCCCCGGCGTCCTGATGTTGCACCCCGAGGCTGCCAGGGCTCTCCTGCAGTACCGCATCCGGACGCTCAGCGGGGCCCTGTACAACGCCCAGAACCTAGGCTACCAGGTGAGGGGGACCGAGCACCTACCCTACGGGGCCCCCCAAAGGGCTGATGTCCCATACTACCCCCCAGCCCCCTCTGTGGGTGGGGCTGGAATGTCCTGGATTCCTAGAGAGGCTCTGTGGCATCCCCCAGCCTGTCCCGTACATGTGGGAACAACAGCCTGACGGGGACCCAGCAGGGGGTCCCCTCACTGCCCTGCCCCAGGGCAAGTACACAGTGGAAATGGGGCAGAAACCACCTGGCCCACAATGAGGCCACACAGAGGGCACTCAGAGCCCGCAGGCCCCCACGAGGGCACCCGGGACAACTGGTGCCCCCGCCTCTGCCCTCCATGGCTGAAGGCTGAGAGCGTCGAGAACCGAGGCGGGCTACCCCCGGGACCCCCGAGAGCGGAGTCAAGTCTACTCCATCCCCCCAACCCCGCAGGGAGCCAAGTTTGCCTGGGAGAGCGCAGGCTCCGGCCTGGAGGTCTGCCCTGAGGCCATTTATGGGACCCAGGAGATCCACATCAACGGGGCCGTGGTGCTGGCCTTCCGTCTGTACTACCACGCCACCCAGGTGATGTGTCACTGTGCCGCCACGTGTGACCCCCCCCACCTAGCAAGGCCACGCCCTCCACGCTGCCGTGACTTCCTGTCTGGGCCGGTCCTGTGGAGCGTCTCAGAGCCAGGCCTTCATTTCTGGGCACTCAGAAGGGTGGGCGTTGGCAAGAAATGCAGTGACCAGTGGGAACTAGAACCACAGGTGCCACGGCCTCTGACGCACCACCTCCTGCTCTTCAGGACTTGCAGCTCTTCCGAGAGGCTGGGGGCTGGGATGTGGTCCGTGCCGTGGCTGAGTTTTGGTGCAGCCGTGTGGAGTGGAGCCCTGAGGAGGAGAAGTTCCACCTGAAGGGTGAGAGCGTGGCCATGGTGGGAGGAGTGTGGATGACGGGGAAGGGGCAGGGGGAGCGGATGGTCACAAGTGGAGGGGCAGGGGGATGGTCCTCCGTTCAGCGTGTGATCACCAGCACCTGACGCTGCCAGGCCCCCACTGGCGACCGGCATCAGGAGCAGGTCCCTAAGACCCTACACTAAATATCACCTTGTACGTTTATGTGCCCAGGAGTCATGCCCCCTGACGAATACCATTCAGGGGTCAACAACTCCGTGTACACCAACGTCCTGGTCCAGAACAGGTCAGACCCAAGAACCCGCCCCACCTCCACCATGCAGGGGGCCAGCCAGGAGTGCTGGGGGCTGCAGCCCACCTCTCCCCATCTCTACTCCTAGCCTGCGCTTTGCTGCTGCCCTGGCGCAGGACCTGGGTCAGCCCGTCCCCAACCAGTGGCTGGTGGTGGCTGATAAGATCAAGGTGCCCTTTGACCCGAAACTGAACTTCCACCCTGAGTTTGACGGGTACCAGCCTGGTGAGTGGGCTTGGAGCTCCTTCAGGGCCCTTCTCCCCTCCCACAGGACCTCGTGTCCGCCCTGGACGCCCCCTTTCCAACAGAGCAGTCCCCGCCCTCCCCACCTTACCCCATCAGCAGCACCGCCCCCCTCACCCCCAGGAGAGGAGGTGAAGCAGGCAGATGTTGTGCTCCTGGGGTACCCCGTCCCCTTCCCCCTGAGTCCTGAAGTTCGCAGGCAAAACCTGGAGATGTATGAGGCTGTGACGTACCCCCACGGCCCTGCCATGACTTGGGTAAGGAAACTGCAGGGTGTGGGGTGGTGGTCCTCACGGCAGCCCCGGCCCTGTCCCACTGGCCTCAGTCTTCCTTCCCCACGCAGTGGGCCTCACCCCAGCGTGACCTCTGACCTCTGTCCCCAGAGCATGTTTGCAGTGGGCTGGATGGAGCTGAAGGACCCCGGGCGGGCGTGGGACCTCCTGGAGAGGAGCTTCGCCAACGTCACGGAGCCCTTCAAGGTCAGCCTGGCCAGAGCCTCGACCTACACGCCGACCACGCCCACCTCCTGCACTGACTGCCTTGCCCCCTGCAGGTGTGGACGGAGAATGCAGACAGGTCGGGTGCCGTGAACTTCCTGACAGGCATGGGGGGCTTCCTGCAGGCGGTGCTCTTTGGGGTCACGGGGTTCAGGTGAGTGCAGTGGCAGGCAGAGGGCAACCGCCTGCCGCCACCCCCCTCCTCACAGAACCTTCCCCTCGCCGCAGGATCACCGAGGCCGGTTTGACCTTCGACCCCATGTGTCCCGCGGGGGTCTCCGGAGTGTGCGTCTCTGGCATCTCCTACCAGGGGAGCAAGCTTGACTTTTCCTTCTCCGAGGGCTCTGTGACAGTTGAGGTCACTGCCCGGGCAGGGCCCTGGGCCCCCCGGCTGGAGGCTGAGCTGTGGCCATCACAGGTTCGGCTCCCCCTGTCCCCAGGTAGGCCGCCACTCCCAGACCCACCCAGGGGTCCAGGGCACGTGACCCCCAAGGTAGCCCCCAGTGCGTGCCCTCAGCCCACAATGCCTCCTCTCCCTGCAGGACACAAGGTCTCCTTTCCCTGCTCAGCTGGCCGGATACAAAGGTCACACCTGTAGGAAGCAGGGGCAGCAAGTTCTGCTCCAAGAGTTTCCTGGGAAGATTTTTTGAAGACATTAAACATCTGCGCAGAGCCCACAGGACCCCCTCTGGGACATCCTTGGGCCCTCCAGCCCCGCCGAGTCCCCCCCACCCTGGCCCAGTCCTGCCCCCTCCCCCAAAACGACCAGGGCTATTGGCTTCAGGGATGTCTCTCAGGTCCTCCCCCCGGCCACTCCCTCTGCAGGTGCCCCCGAAGGCTGCACCCACCCCTCCTCAACGCCCTCCCAGCCTGCCGCCCCCTCCCACCCTCCTCCACATGGCAGCCAGGCTCACGGGTTCCAAGGGAAGTCTGGATTCTGTGGCCTAAGTTCAAGACTCTGCCTCTAGCCTGAGCCCCTCCCCAGCCTAACCCCCCCTGGATGGGCAGCTTTCCTGCACCCTCACACAGCATGTCTGCTCCCGCCCTCCCTCAGTGCCCCTTCCCTAGGACCCCACAGGGTGAGGTGGGGGAATGGCCAACGGTTCTGCGGAGAAGACAGAGGCAGATGCCGGCCTTGATGGGGAGCACGGCAGGATGAGGGGCGTGGGGGAGGCTCAGTCTCCTGTGGGATTACTTGGGACACCGAGTCGCAGCTTCACCACAAAGGAACCTTCTGTGTCACACAAGGGAGCATCAGGTATGGCTGGGTCCAGGTGCTCTTGGGCTGTTGTGAGCACTCAGCATCCTCAGTCCTTGGCTCCTCTGGCCTCTGGGCCACTTCAGTCAAGTTGGATGGTCTCTGTCACATGCCTTTCCGCAGCCAGGAAGGGAGGGGAGTGGGGTGTGGGGCAAGACCCTGCATTTCCTCTGACCGGCCAGAAGGACTGGGGCCAAGTGTGCGTGAGTTCAAGGCCATGGCCCTGGGCCCACTTGTCCTGGGCAGGCTGCCCTCAGCCGAGGCTCTGCCCACTGTGTCCTCCTGGGCTTCAGCCCCTCAGTTGGCAAAGCAGACTTGGGTTTCCCCAGGGTGGGGCGAGATGGTGTCTGCCATGGAAGTCCTGGCGAGGGCCAAGCCTGCTGCACCAGATCTGCCTGAGGAACGGGCAAGCTTTGTCTGCTGTGAGGAGCTGACGAGCTCCCTCCTGAACGTGAGGATTTCGTAAAGGATCAAGTTTCCCTTCCACGCGGCTGGGAAGCAGTCACGTGCTCGTGTAGAGCAAGTAAGCGGTCCCGTCACGTCTGCTGCGCCCCTCCCTCATCTGCAAACCGCTGCTCTCTGTTCTCAGTGGAGAGTTAGCCCGAGTTCTCCAAGAAGCGGACACCAGGCAGGCAAACTGTGATGGACTGAAGCCCCGTGAGGGAGAGAGGGAGGGGGGTGGCTGCAGGGAGTGTGGCCGAGCTGCAGACCAGCTCCCTGAGGGCCTGTGGCCTCAGAATGGATCCAGCGACTTGGTGGGGCTCCCCCAGGGGCCCACAGGCTCTCGCTCAACCGGTGGCAGTGCCGCAAAGGCCCAGGCAGGTCTGCTGAAGCGGAGCATGGTGGCCAGGGGCTGTCCCCATGAAGCAGACACTTGCCTTTGCAACCCTGGAGCCAGACGTGGGCACAGGCATCAGGTGGGGGTGGTAGGTGGCCCTTCACCCACAGGACTGACGTAGCGTGATACCTGCCGCGTGTGTGTGCCGTGTGTGTGTGTGTGTGTGCGCGTGTGTGCACACCCACCTGTGCCTGTGGAGGGGCAACCCTCCAAGGGGCCGTGACAGGGTGGCAGCATGTGTGTGCTGGCCTGGCTGGTCCGGCCCATGACAGCCAATTGCCTGAACCTGACCAGGGTCCTTCAACCTGCCCAGGAGACGGGCTGGAAGGGTTGCTGGTGACCTTCCTCTGTGCCTGGCTTGACTGCATATTCTCTGTCCTCAGCAACTGGGCATGGGCTGGACAATGTCTGCTCCCCTCACCAAATGTGGAGACCAGAAGACCATCCCCTGCTTGGAGACACGTACCCGGCTACACACAGGCTGACCCCTGCTCCCAGCCTCTGTGTCCAGTATGGGTTGGTCCCTTCCTGGGCCAAACCTGGAGCTCAGTGTTGGAACGCCGTCTCCATGGTAGTCCGAGTGCTGGCCTTGCCCTTAGTCCGGTGTAGGACCAGTGCCCAGGAAGGGGCGGTGCTGCATCTCCAGGCCAGTCCCCGGCCAGCACCACCTCTGCCTCAGGGGCTGGCTCAGAGCAGCGCACACTCAGCACGGGGCTGGGGCACCGCCGGCCTGCAGCCGGCACTCATTTCTGCGGGCACGCTTTGGAGACAGCTGGACCAACCACTGGCTGTCACAGGAGGGGGGCCACTCTGGGGGCTCCAAGTACAGCAGCTAGACAGAGGCCCACGCCCCCAGCCCAGGCAGGGTGGGCAGGCAAAGGGAGGGAAGGGACCACGGGGAGGGTACTCGGAGCCCTGAGCCACCCTGTGGTTAAGGCCCCTGCAATTAGCCTGCCCTGTCATCGGCCCGGCCACCGCAAGGCCCAGGGGCCCCACCCCCAGCCACACAGGGCGTGCGTGTGTCTCTGGCAGTCCCCGCTCTGCCAGGCTCTGCCGGGGCTGCTGGGGGGTTACGTAAGGGAGGTAAACTGACGCGGGGCGCTCGGAAAATGCCCTCGCCCCCCCCCCCCGTCTCCCTCTCTGTACGATCGTGCGTGTGCGGAGAGTGCGCCTGTGCACGTGGGTGTGATGGACGTGTGCACGGACGACGGTGTGACCGTGTCTGTGTCCAGCCCCACCGATCCAGGAAGGAGGAAACCCACTGCTGGGACAGAGATTGATCAGAATTCAAGGGACGCAGGGTCACAGGAACAGAGTGACCCAAAGAAGGAGGTCAGCACAGGCCCAGCCACGGACAGGAACGTGCAGAACAAGGGCAAGTCTCACTGGCCAGGGACTCCGCTTAACACGTGTGCACACACGCTGACCCGGGGATGGGCAGACACGTGGACGCGGAGACGCACCACACGCGTTCTGAACGACAGGCCGCTAAACCACAGCGCGGCAGAGATCAAAGCCCGACTTCCCAAACTGCATTCGAAAATACTCGGGCCCCTCCACCCAGAAGCCGCAGGCTGCCCAGTGCCTGAGCAAAGGGGACAGTCGGGGCACCAAGCCGACAGGGCGGGGCGTCCACCATGGACGCTGGGGGCAGTCCAGGGGGATTTGGCTGCAGTGGTCCCTAGGGTAGCTCCCCTCGGGAAGATGTCCTCCCCCACCCCAGCCAGCAACAGTCCTGGAAGGCACTTTCTGGAGCCAGGCGCTTTTAATTGTGAAACTGAGGCTGAGCCTGGTGACTGGGGA
This sequence comes from Balaenoptera physalus, assembly GCF_965194825.1. Lineage (NCBI taxonomy): Eukaryota > Metazoa > Chordata > Mammalia > Artiodactyla > Balaenopteridae > Balaenoptera > Balaenoptera physalus. The sequence goes on along the minus strand of NC_138889.1, from coordinate 114,186,448 downwards.
GGGAGGAGCTGGCCCGGGGGCATCGAGGTGAGGGTAAGGCCCTGGGGTCCCCGTGGAGGATCTTCAGGGTCAGTGTTAGGTGCCCAGGCCGGGGCTGGAGGGTGGGCCTCAAGCCCGTAGGCAAGTCAGGGTTCCGGGTGATGAGGGTGGAGCCCCCGGGGTTGGGGTCCCTGGGTCAGGGGGGGACAGGGCCCAGCCTGTCAGTCATAGTCTGAGTCGTCGAACTTGGTGCTGAAGAAGGCGGCGGAGCCCTTGGCCAGCCGGGACAGGTGCAGGGCGCCGGTCACCACCAGCGCCAGCAGCAGCAGAGGCGGCACCAGAGCCCACACCGCGGCCAGGATGTTGTAGCACTTGGCTTTGGAGCCGAGCCGCCGGGCTGCTTCCAGATCTCCGGTTACCTTCTGGTCTCGGGCCTGCGGACCAGCAGCAGGGCCAGCTCTCTACACGTGCTTGGGGCCAGGGTGGGGCCTGCCACCCGGTCCCAGGCAGCCGCTGGGTCCACACCTTGGAGGACCCGAGCTGGACCCAAAATCTGGATGGAGGGGTGTGGCCTGAGGGGGTATTGCCTGAGCTCCACCCACTCCCTTCACCGTCCCCAGCTGGGCACATGGGCTTGGCCCGCCCAGGGGGCCTTGGGTCATGAGGGGCTCAGCCTAAGGTGGGGCTGAAAGGAGACCCTGCAACCTCCCACTCCAGCTATGGACCCAGTGGCCCTCCCAGGCCAGCATCAGCCTCCAAGGACCTCCGAGGGTAGGGGGTCCTCAGCGGTGCTGAGAGCGTTTGATGGAAGAGACCCCCTTGGGTAAGGCCCCATCGACCCTGGGCTCTTTGGGACAAACCAGACCCCCCGTTCGTTTTTATGAACGGCACCCCAGCCTCAGTGGAGAAGCCCTCATGAGGGAGGGGCTCCCACCACCGTCAGGCTGACGGACGGCCCCGTGGAGACTCCTGCACCCCGACTTGATAAGCAGCCCCCATGAAACGCTCTTGGGCCCCCTCGGAGCGCCCCAAGGCCCACCTTGATGGAGTAGGCCAGCGCCAGGAAGCCGAGGCAGCACGGGTTCAGGTAGAGGGTGCTGAACACCGACCAGATCAAGTGGTCTCGAGGTGGGGGTCGCGGCGCCCCCAGCGTGAGGGCCGTGTGGGCGGTGCCGTCGGCCTTGCGGGGCGTCGGGGCCCGGGGGTCCTCGCGGGGGTACGACGTGTCCATGGGTTCCAGCGCCGTCGCCTCGCTCGGACTTCTGCTTCGAGGGTGGGCGCCCCGGTCGCTTATAGCCCCCGCCGCCGCCCGGCTGACCGGCCCGCCGCTAAATTTAACGACAAATGACAGCCCGGAGCTGAGCGATCGGGCCCGCCCGCCCCGCCGCCCCGCCGCCCCGCCGCCCCGCCGCCCCGCCGCCCCGCCGCCCCGCCGCCCCGCCGCCCCGCCGCCCCGCCTGCGCGAGCCCACCCCCCACCCCCCGCTGAGTCCCCCTCCCCCACAGAAAGCCCCGCCCCCGCGGAGAAGCACTGCCCCGTGGAGGCTGGGGGCCCGTGCGGTGGCCGCGGTCGCCCCCCAGAGCCCCCGCCCCCGCGGACGAAAGCAGGCGGACGCACCAGCTCAGGGCCGTGGTGGGTGGGCCGCTGCCTCGGCTTGAGGGCAGGGCTAGGGCTGCTGAAACCACAGCTCCTCTGTCCCCAGAACTGCCCGCATCACCTGGTCACCGGTGCCTACCCTGCCGGGTGCTCAGGAGAGAACAGCGGGGAAGGGAGAGAGCCGGGGGGTGGCTGTTAGGGGACCAGCTGGGACCCGGACGTTACTGTGCCGGTGCTACAGCGAGCTCTCCGGGGCCTGCTCTGGGGACCGCCCGCCTCCCTCCCAAGCTGGCGGCTGCTTCTCAGGCTGCGTGGCTGCTTGCTTCTCCCTCCTGAATCCAGAGCTGCGGGGCGTGGAGGGCGGGGCTGAGCTTCTGTCTGCACCCTGGTCTCATCTCCCTCCAGAGGGCCCAGCAGCCTCGGCTAAAAATGCCATCTATGTGCCCGTCAGTCACATTTATGTCAAAGGGCCAGACTGCCGTGTCCGCGGAGGAGGGCTCCCGGGATCTCCAGCCTAACTCCTCAACAGGAAAGCTCAGGCTCTCCCAAACCTTCTGTCTGAGTTGGGCCTCCCATAGCAAAGTACCTAGACTAGTGGCTCATAAATAATAGAAATTTATTTCTCACATTTCTGGAGGCTGAAGGTCTGAGATCAGGGTGCCAGCGTGGATGGGTTCTGGTGAGACCCGCTTCCTGGTTGCAGAGGGCCGACTTCTCAGGGCTCCTCACTGGTGGAAGGAGCTGGGGAGCTCTATGGGGTCCCTTTTATAAGAGCACTAATCCTACCATGAGGGGTCCACCCTCATGACCTGACCACCTCCTAATACCGTCACTTTAGAATTTCAATAGGAAATGGGGGGGACACAAGCATTCAGTCCACTGCACCCTCTGTCCGGTCTCTGCGGGCACAGGTGGTGGCCACTCCACCCGTCCGACTGCTCAGGCCAAGAGCCTTGGCTTACGCCCGCGCCCTCTGCCCCTCACACAGGATCCATTTGGTCCCGCCTTCCAGAATGTGCAGAATCTCACCCCCACTGTGACCTCTGAGGCCAAGCCACCCTCACCTTCTCCTGGGTTAGCGTGGCCCCCTCCTCGGCCTTCTCACTGCTCCAGCCGGAGTGAGCCTGTTACAACAGAAAACAAGTTGTGCCCCCTGCTCCCCCCGAGGGCCCCCACCTCACGCCAGATCCAGAGTCGCTGCAGTGGCTCAGGAGGCCCTGCAGGGTTACTCCAGGCCACGCTCCTGGACTCTGAGAGGGACGCTGAATAGGGAGGCTCTTTGTGTCAAGCCCTGAAGAAGGGAGGAAGAGGAACAGGATGGGGGCAGTAGAAGCTGAGCTGCAGTAAGGCCCAGCGAAGACCTGAGCTGAGCCCTCAGGAGCTCTGGAGCTTGGAGGACACCTGAGAGATGCCCGAAGCAGGGCGGCATTCTACTCACCCTCAGCTGCCAGCTCTGCTAGGCCCAGTGGGTTACTGTGTGTTGGGGCCCCTTCTCCGAGAGACCTAGGCCGTGGTCACCGTGACCGCATCGGGGCAAGAGTGCTGCGTGTGGCCATTTACCGTAACATTGGGCAAGAGGGGACCCAGTGTGGAGCGCCCCTCCCTCCTCCTGCGGACCAGAGTCAAGTGGCCCTGCCTGTGACCCAGGCATGAGAAACAAAGGGGCGTCCAGAGATCTTAGATCAATGGCACCTTTTTGTGTCACCTGAAGGAAGCTTTGGGAAACAGAACTTCTGAACCCACAGAGCCCAGAGCAGCAGGGCTGGAGAGCATGAAGGCACCAGTGGCACAGGAAGTGACGAGAGGCAGAGCTGCCCAGTCCTGCCCTGGGGCCCTGGACCCACGTATTCTACCCACAGCCGCACGGCACCTCATAACGGCCTTTGACCTGAGGGCTAACTGGAGGCAGGAGGGGTGCCCACCCTCTGCTCGGTCCAGTGGGGTGGTAAGGCGTGGGACGTGACTGGCAGACCTGAGCCTGTGTTCGCATCACGGGGGATGACATACGATGTGGACTTCTGTGCAGGGTCAGCGCTCCGAGTTCCTGAGGGGTGCAGCTGAGATCTGGGAGCGGTGCTGGCAACCACGCCCAGGCACATGCTTCCCCTCTGGCGACAAGGGTCCAATGAGAGTAACTTGCTTGCAGCTCTGCCCCTCACCCCGGTGTTCAGGCCACCCCTGAGTGGGCTGGAGTGCAGGCCCCGTCCTGCGGCCAGCCATCTCCCTCACACTGAACTGACCAATGGAGAACCGGGCTGGGAATTCTTCCTTCCCCATCATCTGGTCCCAAGGGGATCCCCCTGCAGCCCCAGGTGTGAGCAAAGAGACAGGCCTTGGGAAGCAGTGGTGGATGACACAGGGTCAGGACAACCTGCTTGTTTGACCTGGAATGTTCCACGTCCATCCTTGAATGCATTGCTGCTGGACTAAACTGTCAACTGAAAGACAAACACACAATGCAAGAACTGTGAGGTGAGTTTTATTAACGGTGTCACTGAGGACTGTAGCCTGGGAAGCAGCCTCTTGGTACCTCTGAGAAACTGTAACAGGAAGAACAGAACTGGCACCACCTCCCCCCCCCCCATCCTTCGGCCCATGTAGTCCATCACTTTCGTCCCCACACGCCAAGAGTTAAACAGTAGAGAAATGTTGTTTGTTCCCAAATAGACCATTAAGTTCCCTGAAGAACATTCCCATCCCACGGTCCTGGGTTACTTATGGCCATTACTTGTTGTAGATAAGTTTGCTTTCAGCCTGGACACCTTGCAAATAAGCAGAGATAAGGGTGTAAAGTAAAAATAACTGCTAAGAACTTGAAGATTTGCAGGAGCCTTGTGATGCAGCCTGCGTGAGCAGCAGAAGAACAAAGAAATGCTACGCTTCCTTGAAGGCCAGGTGGCTCCGAGACGTCTGCAGTCTGCCTTCACCCTCTAATCTCAAATCTTCCTGCTTCCCCTTTTCCCTTCGCACAAAAGAAGACCAAATTCTACCCCGAATTAAGACGGTTCTTTAGGAACCATCTTCTTGGTTTGCTGGCCTCTGAATAAAGTCACTATTTCTCCCCTATCACCTTGTCTCTTGACTCACTGGCCTGTCGTGCGGGAGCAGTACGAGCTTGGACTCTGGACTCGGTAACAGAACTGCTCCAAAGAGGTAGGGGAGAAGCCAGTGTACGTATGATTTTAGCTAGGAAATGTGTGCAGTGAAGCACACATCTCGGTAAAAGGTTCCTGGTAGTCACGAGGATCAGACATCTCAGTTAATGATTTTAGTGCTCTTCTATGTGAGAAAATGCAAGAAATTGGGCTCATTAAAATTTCTTCTTGGGACTTCCCTGGCAGTCCAGTGGTTAAGACTTCACCTTCCAACGCAGGGGGGCGCGGGTTTGATCCCTGGTCGGGGAGCTGAGATCCCACATGCCTCAGGGCCAAAAAAACCAAAACATAAAACAGAAGCAATATTATAACAAATTCAATAAAGACTTTAAAAATGGTCCACATCAAAAAAAAGTCTTAAAAAAACCCAATTTCTTCTTGAGATTACTCTAAGGGGCCTGGTTTTCCAGAGCACAGAGAGCCTTGTCCTGTCCTTCGTCCTGTCCTTCGTCCTGTTCTTCGTCCTGAACTGCCCTCAGGGTACACTGTCGGTCAGAGACTACAGCGGCTAATGGCCTGATCCTCGTAGAACTGGATGGCGGGCAACAGTACTTGTTTTACAATTTGCCCCTTTTGGTCATAAATTTCACCAAGGTTTGGGAGGCATGTCATGACCATCTGCTCCATGGTGCCCAGAGGGCTCCATGTGCTATTTTTTTTTTTTTTATAAATTTATTTATTTATTTGTATTTTTATCTTATACATTTATTTATATTTATTTATTTTTGGCTGCTTTGCATCTTCGTTGCTGCGCACGGGCTTTCTCTAGTTGCGGCAAGTGGGGGCTACGCTTTGATGCGGTGCACGGGCTCTCATTGCGGTGGCTTCTCTTGTTGCCGAGCACGGGTTCTAGGTGTGTGGGCTTCATTAGTTGCAGCACGCAGGCTCAGTAGTTGTGGCTCACAGGCTTAGTTGCTCCGCGGCATGTGGGATCTTCCCGGGCCAGGGCTCGAACCCGTGTCGCCTGCATTGGCAGGCGGATTCTTAACCACTGCACCACCAGGGAAGTCCCGCTCCATGTGCTATTGCTGGACCAGGTCCTGCCAGAGGCGGCCGCGAAGCCTCTGCACCCCCTGTCACTCTAGTCTGCTACAGTCCAGAAAGTGACTCTCCCATGTTACTTCTTCCCATATCTAGAGTTACACTATTACGATCGTTGTAACCTCATATAGAACTATATATTTGGTCGACCATTTCAAGTTGCTTAGTTATTATTTTTTCTTTTTTATACAATTTTCAATTTTTTTTTAAAATTTATTTGTTTATTTATTTATTTATGGCTGTGTTGGGTCTTCATTTCTGTGCGAGGGCTTTCTCTAGTTGCGGTGAGCAGGGGCCACTCTTCATCGCGGTGCGCGGGCCTCTCACTATCGCGGCCTCTCTTGTTGCGAAGCACAGGCTCCAGACGCGCAAGCTCAGTAATTGTGGCTCACAGGGCCTAGTTGCTCCACGGCATGTGGGATCTTCCCAGACCAGGGCTCGAACCCGTGTCCCCTGCATTGGCAGGCAGACTCTCAACCACTGCGCCACCCGGGAAGCCCAGTTATTATTTTTGTTGGAAGCTCACTTACACATTGGTCAATACAAGAAACAACAATCTTGTAGAACAGGCAGAAAACAAGTACTATAGCTAGTAGCATTAATAAAGTCGTAAGTAAGAAGTTAGGCCAAGAATTTCCATTAGGTGTGGCCGAGTATACTCCCAGTCGGCTGACAGTTTGTTCTGAACCAATCGCTATCTTTAGGGGTAATGATATATTGGCATTGTTCATAAGACAGTCAGCCCAATTTCCTAGTGTTATTAGGCTGATTATCCTCAGTATGATTTAATTGTTCCCAGCATAAGGGGACCCTTAAACTTAAATGACTGTAACCTGGTAAATCTACCCCATAACTGAGGAAGGGTCCCTCCTAGTAAGCAGGTGATTATGGTTTTTGACTGAAATTTAGCTCATTGCTCTGATTGAACTTGAGTAACTTTTAAAGAAAATTCATATTTCTGGCCAGGGTCAGAGCAAGTATGATTAATTAGCCAAGTGAGGGGATCCCACCTAGTAATATCGATAGTGGCCTGAACAGAACTATAATTTTTTTCTTCTAGAATAAATCTCCTAAGGACCATTCAGTCCGAACCTTGGGAGAAATCCACCAAGATAACCAGATGTACTGAATGTAGTTAATTGACCATCAACCCAACAACTGGATTGATTTTAGAACTCTGCATAGGATTGTGCCCATGATAGAAAAACATTCGATTCATATGCAAAAGTTCAAGAAGTTAAGAAAACACTATAAATGATCATACGGGTCAGGTCTGGCATCTTGGGCCAGCTGTCTACTTCTGACGTCATCTTCTTGTCCCCGCGTGGGCACGGTTTCTCTTCTGATTGAGCATCGTTTTAGGGTGAGTTTGAGATCAGCAGTCCTCTATAGACCAGTCAGTCTGGTGCAAGGGCCCTTTGTAAATGGGAAATATGAATCCAAGAACTAATTCCCTTCAGTTTTGCTGTGTGTGAGCTAGTTAAGGGCACCCGGGGCTTCCCTGGTGGTGCAGTGATTGAGAATCCGCCTGCCAACGCAGGGGACACGGGTTCGAGCCCTGGTCTGGGAGGATCCCGCATGCCGCGGAGCAACTAGGCCCGTGAGCCACAACTACTGAGCCTGCGCGTCTGGAGCCTGTGCTCCGCAACAAGAGAGGCCGCGATAGTGAGAGGCCCGCGCACCGCGATGAAGAGTGGCCCCCGCTCGCCGCAACTAGAGAAAGCCCTCGCACAGAAACGAAGACCCAGCACAGCCAAAAATAAATTATTTTAAAAAAAAAAAAGCATTAACCTAACATTTATTTTTTTAAAAAAAGGAGCACCCGATGAGGGTCCTTCTACCTGGGTTGGAGAGAATCCTTTAAATTATGTCTTGACCGGCAAGGGAATCCTGGAAACGGGAAGTCACGGCTGCCGTGGCTTCCCGCCTCGTGGCGTCTCAGAGTTCTCCGTGAAGAGTGTGGCTCACGTCACCTATCAAGCAAACCCCAAACCTCCTCAGTGCAACACCGTTCCCTCCACCTTCCTTGCTCAGAGTCACAGTGAAGCGGCGCCTGGCTCCAGAGGCCTGGCCAGGTCGGGGAATGGAGCTCTGGCCCAAAGGCTGTGCAGGGGTGCGATGTCTTGAACCTTAAGGTAGTTTATTCTGATTTCTGCCTGAAGGCTCTTTCATCAGCCACCTGCCAAAGGAGTAGTGCACAAAGGAGACTGTCTCAGAGCCCCATGGAAAAGGCTATACCAGGATGTTTCCCTAGCAATACCTGAAGATTCTTCTGTGTAGAAACAAGAGACCTGAAGTGATCTCAAAAGCCGTGTGGACGAAAGGCTCTTGGTGCTCCAGCCAGGCATCAGGGTCGTGCCTCTGAGGTGGGAGAGCCAACTTCAGGACACTGGTCCACAAGAAACCTCCCAGCTCCACGTAATACCAAACAGTGAAAATCTCTCAGAGATCTCCATCTCAACATCAAGACCCAGCTTCACTCAACGACCAGCAAGCTACAGTGCTGGACACCCTATGCCAAACAACTAGCAAGACAGGAACACAGCCCCATCCATTAGCAGAGAGGCTGCCTAAAATCATAATAAGGCCACAGACACCCCAAAATACACCACCAGACGTGGACGTGCCCACCAGAAAGACAAGATCCAGCCTCATCCACCAGAACTCAGGCACTAGTTCCCTCCACCAGGAAGCCTACACAACCCACTGAACCAACCTTAGCCACTGGGGACAGATACCAAAAACAACAGGAACTACAAACCTGCAGCCTGTGAAAAGGAGACCCCAAACACAGTAAGATAAGCAAAATGAGACGACAGAAAAACACACAGCAGATGAAGGAGCAGGGTCAAAACACTCCAGATTTAACAAATGAAGAGGAAATAGGTAGTCTACCTGAAAAAGAATTCAGAATAATGATAGTAAGGATGATCCAAAATCTTGGAAATAGAATAGACAAAATGCAAGAAACATTTAACAAGGACGTAGAAGAACTAAAGAGGAACCAAGCAATGATGAAAAACACAATAAATGAAATTAAAAATACTCTAGATGGGATCAATAGCAGAATAACTGAGGCAGAAGAAAGGATAAGTGACCTGGAAGATAAAATGGTGGAAATAACTACTGCAGAGCAGGCTAAAGAAAAAAGAATGAAAAGAACTGAGGACAGTCTCAGAGACCTCAGGGACAACATTAAACGCACCAACATTCGAATTATAGGAGTCCCAGAAGAAGAAGAGAAAAAGAAAGGGACTGAGAAAATATTTGAAGAGATTATAGTTGAAAACTTCCCTAATATGGGAAAGGAAATAGTTAATCAAGTCCTGGAAGCACAGAGAGTCCCATACAGGATAAACCCAAGGAGAAACATGCCAAGACACATATTAATCAAACTGTCAAAAATTAAATATAAGGAAAACATATTAAAGGAAGCAAGGGAAAAACAGCAAATAACACATAAGGGAATACCCATAAGGTTAACATCTGATCTTTCAGCAGAAACTCTGCAAGCCAGAAGGGAGTGGCAGAATATACTTACAGTGATGAAGGAAAAGAACCTACAACCAAAGTTACTCTACCCAGCAAGGATCTCATTCAGATTTGATGGAGAATTTAATACCTTTACAGACAAGCAAAAGCTGAGAGAGTTCAGCACCACCAAACCAGCTTTACAACAAATGCTAAGGGAACTTCTCTAGGCAAGAAACACAAGAGAAGGAAAACACCTACAATAACAAACCCAAAACATTTAAGAAAATGGGAATAGGAACATACGTATCGATAATTACCTTAAATGTAAATGGATTAAATGCTCCCACCAAAAGACACAGACTGGCTGAATGGATACAAAAACAAGACCCGTTTATATGCTGTCTACAAGAAACCCACTTCAGACCTAGAGACACATACAGACTGAAAGTGAGGGGATGGAAAAAGATATTCTATGCAAATGGAAATCAAAAGAAAGCTGGAGTAGCAATTCTCATATCAGACAAAATAGACTTTAAAATAAAGACTATTACAAGAGACAAAGAAGGACACTATATAATGATCAAGGGATCGATCCAAGAGGAAGGTATAACAATTGTAAATATTTATGCACCCAACATAGGAGCACCTCAATACATAAGGCAAATGCTAACAGCCATAAAAGGGGAAATCGACAGCAACACAATCATAGTAGGGGACTTTCACATGCCACTTTCACCGATGGACAGAGCATCCAAAATGAAAATAAATAAGGAAACACAAGCTTTAAATGATACATTAAACAAGATGGACTTAATTGATATTTATAGGACATTCCACCCAAAAACAACAGAATACACATTTTTCTCAAGTGCTCATGGAACATTCTCCAGGATAGATCATATCTTGGGTCACAAATCAAGCCTTGGTAAATTTAAGAAAATTGAAATCGTATCAAGTATCTTTTCCGACCACAACGCTATGAGACTAGATATCAATTACAGGAAAAGATCTGTAAAAAATACAAACACATGGAGGCTACACAATACACTGCTTAATAACGAAGTGATCACTGAAGAAATCAAAGGGGAAATCAAAAAATACCTAGAAACAAATGACAATGGAGATACGACGACCCAAAACCTATGGGACGCAGCAAAAGCAGTGCTAAGAGGGAAGTTTATAGCAATACAAGCCTACCTCAAGAAACAGGAAACATCTCGAATAAACAACCTAACCTTGCACCTAAAGCAATTAGAGAAAGAAGAACAAAAAAACCCCAAAGCCAGCAGAAGGAAAGAAATTATAAAGATCAGGTCAGAAATAAATGAAAAAGAAATGAAGGAAACAATAGCAAAAATCAATGAAACTAAAAGCTGGTTCTTTGAGAAGATAAACAAAATTGATAAACCATTAGCCAGACTCATCAAGAGAAAAAGGGAAAAGACTCAAATCAATAGAATTAGAAATGAAAAAGGAGAAGTAACCACTGACACTGCAGAAATACAAAAGATCATGAGAGATTACTACAAGCAAAAAGAGTCATGTACCAAAATGTTCATTGCAGCTCTATTTACAATAGCCAGGACATGGAAGCAACCTAAATGTCCATCGACAGATGAATGGATAAAGAAGATGTGGCACATATATACAATGGAATATTACTCAGCCATAAAAAGAAATGAAATGGAGGTATTTGTAATGAGGTGGATGGAGTTAGAGTCAGTCATACAGAGTGAAGTAAGTCAGAAAGAGAAAAACAAATACAGTATGCTAACACATCTATACAGAATCTAAGGAAAAAAAAAAAAAAAAGCCATGAAGAACCTAGTGGCAAGATGGGAATAAAGACACAGACCTACTAGAGAATGGACTTGAGGATATGGGGAGGGGGTGGGGTGAGATGTGACAGGGTAAGAGAGTGTCATGGACATATATACACTACCAAATGTAAAATAGATAGCTAGTGGGAAGCAGCCACATAGCACAGGGAGATCAGCTTGGTGCTTTGTGACCACCTAGAGGGGTGGGATGGGGAGGGTGGGAGGGAGGGAGATGCAAGAGGGAAGAGATATGGGAACATATTGTATGTGTATAACTGATTCACTTTGTTATAAAGCAGAAGCTAACACACCATTGTAAGGCAATTATACTTCAATAAAGATGTTAAAAAAAAAAAATTATGTCTTTTCCAGTATGTATAATCTCCTGGTTGCAGGTCATGGGGCATCTGATGTTCATCCAAAGATAGATTACTGTGATAAGCTTCAGAAACAAGCTTAGAATGTCCTTTTAACAATTTAATTAAACCTTATGGTAATGCAACACAGTAACACGGAGCCATCGAGGCAGTGAGTCTCAGGCAGTAAACACAAAACCTCAAAGACAACTAACAACACTAGAACTTAATATCCACTGAAACATAATTTTTTTCTCTCTAAAATTACCCTCATTTCTACAAAATATAGCCAAATTAAGACTAATTTGTTTACAAAATAAGCCTGGTTTCAATAAACATGACCTGATTATTTACATAAGTGTAATTGATCACATAGGCTCTTTTAAATTGGCCTTGCAGGAACTTCTTTTTTTTTAATTTTTTATTTATTTTTGGCTGCGTTGGGTCTTCGTTGCTGTGTGCAGGCTTTCTCTAGTTGTGGCAAGCAGGGGCTACTCTTCGTTGCGGTGCATGGGCTTCTCATTGCGGTGGCTTCTCTTGTTGCAGAGAACAGGCTTCTGTAGTTGTGGCACGTGGGCTCAGTAGTTGTGGCCCACGGGCTTAGTTGCTCCGCAGCATGTGGGATCTTCCCGGACCAAGGATCGAACCCGTGTCCCCTGCACTGGCAGGTGGATTCTTAACCACCGTGCCAGCAGGGACGTCCCTGCTGGAACTTTTTATAAGGAATCTCACACTGAACTTTAAAAGTCCTCTCAAGGCCAGGAAAATCACACCAAACAGTTGCCATCAGATTCTGCCTGTAATACGTACAGATTGGGTTAGATTCTTCTCTTCTCAAGGTCGCCCAAAATATCTTGAGATTCCTGTACCTGCCAGGAGGTGGCCTTCCTTATTCACCTGATAAGGCTGCTAGGAACCCTGTAAACAAGGTACCAGGTTGTTTTTCCAAGGGACTTCAGGCTCCATGAAGTTCACCTTAGTTCTTTAAAGCTGTCTGGTCATATCTGATTCTGTGCATATTGTCAAATATGACATTTCAAAGCCAGGTTAATACAACCAGTGTTCCCAATTGTGTCTTGTTATAAGGAGAACATATTCTTACTGAACTTATACAAATAACTATATTGCCATGAAAATAAGAATACTCACTAGGAGTTTCCAAACTCTGGAGGGATCAGGTAGAGAGAAAAGATAAATGATTCAATTCTGCTTACAAAGGTATAATTTACCAAATGGCCATAAGTCATAGTAACCTTAAGAAGAAAGGTTTCCTTAGATCTGGAAAACAAAGATTAAAAACCAGTAATATCAATGGAACAGGATAGAAAGCCCAGAGATAAACCCACGCACATATGGTCAACTTATCTTTGATAAAGGAGGCAAGCATATACCGTGGAGAAAAGACAGCCTCTTCAATAAGTGGTGCTGGGAAAACTGGACAGGTACATGTACAAGTATGAAATTAGAACACTCCCTAACACCATACACAAAAATAAACTCAAAATGGATTAAAGACCTAAATGTAAGACCAGACACTATCAAACTCTTAGAGGAAAACACAGACAGAACACTCTATGACATAAATCACAGCAAGATCCTTTTTGACCCAGCTCCTAGAGAAATGGAAATAAAAACAAAAATAAACAAATGGGACCTAATGAAACTTAAAAGCTTTTGCACAGCAAAGGAAACCATAAACAAGACCAAAAGACAACCCTCAGAATGGGAGAAAATATTTGCAAACGAAGCAACTGACAAAGGATTAATCTCCAAAATTTACAAGCAGCTCATGCGGCTCAATAACAAAAAAACAAACAACCCAATCCAAAAATGGGCAGAAGACCTAAATAGACATTTCTCCAAAGAAGATATACAGATTGCCAACAGACACATGAAAGAATGCTCAACATCATTAATCATTAGAGAAATGCAAATCAAAACTACAAGGAGATATCATCTCACACTGGTCAGAATGGCCATCATTAAAAAATCTAGAAACAATAAATGCTGGAGAGGGTGTGGAGAAAAGGGAACCCTCTTGCACTGTTGGTGGGAATGTAAATTGATACAGCCACTATGGAGAACAGTATGGAGGCTCCTTAAAAAACTATAAATAGAACTACCATACGACCCAGCAATCCCACTACTGGGCATATACCCTGAGAAAACCATAATTCAAAAAGAGTCATGTACCAAAATGTTCATTGCAGCTCTGTTTACAATAGCCAGGACATGGAAGCAACCTAAGTGTCCATCATTGGATGAATGGATAAAGAAGATGTGGCACATATATACAATGGAATATTACTCAGCCATAAAAAGAAACAAAATGGAGTTATTTGTAGTGAGGTGGATGGAGTTAGAGTCTGTCATACAGAGTGAAGTAAGTCAGAAAGAGAAAAACAAATACAGTATGCTAACACATATATATGGAATCTAAGGAAAAAAAAAAAAAAAAGGTCATGAAGAACCTAGTGGCAAGACGGGAATAAAGACACAGACCTACTAGAGAATGCACTTGAGGATATAAGGAGGGGGAAGGGTAAGCTGGGACAAAGTGAGAGAGTGGCATGGACATATATACACTACCAAACGTAAAATAGATAGCTAGTGGGAAGCAACCACATAGCACAGGGAGATCAGCTCTGTGCTTTGTGACCACCTAGAGGGGTGGGATAGGGAGGGTGGGAGGGAGGGAGATGCAAGAGGGAAGAGATATGGGAACATATGTATATGTATAACTGATTCACTTTGTTATAAAGCAGAAACTAACACACCATTGTAAAGCAATTGTACTCCAATTAAAAAAAAAAAACCAGTAATATTTCAGGCAGAAAGTCATAAAAGTTATCATTCAACCCTATGTACTAATTCCTCTTAATCTTGATCCTCTGTTAACAGTTTTATGAAGCCATCAGGTTTTTCATTAGAATTCTGTCATTTCTTACCCAGTTCAGTGGTACGATCTGAAAGTTATCGGAAATTTTTTACCTTCAGATTTTGTCCTATGCTTTCCCCTTTTTTCTCTCTCTCTTTTAACCTCTCTTTAGAACAAAATTACTTTCTTTTCCCTTGACAAAATGCATTTCCATTACTTACACTTTCTTTTTCCTTGCATACAAAGATGTTTTCCTCATAAATTTTTAGTAGTTTAATTATATATTTTAATTAGAATCCTTAACCTTTAAAAACCTTAATTTCTAGTGAAAACTAAGAAGTAAGCAATTATGAACTGTCTTTTACCTTAGCACTCTGTAAATTGGCAAATTTATAAATATTATTTATAATTTCAAAAAATGTGTGCTTTCTTATAGAATATGCCTCAGTATGGCACCAAGCATATTTACTAATATCTTTAATTTTTCTGTAAAAGGAAGCCTATGTTTTGTAATTAATGTTTCAGTATTTTATCTTATTTGGAAATAATATAGACATTCAATAAATTTTCATCATGTAACTTTATTTAGCAAAACTCTCAAGTTTCAAGTTATCGAAAATCTGGTAAGTAGACATATCATAAAACATAATTATTCTTAAAAGGTTTACCTGAAAGCTCTTACCCCGTTTATATCTCTTTAATTCACTTGTTCCCAACAACTATGTTTAGATCATCCATGAAAACTTCATGAGACATTAGAACAAGTCAGCCATCATCTGAAGCTATTTTTCTTGCTGACAAATTTTGTAACAGATGTAACATAAACTTATCTTTTAGTAAATCTAGGTACAATAAAAGTAGTATACTCAGCGTTGATGACTCTAAAGGCATGTCTGTATTAATTAAACCAAACAAACAAAACTTAATACTGAATATTAATTTAATACTGGATATTTCCCTGATCACATAACATGCGATCCATTTGGGTTAGTTTCTATTATATTTCTGAGAATTTATGTAAGCACTTAACTTCCTTTAAGTCAATTAAATAGAGCTCATTTACAAATTAAATTTGAAAATACCGCCTGGAGGTAGAAACATTTATAATGTACATACATTCAGATAGACAGAGATCTCATCATTTTCATTTTAAAACAGTCATGAATCAGGTATTAAAATAGAAAACTCACTAGTTTATAAATAACAGTTGAAATAGACTATAAGTCTACTTGCTTGAGTTTTTAAAAAGGTTTCTTCCCTTCCCCCTTTTTTCCGTTCCTATCAGGAACTGGAGATGGCCTAGATAAGTGTTCCCTGACCTGGTAGGACATTTATATCTCAAAGACACAGGAAGAGAAATGCAAGCTTCTTCTAGAAGGACTTTTGTTCCCTTAGGGTCAGACTTCTGAAAAGATATTTTATCAAGCCAGCTTTCTCTAACTACTTATGCGAAAAACAGTTTTGGAATGTTGAAAGAGCTCCATCTTGGCCGTTGCAGGGAGAGATTTTCGTACTTCCCAATTAAATACGTACTTGCAAGTATTAGTCCCAAAAGTACATAAACCCAGCTTGGGGGTTAGTTGGAGGTTATTTGGCACGCCTTTTTCTTCTGTTCTGAAGGCTTTGTTTGCCATTTCATGGTCAGTTGAGATAAAATTGCTATTAAAAACTCTGTGTGGGTTGGTGTGCTATTTGTGAGCTTAACTCCTTCAGGTGTTACCACAGAGTCACTTAGCTCGCTCACGTGTCTTGGTCTCTCTCTCTAGTAGTCTAAAACCTGAGCACCAGATGGCCAATCCTTTTGTGCACATCTTCAGACGAGTGAGTTTTTTTTGTTTTTGTTTGTTTTTTTGCTTAATGAGAGGCTGTCCCTTTGGGACCACTGCATGGTATGAAGATTCGGCTCCACCACTCCTATAAGTTTCTCAGTTGCCTGAGAAAACAAAGCCATAGCTGGCTGAGAGAAGCTGGGTCCCTTATCTTTGGAGCTGAAAGCTCTCATGTGATATCGTCACTTTTATTCAGACAAACTTTGTTAAAGTAGCCAATTCAAGGAAAGACACAAGGCCAGCCTCCTACCTAATCACCCAGTCTAAACCCTTTCAATGTCTTTCAACTGGGGAATCCAGGTACCTCTTCTTGAACTTAAGTTCAAAGAAAGAACTACTCCTTATAACGAGGAGTTTAATAACCGCCAAATATTGTAAAACTCAGGACTGCCAACCAGGATGGGAGACCTGAGACTCAGGAGAAACTTATCCATTCCTCTGACTCACCAAGGAGGTGGATGGGCACAAGGGGCCCTCGCTAGTACCAAGGCTGGCAATCGTCTTGGAGTTCAGGCAAGGAGAGACGTCTGCTCTGGGTCCCTTCGTGGTCACCCAAACTGTTGACTGAAAGAAAAATGTACAGCGTAAGAGCTATGAGTTGAGTTTTATTCAGGGACCTTACTGAGGACTATAGACTGGGAAACAGCCTCTCAAGCAGCTCTGAGAAACTACGAGGTAGAGGAGAAGCCAGTGGGCACATGATTTTAGCTAGGAAATGCGTGCAGTGAAGCACACATCTCGGTAAAAGTTCCTGCTAGTCACGAGGATCAGACATCTCAGTTAATGCTTTTAGGGCTTTTCCATGTATGGGAATGATAGGGATAGAGTAGGATAGTTACACAGGTAGTTGTAGAAGTCCCACTAGGGAATTATAGACAGAGAGGGAAACCTAGGGAACTTTGGGAGACTACTGTAAGTTAATGTTCACTCAAGAAAGCTATCGGAACTGAATGGAACAAAGCAGTCTTGCTTAACTATAAAGTCATAAATAGAAGTATGAGATATGCCCCAGGTCGTTAAGTGAAAGAATGAGGCCTGCATTTTGCTGGTCGAGTTCAGCAAGATAATGATCCTTAGGACCAAGGACAGGAATTTAAGGGAAAGGTGACATTCCGAAGTAGGAGACCTTCATTATACAGAAACCCGAGATGATTCAACATATTGTAGTATATGTTACCACCCTTCTGCTGATTTGAATGAGCTCTATGACAGTCGTAGTCTGACCTCATAGGGTCGAACACTCTCCTGCCTGACACGAAGGAGAGCTAGTGATGTCTACTCAAAGAATGAGGAAGGGGCTTCCCTGGTGGCGCAGTGGTTGAGAATCTGCCTGCCAATGCAGGGGACGCGGGTTCGAGCCCTGGTCTGGGAAGATCCCACGTGCCGCGAAGCAACTAGGCCCGTGAGCCACAACTACTGAGCCTGCGCATCTGTAGCCTGCACATCTGTAGCCTGTGCCCCGCAACAAGAGAGGCCGCGACAGTGAGAGGCCCGCGCACCGCGATGAAGAGTGGCCCCCGCTCGCCGCAACTAGAGAAAGCCCTCGCACAGAAACGAAGACCCAACACAGCCAAAAATAAATTTTAAAATGGTCCACAGCAAAAAAACTTTAAAAAAAAAAAAGAATGAGGAAGAAGGCGGTCTTCCCCCCTCCCCGTTTCCCTTTGGTTATAAAAATGTAGCCTGCTTAATTCTTGGGGCAGAACCCCCCTGCCTGCCCTCCTGTATCCCTCACAAGCGTCCTATATTAATAAGTCTATCACTTTGCCTCTCACTGAGTTCCTTCTGTGCTGAGCCTCAGTGAGTCCAGACACCAGGTGAGTGATTCTAATTAAGAGACCGTGGGTTCAAGTCCCAATCTGAGGTGTACGGTTTCAGGAAGATACAAGAAATTGGGTTCATTAAAATTTTTTCCAGAGATTTCTCTGCATCCAAGGAGCCTCGTCCAGATCTTTGTCCCGAACTCCCTTCAGGATGCCCTGTTGGGCAGCAACTGCAGCGGCTGACAACCTGATCCGTGTAGCGTTGAGTGGTGGACAGTCTTTGTTTTACACACAAACCTCTGTTTTGGTGGGTCTGATACAACCCTCCTACGGCTGGCAGATCTGCCACGAGGTCGCCGGGTGGCCGTGTCCAACTTTAGAGACAGGATAGGCAAGGCCACCTTCCCCAGATCACTCTCCGCACCCCCCAGCCCCGGGCCCCGCTGACGTACGTCTGGCACAGCAGCTGCACCTGGACTCCCACGGCTTGGTCTGCCGCGGCCCAGATTTCCCGCCAGGCCCCTCTGGGTCTGGGGCCAGACAGGTGAACGAAATGGAGGTTTGGTGGGGGTGACACCCCTGCACCCTTTAGGCTCTGAGGTGGCTTAATTTCTGCTTCGCTCCCAGTCTGGGATACGGTAAGTCCCTTACATACGAACGAGTTCTGTTCCAAGAGTGTGTTCGTAAGTCCAATTTTTGCTAAGTCCAACAAAGTTATCCTAGGTACCCAACTAACACAATCAGCAATATAGTACTGTACTGTAATAGGTTTATAGTACTTTTCACACAAATAATATATTAAAAACAAACACAAAAAATAAAGGAAAGATTTTTTTAAACATTTTTAAAGATTTTTAATCTTACAGTACAGTACCTTGAAAAGTACAGTAGTACAGCACAACAGCTGGCATAGAGGGGCTGGCATCGAGGGAACAGGCAGGAGAAGTTACTGACTGGAGGAGGAAGAGGAGGTGGGAGACGGTAGAGCTGAAGGATGGTCAGCCATGGGAGACGGAGGGCAAGCTGCAATGTTGCTCACGCCTGACGTTGATGGCACAGGTTCTGGTTCCTTGCTGGATTCAACTCTATCTACCCTGTTGAAAAAACGATCCAGTGATGTCTGGGTAGTAGCTCTTTTTTTCTTATCATAGGTGACATGGTAGCACTGGATTGCATTCTGAACGGCTACTGAAACCTTCATGTACTGCTCTACGTTCGGGTCCTGTGCCTCAAAAACTAACAGTGCCTCCTCAAATAAAGAAAATCCCCTTGCCATTTCCTGCACTGTGAATCTCTTCTGTTCTTCAGCTACTTCTTCTTCCTCTTGTCTCTCTTCGTCCTTTCTCTAGGCCTCCAATTCCATCAGGTCTTTGTTAGTAAGCTCCTCGTGATGCACAGCAACAGTCCTGTCCGGTAGAGTACACAAAAGCACAACCACTTGTAGAGGATGCACGCACATGACAATGTACACCAGACACGTGAATTAACTTACGTGACTGGATATGCGAACACACATTCACATCATTTTAAGTTCGCAACTTGAAGATTCTTATGTAGGGGACTTACTTATTGGTTTTGATTTTCCTCCCTGCTGGGGTGGGCACTGGGGAGCAATTCCAGTGTCCCCACCAGCCAGCCCCATGACCATGGCTCCTACCCAGAAGCCGCTGACCCCACGTGACGATGTGCCGAGCACCACTTGTTTCCATTCCCGTCCCACCCCAAGGGTGGGAAGTGCCTGGATGGGGCCAGGCCCCACTCAGAGTCTGATGAGGGCCTGGAGCCCCCTGATTCCTTAGCCCCATGTGCCCTGCGTGAAAGGGCAGCCAAGGGATACTTTGCCTGTTGAGTTATTGTGATTTATATTAAGAAATATGTATTCGACCTTCTTCCTGTTTCTTGCAAAGAACTCCTAAAACTCTTACAATTTCCTAAGTGATGAGAGTGACAAAGGTATCCTCTCATGTAGTGAGGTGACTTTTGGACCCCACCTGAGGATGAGCGCTTCTCAGGGGAACCAACCATGTGTTTAGTGGTTGGGAATTCTCAGTCCCAATGGGAATTCTCAGTCCCAGTTCTCAGGCCTCCAGGGAGAGGAGAGGGGCTGGAGGTTGAGTCAATTGCTAATAATCTATGATTGAATCAATATGCCTATGTAATGAAGTCTCCAAAACCCCCAGAAGGACAGGGTTCCAAGAGCTTCCAGGTCGGTGAACACATGGCGATTCCTGGAGAGGGCAGGGAAGCTCTGGGCCCCGTCCCCCATAATTGCCCTGTGTGTCTCTTCCCTCTGGCTGTTCCTGAGTCATATTCTTTATAATAAATAAGTAAAATGTTTCTCTGAGTTCTGCGAGCTTCTGTGGCAAATTAATTGAATCCAAGGAGGGAATCGTGGGTCCCTCTGATTTACAGCCCGGGTCAGAAGCACAGGGGATAAGCTGGTGTCTCAAGTGGCCGGGGGGCTGTCCTGTGGAGCTGAGACCCTAGCCTGTGGGATCTGGAGCCGTGTCTGGGCAAACAGTGTCAGAATTCAATTGAATTGAGTAGAACTCTCAGACACCTTGCAGGAAGCCCCCTCCCCCTCCACACACGCACACATTGAAATTGGGTCCAGGAAACCTATTAAATACCAAAAAAGTCAACGGCGTAAATTTGAAGATCTAATTGTCTTTACTGAATGATTCACGAATGGGGTAGTATCCCATCCAACAAGTAGAAAGGAGCTCCGGTGGGCTTGCCAACTACAAATTGGCGCTTGCCATCTGCCTCTACGAGGATTAAATCACGAGCCACTGCAGATGCTGACCTTCATTCAACACCCCCTGAAAGGAGTTCAGGGTGGAGATCAGTAATGAGGCCCTCTGTGCTCTGGGAAAAACTGGCAGAACAGGTCTTCAGATAGTTAGATACGTGCAGCAGAATTTATGAGCCCAATTCTTGCATCTCCTCGTATCTAGAAAAGCACTAAAGTCATTGACGGTGACATCTGCTCCTCATGACCAGCAACAAGCCTCTGCCAGAATGCACGCTTGACTGCACGTTCCCCCCCCACCCCCCTTCACTAAAATCATATAGAACACTGACCTTCCCCGCTACCTCTTTGGAGCAGTTTCTCAGAGCTGTCTGGGATGCTGTCTCCCGGTCTGCAGTCCTCATTTTGCCCCAAATAAAAACTTCACTCGCAACTCTTCACGGTGTGCTTTTTTTTCCATCGACAGACTACAAAAAGGGAAAAGATTTTAAAGGCAAGACAAGGAAGTCATAAACAAAAAAAAGGCTTAGGGCTTCCCTGGTGGCGCAGTGGTTAAGGATCCGCCTGCTAATGCAGGGGACACGGGTTCGAGCCCTGGTCTGGGAAGAACCCACATGCCGCGGAGCAACTAAGCCCGTGCGCCACAACCACTGAGCCTGTGCTCTAGAGCCCGTGAGCCACAACTACTGAGCCCACGTGCCACAACTACTGAAGCCTGTGCGCCTAGAGCCCGTGCTCCACAACAAGAGAAGCCACCACAACGAGAAGCCCCCACACAGCAACGAAGAGTAGCCCCTGCTCGCCACAACCAGAGAAAGCCCGCGCACAGCAAGAAAGACCCAACACAGCCAAAATAAATAAATAAATAAATAAATCTATTTTTTAAAAAAAAGCTTAGATAATTTAGATTTCAGGCTTAGATAATTCACCTATGGGGGAGGGAAAGGATCTTATTGGGGTTTCCTCCTAATACTGACCAGGAAATTCCAGGTTGACTGGTTAAAGGTTACTCTCCTGGGGAAGGTTAAAACTGCAATTAGGTTGGGTGTTAAGTCTTGGTTGGCTGGTGTGGGGCTTAACACCTATGACTCCATTTGGGGCCTGTTGTTTCTTTTTAACAGTCCCCCCTTTTCTCAGACTCTCAGCTTAACTGGGAGACGTCATCGACATTTAAGACACTAGCACCTCTCCCAGCTGCCGCTCTGAAGGTCCTTCCCGTGATGTTCACAGGTCACAACTGCAGATTCCAAATTTTTAAGAAACAGGTGAACTTTGAACTGTGTCTGGAGCCACATTTCTGGTTTTCCAAAGATCTGTAAGATAAGGACACTTGTTTTTAATTCCTCAAAGAACTGGGTTGCAACTTAAATGACACCATAGGTTGATCCGCTCATAAATCCTTTTACAAGAGCTTTAGGAGGTTTTTCCCTTCCTCTTGGTAGATTTAGCTTAGGGGAGGAGGCCTAAAACAATTTCTATCAAGCTTTGAATATCAGCTTCCAATACAGCCAAATTTGTGATCCTAGTGTGAAGTTAAATTCATATTTTACGGCAAGACAAGAAAAATTTAAACATAAAAAATGTTCTCTGCCCTTTGGCCTCCTCTCTCCCCGCACTGTGCATTGTGTATCGACATTACGCATCAACCAACCTCCCCCATCGGCAGAAACATTGGTTCAACCATAAAGAGCAACATTCACCCATCGGCAAGACAGCTCCTTAAAGACAACGTTCCCTCCTGACCTTGTAAGGGGCCACGATGTCGCTTAGCTCTGGATCCTGTAAACTGTCGATAATACATCATTTAATGTACAGCCCTCTTGCCTCAAAAAACTTATGTAACTGTGCCTGGACTTCTAATGGGCAGAACAGTTCTCTGTGCTTTCTGAGACGTTCTTCCCAGGTTATAAGCCTCAAATGTGGCTCAAATAAGACTTTCCATTTCTTTCTTAGTTTGACTGATTAATTTTTCATCGACACTAGAGTATCCTTTTAAGTATCTTGTCAGGTCTCAGCCAGGACAAGCAGTAAACATTTCTGGCAATATCAAACAACCCCATGGACCCAAGAGGCATCCTCAAAGAAGGTGTAAAGGTTACTACCTTCCCAAGATCCAGAGTCACTCTCAAAGACAGCCAAAAAAAAGAGCTGACAACCTGCATGTCCCAGGCAGGCAGAAAGCCAAGCCACCCTCCTAGGACACAGAATGAGACAAGCAAAAAGACAACAGCAGTCCTTGGGAGAGAAAGGATCCGTAATCCGTAGGTCTGGTTTGGAAAGGAAGGAGCACCATGAAATTTTGTTTTCCTCTCTCGACCGGGCAATAAAGACAAGACACAGGAGAGCCGACTCTGCCAAGAACCCTCACCTTTCTCTGGCTTCAGTCAGCTTTCCCAGGATCCCCCGTGCAGGCTCCAGTTCTGCATTAATTTTAATTTTAGGTTCCTTGGCTGTTTAAGGGAATAGTGTAGCAGTTTACCCGAGACCCCTCAGAGTCCCATCAGTTCTGGGAGGGGCCTAGATGGGGCCTCCTTTGGGGATAGATAGGAGGGCATTCGAGTTGATGTTGAAAAATCCCCTTTGAGGACAATCTCTTTTCCGTTGCCACAGTTCACTACAACTGACACCTCACTCCCTGGGCCCCTAGGTGTCTGGTCTTGGAGCTGTAGTAGCTGTAACGTTAATGCTTTGGTGGACTTTTGATTATGACCTGTGTCTTTAAATTTTCATTAGCTTTTTGCAAATAATTTTTTAAGGAAGGTATTTTGGAATTTTGAAGGCTTTTGGAAGCTTCCACATACCAATAAAAACCGGTATCCCATTTGCTCTCTTTGATTTGGGAAACTGTGCTTTCAAGTACACCTGTTAAATGATTTTATCTAATTGGAATAGTCCTCATAAATGCCCATTGTAATTCTAGGCTGTTTTAGTAAGACATGTCCCATTTTTGTGATATCTACGGCTTCTGGGACAACAGTTCTTAGATATACAATAAACGGTTGTGCCGGCAGGTGGCAAGTTCCTTTCTTCTAGCTAAGCCTTAGGTTCTCTCTGAGCCAAACTAAAACCTCAAAGGGATGTGCCTCCACGATGCAGATTGTGTGTGGTTCACGGTGCACCTCGCTGCTCGGAAATTTTCTTGAGGTTGGTGGGTGACCTGGAGTCAATATAACCCGTTTCACGATCAACATATCCTAACATGGGAGTCCTTGGGTTAGGAGACAAGTGGTCTAACAGCCCTTAAATGCTCCACCTGCACTACCAATTTTTGCGCCTTTTTTTTTAACTTGCAAATTTCGCATTCGCAGTTAGCCTTTGCTTAGGATTTTACTCGCCCTAGGACCTGCACCGGACCCAGTCCAGCTTAAATTGGACCTAGTTCATTTCCAAACCCTGTTCAGTTTTTCAATCAGACCCAGTCCGACTCCAGCTGGTAAACGCCAACAGTTCCTAACGTGGGGTCCGGGGACTCGTCGAGGATTCTACCAGCAGAACTTCACACACGAGGACTGCAGCCTGGGGGCCCCACGCGGGTGGGTGTTGGAAGCCATCCAGACACTGCAACACCATGACAAGGTCATGGGCGCTCCAGTGCGGAACTGCAAGGCGGAACCGCACGTGGAAGGTGGACCACACTCCTCATAGAAGCAATACTTAT
This sequence comes from Balaenoptera physalus, assembly GCF_965194825.1. Lineage (NCBI taxonomy): Eukaryota > Metazoa > Chordata > Mammalia > Artiodactyla > Balaenopteridae > Balaenoptera > Balaenoptera physalus. Next base: position 114,162,147 of record NC_138889.1, on the reverse strand, counting down.
AATTTCTATATATATAAATTTAAGTGTGGCAGGATTTGCCCCAAGGAAAAATCTTAGATTTCCTGACTTCCCCTTTGAGTACTGTTTGGCAAGGCCCGGTGCCTAAAGAGGGACATTGGGAAACAGTGACTAAATCTGGACATAGGGAAATGTTTCTTTGGAAAACATCATCCTCGCTAGAGATATGGCCATATGAGGGTGTTTATGATGGTAATAATAATTTGTGGTTCAATATTAATGGTAGTTTAATGATATTTGATCAATTAACTGGTGAACAGATATGTTCTAGATTAGGGACAAATAGAAATGATTTGGAAAGTTATTCTTTAATAGATTATTGGGATCCTAATATTGTTTGTTGCTATATTAAATTGCCTTTGAGTAGCAATATTCAAAATAGAAATTGTAAAATATATTTTAGATATTTTTATGGCATTATAAAAAAGGAATGTCCATGTAGGAAAAGCTATGTGGGGGCTAAGGATATATAGAATATAAGGATATATTTAGACTTAGGTGTTAAGGTTGGTTAACCACCAAGAATAATTCTTAGAACATGTGCTGTACGTAATGGTAACCTTGGAATTTATCTTATGGGAAAATCTAGAAACTAAAAGGTATGGTTTACGTAATCTTTTAAGGAAATCTTTGTGGGTTCAAAATGATTCATTCTTTCGACTCAAAGCAATAATATTACAATGTATGTCAATGATTTATGTAATTATACTGTAATCTATACATGAGTATATGAAATAAAGAAAGCACGAGATGGTGCTATTTTTACTTGGCTGAGTCCACGAGTCTCAGTCTCCTTCCTGTTGTTCATCGCCGACGCTGTCCATCCTTTCGGGGTGTCCTGGATCCTGTTGGAGCTAGACTCCGACAGGTGGGAAACCGGGCACTGCACTTACAGTTCCCACGAGGACGTAGACGCAGATTCAAGGGAACTGCGCCCTGGTCCTGGGCCTCCTTCTGACGATCGTCTGCATCATTATTTTCGCCACTGGCTCCCTGATGATTTTTCAAGCAGTTTCCCAGCTCATAAAGGACTATGGCGGCTACTAGTAGCTGCCGGCAGCCTGAGGCAGTCACCCCTCTTCACTGCAGTTTATACACGCGTCTGTCCACAGTTGAATAAAATAAAGCATTTGTATGTGAGGGTGCTGTGTTTTGACCTGGGGAGGAGGCCCCGTTGAGAGTCCCAGCCTGCCCTTGAGACTGAGCCCACCGCCCCCTGTCCCATCTGCTCTGCTGCTCTGAGGGGGACCTGACAAGTCCTCAGGCCTTGCCTGTTTTTGGCCTCGAGCTGGGGCAGCAGCAATTGGACAGGGGTTTGGGGTGGTGGCTTCCTCTGGGGAAGGGTCATGCTGGGTCCAGAACACCCTTGGCCCTGTTGACAAAATACAAAACAAAACAAACAAACAAAAACGCTCGGAAGCCCGCAAATAAGAAAAGAGTTTATTTGGAGTTTTAGGATTTGCAATCGGAGAAGTGCAGATTCCAGTAGCAGGTCAAACGTGCTGCGAGGAAAGTACAAGTGCTGGGGGGTTCTAAACACAACAAAGACATTCCAGAGAAGTTACAGGGGTTGTTTTACAAAGCGGGATCAGTGCTAGCAGGCATTGGGTCACATGTCGGCAGCTGATTGGCTGCTAAACTGAGGTTTCCAGGGAGTAAAGACAACAGGTTCCAGGTGGTCCCAGGGCGGCCAGGACGTGTGCAAATTCCAGGTCCGCAGTGGCTCCCCTGCTCCCTTTCAGACCCTTTGACATGTGCCTCCGCTTTGCTGTTCGTAGGACCCCGTCAGCTCAGGAAGGCTACAAGAGTGCACGGGCCACCGCTGCACAGACAGCCCCCAGGAGGAGAAGAAACCCCTGCCCTGCCCTGGAAATCAGCCCCCATCCCTGGTTCTGTCAGGCCTCCAGATGTGTGGGCACTTGGGGTGCCCCAGGGCAGACCCTGCCCACAACCAGCTGGGCAGGTGCGGTGTGAGGTGGGGTGGCCCTAGCCTCCCCTTCGTCCCCTGACACCCGACCCCAGCTGTGGATCCCCTCCTGACCCGCACCCACGCCCCTTTATCTGTCCCCAGCTGCAGTCCCCTGGCTCCAGGAGATGGCCGAGGGGCTGGGGTCCCAGGGTGGCCATGAGGGAGCCCCTCTCCCCTGGGGTCTGTCACACGTGAGCAGGGAGGGGACAGCCCCAAGGAAGTCCTGGAGGAGGGGAGGCTGGCCGACCTACCCCTCTGCATTGGGAAGGACTGACTCCAAGGTGAGGAGGGGCCAGCAGCCAGTAAAGCCCTGGAGTCAGGCAGGGGGCACTGCCCAGCGACTCAGACCCCTGCTGGGTGGGCTGGGCACGTGGAAGCTTCCCGGACCAGCAGCGCTCAGGAAGGGGGCCAGGGGCGAGGCCAGGAGAGATGTTCGTCCCCACCAGGAGCACATCTGTCCTACTCTGCCCTCACTCCCTCAGGACCAAACCCGGGCAGGGCATCTTCAGGAATCCTAACGTCAGACTTCCTCCAGGCCAGACTCCAGGCAAAGCGATAACAGAGACTTCTCTGCTGAGGGCTACTGGGAGAAAGGACCACAAACGCCTCTCACCCTTGCCGCCGGCCCACCTGTGCGGCCCTGCCCAGGGCTCTAACGTCCCAGTTCTGTGTCTTCCCACTGTGTCCTCCCAGCTCTGGTCCCCCCGGTCTTTGTCCTCCCAGATCACACCCTCCCAGGTCTGTGTCCTCCCAGCTCTGCATCCTCTCAGCTCCCTGGACGCTCTCCGCCCAGCCCAGGTCACCCACCCCAACCAGCACCGCCCACCCACAGGTGACCCAGGACACCGTGGCCGCCCACACCGGAACCAGAGCTGGGTGGCCCCGAGGACTAGGCTGCTCATGGCCCAGCAGTCCACGCCCGGCACCGTCGAAGGACCCTCAGCTCCCCTGCTTGATGCCTCGGGCCTCCTGTGGATTTTCGGAAGCTCCAGACCACGGGATCTTGGCTGCCTGCACCAGCTGGTCTCCCACCTAGCAGGACCCTCACCCCGAATCCGTGAAGAGTGACGGGGTTACACTCAGTGCCACCACCCTTCGTGCCCGCTGTCCGCCCGACAGGGGAACGTGGGACGCGCCTAGTCGGCCAGCCGGGGTCGGGGGTGTGGGGGGTTGGGGTCACGCATCTGTCCCCCCGCCCCCTGCCTGGGAGAGTGTCCTTCCTGGACTCAGAGAGGCGGGTCCGCCAGCCTCCCCTCCTCCGGGACCCAGCGTCCCTGGGGCCGAGCCTGCCGAGCTCACATGTGGGACCCAAGAGAGAGCGGGCGACCTCGTCTGAGTCACCGTCCTCCAGGGAGGACCCCAGCCTACATAGCCCCCGAGGTAGGGCCTCGTGAGGGTTTGGCGTCTATAGTCCTAGGTGCCAGGACGGAAGGAAATCCACCGTGAAGAGTGCTGTGAAATTCAATGAGAGCCGAACAGGACTGGACCTCAGCCCAGTGAGGGAGCCCAGAAGAGCCTGGATCCCCGAGGGGCCTGTGGGGAAGGGGTCACTGCCCCAGCACCAGCCTCGGGCTGCCTGGACTCCTCCAGCCTCTCCTGGGTGACGCACAGCACACCTGGGATACCGTGCAGGGCGCGGTGGGTCAGCCGGCGGGGTGCGTCCCCCGCGCCCTCTCCCTCTGGGGCTCAGAGACAGAAATACCTGCCTGCCTGGGGTGTCTCTCCCTGCGTTGGGCTGAGGCGGGTCCCCACCTCCGCGTGTGCAGCCCAGGCTCGGGTCCCCAGTGTCTGTGAGACGCTGCCACCCAGCAGGGCGGCCACGTTTGCGTGGGAGGGAGTGGTCTTTCGTCTGGGGGTTTCTGTCGACCGGGGCGGGGTCACCAGCTCTGCTCTGGGCTTCTGCTGTCAGCCCACAGCGGAGCGCTCTGTGCTTCCCCGAGGCCACCGGGGACTCACAGCAGTGTCCCCTCCCAGGGGACATCACAGCACCTTCACAGATGAGTGCACTTTATTGAATTCAGCTGTCGACAGCTCTGTCTCCATAAACTGCTGTATAAAGGGGTGGGGGGTGGGGGGTGGGGGCGGGCCCAGAGCCCCAGGTGCAGGGCCGGCCGTGGACGGTGGAGGAACTGGGTTGCCTCCGTGTCCAGCGGCTAGTAGCCTCCATTATTCGCCATCTGTAAACCCATCTGGTAGGCTTTCAGGTAAACAAACACCAGAAGAATGATCAATCCAATAGTCAGAAAGATGCCCAGGACCAGGGCCCAGATGTTCAGGCACTTGGCGGTGGAGGCATAGCTCTGGGCCCCAACGACATCGCCCACCATCTTCCGGTCCCTAGACTGGGGGAGAAGAGACGGTGAGGGGGACCTGGAGCCGGGCCAGGTGACAGCCATGTGCTGTGACTCAGGCCCTCCCCTGCTGCTCCCCCAAGGCCCATTCACCCAGATGGGGACCCACCCCTGTCCGTTCCCTGGAGCCCAAGCAGGACAGTGCCCGGTGGGCCCCCCTCCCCTTCTGGGGCCTCGATCTGCTTCCTCACAGACTCTCAGCCTCTCCAGGAGGCCCCAGGGCTCACCCTCCCTCTGCTCTGGCCCCTTTGCTGGCCACTCACCCCACCAGGGGTCAGTGTCCTTTCAGTACCTTTTTCTTTTCTGGACCAGACTCGAGGTCTGAATCCTAAGTGTGAAGGATGTAGCTTCTCTCACAAGGCTGGGAAGGAGAACTTCCTGGGGTGGTGGAGACATAGCCCCCATCCCCATGTGCGCCACTGCAGCTTTGCCGTGAACTCTCATTGGAAATGATCCCCCAAGCCACACACACACACACACACACACACACACACACACACAGAACAATACACACAAGGGCTCTCCACACCCCACGTGCCGGCCAGGCAGGGGGGCTTCTCCAGGCTCACACACACTTCCCTGGAGAACACCCCAGGCGCCCACCCACCTTCACGGAGTAGGCGAATGCCACGAATCCCAGGCAGCACGAGTTCATGAAGATCGTGTTGAACAGGGACCAGACGATGTGGTCGGGCACGGAGGTCTCCCTGGGGATGTTGATCACCGTGGTGGTCATGGGGGCCTGGCTCTGGGGAGCCCCCAGCACGGCCACCTCATGCTCCTCCTTGATCATCTCTGGTGCTGGGGGAGCCAAGTGCTGATGGCAGAGGACAAGGATTGACAAGTATGTTTCCTGAGGCAGAGACGGAGCAGCTGTGGGCCAGATGCAGCGACACACTCAGGGGCCCTCCCTTTCTCAGTAGTTTCGATTTCTCTGTTTCGTTTTCCTGGCCTTTTGAGAATTGGAGGTGGGCTGGTCCAAGGAAGTGGGACAAAATTCTGCCAGTCAAGTTACACCAAGGTGGGTGGGTGGGAAGAAGGCTGAGGGCCTGGAGGGGGCTTCAGGCCCTGTCTCGGCCACCCCACCTCCCTACTTAGGGGTGTGGTCGGGCCCCGGGACCCTTCCCCAGCCTGGGGGTCTCAGGCCCAAGCCTGCTGCAGCCCCGCTGTCCCCACGCGGGGCCCCTCCCAGACCCTCACTCAGCCTCCACACCCCAGCCCCCAGAGCGAGCCCTGGCCCACAGCCCACCCCTCAGTGCACCGCCCTCCCCTCGGAAAGGCACTGGCCTTCCTGGCCCGGAGTCCCTGCTCCAGGCTGGTTTGGGTCCTTCCTGGTTGCAGGTCCGCACCCGGCAGCCTGGGTGGCCTGCCCCAAAGGAGCCTCCCATGGTCTCCCAAGGGCTCCCGGGAGCGGGGACACCGGGCCCCGCGTGACCTGAGGAGGCAGCTGTGGTGGGAGACCCCGGGGTCCAGGGCGTCTGGCGGCAGCTGGGAGCCCAGGGCCTGCATATTTGCGAAGCCCCGTCGTTCCTCCCTCCCTCCCGCCCCCCTTCTCACAGGACTTGAGGTGCTCCGGGGTGCAGCTGGGGTGCTGGCAGGGCGGCTCCTGGGCTGTGGGGCCGGTGCCCGCTTGTCAGGGGCAGGGGCAGCTCAGCCCCGTGGCCAGGACTCCACTCCCTTCAGGCCACGGGGCAGGATGTCCTCCTGGTCGCCTGGGTCCTCACCTGCGAGCCGGAGGCCGTGGGAGCTGATGGCCAGGCCTGTCCTGTCCTGTTAGGAGCAAGGCCTTCTCCCTGGTGGGGCCTGTTGGGTCAAGGCTCCCAGACCAGCCTCCACGTGCCCCCAGTGGCCCCAACACCCGGCAGTCTGGTCTCTAGCCCTGGGCCTCCTCCAGTTTCCAGGTTCTGGCCAATTCTGCCCCCACCCTGGGCCCCTCAGAGGGGCAGCTGCTGCACCTGCCGCCTCTGGGTTCCCCTTGAACAGGTGCCCTGTGTGCCCCAGTCCTCCTGTTCAACCCTCCCTGTAGCGATAGCTCATGCAGTCTGCTTTCCTGCTGGGCCCACACTGAGCCGGCAGCCTGTCCAGACGGCAGGGGCCGACGCGCGCACGCGGGCCATCAGAGGGCTGCCCTGGCTCCTGGTTTGGGGTGAGGTCGGCGCGAGCGGGACGCACGACCCACAGGCCCGAGTGGACTGCTGCCCGCTCCAGGACCTGATGAGCCCGCCGCCCTCGCCGGCATCGGGGCTGATGCTCCCCCCGCGGGCATTCCCACCATAGCAGGTGCCCCTGTTCCTGGCAAGCGAGGGGCAGTAGCTCAGCCTCGGGCAGCCTTTCATCAGGTGGCGGATCAAGTAGACAAAAATGACCTCCAGTGCAGAGGTAACAGTGACATGTAGGGAAATAATTGCCAGGTGATGTGTTTCGGGTAATGACGACTTTGTTTCGGTATACTCTAATTATTTATGTCATATGATTTAATTTGTTAATCACCTGAAATTTGCAGAACACAAACGTTGTCATTTTACCCACTGGAAGTGTACAAGTCAGCGGCTTTCAGTACATTCTTGGGGAGATGCTGCAACCACCACCCCTACCCAGTTCCGACAACCCCCACTCTTAGGGGAAGGTCGGCTTCCCTAATCCTGCCCACTGAGTGTCTTCAACCACCAGTCTGCTTTCTCTCTGCATGGATTTCCCTGTTCTGGGTATTTCATATAAATTATGTGCCTTTTGTTTCTGTCTTATTTCACCGAGCATAATGTTTTGAAGGTTCATCCACGTTGTAGCTTGTGTCAGAACTACAGTCCTTTTTACGGCTGATTAATGTGGTACTGTGAGAGTATACCATATTTTGTTTATCTCTTCATCAGTTTATGGACATTGGGCGATTTCCAGTTTTTTGGCAATCATGAATAATGCTTAGAAACATTTGTGTGCAAGTTTTTGTGTAAACACACATTTTTAGTTCTCTGCGATATGCAGCTAGGTGTGGAACTACTGGCTCGTATCATAATTCAATGTTCACCTTTTAGGGCCCCCAGACTGGTTTCCATAGCAGGTTTGCATCACTCCATATTCCTGCCAGCTTTGAAGGAGAGTTTTAACCCCTCCTTATCCTCGCGCACAGTTGTTTTCACCTTGAAAACCATTGTACCTATTCCCTTGGTTGTGTTTTATGTGCATTTCCTTGATCACGGTTGACGCTGAGCGCCTCTTGTGTGCACTGGCCAGTCACGTGTCTTTGGAGAATGTCTGCTCAAACCCTTTACCCATTGACTCATTGGCCTGTTGGTCTTGCTGTTGTTGAATTAATATAGTTCTTTATATTCTGAATACTAGTCCCTTGTCAGATATATGAATTGCAAAATTCTCTCCTGTTCTTTAGGTTATCTTTTCACCGTCTTGAGAGTTTCCTTTGAGGCACAAACATTTCTAATTTGGCAAAACTGCAATTTATGTGTGTGGGGTGTTGTTGTTGTTGCTCTTGCTTGTATTGTATTTAAGAAAACATTGCCTGATCCAAGGTCACAAAGATTTACACCTGTTATTTCCTTCTAACAGTTTTGTAGTTTCAGCTTCTATATTAGGTCCTACTGTCCTAATATAGTCGGTCCTACCGACTCAGGTTCTTGAACGCTTTAATCAATAGAAATTGACGAGAGGCCAGGTGAGGAATCCAGGCAAGGTGTTCTTGGGACTTGTGCTACAGCAGGAGGGAGCGAAAACAAGCAACAGGTGCCCTTGTTCGCTCCCGAGGGGGGCGAGCTGGTCCCTTAAACGGTGTGAGGATGGGGACAGCTCGGTGGGTTGGGCTGGAGGGATGGCTTAGGTAGTCTGCCCGCCCCCTTGGTGGTGCTGTGTGCAGGGATCATGCACAGGGCGCTGCTTTTGCGGTGGCAGTTGGGTTTTCGCCGTTTTTGTATCTTGTTGTCCATAATTTGCCCCAACTGCTCACGCACACAGTTACTTTTAGTCCCCTATCATCTCTTTGTATCTGTTGCTCTAGGAGGGCTTCGTCCAGGTGTAAGCCCTGCAGCAAAGGGTCCCAGGTCCCTGCCTGTCGTTTTGAGTTAATTTTTGTATAATCTGTAAGGTAAGGGTCCAACTTCTTCCCTTTCCACGTGGACATCCAGTTGTCTCTGCACCATTTGTGAAAGGTCTTGGCACCCTTGTTGTGTCACTTGACCACTGAGGCACAGGTTTATTACTGGACTCTAGCTTCCGTTCCATGGTCCACGTGTCTGCCTCATGCCAGGAACACAATGCCTTGATGACGGTAGCTTTGTTGTAAGTTTTGAAATCAGGACGCGTGAGCCCCTAACTTTGTTATTCTTTTTCAAGATTGTTTTGGCCCGATGATTCCATATGGATTTTAGGATCAGCCTGTCCATTTCTGGAAAAAAACAAAAATAAAACAAACAAAAAAAAACTGTGGGAGTTTTGATAGTGATTGTATTGAAACTGAAGGTCAGTTTGTGAAGTATTGCCTAAGAGTTCAGGTCTGTGAGCACAGATGTCTTTTCATTTATTTAGGTTTCTTTAATTCCTTTCAGCAATGCTTGTAGTTTTCGGCATACAAGTCTTGCACCTGCTTGGTTAAACTTCTTACTAAGTATTTTTCAAATACTATTATCCTTTTTTGAAATTTTATTTTTATTTATTTATTTTTGGTTGTGTTGGGTCTTCGTTGCTGTGTGTGGGTTTTCTCTAGTTGCGGCGAGCGGGGGCTACTCTTCATTGCGGTACACGGGCTTCTCATTGCGGTGGCTTCTCTTGTTGCGGAGCACGGGCTCTAGGCGCGCGGGCTCAGTAGCTGTGGCTCACGGGCTTAGTTCCTTCGCAGCATGTGGGATCTTCCCCGACCAGGGATCGAACCCTAAAGTACTATTATAAACGTAATTGTTTTCTTAATTATATTATTGGGTTGATCATTGCTAGTGATTATTGTATGTTGATTTTGTCACCTGAAACTTTGGTAATCTCTTTAATAGTTTTTGTGTGTGTGTGGTTTCCATAAGATTTTATAAACACAAAGTCATGTCATCTGCATATAGAGACATTTCCAAGGCACTTCCTTTCCAGTCTGGTCCCACCACCCCCCCTTTCATTTTCTGTCTCATTGCCTTCATTAGAACCTTCAGCATGATGCTGGATTCAAGCAGACAGCTTCATCTTGTTCCTGATCTCAGGGGGAAGCTTTCGGTCTTTCACCTTTAAGTATGATGTGAGCGGTCCCTTTTCCATAGACGTCCTTTATCAGGCTGAGGAAGTGTTTTTTTTTGAATGCTTTTATGATGAAATGTTGTTGGCTTTTTGTCAGATGGTTTGTCTGCAGCAATTGTGATAATCACATGATGTTTTTTCTTCATTCTACTAATACCGTGTATTAATTACTTTGACTTAATTAATTGACTTTTATTCTTAAACTAGGCTTGCATTTCTGGGATAAATCACTCTTGGTCATGAAATCCAGCAGGACCCTGCAGGGCCCTCCCAGGTACAAAGGCTCCTCCATGTCCCCTGTTTCTTGTTTGTAAAAAAAAGAAAGGCTTTAGTCTCCTAGGGCCCCCAGCCCCCCGAGTCACAAAAGCCTGGTTCAAGAATTAATGATTGAAAAGATGTTAATATGTAGTGACAAAAATAGCAGTTGGGCCGGGAGAACTGGTAATTTAAACAGTGAATCAGCCGTATATCAGTCACAGTATCTTTAGTTCCACCTGAAGGACATAGATAACAGTGTCTGATGCACATTGCTTAGTTGTTTTGCAGATACAAAAACTGCCACCAGAGGGAAAAAGCTGACTGAATGATGACCAGACTGTAGGCATGACGTAAGCTGCTGCATCTGGCACAATTCGAAAAACTGGCCTCGGGAAAATGGGAGCAAACCGACCCTGGAGCTGAAGATTAACTTCACTTAAAATAATCAAGACGATGCTGACCAGGCCACCGCACGACCAGTTTCAGGACGCCTGTCGGAGCCAACTCTGCTGAGCAGCACAGAGCCCCCACCTGCACGCCCTGGAGCTTAACTTTAAAACCCTTGCCCCTGATCAGCAGCTCGGAGATGGTTTGGGGAGACACTAGTCTGACATCTCGCCAGGTTGCTGGCTTCCTGAATAAAGCATCTTTTTTTTCCCACCAACACTTGTCTCTTGAACGTTGACTTCCGAATGATGAGTAGCCCAACCTGAGTTCGGTTTTGGCCCCAGCCGGTAACAGTCATGGTGTATAACGTGCTGCTGGATTCAGTTTGCTAGAATGTACTGAGGATTCTTCATCTATATTCATACGGGATAGTCGTCCGTGCTTTTCTTTGCTGGTAGTGTCTCTGTCTGACTCTGGTGTCTGGATGATGCTGACCTCACAGAATGAGTTAAGAAGTGCTCCCTCCTCTTCAGACTTTCGGGAGCATTTGAGAAAGATTACCGGCTGCTGTCTGCAAGGCTGCCGCCGAGCTTGGACGTGAGGGATGGAACCAAGGTATTTAAAGTGCCGCAAAGCTCTGTACTGAAATTCCACTATTTTCTTCTTGACTAAGCACCCCTCTGATTTCTGCAAGCTTTTTACTACTTTCCAGAGTCTGAAAATGTTGCTTCTGATAATTTTTGCAAGTTTTTTCCCTGCTCTTGTGGAGGGATGGGCTTCTGGAATTCCCTACCCCACCATTTTCTGTGTAGTTCCTCACAACTAGAACAGAAATTCCTGGTACTCGAAAGGCCAACCCTCGCACATTGATAGGAGGCGGCTGCAGCTCTGGAATGTTCTACATCATGGTAAGTGTGTGAGCTACATGGGTGCATCCAGCTTTCAAAACTGAACAGCTAAAATTTGCATGTATCAGTGAAGATAAATGCCAGCTAAGAAGTGTAAAAACAATAAAATGAGGGTAAAGAATGACAAAATGACAAAAGAATGACAGACGACAAAATGGCAGAGTGTTGTTAACTGTGTGAGGGCACATGGAGGCCTGGCCCAAGTCCAGCTCTCAGTGGGGCCCCTGGGCAATGGGTGCCTGGCCCCGCCCAGCAGGCATTGCCTGCCCGGGGGTGGAACGGGGATGGAAGGGAGTGGTGCTCGGCATGTCCTCACACGGGGTCAGTGGCTTCTGCCTAAGAGCCACGGTCGTGGGGTTGGCTGGTGGGGACTCTGGAATTGCTCCCCAGCGCCCAGCCCAGCAGGGAGGAAAATCAAAACCGATATCCCATCCTGGGAGAGCCACCTCAAAGCCTAAAGGGTGCAGGGGTGCCACCCCCACCAAACCTCCATTTCGTTCACCTGTCTGGCCCCAGACCCAGAGGGACCTGGCGGGAACTCTGGGCTGCGGCAGACCAAGCCGTGGGAAGTCCAAGTGCAGCTGCTGTGCCAGACGTACGTCAGCGGGGCCCGGGGCTGGGGGGTGCGGAGAGTGATCTGGGGAAGGCGGTCTTTCCTATCTTGTGTTTAAAGATGGACACGGCCACTCGGTGACCTCATGGCAGAACTGCCCACCATAAGAGGGTTGTGTCAGACCCACCAAGACAGAGGTTTGGGTGGAGCCAGCAGCAATGCATTCCGGCATGGACGTGGAACGTTCCAGGTCAAACAGTGCTTCCCAAGGCCCGCCCCTCTGCTCCCAGCTGGGGCTGCAGGGGGAGCACAGAGGTCTTAACAGGTTGGTCTCCAAACAAGATGCTCCTTCTGCGGCGGACGCCCTGCCACGGGCTGCGCTGGAGGCAGCTCCCACCAACCTGCAGGAGCTGATTCCGAGGGTCAAGGAATGCTTGTGCCAGTTGTGAAACACAGCTGTCGCTAAGATTAAACCATGCAGGTAAAATGGCAGAGTAGGGAACTCTGAAAGTCTACCCCCCGCGAAGTCAATGAATAAACCACCATAAGCTGTCAGAATCAACTTAAAAATTTATTGTGGTAAAGTATCCATGACATAAAATGTACAACTGTAACCTTATTAGGGCACGCAATGAAGTGTTTTTACCTATCAGCTAACTTTCCAAAATGTGGGTGAGCCTGGGAAGACAGGTAACGGCAGGCCAGCAGGAACTCACTGCTGGACTCGCCTCGTGTGTCCACACCCAGATGGCTCTGCTCCCCACTCATCAGCCAGCGCCCAGGGGAGCTGGGACACCTGGGGCTGCTCCCTGCTCCCTAACACCAGCCTGAGGTCTCCCCCTCCACCCGGGACCAAGAGGGCGCTCGGCCACCGGCCCTGGGAGCCCAAGAGAGAAGCGTGAGTTCATTCGATTAAACGTCAGCTCAGCAGAGGCAGAGGACGAGGGGCTGCCAGGGCCAGCTTCATAACAAGGCCCACACGGATCAGGAAATACCCCCAAGTTTGGCCGTCTGAGTCGCCTTCCACGCCTGTGAAAACGTAGGCAGGACGCCCTGAACTCGACCTGAGCGGGGGAGTGTCAGGAAGCGACAGAAGCCAAACGCCCCCTTCTTCCAGGCACGGCTGTTCAGTCCCTCGTGGGCTCCTTCAAACTGGGTTCAGATCCCATCGGGAGGATGGCTGAAGCACCGCCATCCCTTCAAGGTTGGATTAGTTCCAGTGCTGGCCCTCGTCTCCCTCACCTCTGATCTGGGCCAGTGTGCACCAGAACCAGAGCACAGGCCCCTTCGGCACAGAATTCAGCCCGACCTGACGTGCTGGTGTGGACCCCCATCCCCTGAGCGCTGCCCCTGGTTCTCTGTCACGGGCCTCGGAGACCAGGCGGGGATGAGAGCAGAGGTTGCCATGGCGTCTGGGTCTCTCCCACGCTGTCCCTTGGGCCTTTCCGGCGGGTGAGGGAGCCCTCTCGGTCCTGTCTGAGGCTTGAAGGACCCCCAGCCTGTCCTGCCCCAGCCCCAGTCAGGGCCAAGTCTGGCCCGAGCTGCTCCCTGAACTCCGCCTCTCCTCGTACGTTGCCCCACGGGCCTCTGCTGCTTTCCTACCTGGAGGCATGGCAGAAATTCTTCTCGTCGTGTGGTTTTCTGTGGACTTAGGATCAGTTGATCTGTGCACCAGTCAGTGGTGACAGACGGGAAAAAGGAAAAAACTGCTCTAACCAATCCATACATTGAAGTCTAAAAAGTCACATTACAGAACTCTTTGTCTTTAGAAGACTGTTATCTGCACCCCGCACAATTTTATTTTTGAATGATTCCCCACCACACTTCCATGATAAAAACTTGTGTCTACATGAGGGACAGAGTGGTCTTGAGAGGGTGGTCTTGGCCCCATCAAGTAGACCAGGAGGCTCCCCAGGTAGGAGGCCCATGATGTCGGCAGAGAGCCTCCTCGGAAAGCAGGGGGTTTGTCTGGCAGGACCCCCGTGGGTGCTCAGGCCCACCCAGCGGCCCGAGGACACACCTGCAGGAACACGCCGGCCAGAGGCAGATGAACCTGGGAGCCTGACCCTCACCGCGCACACTGTGGTCCCAGACTGGCCTGGTCCCCGACAGGAGTGTGGCGCCAAGAATGGACCTGCTCTGCGGAAAGAAGACTCCACAGGGTCTACATGGCGAGGTGGCATTCACGCAGCAATTTCCAGACGCCGAGATGGCAGGGCCCTGGGGCAACAGGCGAGAGTCCCCGGGAGCTGGGGTGGGCTGGTGAGCGATGGCCGCAGCCACAGCCCGCGCCTGGCCGTGGCTCCCCCTGACTCTGGGCCTGACTGGGGGACATTTTTGGGCCAATGGAAAATCAACATCAACAAATGCGAAGCTAGCAGTGTCTTGAAATGTGTTTGCACGCTGCGCGCTGGCTGCAGGAAGAAGCTCCAGCCCTGGGGTGAAGCCCAGACGCGGACCCACCGCCCTGAGCCGGGAGTAAGGCCCCGTGTCCCGGCCCAGTGCTGCCCAGGTGTCTGTAGGGGAAATTATTGCACCACAGCAAGCTAAAACCACGGTTAAAAATGGAGGATAAAATGCAGCAGTAGATTAAAACGTGAAAAGGGAGAACACAGGGCTTCCCTGGTGGCGCAGCGGTTAAGAATCCGCCCGCCAATGCGGGGGACACGGGTTCGAGCCCTGGTCCGGGAAGATCCCACATGCTGCGGAGCAACTAAGCCCGTGCGCCACAGCTACTGAGACTGCGCTCTAGAGCCCGCGAGCCACAACTACTGAAGCCCGCGCGCCTAGAGCCCATGCTCCGCAACAAGAGAGGCCACCACAATGAGAAGCCCGCACATGGCAAGGAAGAGTAGCTCCCGATCACCACAACTACAGAAAGCCTGTGAGCAGCAATGAAGACCCAACACAGAGAAATCCAGAGAACAAGGAGGGGGATCTTGCTTTTATGGGCAAAAGGGGGAGCTGGGCGGGGCTGTGATAACCAGAGCCCATTGGAGGAGCTGGGGGTCCGGAGTAAGGAGGCTTCCCGTGGGCTGGGCCGCTGCAGTCTCTGATTGGCTGGGCTGCCGTGGGAGGAGAGAAGTTTCCTTCCTCCTGCCGGATGGTCAGTAGAGATGCCTTCCTGTGGGGGGCGTGCAGGGGGACGTCTCTTCCTGTTTGGAGTAGTTGACATGTATTGAGGGCGTGAGAGCGTCCTCTGCAGGCCTGTCCTGACTCCAACTTTAGCTCAGTTTCCTTAATTAATTCCACACCCCATTCCTTGCTTCAATTTAACCCAACCCTGGGTTGGAAAAACAAGATATATACTGTAAGATACACTGAGGGGCAACCAATGTAAATCGGGCTTTTTATCAGCTTTTTGACACACCCGTACCTTGAGTTAGTCTTGATTGAATGGTGCCAACGCCTTTATACCGACCCGTGGGTCTACAGGTGCTACAGCTCACGAGTGCACCCCAGCTGCTCCTTCACATGTGGACGTTTTGGCAGCAGTGTCTGTGCTTGGGCAAGTCTTTGATTTGACAGCTGGAGGGTAAAAGGGCAGTGTGCTCTCGCTGTATTTGCCATTCCATTTTCTCTACAGAACAGATCAAAAGCCTCTTGTTGGTCACCCCATCAAGCTTCCATAGCACCTTAATCAGAAACTTCTAGGAGGCACCCATGGCTCCAGGTTTGCCTCCATAGGGAGAGCTTTTTTCCCCCTGGGTCAATGAAAACATGATTAGAAGCCTGTGCCCAACACCTGGAGTTCTGGCTGCTTCCACAGCAAAATAGTACCAGCTGTGGGGGAGCAAAATCTGCCATCTCAAAATGTGTCTCTTCGGCATAAGGATTAATTTAGGCTGACTATTTGTAAAAAACAAACAAACAAAAAAAAAAAACAACAGAAGACTCAGGAAGTTTTTATTGTTACCCTTCATAACTGCCTAAGATAATTTAGATAAAAACTTGTTAGAGACCAGAGTCCACTCTGTGTCCCAAAGTTCCTGCTGGCCCAACAAACATTCATTTACCAAACATTTGCTTTTCTATCTTCAGGTCAACTGCCTTCCTCCCGTTTCAAGTCCCAAACCCCTACCTCAACATCTCCCCTTGTCTTTAGCTGAAGATGGTATTTAAGGCGAGGGTTTTGGCCTTTTTGGTGGTGATTCAGTTCTCCCGGGTCTCTCCACGTATACATGTTATTAAACTTTTGTGTGATTTTTCTCCTGTTAATGTCTCATGTCAGCTTAATTCTTAGACCAGCCAGAAGAACCTAAAAGAGTAGAGGGAAAGTTCTTCCCCCCAGCAGTCCCAGCCAATGTGACCCGTTGCAGCTCAGACCATGGGAACCATCACCACCCTATTGGCCACTTTTCTCCAGTGGACTTTTCCTTCAAAGCAGTCCCTCCGACAGGCCTCCATTTTCTCTGTGAGGTAACATTCCCCTCCTTGTTTCCCAAATATGCTTATAGTTTCCGCTGTAGCTTACTTGTCCTGAATTACAATTATCCGCTATTCCTAAATAAATCCATTTTGCTGGTAAAATAACCGGCTCTTTTCAGGCAGTCTGAAGGGAGTGGAGTCCTGGCCACGGGGCTGAGCTGCCCCTGCCCCTGACAAGCGGGCACCGGCCCCACAGCCCAGGAGCCGCCCTGCCAGCACCCCAGCTGCACCCCAAGTCCTGTGAGAAGGGGGGCGGGAGGGAGGGGGGAACGACGGGGCTTCGCAAATATGCAGGCCCTGGGCTCCCAGCTGCCGCCAGACGCCCTGGACCCCGGGGTCTCCCACCACAGCTGCCTCCTCAGGTCACGCGGGGCCCGGTGTCCCCGCTCCCGGGAGCCCTTGGGAGACCATGGGAGGCTCCTTTGGGGCAGGCCACCCAGGCTGCCGGGTGCTGACCTGCAACCAGGAAGGACCCAAACCAGCCTGGAGCAGGGACTCCGGGCCAGGAAGGCCAGTGCCTTTCCGAGGGGAGGGCGGTGCACTGAGGGGTGGGCTGTGGGCCAGGGCTCGCTCTGGGGGCTGGGGTGTGGAGGCTGAGTGAGGGTCTGGGAGGGGCCCCGCGTGGGGACAGCGGGGCTGCAGCAGGCTTGGGCCTGAGACCCCCAGGCTGGGGAAGGGTCCCGGGGCCCGACCACACCCCTAAGTAGGGAGGTGGGGTGGCCGAGACAGGGCCTGGCTCGGGTGTGAAGGGAAGCACAGTTCATTACTCCAAATGTGCCTCTTTGCCATATTGATTATTTTAAGCTGGTTATTTTTAAGCAGTAGGACACTGGGAGGAGCTCTGAAGCTGAGTAGAAGCCAGCCTTTTGAGAGACATTTACATGTACAAGGGAGACCTCCATGTAAGTGTGTCTCCTCTTGTACAGGGATGAGGGGGACGACCACATTTCTAGCAACTCTTGTGGATGGAGAAGCTCTGCAGGAAACCTTACCCTTACTTGTGTGCTTTTCCTTGTCACCTCCCAGAGGGGCCTCTCTTCCCCACCCCCAACACCTTCTGTCTTAGCTGGAGGTGGCATTTAAGGTGGTGGCTTCAGCATTTCGGGGAGTCACTCAGTTTTCCTGGGTCTCTCCCATGTACACAGGAGGTATGCGTGTTATTAAACTTTTATTTGTTTTTCTCCTGTTAAACTGTCTTTTTATTACAGTGGGGTCTCAACCAAGAACCTGGGAGGGTAGAAGGAAAGTCTTCTGCCCCTTCCAGCCTCTGGGACGGGAAGCTCCCTCCAAGCCCTCAGCCTTCCTCCCCCTCACGCTGGTGTAACCTGACACTCAGCGGTTCTCATCCCGCCTCCTAGGACCAGCCCATCCCCAATTCCCCAACTTCCAGGAAAAGGAAACTTCAGTGAAATCGAAACTACTGGGGAAAGGGAGGGCCCCTGAGAGAGTCCAGGCACCTGGACCACAGCTGCCTCATCCCCACCATGAGCCGCACATCCCAACCCTTCTTCAACGGTGCCCACAGCGGGGTCCTCCCAAGCTATGAGATGATGAAAGAGGAGCACGAGGTGGCCGTGCTGGGGGCTCCCCAGAGCCAGGCCCCCGTGACCACCACGGTGATCAACATCCGCAGCGAGACCTCGGTGCCCGACCACATCGTCTGGTCCCTGTTCAACACGATCTTCATGAACTGGTGCTGCCTGGGCTTCGTGGCATTCGCCTACTCCGTGAAGGTGGGTGGGCGCCTGGGGTGTTCTCCAGGGAAGTGTGTGTGAGCCTGGAGAGGCCCCCCTGCCTGGCCGGCACGTGGGGTGTGGAGAGCCCTTGTGTGTATTGTTCTGTGTGTGTGTGTGTGTGTGTGTGTGTGTGGCTTGGGGGATCATTCCCAATGAGAGTTCACGGCGAAGCTGCAGGGGCGCACATGGGGATGGGGGCTATGTCTCCACCACCCCAGGAAGTTCCCCTTCCCAGCCTTGTGAGAGAAGCTACATGCTTCACACTTCGGATTCAGACCTCGAGTCTGGTCCAGAAAAGACAAAGGTACTGAAAGGACACTGACCCCTGGTGGGGTGAGTGGCCAGCAAAGGGGCCAGAGCAGAGGGAGGGTGAGCCCTGGGGCCTCCTGGAGAGGCTGAGAGTCTGTGAGGAAGCAGATCGAGGCCCCAGAAGGGGAGGGGGGCCCACCGGGCACTGTCCTGCTTGGGCTCCAGGGAACGGGCAGGGGTGGGTCCCCATCTGGGTGAATGGGCCTTGGGGGAGCAGCAGGGGAGGGCCTGAGTCACAGCACATGGCTGTCACCTGGCCCGGCTCCAGGTCCCCCTCACCGTCTCTTCTCCCCCAGTCTAGGGACCGGAAGATGGTGGGTGACGTCATTGGGGCCCAGAGCTATGCCTCCACCTCCAAGTGCCTGAACATCTGGGCCCTGGTCCTGGGCATCTTTCTGACTATTGGATTGATCATTCTTCTGGTGTTTGTTTACCTGAAAGCCTACCAGATGGCTTTACAGATGGCGAATAATGGAGGCTACTAGCCGCTGGACACGGAGGCAACCCAGTTCCCCCACCGTCCACGGCCGGCCCTGCACCTGGGGCTGTGTACCCGCCCCCACCCCCCACCCCTTTATACAGCAGTTTATGGAGACAGAGCTGTCGACAGCTGAATTCAATAAAGTGCACTCATCTGTGAAGGTGCTGTGATGTCCCCGGGGAGGGGACACTGCTGTGAGTCCCCGGTGGCCTCGGGGAAGCACAGAGCGCTCCGCTGTGGGCTGACAGCAGAAGTCCAGAGCAGAGCTGGTGACCCTGCCCCGGTCGACAGAAACCCCCAGAGGAAAGACCACTCCCTCCCACGCAAACGTGGCCGCCCTGCTGGGTGGCAGCGTCTCACAGACACTGGGGACCCGAGCCTGGGCTGCACACGGGGAGGTGGGGACCCGCCTCAGCCCAACGCAGGGAGAGACACCCCAGGCAGGCAGGTATTTCTGTCTCTGAGCCCCAGAGGGAGGGGGCGCGGGGGACGCACCCCGCCGGCTGACCCACTGCGCCCTGCACGGTATCCCAGGTGTGCTGTGCGTCACCCAGGAGAGGCTGGAGGAGTCCAGGCAGCCCGAGGCTGGTGCTGGGGCAGTGACCCCTTCCCCACAGGCCCCTCGGGGATCCAGGCTCTTCTGGGCTCCCTCACTGGGCTGAGGTCCAGTCCTGTCCGGCTCTCATTGAATTTCACAGCACTCTTCACGGTGGATTTCCTTCTGTCCTGGCACCTAGGACTATAGACACCAAACCCTCACGAGGCCCTACCTCGGGGGCTATGTAGGCTGGGGTCCTCCCTGGAGGACGGTGACTCAGACGAGGTCGCCCGCTCTCTCTTGGGTCCCACATGTGAGCTCGGCAGGCTCGGCCCCAGGGACGCTGGGTCCCAGAGGAGGGGAGGCTGGCAGACCCGCCTCTCTGAGTCCAGGAAGGACACTCTCCCAGGCAGGGGGCGGGGGGACAGATGCGTGACCCCAACCCCCCACACCCCCGACCCCGGCTGGCCGACTAGGCGCGTCCCACGTTCCCCTGTCGGGCGGACAGCGGTCACGAAGGGTGGTGGCACTGAGTGTAACCCCGTCACTCTTCACGGATTCGGGGTGAGGGTCCTGCTAGGTGGGAGACCAGCTGGTGCAGGCAGCCAAGATCCCGTGGTCTGGAGCTTCCGAAAATCCACAGGAGGCCCGAGGCATCAGCAGGGGAGCTGAGGGTCCTTCGACGGTGCCGGGCGTGGACTGCTGGGCCATGAGCAGCCTAGTCCTCGGGGCCACCCAGCTCTGGTTCCGGTGTGGGCGGCCACAGTGTCCTGGGTCACCTGTGGGTGGGCGATGCTGGTTGGGGTGGGGGACCTGGGCTGGGCGGAGAGCGTCCAGGGAGCTGAGAGGATGCAGAGCTGGGAGGACACAGACCTGGGAGGGTGTGATCTGGGAGGACAAAGACCGGGGGGACCAGAGCTGGGAGGACACAGTGGGAAGACACAGAACTGGGACGTCAGAGCCCTGGGCAGGGCTGCACAGGTGGGCCGGCAGCAAGGGTGAGAGGCGTTTCTGGTCCTTTCTCCCAGTAGCCCTCAGCAGAGAAGTCTCTGTTATCGCTTTGCCTGGAGTCTGGCCTGGAGGAAGTCTGACGTTAGGATTCCTGAAGATGCCCTGCCCGGGTTTGGTCCTGAGGGAGTGAGGGCAGAGCAGGACAGATGTGCTCCTGGTGGGGACGAACATCTCTCCTGGCCTCGCCCCTGGCCCCCTTCCTGAGCGCTGCTGGTCCGGGAAGCTTCCACGTGCCCAGCCCACCCAGCAGGGGTCTGAGTCGCTGGGCAGCGCCCCCTGCCTGACTCCAGGGCTTTACTGGCTGCTGGCCCCTCCTCACCTTGGAGTCAGTCCTTCCCAATGCAGAGGGGTAGGTCAGCCAGCCTCCCCTCCTCCAGGACTTCCTTGGGGCTGTCCCCTCCCTGCTCACGTGTGACAGACCCCAGGGGAGAGGGGCTCCCTCATGGCCACCCTGGGACCCCAGCCCCTCGGCCATCTCCTGGAGCCAGGGGACTGCAGCTGGGGACAGATAAAGGGGCGTGGGTGCGGGTCAGGAGGGGATCCACAGCTGGGGTCGGGTGTCAGGGGACGAAGGGGAGGCTAGGGCCACCCCACCTCACACCGCACCTGCCCAGCTGGTTGTGGGCAGGGTCTGCCCTGGGGCACCCCAAGTGCCCACACATCTGGAGGCCTGACAGAACCAGGGATGGGGGCTGATTTCCAGGGCAGGGCAGGGGTTTCTCCTCCTCCTGGGGGCTGTCTGTGCAGCGGTGGCCCGTGCACTCTTGTAGCCTTCCTGAGCTGACGGGGTCCTACGAACAGCAAAGCGGAGGCACATGTCAAAGGGTCTGAAAGGGAGCAGGGGAACCACTGCGGACCTGGAATTTGCACACGTCCTGGCCGCCCTGGGACCACCTGGAACCTGTTGTCTTTACTCCCTGGAAACCTCAGTTTAGCAGCCAATCAGCTGCCGACATGTGACCCAATGCCTGCTAGCACTGATCCCGCTTTGTAAAACAACCCCTGTAACTTCTCTGGAATGTCTTTGTTGTGTTTAGAACCCCCCAGCACTTGTACTTTCCTCGCAGCACGTTTGACCTGCTACTGGAATCTGCACTTCTCCGATTGCAAATCCTAAAACTCCAAATAAACTATTTTCTTATTTGCCGGCTTCCGAGCGTTTTTGTTTGTTTGTTTTGTTTTGTATTTTGTCAACAGGGCCAAGGGTGTTCTGGACCCAGCATGACCCTTCCCCAGAGGAAGCCACCACCCCAAACCCCTGTCCAGTTGCTGCTGCCCCAGCTTGAGGCCAAAAACAGGCAAGGCCTGAGGACTTGTCAGGTCCCCCTCAGAGCAGCAGAGCAGATGGGACAGGGGGCGGTGGGCTCAGTCTCAAGGGCAGGCTGGGACTCTCAACGGGGCCTCCTCCCCAGGTCAAAACACAGCACCCTCACATACAAATGCTTTATTTTATTCAACTGTGGACAGACGCGTGTATAAACTGCAGTGAAGAGGGGTGACTGCCTCAGGCTGCCGGCAGCTACTAGTAGCCGCCATTGTCCTTTATGAGCTGGGAAACTGCTTGAAAAATCATCAGGGAGCCAGTGGCGAAAATAATGATGAAGACGATCGTCAGAAGGAGGCCCAGGACCAGGGCCCAGATGTTCAGGCACTTGGCGGTGGAGGCATAGCTCTGGGCCCCAATGACATCGCCCACCATCTTCCGGTCCCTAGACTGGGGGAGAAGAGACGGTGAGGGGGACCTGGAGCCGGGCCAGGTGACAGCCATGTGCTGTGACTCAGGCCCTCCCCTGCTGCTCCCCCAAGGCCCATTCACCCAGATGGGGACCCACCCCTGCCCGTTCCCTGGAGCCCAAGCAGGACAGTGCCCGGTGGGCCCCCCTCCCCTTCTGGGGCCTCGATCTGCTTCCTCACAGACTCTCAGCCTCTCCAGGAGGCCCCAGGGCTCACCCTCCCTCTGCTCTGGCCCCTTTGCTGGCCACTCACCCCACCAGGGGTCAGTGTCCTTTCAGTACCTTTGTCTTTTCTGGACCAGACTCGAGGTCTGAATCCGAAGGGTGAAGGATGTAGCTTCTCTCACAAGGCTGGGAAGGGGAACTTCCTGGGGTGGTGGAGACATAGCCCCCATCCCCATGTGCGCCCCTGCAGCTTCGCCGTGAACTCTCATTGGGAATGATCCCCCAAGCCACACACACACACACACACACACACAGAACAATACACACAAGGGCTCTCCACACCCCACGTGCCAGCCAGGCAGGGGGGCCTCTCCAGGCTCACACACACTTCCTTGGAGAACACCCCAGGCGCCCACCCACCTTCACGGAGTAGACGAATGCCACGAAGCCCAGGCAGCACCAGTTCATGAAGATCGTGTTGAACAGGGACCAGACGATGTGGTCGGGCACCGAGGTCTCGCTGCGGATGTTGATCACCGTGGTGGTCACGGGGGCCTGGCTCTGGGGAGCCCCCAGCACGGCCACCTCTTGCTCCTCCTTGAGCATCTCATAGCTTGGGAGGACCCCGCTGTGGGCACCGTTGAAGAAGGGTTGGGATGTGCGGCTCATGGTGGGGATGAGGCAGCTGTGGTCCAGGTGCCTGGACTCTCTCAGGGGCCCTCCCTTTCCCCAGTAGTTTCGATTTCACTGAAGTTTCCTTTTCCTGGAAGCTGGGGATTTGGGGATGGGCTGGTCCTAGGAGACGGGATGAGAACCACTGAGTGTCAGGTTACACCGGCGTGAGGGGGAGGAAGGCTGAGCGCTTGGAGGGAGCTTCCCGTCCCAGAGTCTGGAAGGGGCAGAAGACTTTCCTTCTACCCTCCCAGGTTCTTGGTTGAGACCCCACTGTAATAAAAAGACAGTTTAACAGGAGAAAAACAAATAAAAGTTTAATAACACGTATACCTCCTGTGTACATGGGAGAGACCCAGGAAAACTGAGTGACTCCCCGAAATGCTGAAGCCACCACCTGAAATGCCACCTCCAGCTAAGACAGAAGGTGTTGGGGGTGGGGAAGAGAGGCCCCTCTGGGAGGTGACAAGGAAAAGCACACAAGTAAGGGTAAGGTTTCCTGCAGAGCTTCTCCATCCACAAGAGTTGCTAGAAATGTGGTCGTCCCCCTCATCCCTGTACAAGAGGAGACACCCTTACACAGAGGTTTCCCTTGTACATGTAAATGTCTCTCAAAAGGCTGACTTCTACTCAGCTTCAGAGCTCCTCCCAGTGTCCTACTGCTTAAAAATAACCAGCTTAAAATAATCAATATGGCAAAGAGGCACATTTGGAGTAATGAACTGTGCTTCCCTTCACACCCGAGCCAGGCCCTGTCTCGGCCACCCCACCTCCCTACTTAGGGGTGTGGTCGGGCCCCGGGACCCTTCCCCAGCCTGGGGGTCTCAGGCCCAAGCCTGCTGCAGCCCCGCTGTCCCCACGCGGGGCCCCTCCCAGACCCTCACTCAGCCTCCACACCCCAGCCCCCAGAGCGAGCCCTGGCCCACAGCCCACCCCTCAGTGCACCGCCCTCCCCTCGGAAAGGCACTGGCCTTCCTGGCCCCGAGTCCCTGCTCCAGGCTGGTTTGGGTCCTTCCTGGTTGCAGGTCAGCACCCGGCAGCCTGGGTGGCCTGCCCCAAAGGAGCCTCCCATGGTCTCCCAAGGGCTCCCGGGAGCGGGGACACTGGGCCCCGCGTTACCTGAGGAGGCAGCTGTGGTGGGAGACCCCGGGGTCCAGGGTGTCTGGCGGCAGCTGGGAGCCCAGGGCCTGCATATTTGCGAAGCCCCGTCGTTCCTTCCTCCCTCCTGCCACCCCCCATTTGACGTTCTGACCAAGGAGCTTAAGGGGCAGCATGGAGGGGCCTCGGGAAGGGGCAATGCCTCCACTGCCCAGAGCCTTCCTGAATTACACGCTTTCCTCTTACTGACTCTGTCCACCCCCACGGCAAGATGGTGCCCTCGGAGCAGAGAGCGGTGTGCGTCTTGCGGTGAGGCCGGTGCGGTGACTCAGGGGCAATGGCCGCTGTGCTGCTTCCCGGTCACAAGGAAGTAACGCGCATAGTAGGCCTGGCCCCTGACCCGCCTCTCCCGCAGCCCCCTCCATGCCGACGTCCATCGGGCTCCCTCCAGCCCCTCCTGCTCTGCCGTCCCCCACCCAGGGCAGGGTGGCTGCCTTTTCTCCGGGAGCTTCCGCGTCCCCTGTGCCCTCCTCCTTGTCAGGCTGGGGGAATGAACTGGGTGCCCCCCTCCTGCTGCCCCACCTGGGGGGCCTCCCCGCCAGCTGCCACTCCTCCAACAGCCTCCAGGGTGGCTCTGCTCCATAGCGGCCACCAGATCCGGGGACATGGCGAGTTCCAGCGGAGAAAAGCTGTGTGCATAAGTCTCATATCAGACTTTGAAAGCTTGTTGAGAAAAAAAGAATTTTTGTTAAGATATAAAATATTTCATCAATAATACCTTTCATGGGGCTTCCCCGGTGGCACAGTGGTTAAGAATCCGCCTGCCAATGCAGGGGACACGGGTTCAAGCCCTGGTCCGGGAAGATCCCACATGCCGAGGAGCAACTAAGCCCGTGCGCCACAGCTACTGAGCCTGCGCTCTAGAGCCCGCGAGCCACAACTACTGGGCCCACGAGCCACAACTACTGAAGCCTGTGCGTCTAGTCCACAACAAGAGAAGCCACCGCAATGAGAAGCCCGCGCACCGCACCGAAGAGTAGCCCCCGCTCGCTGTAACTAGAGAAAGCCTGCGTGCAGCAACGAAGACCCAACGCAGCCAAAAATAAATAAATTTATTTATTTATTTATTTATTTTTAAATAATACCTTTCATTAATTATATGTTGTTATAATATTTTCTATATATCGGTTCAAAGAAAATAGATCCTTAAAATAAATCTCACGTGTTTTTTTTCTTTCTTAACGTGGCTACTGGAATATTTTAAATTGGGTTTGCAGCTCACACTCTACTATGCTCATGCCCTGCTGATCCGTGGGCGAGAGGAAAGAGGGCCTGACCCCTTCTGCTGGCAGCGGTAGGCCCCAGCAGGGACATGTCATCTTCTGGACACCCCCCTCCACCAGCTCCCCAAATCTGAGGTCCTTTCTCCGGCGGGGCAGGGTCTCTCGGAGTCTGTTCTGGGTCCCTGCGCGGCAGGCGAGGTGGTGGAGGCGGGAAGGGATGGTACAGCTGGCCCACACTGTCCGATCCCCTTGGAAGGTGCCATTCCTCTGCAAAGTTTTAGGGGTTTTACACGACTTTTCCTAATGAATTTCCAAGGACCAATAATCAGAGGGACCGGAACAAGCTGCAACAGTTAGGGCCACCTAACTTTCTAACCACACAGGGAAATAAGATCCATGCTCCTGTGAACCTGCTCAGATTAACACGGTATAAAGCCAGATTTTTGAACATGTCTAGGATGTAGAAAGATATCTCTTCCTTTTGTTAAGCCTAGCCTCTGGAGTTTCATGAATTAACATTTTAAGGAAAAAGCAAGTCTCTACAGGGCCTCTTACTGCCCAAAATGGAGTAGAGAATAAACAGTTTTGCTTCACAGGGAAATCAGGAGCACACAGCATCCGTCTTGGCCACAGGCACTCTGACACACTGTCCTCGAGGAGGTCCCCTCTCCTGGACGCGTGAGGTCCAGCCCCTCGGCGTGGTGGTGACGCTGCAGCACCCAGCCGCAGCTGGTACACGGCGGAGGCGACAGCGGGCAGGGAGCCCGCGCTCACAGACCAGCTGCCCCGGGACTGC
Organism: Balaenoptera physalus; assembly: GCF_965194825.1. NCBI lineage: Eukaryota > Metazoa > Chordata > Mammalia > Artiodactyla > Balaenopteridae > Balaenoptera > Balaenoptera physalus. Next base: position 114,136,230 of record NC_138889.1, on the reverse strand, counting down.
AGACAATCAGGACAGACGCGAGAGCAGCCGGAGGCAGGGCCGGCGGGGACGCCGTCTTCCGGGAGTTTTCGGGGAGGCTCTGCCCCTCACACCCTCATTCCCAGTGCGCGGAGCCCGGAGCCGCGTCGCCTCCGCCAGAAGCCCGCCAACACCCCACCCCACCCCCACCCCTCCCCCACCCGAGTCCCGCAGCACCTGGGACGCGGGCGCAGCTGCGGGGTCACTCGCGGGCATCACGCGGACTCCCCACATCCCCGTGGCGGTCGCGAAGCCCGCGATGGGAGCTTCACCCTGGGCCCCGGGGGTGAGGGGGACCCGCCGCTCACGGCCGCCAGCCCACGTCGGGTGGCAGCAGGAACAGAGCTTTCTTGGCCGCCGTTAAGATCCGAGATGACTTGTCGTCAGAGCACCGTGCAGCTCGCCCTGACCGCCGCGGCGAAGCGCCGTAAACGCGGCCTCGGGCCGGGAGGCCGCAACGAAAAGCCGTGTTCCCGAGGCGGGAAAGATCCAAGCCACGTGGAGAAGCGTGGTGTGAATTTTCTGCGTCAGCCCGACTGGGGCGCAGGGCCCAGACGCTGGGTCAGAGGTTATCCTGGCGTGTCTCGGGGGTCTTTCTGGATGAGCTGCACTTTGAAAGGTGGGCTGAGTAAAGCAGAACCCCTCCACAGTGTGGGCCGTCTGTCCAACCCCTCCGAGCGCTGAGCAGGAGGAGAAGGTGGGAGAGGGGAGAAGCTCCTTCCGACCGGGGCCTGGCCTCAGGCTGGCTGCCCCGCGGCTCCCCTGGTCCCCCTCCTTATGACAAGTCCCTTCTAAGTGTACAGTGAGGAAACGGAGGGTCAGCTGGCTCCCTGTGATATTTGGAAGGCGGACCAAGAACCTAGAACCTTGTAGCCCTAGAACCCCCGGGTGCTGGCTGCCAAAGGCCCATCGCATGCTGTTCACTGTTGGCTGCGCGTTTTGGCCTCTGGGCTCAGAGAGAAGGGCTGGCGCGTGGGCAGGAACGAACGGAAATAGAGAAAGTCCAGGGCAGGGACTTGGGGGGTTAGAAGAGTGATAGCGTCTCAACCGGAAGCAGTAAAAGATACAATTACAACACTCTCGAGTTATACTCGAGTCAGGGGGCAGCTCGTCCTCCTCAGCCTGACACGCCCGGTTACCTGCCTTATGCAGGGGGAAGGTGGGCGGGAGGGGTAGGGGGTGAAAATACAAAGAAAAGCAGCAGAAACGAGAACTGTGGGAAAAGGAGCTCCAGGCGTGACTTTGACATCTGAACCTGAGTGAAATGAAGTCAAAGTTTGAAAAGTCGATTACATATATGAAAGAGTGATACTGTCCCCCCAAAAAACATCAGCCTGGACCCAAAGAGACTGTGCTGGCTCGAGACTTAAAATAACCCTGGGACCCCGACTCTCTGTGGGCGAGAAGGGGATGAGAAAGCTTTGGGGTCTCCAGTGCCCACCTCAGCACCCCGAGGACGCTGGGCCGGCGGAGGGGGCCGCCGAAGGCCATGGGAAGGGCAGGTGGTGTGACCCCGCCAGTCTAGTCCAGGAATGCATCCACCCCGGGCTGGGGTCCTCAGCACAGCCATCCGGAGGGACTTCGGGACCCCACGGCCGTGTCCACTGCCTTTCTGCTCCTCAGTTGACACTGCGGGTTTGGGGGTCTGTGATTTGGCCTTTAGCCATGCTGCTTGCCAGGAGGCGTGGCTAGGCCTCCCTTGCATCCCTTTTGATCTTTGAGGGGCTGGAGGAGACTTTGGGATGGTCCCCCGGGGGAGAGTGTATTTTGCACACAGGAAGGAGCGCCCCCAGGTCGTCCTGACCAGGTGTGAACGTGGGGCTCCTCAGTGCGGCCCAGTCCAAGCGCAGCCAGGGTGTGCGTCCCCGAGTGGCCTTCCTGCGCCTCCAACCTGCAGGTGGCACCTCCCCTGGTCCCTGCCTGACCGAGGGAAGCAGAGCCCCCGTGCCCCTCCTGGAGGTGTAGCCAGATCAGGACGTAGGGATTTGGGGTTGTCCGTTCCACAGCCTAACCCAGCCTCTCCTAAGCAATGCGTCCTTCCAGGCGGTCGCCTGCTGGCCCGCAGCTCATCCCCCACCCACGGGAGACCCTAGCCTTGCCTTCACATGCTACCCAGGCCTTTTCCTGGCAGAATTTTGATGACTTCAGAAACACAGTTACTAACAAACCCACTGCTCCCAGCGTTTCCATTTGTTGGTGCCTGATGCGTTCGGTCTGTTGTTAGGTGCATATACTTTTAACCTTTCCTTATTGTGAAATTTCACAAATACATGGCAAAATGCATGTAACATGAACGTTCTGCCTAGCAAATTGCTAAAATGCAAATGCCTACAAAACTACCAAGTCACAAGTAGCGCACTGCTGCCACCCTGCCAGTAACCGCCATGCGTGCCCCAGGAGGGTCACCTCTCTCTGGGTCATTATGCTGTGTACATTCTTGCTTTTCATACGAGGTTTAACCCCCAAGTGTGGGTTAAACTGAACCTGAGTGGAGGTTGAATCTGAACACTATGGTTTACTTCTGCCTGTTTTGAACTCATGTAAATGAAACGATGCTGTCTTCTTTGGTGCCCATAGTCCTTCACTCAGCATTACGTTCATGAGCCTCGCCGAGGTTGCAGCAGTAGTTCACTCACTCTGATTTGTGTTGTGTCCACTGTATAACTGTACCACAGCTTATCTGCTCTCCCGTCCATGGGCAGTGTCGCTTGCCGCTGGTGGCTACGAGGGACGCTGCTGCTGAGAGGGCCCCTGACCCCAAGGGTAGCCGCTCCAGGGGTTGTGTAATGCTGTCTCTTTGTGGTTTCAATTAGATTGGAGCAGTTATCTATTGCCACAATAAGGTTGCATAATGACAAACCACAAAACCTCAGTGATATATACCAATAAGCATTTGCTTTTGCCCAAGAGTCTAGGAGCTTCGGCTGACCTGGACCACCTCGGTTGGCCTTGGCCGGGCTCATCATTTTCTGCTGTCAGCTGTGGGTTGAGGGGACAATGCCAGCTCTCCTATGGGAGCCCTCATCTTCCGGGATGTCAGGCTGGGCTCGTTCTTAGGGCCACGGCAGGGTCCCCACAGAGAGCAGAGGTGTGTGAGGGGCTCTGGAGTCCGGTCTGGGAACTGGTCATGGCACTTCCTCCATTCATTAACCAGACAAGTGTAGAAGGCTGTTTGCAAAAATGGCCACAGTGGCTCCCAGCCCTGCATCCAGGACCGTTGTTGGGGTGAGGGGGGTGGGCTGGAGACTAGGGGCCACTTCTGCAATGCACCCACCGAAGAAGTTTGACACCTTTCCTTATGCTTGATGGCCATTTGCTGGCTAAAGAAATACAACCAGTGTTTGGATATGAACTTTGCATCCAGCAACTTCGCCAGACTCTCTTACTAATTCCAGTAATATCTCTACTTTGGCTGATGTTTATTGTTTTATAATTTCATCTGAAAGTGTGGATACTCAACGCTCCTTTCCTATTATTTTACATAATTTATTTTAATAAATTATGACATCACTCTGAGACCCTCAGGTGCTTTTACCTGCCCAACGACACGAGGGCCTTACCTCCCTCCTGATTATGCCGTTGTTGCCATGCTCTTTACTTTTTCATTTTCTGACAAATCAGGATGTTGTCATTGTTTGGTGCAACTACTACTTACTGACACTGACCACACACAGGTTTCGCAGCTTCTCACCCCTTCCTTCAGGCCCAGTCCATCCAGGTCGTTTTCTTCAGCGTGAAGAGCTCCCTTTAGTGGGGGCGTACTGGTGGCCAAAACCCATCAGTTTTTGTTTTCCAAAAAAAATCTTTATTTCACCTCATTCTCGAAGAGTGTTTTCACTCGGTAAAGAATTTTAGGTCAGCGCTGAAGATACCAACCCACCGTTTTCTGCTTCTGCAGTTACTATGAAGTCAGCTACCAACGAGCTGTTACTCCTTATTAGGAAATCTGGGTTTTTATCAGGCTGTTTATGATTTTGTTTACACCTTTTGTTTGCTACAGATTTACTGTGATGTGTAGAGGTGTGGATTCATTTTTATTTATTCTGGTAGAGACTCCTCGGGTTGCTTACACCTGTGGGTTAATGTCTTCCAACAGTTTTAGAAACTTCTCATCCATTGCATTTTCAGATATTGATTTTCCCCCATCTTCCACATCCTCTCCTTCTGGAACTCCAATTAAACATAGATTAAAGCTTTTCACTGTCCTCGGTATCTCTTCCTGCTGTCTGTGGTTTCCTCCACTGTCTGAATGGTTTCTTCTCATCCATCTTCTCCAAGCGAGGTCCTTGAGCAGCAGCGCTGGCCTCACCTGGGAGCAGTATTTTGAGAGATCCAGGACTCACTGCATGTTCTCTCCAGGTGTGCTCCACATGTTGTAAACCGCCCACTGAGTTCTTAATTTCTGGTACCGTATCTTGCAGTACTATGATTTCTAATTAATTCCTTTTCAGATCTGCAATGTCACTTTTTATGGCTTCCCATTCCTGCTAAAATGTTTAAGTTTACCTTTCACCTCCAAGAGCTTAGCAAGCACAGCTAGTTCATTATCTGGAAATTCCAGTACCCAGAGTTTCCGTCCTCTGTTTTTCCTGCCGATCCCCAAACAAGTTTTCTTGTCTCTTTGGGTGCCTATTTATCTTTGGGTTCTGGGTTCAGAGCTAATTTCAGGCCTGAGATGGCATCTCACCCCAGAGAGGATCCTGATGATTCTGGCAAGGAATCAGCTAAATCCAATTTCAGGGACTTCCCTGGTGGTCCAGTGGTGAAGACTTCACCTTCCAATGCAGGGGGTGTGGACTGGATCCCTGGTCAAGGAGCTAAGATCCCACATGCCTTGGGGCCAAAAACAAAAACATAAAACAGAAGCAATATTGTAACAAATTCAATAAAGACTTTAAAAATGGTCCACATCAAAAAAAAAAAATAGAAAAATAAATTCAATTTCAGAGACTGAGATTTCTCCGTATTTCTGGGTCTTTTCTTAAATTGTATCCCTTTTTGGATCTCTGTCTTTTAATTCACATAATAATTCTTCTGTTAGGACTTATTTCTGTCATATTTTTCATATTTGCTATTTGCTCTACTTTTTTGTTTCTTTTTTCATTTCTGTTGATTGTGATTTGGTGGATTTTTTTTTTCTTCTTATAACTTTTATAAGAAGATATATTCATTCATTTACTCACCAAATACTCACTAAGTAGCTACTTTGCCCAGAGCTGTGGCGGACGCGCACGTTCTGGCTGTGCCTGCTATGTGTCTGCGTGTGTCTGGCTGTGTCTGTCCTCTCCCAGCCCTGAGCGTCCAGGCCCCTGGCGCCTTTGCTCTTTGGTGTCCCTTCCTGTGGCGCTTTATCTTCCCTCCTGTCACACTGGCGTCGCCCAGAATTTTATGTGGGGTTTGTATGGCTGCACAGCCGGCACTTTTTAAATTATTATTATTATTATTTTTTTTTTTTTTGCCTGCGTTGGGTCTTCGTTGCTGCGCGCAGGCTTTCTCTAGTTGCAGCAAGCGGGGGCTACTCTTGGTTGCGGTGCGCGGGCTTCTCATTGTGGTGGCTTCTCTTGTTGCAGAGCACAGGGCTCTGGGCGTGCAGGCTTCAGTAGCTGTGGCATGCGGGGTCAGTAGTTGTGGCTCGCGGGCTCTAGAGCACAGGCTCAGTAGTTGCGGTACACGGGCTTAGTTGCTCCGCGGCATGTGGGATCTTCCCAGACCAGGGCTCGAACCTGTGTCCCCTGCATTGGCAGGAGGATTCTTAACCACTGCGCCACCAGGGAAGCCCACATCCTGCACTTTTGCCCTTTGTTCCTGCCTTTTCGTTGGTGATGGTTTGTTCCTGAAGTAGGAAAAGGCTTCACAAAGGCATTTGGCCCCCTCACTTCCTCTACGACTCATGGATTTTCCTGGGTGTGTGTTTCCTCCTTTTCAGTTCTTGCTCCAAAAATGTTATCAGTGTAGGTGTTTGGGAGGGGCACATTCTGAGGCTTTCTGGAAATATCTTTATTATATTCTTACATTTGAATAACAATTTGGCTGGATATTAAATTCTAGGTTAAATTCAGTTCTTTAAATATCACCCTGTATCTTCTTATATGATTTGCTCAGAAATCTGGTATCAATATGATTCTTGTTCCCAGGTAGGTGGTCTGTTCTTTCTCTGTAGAACTTTCTCTTCTTGGAAACTTTTCTCTGATACTCTTAAATTTCACTGCAGCATATCTAAGTGTGGGTTATTTCTCATCTTGCCTCTTTGTGGGCTGAAGCCCTTCATCTTTCTTCAGTTCTGGGAAGTTTAGCTTCGTTGTTTCCTCAAGAATATTTCCTCTCATTTCCTTTACTCTTCTGTCCCAGGACGTGAGGTACTTCTTCCCCGACACGGCTCAGCTCCCTTGTCATCCCCACCATCTGCCTCTCCCACATCACCTCCCAGGACCGCTCTAGATTGATGTCTGACACACCAACCTGCCCTTCGGGGGGGTCCATCCCTGTTTACAGCTCTGGTCATCATAAGAGTGGTAAGTCTGTACCAAGCACTGTTCTAAATGCTTCACACATATATTAATAGATTTAAACCTCATAACAACCTGATCAGATAAGTGCTGTTATTTTCCTCATTTTAGGAAAGAAGAAATGGAGGCACAGAGACATTAGGTAAACTGCCCAATGTCACACAGCTGGACAGTAGCAGAGCAGGCTTTGGCACCAAGGCAGGCTGGCTCCAGGCTCCAGCCACAATGCTACCTTCCTTATCCCACCTCTTTATTACTGATTTCAACAAGCCTAACATTGACTTTTTCCTGGCTTTGTATTTTCAAGAAATTTCAGACATATGGAAAAATTGCAAGAGTATACAGAGAGAGCTTCTGTACCTCCTCAGCCAGGTTCCCTGTGGTACCATGATCAAAACCAGGAAATTAACATTGGTACAATGCTATGGACTAAACTGAAGACCTCATTCAAGTGTCACCAGTTTTTTCACTAACATCCTTTTTCTGTTCCATGGTCCCATGTTCCACTGAGCTGTTACTTCTCCCAGCCCCCTCCAGCCTATAACAGTCTTCACTCTTGCCTTGCCCTAAAACGTTTGAAGAGTATCCGTCAGTTATTTTGTAGAATATTCCTCAGTTTGTGTCTGTGTGGTGTTTGGAATGAGGTGCTAATGACAAAAATTCAACAAAGTAAACTTGAGGATCTAATTGGCTTTGTTAAGAGATTCATGAATCAGACAGCATCACATCCAGCAACAGAAAGAAACTCCATTATAGCTGCAGAAAGAAAAGGTTTTTAAAGGTAGGAAGGGAGCAGAAAAAAGGAAATTATTAGCAAAGAATGCATTATTTTAGGCAAGGTTGCCCCCCTAAGGGGAATGGAAGGGGTCTATCAGCATATTTCCTCCTAGGACTGACCAGGAAATTCCAAATTGACTGGTTAAAAATTACTCTCCTGGGGAAGGTTGAAACTGCAGTTTGGTTGGGTGTTAAGTCTTGGTTGGCTGGTGTGGGGCTAAGCACAAATGACTCCATTTGGGGCCTGGTGTTTCTTTTTAACAGTCCCCCCTTTTGCTCAGACTCTCAGCTTAACTGGGAGACGTCACTAAAATTTAAGCCCCACTCGCAGCGGCCGCTCTGAAGTTCTTGCCGTTTCTGTGGATCCTTCATGTCATATTCACAGGTCACAATTTCAGATTCACAATTTTTAAGTCTATAATGCTCTTTGGGACTTCCCTGGGGATGCAGTGGTTGAGAATCTGCCTGCCAATGCAGGGGACACGGGTTCGAGCCCTGGTCCGGGAAGATCCCACATGTCACAGAGCAACTAAGCCCGCGAGCCACAACTACTGAGCCTGCGCGTCTGGAGCCTGTGCTCCGCAACGGGAGAGGCCGCGATAGTGAGAGGCCCGCGCACGGCGACGAAGAGTGGCCCCCGCTCGCCGCAACTGGAGAAAGTCCTCGCACAGAAACGAAGACCCAACACAGCCAAAAATAAATAAATAATAAATAAATAAATAAATAAACCCAAAGTTTAAAATAATAATAATAATGCTCTTTGTTCCTTTTTTTTTTATATATAAATTTATTTATTTATTTATTTTTGGCTGTGTTGGGTCTTCGTTTCTGGGCGAGGGCTTTCTCCAGTTGCGGTGAGCGGGGGCCACTCTTCGTCGCGGTGCGCAGGCCTCTCATTACCGCGGCCTCTCTGGTTGCGGAGCACAGGCTCCAGACGCGCAGGCTCAGTAGTTGTGGCGCATGGGCTTAGTTGCTCCGCAGCATGTGGGATCTTCCCAGACCAGGGCTCGAACCCGTGTCCCCTGCATTGGCAGGCGGATTCTTAACCACTGCGCCACCAGGGAAGCCCTTGGTTCCTTTTTTTGATAGTCCAGTCTTAGGAAGATCATTTGCTCAGTGGTCAGCAGCTGCGAACATGTATTTAAAGCCTTTGAGAGGACATGGAACACCAGGGAGATTACTATGATTATTATAAGCAGGAGTATTTCCGGTGTCTGCAGGGCACTTTGGAGCTTGGTCCCTAAGACCCAAACGAATCAAAATCACATAAATCAAAGACCCATGGAAGAAGTCACCTTTTTAAGCCACGCGGTTTGCTCAGTGAACTTATGTAACTGAGTTTCAACCTCCCCAGAAGTGGGAACCTGGGTGGGCGGGTGGTGATGGCCATGCACAGACACCTCCTGGCTCAGCTCGAAGGTAATCAGGGGCTGTCCAATTACCAAGAACGACACTGCCCGGAGAGTCTAAGGATGCTTGTTGGGCAGCTATTGACCCAACAACAGATTCTGCAATATCTTCAAGCATTGAGGAGAGGTTTCTGACCACATCCTCATTTACATTTACTCCTAACCAGGGAGGTACGAATTCTGACTCATGAAGTCCTCCTGGTAGGTCCTTCCTAACTACAGTGTGAATCCAGGGGAGTCACCAATGAGGGGTCTTAGTTTGTGGAAAGCTAAGGGCACAGTTACGTAACCTAAGAGGCACTCTCTGGCTGTGTGCCAGCCATCTGGACAACCAAAGACCCAGGAAGAATGATAACCATCACAGACAGAGATAAACCCAGACCGTTCCCATTAGGGCACATTGTTCATGGATTTGTTCACAGGAATTGCTGGCTGTGTTTACCCGTTTAAGCCAGGGGTCAGCCAGATTTTTAGCACATGTGGTAAGAAATCTCCTAGTCTGAAATGAGGAGTCATTCTGAATATCTTGCAAATATGAGTGCTGCTGGAGGGATCTCTTAGTTGGTGGGGGATGCAAAAGTGCTAAGATTTATTTAGGTATTTGTGTCTAATTGGGAAAGTACAGTTATAACTGGAGAATGGTTAAAAACAAGGCACAGGTGTTCTGGCATAAGGTAACACAGAAGAACAAACCTGACTCCATATCAGATCTGTTCCTTTAGCTCTAATGTTTGTGCTCTGTTGCCTGTTATTAGTCATGCTGGCTCTGCATCCTGCCTCCTCAAACACTAAGTGAATGTTGCCTTGGGAACTCCCTGGAGGTCCAGTGGTTAGGACTCTGCGCCCTGACTGCCGAGGTCATGGGTTCAATCCCTGGTTGGGGAACTAAGATCCCTCAAGACAAGCAACATGGCCAAAAAAAATTTTTTTTTCAATTTTTTTTAATTAAAAAAATAAAAGAATGTTGCCTGTAGCCTAAGATATACATAATATATGAGCCTTGAGCCTTCCTCAAGGCTCTGCCTCCCAGGCTTGAACTTTAAAGGCGTAACAATTTTTCATTCATAAAGAGATAAAAAGTTGCCGAACAGAGAATAACACTTGTCTTGTTGGAGGGTTATGGAAACATTGTGACCAGACCTACACAGGCAGCTGCAAGAACAAAGCATTTTCACATCCCCTCCAAGGTCTGGAAGAAGTTTGCAACAGCCAGCCGCACCCCGCCTCCCCTTTTAGTATAAAAGAAACCCGAATTCTAACTCAGGGAAGGTGGTCCTTTGGGACACGAGTCTGCCATCTTCTCCATCTGCTGGCTTTCCAAATAAAGTCACCATTCCTTGTCCCAACCCCTCGTGTCTTGATGTGTTGGCCTGTCGTGTGGTAAGCAGTATGAGATTGGACTCAGTAACAGTAAGAGTTGAATTCAATAAGAGATTTCTAAGGGGTCAATTGTAGTTTGCGGTGACATTTGGAAGAGAAGAGAAACTGGCCTCAGGGAGGACCAGGGGTCTCCAGCATCATGGATGGGTCAGAATCTTTGATGACGGAGCCAGCCGTCTAAAAGGCCACCCCCTTAGCAAAGCCCGGGAGATACAGATGAGGGTGACACCTGTAGCTATAACCGAGTCCAAGCTCGCACGACAGGCCAGTGAGTTGAGAGACAAGGTGTTGGGGAAGAATAGCGACTTTATTCAGAAGCCAGCAAACCGAGGAGATGGCAAACTAATATCCTAAAGAACCATCTTAATTCAGGCTTCTTTCATGCCAGGGAAGGGGGAAGCGTGCAGAGGTGAGGTCAGGAAGCAGAAGAGGCTGCAGCCCAACGTCTTTGTTCTTGGTCAGTTGACTCCGGTTGACATTAACCTGGTCTGGTCATGATGTTCCTTCAGGGAAAGATAAGACAAATGTTAATTTTTCTTGTTCATACTTCCTTATCACCATGGGGGTTTCTTTGAAAGGGGGCTGTCACATACACCCCAAGCTGTGGGCAAGATTCCTTTAGTGACTAACATGTGTATGTGCAGGGCTGAGCAGAGGCTTATGACTCAGCGGTTAAAGGAGCAGAAGGGGGGGATGTCCAGATTCCACAAACAAGAGGCAGGCAAGGGCTTAGTTCCTGAAGAACAAAGAATTCTGTCAGACTGTTGTGCACATCCCTTGAGGAGAAGCTATGACTCTGTTTTATCCTGAACTATTGTCATTACTTTTCTCATTTAACTGCTTTTCCTCTGTTTCTGCATTCCCTCACTTCCGTAATTAGGAACTGCCTGTCCCTGCTCTTTGGAACTCAGGGAGGGCCTGGGAGACCAAAGCCTTTTTCTACAAACAAGAAACAGGAGGACACAAAGGGGTTTTTGTACTTGGAAGGGCCCCACAGGACCCTGCTTAGTTCCAATCCCCCCTTTTCTTTGATACCCCTCTATCCTGAGGGAAACAAGGGGTGGGACAAGAAAAGGAGTAAAGTTCTGGATAGAGAGGTTCATCATAAAGTCTTCAGAGAAATTCGGTTTAAGGGGGACTTGGTTTCAATGCCAGAGTAAAGGAAAGAATAAGAAAAGGTTTTGCGTTTTAATTAGAGTATGAAACCTCGATCCAGCGTCTTGGGTGGCAGCCGCCGCTTCTCCTTGTCTGTTTGATCCTGAGGTCCCCAGGGTCTGCACAGGACCAGATGTCAGGTGGGACCTTCTTATCTGTGAGATGTGTACCCAAGGCTCAGTACCTTCTAATTTTGCAGCAGTGTCAGTGGAGCACTTAGTAAGGTCACTTCCACCAACATCGAGGGCTGTCTTCCTCTGGTGAAGCTTCCAGAAGACCCGGTCATGAGGCTCCAGACTGACCAACAGGATTCTTTGAATTGGGACTGGGAAAGCTTCTTTAAAGCGTTGACGAGAAGCTTGAGCATAAGACGTTGGAGACTTACAGTAGCTGATCACACTAGCGTGGGACAAGGGATCAGCAGAAGGTCGGATACCAACAGACATCGGTCTGCCGGTGACTCGCTCCTGTGGAGTGAGTTTGTGTTTCCCAAAGGGGGTCCTATGAACAGTCAGTGAGACCTTAGGCCAGAGGAGTCCAGAAGGTTTGGCAAATTTAGACATTTGAGGATCCCTTTAGTTCTCTCGACTTTGCCTGATGATTGAGGGTGAGAGAGACAGTGATATGCCAAACACTCGGCCTCTGTGCACCGGTGCTGAATTGAGCCTCAAAGACAGAGCTTGGGGTGAAGCAGAAAAGAAGAGCTTTATTGCTTTGCCAGGTAAAGGGGGACACAGCGGGGCTGTGCCCCTCAAAACTTTGTGTCCCAGCTCAGGCGGATTTGGTGAGGAGTTTTATAGAAATGGTTCAAGGGCGGGGTTGCTGGTAAGGATCAGGGTGTGTGCAGGGCCTGCACTCCTTTCATCTGGCCTCAGGCGGTCTCCTGATGAGCTTCTCTGGTTCTCGAGGTTCTCAAACTGTGACCTTCTCTGGAATGAAGAATGCTTCATCAAGCAGTGAACATCTTCCATTTCTTGGGGTTCTGGTTCTGCAGAAGAGCTCAAAGGTATTGCTCTGCGCATCCCTCGAGGGGGGACCAGGACCTGCCCCGAGGCTGCACTAGGCTTTCGTGGTTGCTCCTCCCCTCTCTGCATCCCCTCCCTCCCCTGATCAACAACGGCTTGAGGCTGCTTTTTGGAAATCAGGGAAGGTCAAGGAACGGGGGACACAGAAAGGCTGTCATGCCCAGGAACCCCATAGGGTCCTGCTCAGTTTCACTAATTCCAAGAAGTTTGCAAGGTTTTCGTTAAGGCTTCTGTGATTTTGTTAGCGACCCCAAGTTCCTGTGTCCGATGCATAGTGAAGACAAACAAACTGAAAAGTCGGAGTTTGGAGCAGAGAGAGGTTTATTTCAGGGCCCAGCAAGGAGATGGGTGGCTCGTGCCCACCCCCCCAAACCTCAAACTCTCTGAAGGGTTGCGGCAAAGCATTTTTAAAGCCCAGGTGAGGGAAGGGGGTCGCAGCGTATGTGATCAGCTTCCGCACAGTTCTCTGATAGGTGGATGGTGAGGTCGCAGGGCGTAACATGATCAGTCCCGAGGCTCCAGGATGACTGGGGGTTCCGTGCTCCTGGTCACCATGTGGTTAACGTCTTCCATTTGGTGGGGGTTTTAGCATCTGTAAAACAGCTCAAGAATGTGCATCAGATACTGTTATGCAGGTACTTCAGGGAGGAGCTACAGCACAGGATATAGGGGAAGGGCCTGCCCCAGGGAGGCCCCATAGGGTCCTGCGCAGTTACAACTTGACTGGTGAAGTGGGTCCCTCAGTCACCGGAAACTGTGGAAGGTCCACCCCGAGTGGTGGAGGGACACATCCTCTTAACAGTTTCTTTGCCACCGTGAGGGCATCACCCCTGCAGCGAGGGAAGGCTTCAGCCCTTCAGGAAACCATACAAGTGATAAAGAGAACGTTGATAAGCCTCCTGAGTGGCAGTTGAATGCATCCAGCTGCAGGTGTTCAAAGGGTTCAGAGGGAGGAGGTTTGAGGCCTCTGGGAACAAAAATAGTTTTCCCAGGTTATGCACCTGGCAGGTCAGACACTGATGGTAAAGTGTCTTCACAATTTTATAGATGCCTCTCCACCAATGCTTATTTATAATCTGAATCATATTAAATGCACTATGGGGGTGAAGGAATGCAAAAGCTGAAAATGGGGTTTGCCAGGGAGCCGGGAAGAACCAAGAGGCCGTCTTGGGTTTCCCACAGCCCTGACTGTTCCCTTAATTCACAGCCATTGTTTATCCATCTTAATTTCTCTGATGCAGGAACAGATTGTTGCCATGTTACAAGGATATCAGGGTGAAAACAGTCTGGCAACAAAGGGCCGTTTTTTGCAGAAGCAGAATGACTTCATCCACGTGGTGCCACAGTCTTCACAGATGTTAAGCTGCTGCCTTTGCGCGGAGATCCGCTGGGGCATCCCCTGATACTCAGGGCCAGTCTTTCCAGTGGGAACCCTAATTTCGATGACAGCAGCTTCATAAGATAAGAGAATAGCAGTAAGAAGGTCATTTACTTTCTGCCCATTTTTTATTGGAGTCCCAGAAGATGAGAGAAAGTCCCTTTGTTTCCATAACATCCCCAAATTATGTGCAACCCCCAAGGGCACGCTGGCTGTCAGTATAAACATTGACAGTTTGTCCTTCTGAGAGCTGGTGTGCTGAGTGAGGTGAGGGCGTGAAGCTCTGCCTGTTGGCTGATTCAGCTGGTGGGACGTTTCCACTTTCCAGTAGGTCATCTAGGGTAGTAACAGCATAACCACCTTGAAAATCCCCTTTCTGGTTTCCACGGTATGGCCCGCCAACAAACAAAAGTAGATCAGGATTGGTTAAAGGGGTGTCTCATGAACCAGGACGTGGTGTCACGAAATGGGACGTCATCACCCCACAGTCATGGGGGGGGGGGGTCCCCTCGTCAGGCAGAGCAGTAACAAATCAGGATTAAGGATGGGGCAACATTTAAGAAGCAGATCAGGAGGTGGAAGCAGAGGGATCTCATAGGGGCTTAGTCTCCTTGCCGAGACATGTTGAGTCAATTCAGAGTTAAGACTTTGGACAGTGTGAGGAGTTTACAAATAAACGTCATTTCCTGGGGTCAAATCTGCTTCTACCAAATTTGCAGCTGCCAGGGAGTAGCCAGCGCTGAGTCAGGCTGTGAGGCCAGAGGCCAGGGTTTATGGCCCTTTCTGCCTGAGGCTCCCAGGGCCGGGCTCACCCTCTGCTGCACAAATAAGGCGAAAGGTTTGGGAGAGTTGGGTACCCGAGGGCGGGCGGTGCTCACTGCTCGTTTTAGCCTTAGAAAGGCCTGTTTACATTTATCTTCCCAGGGAAGGGGCTCGGGGACTGAAATGTAAGTTCATAAAGTAGGGAAGCAAATAGAGAAAACTTAGGAACCCACAGTCTACGATATCCAGCCAGGCCTAGAAGTTCACGAGGCTGCCCCTTCGTTGTGGGTCTACGAAGTACTTGGATTAGCTTCATTCTTTTCAGAGATAGCTGAATTCCTCAGTGCTTAAATGATGACTGAGGTGATGAACAGTGTCCAGAGATCATTGTAATTCTCCCTTAGCAACTCTGTGTCCTTTTCCAGCCACCAGCTGCAGCAAATACACGGAGTCTTTTATGGACGGCTCTTCGGTAACTGAGCACAGCAGGTCGCCTGCCCATTGTTAAAGGGGCCTGGAGGCCGCTTACATCGTGGTGGAGCCACTGGGAGAAACCAGGACGGGCCTTTGTGAACCTCTCAGGCACGACTGTCCAGGCCCATTGCTGATTGACTGTTCCAAGCAAAGGCAAACAGATATTGGCCTTTGGGGTCTGAGGGATGTGGAAGAAGGCTGACCAGAGGCCCACAGCAGTGAGCCATTTTGAATCCGGCAGAACATGCAGCAAAGGGTGTTCAGGTTCCGAACAACTGGGAGACGGGGCGTCACTGACTTGTCAATAGTGCTCAGACCCCAGGCAAGCCACCATCCCCATTGGTCAGGCTTCCAGACTGGCAGCTACAGGGCCTGGTACAGGAAGCCCCGGGAGGTTAAGTCTTCTACTAGGTGTGAGGCCTCCTATGGCCTGAGACTTTAATTGACAGTGAGGTCATTGAAGGAGAGGTTTGGTTATGTCTCTAGGTTTGTATAGGCTCAGCCCTTTTTATTCTCCCAGTGTCCGTATTGGAGGTAGCCCGCAGATCAGGGGGACTTTGTTGAACTTCGTCCTCTTCTGCGTCAAGGACAGAGTGAGAAGGCCATAAAAGATCCGGCTTAGGCTGGTCAGGAAACTATAAGGTGAGGCCTCCCCTGCGGGCCAATCAGTCCTTTCCATTTAGAAAGGAGGCCTCTGCCTCATAGGTTGACTGGCGCTGTGTCACACAGCAAAAAGGAGTGTTTTCAGTAAAAGGTCCCAGAGTCATGTGTACCGGCTGAGGTAGAATCTCTCTCTGACCCCGACACCTCACTATGGACACTTGTTTTCACTCTGAGGGGTTTGTTGTCCTATGAGGGTAGAGCTTAAAGTAGAAAGGGCAGCCCCAGTACCTACCAGAATTTCTCAAGGTTTCCCATTAATTTTTTTTTTTAATTTTTATTTATTTATTTATTTATTTATTTTTGGCTGTGTTGGGTCTTCGTTTCTGTGCGAGGGCTTTCTCCAGTTGCGGCAAGCGGGGGCCACTCTTCATCGCGGTGTGCGGGCCTCTCACTATCGCGGCCTCTCTTGTTGCGGAGCACAGGCTCCAGAGGTGCAGGCTCAGTAGTTGTGGCTCACGGGCCCAGTTGCTTCGTGGCATGTGGGATCTTCCCAGACCGGGACTCGAACCCGTGTCCCCTGCATTGGCAGGCAGATTCTCAACCACTGCGCCACCAGGGAAGCCCTCCCATTAATTTAAATTGTAGTTTCCCCTTGGCTGTCTAAGGATATTTTCCTGGTAGCAGTTTACTGGAGGGTCCCTTGGGGCCCTGTCAGTCCTGGGAGGGGCCCATGTGGGGGGCCGCCCGCATTGGGTCAGTTGAGTGGATATTGATGAATTTGCATAGGACCTTTGAGGACAGTCTTTTTCAATGATTACAAATGGAACATCACATCATCCTTGGGCCATCGTTTTGATGGTGGACCCCAAGGGTGTGATGTGAGGGCCGGGCATTATTTTCGGCTTCTGGCCTTGGAGCTGTCGTAGTTGTGCGGCCATTAGTTTGAAGGACCTTCGTTTATGACCTCGATCCAAAGTCCTTTCAAAGTGCTCAGCCTCAGTTACGAGTTCCGTCAGACGGGCGGCCTCCCCCGATCCTGTTTTCTGCCTTTTTATCAACCCTCTGACCTCATGGGATAATCCACTTACACGCAGGGCAGCCAGAGCAGGCTGGGCATCCTCGTTTATTGTATAGAAACTGGGATGCCGTAGGAAGATCTTTCAGCTGCTACTGCATGAGCTCTGTCTGGTCCGTTAGAGGACCACGGATCTCGAATGTCGTCCTTGGGACTATACCATTCTGCTTCCCGAATCCAGTTTGGGGCGTCCCTAGGGTCCTACCAACTCATGCACAAGCTGATAAGGATCTGGCAGCTGGGGTTAGAGGCTCCAGTAAGGACTCGAAACCCAAAAAACTTTGGGGGATCATCCCTGGTTTAGGAAATTTTTAAACTCTGGCCCTCGGTTTGGTCTTTGACCAAAGAGTGAACGCTATCTGAGTAGGGACACCTGCAACCTCGGGCGGCTTTATTCTAAAAGGTACTTGTGTCAGAGTCTCGTCTGAGTGGAAAGTCCGTCCAGACAGAGGGTTAGTACAACGTAAGTGCCCAGGTGAAGGGGGGAGGGGAAGGGGGAGGGGCATGTCAGTCCTGTCACCGTTCCAGGTACCTCTTGTGTCTTTAATTTTTCATTAACCTTCTGTAACGAGGCTTTTAATGAAGCTATTTTAGAGTCTTGAAGACTTTCGGAGGCTTCTGTACACAAATTAAACTAGGTGTCCACCTGTTTGTGGGACTTGGGAACTCTTGCTCTGAAGCGCACCTCTTAAATGAACGATCTTATCTAACTGGAATGTTCCCCATGATGGCCACTGTAATTCTAGGTTGCTTTTAGTAAGATCTTGCCACTTTTGTCGGTATTTATAGCTTCCGGGCCCATAGTTACTAGATGTGAAATCAGTGGGGGTTTGGGAAAGCCGGGCACCTGACTGTTCAGGGTCCAAGGACCCTGTGAGCTGAGGCTTCAGGTTTCTTGGAGCCAAACTAGTACCTCAAAGGGATGTGCCGCTGGGCTGGGGACAGCGCATGTGACGCGGTGACCTTGCTGCTGGGAAGTTTTCTTGAGGTTGGCAGGTGACCCCGAGTTGACGGAGCCCGTCCTGTAACCAACTTATCCTAACATGCAGTTCCTTGGGTCTGGTAACAAGTGCACTAACAGCATTTAAGTGTTCAACTCTTGTTCACCAAGGTTTGCAGCTTTTTGGCCTCTGAGACCCCCCATTAGCAGTAGCTTTTATCTACACAAAAGAAGACAAATAAGCGTGTGCACCTTAACACACAAGCAGCAACTGAGGGCTCTGACTGCGTCCTGGCCAAGAGAAGGCCCTGCGTGCACCTGCACGACTGCCCAGGGAACCCTGGCCTGGGGAGAGGGCTGGACCCGCAGACCTCAGTGAGGGGGCCTGCGGACTGGGGGCTCCACACGGGGGGTGTTCCACACAAAAACCTGGGACATGGGGTCTGAAAGCCCAGAGGCTTAGCTCCGGGCAGAACCGGCTGCCAGGGGACTTCCCTGGTGGTGCAGTGGTTAAGACTTCACCTTGCAATGTAGGGGGTGCAGGTGCGATCTCCGGTTTGGGAGCTAAGATCCCACGTGCCTCGGGACCAAAAAACCGAAACAGAAAACAGAAGCAACGTTGTAACAAATTCAGTAAAGACTTTTAAAATGGTCCACATCCAAAAAATCTTAAAAAAAAAAAAAAAAAAGAACCGGCTGCCAGCATAAGCTGTCCTGCCCCGTAGGCCAATTAAACCGGGGGCTTGACACAGAGAGCAGAGCTCAGAACCGAGAGGGGATGTACCCACGGCCCCTGGAAGACAGCGAACTCAAAAAGGGGTTCACGGTACAGTCACTGCCTTTCTCCTTGTCACCAAGGCTGCTGGAAATTTCCTTTGATCCCACCACTGCCACCAAAGCTGTTAAATAACAAAAATTCAGCTGGGTAAATTTGAGAATCTAATTGGCTTTATTAAGCGATTCATGAATCAGGCCACATCCCATCCAGCAATAGAAAGGAACTTTGTTATAGCTGCAGAAAGGGAACAAGAAAAAGGAAAGTATTAGCAAAGAATGCATTTTTTAGGCAAGGTTGCCCTCTTAGGAGAACAGAAGAGGGTCTATCAGCAAATTTCCTCCTAGTGCTGGCCAGGAATTCCAGGTTGGCTGGTTAAATGTCACATTTCTGAGGAAGGTTGAAACGGCAATTAGGTTAGATGTTAAGTCTTGGTTTGCTGCCATGTAGCCTAACGTAGGTGCCTCCATTTTAGGTTTGTTGACTCCTTTTTAACAGAGGTTATGAATTTTGGGCAGAAATACTACAGAAATGATGTTGGGACCTTCTCAGTATTATCATAACACGGAGCTCTTTGACATAGTTAGAAAACATATCATATCATACTTACTGACAGTGGTTAAACCAAGCAGGATCCTGTGGGGTTCCTGGGCACAAAAGCCTTTCTGTGTCCCCCATTTCTTTACCTTCCCTGAGTTCTAAAGGGCAGATTCAAACAGTTACTAATCAGGGAAGGGAGGGGATGCAGAGACAGGGGAGGAGCAGCCAAGAAACACTAGTGCAGCCTCGGGGCAGGTCCTGGTCCCCCCTCGAGGGATGCGCAGAACAATACCTTTGAGCTCTTCTGCAGAACCAGAACCCCCAAGAAATGGAAGATGTTCACTGCTTGATGAAGCATTCTTCATTCCAGAGAAGGTCACAGTTTGATAACCTCGAGAACCAGAGAAGCTCATCAGGAGACCGCCTGAGGCCAGATGAAAGGAGTGTAGGCCCTGCACACACCCTGATCCTTCTCAGCAACCCTGCCCTTGAACCACTGTTATAAAACTCCTCACCAAATCCGCCTGAGTTGGGACACACAGTTTTGAGGGCATGAGCCTGCTGTGTCCCTCTTTACCTGGCAAAGCAATAAAGCTCTTCTTCTACTTCACCCAAAACCCTGTCTCCGAGATTTGATTCCACACCAGTGCACAGAGGCCTAGTTTTTGGCATCAGTGGTGCTGACCTTGGGCACTGGCTAAAGTGGTATCTACTAGGTGTCTCCATGCAAAATCACTGTTTTCTTTGTAGTTAATTAGTATATTGGGGAGATACTTCAAGACTGTGCAAAGCATGCTCCTTCTCCAACTTTCACCCACAAATTTAGTATCCGTCAGCAGATCTTGCCTATGACAGTTATTACTATAATATTGCGTAACAGTGATTTTCTGTTTCTCTCTCTCCTTCGCCATTTGTTAATTAGAACCCTACTGTAAAGAAGAACTTCCCCTTATCCTCCATTTATTATTTAATCAATTGCTTGTTTAGATCAGCAAGGACATAGGGACACTTGTTTTATTCTTGGCCTACAATCCAGTGACTCTCACTATGCTATTGCCAATGTTGTCCCAGCTTTGACTACTACGGGCTCCTACTGTCTGTCAACAGCCCTTATCTGCTTTTGTTTGTGTTTTTGAGCACTTCCTTACGTTCTGGCACCACAAGACACTCTAGGCCCACCTTGGGGGTTCCCTGCCCCAGCCCTGGAATCGGCCATTTCTCCAGGGAGCCGAGTTCCTTTGTCAGAGAACGACTGCTCTTAGGAACCAAGACCTGGGGGCCCGTGTGCTCCTTGCCTCTGGGTGTCACAGCCTCTGGGCCCTCTCAGCGGAGATGGGAAATACACGTATGTGCACTAACCACACACACTTTTCTCTGTGTCTTTCTGTGTGTAGGTTACAGACCACTAGTTTACACAGACCGCGGGACACCCACCCCACCCTGCAGGGCTCACGTCAAGCCTTCCTCCTTCTCTTCTCCTAACTTCTTTCTCCAACAGCAAGAAGGTCAGTCCTCATCTACAGAGATTTACGTATTTGTCCAGTTCTCACGTACAGATAAAATAGTTCCAGAAGTCCTAGACCACAGCCCTGAGGGAAGTCCTGTTACCACGTATTCACCGGCAGCCCTTTTAGTCGTCAGCCTTTCGGCTTCCTGTCAAGTTCCTGTTACCACTCGACTTGGCTAGTTTTTCCTGCCCTGCCCTCCTTGGTGGAGCTCCTTCATCTGCACTAGACTCACTTCTGAGGCTCGGATCCCATTTTGGATGCTCCCCAGTCCTTATTGGTCCAAACTGCCTGTTTACTTTTGGGGTATGTGAAGCATTACTTTGGTTCCAGCAGTTGAATTTCCATAAAAAGATGTACTCAGTGGGGTCCACACCACCTTGTCTGTCCCTTCCTCACCCACCTAGCAGGTAACCAGTCTCTTCAGTTTCTGGCTCACGCTTCCTGTGTCTTTTTCCACAAATGAGCAGACGCATATCATCTTCCTTCTTAAAAGAAAGGAAGCACTATAGGTGATCTTCTGTACTTTTCCGCTTAATGGTATGGGCTGGAAGTCACACCTCCTCCATTTAGAGTGACCCTCCTTCTCGTCCTTCAGGGCCTGCACGCCAGTCTGGATGTACCTGTTTATCCTACCACTCTCTTAAGTATGGACATTTAAGTTGCTCCTAATGTTTTGTGATTAAACAATGTTGCAGTGAATCCCCTTTGCATATCTATTTCCCATTGTTTGAAGTGCATCTTCAGGGTAGATTCCTGAAAACAAGGGTTGCTTGGTCAAGGCTAAGTGCATATATATTTTTGTCAGGTCTCACCCAATTTCCCTTCAGGATTTACCATTTGTGCCCCCCCCCCCCCCAGCGATATACAAGTGTGCTGGTTACCCTGCAGCTTCAACAAAAGATTGGGTCATAATTTTAAATTTCTTGCCACTTTGATAGGTGAGAAGTGGGACCTCAGTCTTATATTAATTGCATTTCTCTAATGATGAGTGATTTCAATGTTTTTTCATATGTTGAGGGTTTATTTTTTTAATATGAATTTTCTGCTCGCGTATTTTCTCCATTTTCCCTATTCAGCTTTTTAAGACTTCTTGACATGTTAGGGTTATTCGCCCCTTTTCTGGGCGTATGTTCCGAATATTTTCTCCCAATTTGTCAGTTGTTTGTACTTTGTATATGGCATTTTTGTCACACTTTAAAAACTGTTTATGTAGTCAAATTTATTCACCTTTTGTTCTTGTCTGGTTCTGTAAAAAACAAAGTTTGACTGAGCAAATCTGAAGCTCTAACTGGCTTTCTTTGGTGATTCATGAATTGGCAGCGTCTCATCCAGCAAGTACCAGGGCGCTCAGAGGAGCAGTACAAAACGGAAGGCTTTATAGGAAGGAGGGTGGGGCCAGGACGTCTCCTCCTGGGGGGCGGGCGGGGCACAGCAAGCTGCTCCTTCATCCTGTGGGGGTGGAGAGCATCCCCGGGGCAGATCACCTCCTCGGTGCCGACCAGGAAATTCCAGGCTGGCTGATTAAGATCACATTTCTGGGGAAGGCTGAAATGCAGTTAAGTCGGGTAGAAGGCTAGGTTTGGTATCATGGACTTTAGCACAAATGACCCCATTTTGGGCCTGCGCTTTTCCCTTTACCAGTTAGAAGGACTTCCCTTACCCTGAGATCAAAGAGGGATTCACCCGTTTTCTTCCAGCGTTTGTGTGGTTTCGGAGTTCAGTTCATCTGTACCCCATGCACTAGCTTCCTTCTGTGCTGGGCTTAGTCCTATTCCGTTCTTGAGGTCTGTCTCTGCTGCCCCAGCACCGCCCAGGTCTGATTATGGGGAATTATGTTAACTACATTTTTCAGTGTTCTGGGTCCATCCGGTGTGATGACTCAGTCAGATGGCTATGTCGGTCAACGGGCTGTTTTTCTTTCAAGTCTCCACTTCTTGCTATGGGGGAGCTGCTCCCATTTCCTGGGGATCCTGGGGACGGGAGTGTGTGGGACTGACAGTCCTCCAGCCCTTCTGCCCGGCTGGGCCTCCTCCTCCCCAAAGCCTGGGGTCCAGGCAGGGGCATGATTCCTGGCGCCCAGCCTCTCTCAGTGCAGGAGGGGCAGGAAGCAACAGCCTGTGCTGTTTTGCCACCTGAAGTGACCACTGACCAGACGGTCTCCTCCACGGTCTCTCCTTTCTCCCTCAAACACCCCCAGTCTCTGCTGCTGGAGAGTCTTGGGTTTTTCCTGGAAAATCTCTGCGAAGTGGAGAGAACCGTGTTCTAAATTGTGTGGCTGTAGATCTGGTGATGTGAAAATCATATTCGACCTAGTAACTCTTGGGCCTTTTTAAAGGAGAGAGACTCTGGGTGTGTTGATTTAACCCTAGGTGGCTGACAAAACCCCAGGCAGGGAGAGGAAGGTGGGACAGAAGGTGCTCAGGGGACACCCTGGCCCCTCACCCTGCCAACTCCAGGCCTCGGACAGGCAGAGCCACGGAAGACCCCCAGAAGGACTTTCTTCTTTAAACTGAAGGGGAGCAGGTTTTGCCACCCCAAAATATCGATGCTGAAAACTCGGCCTCTGTGCACCAGTGCCGAATTGAATCCCAGAGACCGAGTTTTGGGTGAAGTAGAAGAGAATAGCTTTATTGCTTTGCCAGGCAAAGAGGGACACAGTGGGCTCACGCCCTCAAAACTGTTTTCCAGCCGGGGAGGATTTGGTGAGGAGTTTTATGGCAATGGTTCCAGGGCAGGGTTGCTGATAAGCATCAGGGTGTCTGCAGGGCCTGCACTCCTTTAATCTGGCCTTGGGTGATCTCCTGAAGAGCTTTAAATGCAAAGTCCAAGAGATTCAGGAAAAGTGTGTTACCTCCCTCTCAACTGCCTAATTTACACTGGAGACCGGGAAGCTAGCTAAGAGATATACTGCAGAGCAGCCTTTCTGCACCAACATCCTGCTGCCTGCCTTCCTCTGTACCCCGAGACCCCACCCCTCTCCTTGGCTCAGGAAGTTACCAAAGCCACAATCATGTGGCTGCCCTTTGGGTCTCATGTTTTTATGGGGCTCCTGTACGCACAAAATTAGTTTTTCTGCTAACTTGTTTTATGTCAATTTAATTATTACACAAGCCGAAAACCCTAGAAGGGAAGAAGGAGAAAGTTTCCCTCTTGACACAACAAAGCAGCCTTTTTTGACCGTCAAAGCAAAGCCTAGACTGTGAGCTCCTGCTGCCAGGAAACTGCAAACTCAGGCTGGCTCCTGTGTCTGGAATCCATCCCGCCTTCCTGACTGCCAACCCCCAGCCCCGGGGCCATAGACTCGCCCAGAGGAGTCGGGAAGTCATGTGACCTGTTTATCAGAAACTGCAACACAGAACTGATTTGTTTGAGATTGTTTTTCTTCCTAGTACTTGAGTTTGTTTGGACTTGAACTTAAGAATTGTAGTTCAATTTCTTTGAGGCTTATATTACTTCGGGAAAGGGTTAATTCTTGTACCGTAATTTCCCCTGGGATACTGGATATTGGGAAAAGATTTATACTCAAATTTGGGCTGTCACAGCGTCAGAGCCTCTATGGTGCCGTTGACCTGAAAGTGTAATTTCTGCTGCACTGAACGGGGTTAAGGGTAATCTGGGGTGGAAAGTAGGGTCCAATGGGAACTGGGGCCAGAACACAACGTGGAGTTAATCTGATGTACAGACTGTTCGCGTCCATGTCAGGGTATTAAGGAGGCAAAAGCCCCCGTCCACCAGCAGCCCCAGGAGGGTACCCACAGGGCTGCTGTTTGCAGGGAGGCCTGGCCCCGCCCTGATGGATGAGGCTTCTGAGCAGGGGCAGCCTGGTGGTGGGCTTAGCCTCAGGTCTAATTGGTTAAGAGAACAAAGGCCGGGGCCGGGGTGGGGGGGGGGGAGGGTGGCTTGGGGGGAGGGGGGATTGCAGTAAAACCCTGGGTTGGAAGGTTCTTCTGTGAAGAATTGAAGGGTCTGAGATTTCACCCACCTTGCAAGCTAACAAGTGAACCCACCACAGTTTTAGAAGACATGGACCCCTGGGTCAGAGAGAAAGAACTTCCCTTCTCATAACAATTTCCAGGTGTCCCCCACAGGGGGTCTGGAGACCGGAGAGGAGGCCTGGGCAGAGGGAACCAGACACGTCTACACCACACCGGCACCACCTTTGCCCCAGGGACGACATCCCCCCCCCCCCGCCCCATCTCCCCGCTCCCCTCACCACTGGCCCCTGGTCTAGGGAGTCGGGGTCCCCCGAATTCTCACTCCGCAGGCAGGTCTGCGGCGGGCCTGCAGGCTCGGGATCTAAGGTTCCGGGCAAGCTGGAGGAGCTGCCGTCCCACCGGGGAGGTTGGGGCGGTCTCATCCCCAAGGCTCAGACCTGAGGGGAAATGTCAGGGCCCCAGCCGTGGGCGCTTTTCTAATCTGGGCTCTGTCCCAGCAGCGTCACACGCTACCGCAGAGGCGATGTCCCCTCTCCCCGCCGCCCCCTTCCTCAGCAGGGTCCCGCGCAGAGCGGAGCGCTCCCACAAACCCACCCACGTGTCTCTCTACTTTCACCATTTCTCGGACACAAAGCTCTGCCGCCCGCAGGGCCCATCTGCCCCCAGTGCCCGCGCCCCTCCCGCTTCCGGCCGCAGCCCCTGCCTCCAGGCCTCCCGCGCTCCCCCGCCCCCGCGCGCCCCGTCACTTCGGGGAAATGGGAGGCTCGGAGGCTGCAACCAGGCCATCGGCCCGCCAGCCCCGGGGTCCCCGCCCAGTCCCTGCGTCCCTGCGCCCCGCGCCCCCTCCCCCGGTCCCCGTCTCCCCCCTTCCCCCCGTCTCCCGTCTCCCCCCGTCTCCCGTCTCCCCCCGTCTCCCGTCTCCCCCCGTCTCCCGTCTCCCCCCTCCCCCCCGCCCCCCGTCCCCCGTCCCCCGTCCCCCGTCCCCCGTCCCCCCCCGTCTCCTCCCTCCCCCCCGCCCCGCCCGCCCGCCTCCGCCGCAGTCCCCGCCCCCGCGGCCAGCCCCGCTCCCTTGGATTCTCCGCCCCTTACCCGGGCCTGGAGCGGTCGGGGGTCACGGGACTCCCCGAGGGACCCTCTCGACAACCACAGCCCCGCCGGCGGCCCCCGGGGCGCACCAGGAAACGTGTCGCCCCCTCCGAGGACACCACCCGAGCCGCCCGGACGACTCTGGCCGCCTCAGCCGCTCGCCGGGCGCAGACCCTCACCTCCTACCCCGGCCCCACCGGCTCCCGGAGAGAGGCGCCCGGCGGCCCTGCCCTCCGGCCGTGCGTGGGCCTGCAGCGCCACCTGGTGGCCGCGGGGACAGAACGCGGCTGCAGGGACAGCGGGGGGTGGGGGTGGGGGCGGCCGCCGGGAGAGGAGGCAGAGGGGACTCGCGGGACCCGGGTGCGGGGTCTTGTTTCAGCCCGCGGCTGCTGGCCCAGCGCAGATGGATTCCGACCGGCAGATACGGCCGGCGGAACGGTGGCTGGCCGAGCCCTGCCGCCGTGGGGTCAGGGCCAGGGTCTGCGGGAGGGGACTGCTGATTTCCCCCAGGGAGCCGGCCAGGGAGGATGGACGCCCTCCCCCGCCAATGCGCTGGGGACCCACCGGGAGGAAGGACCAGGCCCTGCCCTCATGAAGCTTAAAGCAGGATATACATCAACTGTATCTCAATTTCCCCCACTACTCCCACCCACCGCGCCGCTTGCGCTTGCGGGATCTTAGTTGCCGGACTGGGGCTTGAACCCCGGCGCTCCGCAGTGAAAGCGCGGAGTCCTAACCACTGGACCGCTAGGGAATTCCCTCTACCTCAATTTTTTAAATTAAAAAAAAAAAAGTAAGCAGGATAATTTCAGGATTTGGTAAGGGCTAAGAAGCTCATGAAGCAGTGTGACGTAGAAAATGTGATGAGACGCAAGGGAGTGAGGGCGAGGTCAGTGAGAGCCAAGGAGGAAATTCCCTAAGGGACAAGCCTAGGGGAACATTCTGGCCAGAGGAGACAGCCGTGCAAGGGCCCTGGGGCACAGAAGGGCTGTAGTCCCTCCAGTGACGCGAATCCAGAGAAGCGGTCAGAGGCCAGATCTGGATGTGTGGGGGGGGGGGGGGGGGGTGACTCAGGAGGACAGCCATGGGGCAGTGGCGAGGCCTGCATTGTGCTGGTCCAGTGTTGGGTGAGTGGTCTGGCCTCCCATGCAGGGGCTAAGCAGCCCCTGCAGGGAAGGTGGTAGAACTGCGGGCTCATAGAGGATGCCAAGAACAAACCTCTCACCACTCCCCAGGTGCTGACAGGAGCCGGCGGGACTCGGGATCACAGCGCACAGGCCTCACACGGCAGCACCAGGTCCCTGCCCTGTGTTCCAGGGTGATGTGATGGGCTGCATGCAGAGTGGGTCGTATCATAGTTGAGGGACTTGGGGCCGTGGGGCAAGCAGCAGACACTGAAGTCCCTCCCCCCAGGAGTGGGCAGGAGATGGTGGTCCCCCTGGGTCCCCTTGACTTGCCTAGTGGCAGTCGTCATGGCAACAGAAAGCACTCGGCCTCAGACAGTCAGCCCTGCAATCCAGCCATTCAGCAATGACACACAGGGTGCACGGGGGCCCCCTGCCAATAGCTTCCCTCGACAATCCTACCCTCAGCCAAACTCAAATTGTCACGGGTCGGAGGGGCTGACAGGGGCTGGGCCACTCCTGCTCAGCGTGTCCCACACTTACTCGATAGTCCACTTGCGGGGTGAGGCGACCCACAGACCTGACCGCTGCCATGCTCCCAGGATGCTGACTCAGACCCTCACGAGTCCCAGGTGGGGTGCAGGTCGCATCTCCAATGACCCTTAGCTTCTTTTCTGAGGGCCTGACAGTGGTATCAACCCAGACACGGCCGGAGGTGCTCCTCCCCACTCAGCCAAGGCAGGCTCAAGCTGGCCATCTGTTGCCATCGTGACCCACCCAGGTGCTGACTTGGGCTGGGCCGTCTCACCAGCCTGGTAGACGGGGTTCTGACCATTGTCTCTGGGCATGAAGACAGGGGTCTGTCCCCCACCCAGGACAACCTGGGGGTCCAATGAGAGCACGTGGTTGGGGATGGGGGTTAAGTGGCAATAATCAGAGGTGATGATGGCTGGAAGGTAGCCCCATTCCCCCATGCAGAGGCATCTGAGGCCCACCATCCCCACATCCGAAAAGGTGGCCCAGCTTGAATCTGGCTTGGATCTCCGGCACGTGGGTTTGCTTAAACATGGGAGCAGTGTCACTGACCATTTGCAGCCTCAATTGCTGCATGTAGCTTAACCCAAGACCACTTGGGCATGAATCAAAAAATAAGTTCCAAGAGGAATTTTTAAAAAAGAATTTGAACTAAATTAAAATGAAAACACAGCTTACCAAAATGTGTGGGATGTAGTGAAAGCAGCGCTTAGAAGGAAATCTATGGTATAAATGCGTATATTAGAAAAAAAGACCTAAAATCAATAATGTAAACTTCTTATTTAGGAAACTAGAGAAAGAAAGGTAATATAAGCCAAAAGAAAACAATATAAAAGAAATGATATAAACCAGAACAGAAATCAAGGAAATTGAAAATAGGAAATCAATTTAAAAAAAACAAAACAATGAACCAAAAGCTGGTTGTTTGAGGGAAAAAAAGTAAATAAGATTGATAAACTTCTAGGAAGGTTAACCAGAAATAAAAAGAGAAAACAGAGATTACTACAATGAGAAATGAAAGAGGGGCCATCACTAGTTTCCATAGACATTAAGGGGTTAATAAAGGAATACTATGAACAACTTTATGCCCACAAATTTGATAATGTAGATGAAATGGACAAATTCCTTGAAAGACACAGACTACCAAAACTCACACAAGGAGAAATAAACTAAATAGGCCTGTATCTATTAAAGAAATTGAATCAATAGTTAATCTTCCAAACAAGAAAGCCCCAGGCCCAGATGGTTCCACTGGTGAATTGTACCAAACATTTAAGGAAGAAATGATACCAATTCTCTACAATCTTTTCCAGGAAATAGAAACAGAGAGAATGCTTCCTAACTCATTCTGAGGCCAGCATTAACCTAATAAAACCAAAAGCAGATAAAGACATAAGAAGAAAGGAAAACTACAGATCAATATCTCTCATGAATAGAACTGCAAAAATTCTCAACAAAATATTAGCAAATTAAATCCAACAATTAATTATACACCACAAAACAATTACATACTACTACCAAGTGGGATTTATTCCAGGTGTGCAAAACTGATTCAATATTTTTAAAATCAATTAATGTAACCCATCACATCTACAGGCTAAGAAAGAAAAATAATATGATCTTATCAATTGATGCAGAAAAGCGTTTGACAAAACCCAACACCAATTCATAATTAAAATTCTCGGGACTTCCCTGGTGGCACGGTGGTTAAGAATCTGCCTGCCAGTGCAGGGGACACGGGTTCAAGCCCTGGTCCAGGAAGATCCCACATGCAGCAGAGCAACTAAGAAGCCCGTGAGCCACAACTACTGAGCCCATGTGCCACAACTGCTGAAGCCCACGTGCCTAGAGCTCGTGCTCCTCAACAAGAGAAGCCCCTGCTCGCCACAACCAGAGAAAGCCCACGCACAGCAGCGAAGACCCAACGCAGCCATAAATAAATAAATAATAAAATTTAAAAATAAATAAATTAATTTAAAAAAAATAAAATTCTCAACAAAATGGGAACGGAGGGGAATTTCCTCAACTTGATCAAGATCATTTACCAAAAAATGCACCACTAACATCATACTTAATTGTGAGAAACCAGATGTTTTCCCCCTAAGATCAGGAACAAGGCAAGGATGTCCTCTCTCATTACTTCCATTCAACATCATACTAGAAATCCAGGATAATGGAATAAGACAAGAAATAAAATATACACAGATAGGGAAAGAAGAAATAAAACTATCTTTGTTCACAGATGACAATAGTGTCTATGTAGGAAAACCAAAGAATTAACAAAACAAAAAATTAAAAAACACCTGGAATGCATAAGCGATTATTACAAGGTTATTAATGTACAAAAGTACATCGCTTTCCTATATACTAGAAATGAACAATGGAAATTTTTTTTAACATTTTTATTGGAGTATAATTGCTTTACAATGGTGTGTTAGTTTCTGCTTTATAACAAAGTGAATCAGTTATACATATACATATATCCCCATATCTCTTCCCTCTTGCATCTCCCTCCCTCCCACCCTCCCTATCCCACCCTTCTAACTGGTCACAAAGCACCGAGCTGATCTCCCTGTGCTATGCGACTGCTTCCCACTAGCTATCTATTTTACATTGAACAATGGAAATTTGACATTCAAAGCACAGTACCATTTACATTAGCACCCTAGAAAATTAAATACTTAGGTATAAATCTAAAAAAAAAAAAATATGTACAGGATCTACATAAGGAAAACTACAAAACTTTGATGAATGAAATCAAAGATCTAAATAAGGGGAGAGATATTCCATGTTCACTAACAGGAACTCAATATTGTTAAGATGTCATTTCTTCCCAACTTGACCTATAGATTCAATGCAATCCCAGTCAAAATCCCAGCAAGTTATTTTGTTGATATTGACAAACTGATTCTAAAGTTTATATGAAAAGGCAAAAATCCAGAATAGCCAACATCATACTGAAAGGAATGACAAAGTTGGAGGACTGACACTATGTGACTTATTACAAAGCTACAGTAATTAAGACAGCCTGGTTTTGGCAAAAGATGAGATAAATAGATCAACGGAACAGAACAGAGAGTCCAGAAATAGATCCATACAAATATAGTCAACAGATCTTTGGTAAATGAGCAAAGGCAATACAATGGAGAAAGACAGTCTTCTCAACAAACTTCCTGGAACAAGTGGATATCTATAAGCAAAAAAATGACTCTAGACACAGATCTTATACTTTCCACAAGAACTAACTAAAAATTTATCATAGACCAAAACTATAAATCTTCCAGAAGATAACATAAGAGAAAATCTAGGTGAGCTTGGATTTGGTGATGATTTTTTAGCTACAACAACATAAGCACAGCCCCTGAAAGAAAAAAATTGATTAGTTGGACTTTATTAAAATTTTAAAATTCTGCTCTGCTAAATATACTGTAAAGACAATGAAAAGACAAGCCATAGATTAGGAGAAAATATTTCCAAAATATATATTCAATGTAGGATTGTGTCCAAAATAAACAAGGAACTCTTAAAACTCAGTGATAAGAAAACAAATAACCCCAGGAAGGAATGCAGACTGTGACAGGAGAACATACCTGCCTTACAGTGTGTGAAACTCCCTCAAGGAGGGGCCGGACGAAAGGTGCTGACCTCAGTCACTCTGGAAACGAGGCGGGTCTGTAGGCCTGAAGGCAAGGGACATGCACACAGCACTGGGCTCTAGTGGCGAAGTTGTTTCCCATGGGGCATGGGTTAACAACCGTGTCCCTGCTGTACACGTGCGCTGGGATTGAACAGGAAAGTACACGGGGGGTGGGGGCCGGGAGTCTCACCCCGGAGGAGTGGGCGGTTACAGGCGACCAAGGGGAGAATGATCCCTGGCTAACAGATGCTGGTTGGAGACGCCAGTGAGGACTCACGTTCGTTTCATGTAGAGACAGGTGGTTACACACAGGAATATTTGTAACATGCGTGTGTATGCAAGGTCGGCACGCACATATATTTCTTTGCTCTGTCTGCTGAGAGGGCACAAAGAAACAAGACCCCAGCAGCAATGAACACATCTATCTCCCAGATCTGGGTTTCTAAGACCATTCTCTAACAAAAGGAAGGAACCAGAATCCCTTGAAGAAAAGGCTGACCCTAGGACTGGAATTAGAAATATACAGGATGAGCCTGGAGCATCTTGTAGCCGGAAGGTAAGGAGGTGCTCAAAAAAACAAAACAAAAAACACAAAGATAGGGTGTGTCAAAGGGACACAGGAGCCAACTGACAGAGTTCCCAGCAGCCAGAGCTGGAACAATTTGAGGAACAAAATCAACAAAGTAATAGTGTACCATAACCCAAAGCATAAAATACATATCCATGTGATCACACTGACATAAGTGATTGAACAAATTAATAAATGGAGGAGAAGAGGCAAATCTCCCATGCTGAGAATTCCAAATAAATTCTGTGAACACTCCACCCCACAGCGAGGAGAGCCAGAGCCCCCCCACCCTTAAGTGCAGGCTGTGCATGGGGACCTCCTCCCCAAAGGCACAGGATGGAAGGGGGAGGGGGAGTAATTTTACAGCAGAGAAGCCTGACAAGCACGCCTCGGCCCGGTGATCACAGCCAGCGTCAACAGTCATAAGTTTCGTTGATAGTATGTACCCTGGACATGGTGTGATGAAAAGGGCCTTTTACCTCTATTGTCTTCATCATTCACACCCACAGAGTAAGTCTGCTCCACACGAAAGAATCCCGTTCTGAGAGCGCGTTCGTAAACAAACATTTGTTTCCTCGCAGCCCTGGAGGCTGGAAGTCCGAGATCAGGGAGCCAGTGTGGCCGGCTTCTGGTGAGACCCTCTTCCTGGCTGTAAGCGGCTGCCACCTCCGTGTGCACACGGGCTTTCCTTGGGGTGTGCGTGGAGAGAGTGCGAGGTCTCTGGCGTCTCCCTGTAAGGGCATTAACCCCATCAGACCAGGGCCCCACCCTCATGGCCTCATCTAACCCTAATTACCTCCCCAAAGCCCATCTCCAAACGCCATCACATTGGGGGTTAGGGTTACAGCATGTGAATTTGGGGAGGGGGGACACAAACGTTCAGTCCATGACAAGAAGCCTGACTTAAATCACCGTGACAGAAAGCCACAGACCCCCGACCAATTTCCCAGGCTGAGCTGGTCCACAGACCCAAAGCCTCCTTGGATGAGAGTGAGGCCCGTGTCCTTGAGGAAGGACCTTGTCACGTGACCAGAAAGGTACTGTGAACCTTCCTCCCTGCGTTCCCCTGAGGCCCCTCGGGGACACTTACCAGGTGACTGAGGATGGGGAAGCAAAGACCCCGGGCTTCTCAGGGTACCCAAGCCACCCCTGTGACCACCAGTCAGAGCAGCGGCTTATGGCGCTCAGGTGATCCACAATGTTTGGGTCATGTCTATCTAACGGTGGGTCCAGTGGGTCCCTGGACCCACGTGTGGTCACCCCCCATTCCAGAATGCAGTCATCGGAGTGGGTATACTCAGCAGCTGGCAGAACCCGTGCTGGTGTCCTGTCCCGCGGAGGGAGGGCTGTTACGGGGGGAAGGCCGAGGGGAACCACCAGGACCTCCTGGGCCGAGGAAGATAGTGAAGCAAAGCAGTGAGGCCTCCCCGACGGCAGTGCAGAGGTCGGCGCCACGGCAAGGACCTAGGGCCCAGGAGTGGGACGCCCAGCACGGCGCTCTCCTACTGGGCCTGTGCAGAAGACGGGGTCCTGCAGAACGACAGACAGTGACCGCAAAGCTAGTCAGGTGGCAACTCCAACCGCAGCCGCTGCTCCTGACGTGGTTTCGCTGCTGAAGCAAAGCCCCACTGGCTCCTAGCCGGGAGCCCAGCCGTTGAGCGAGGGGTCTTTCCATCCCGGCTAGTAGGGACCGTCGGAAGAGCCGGCTTTCGAGAGACAGCAGCACCCCTCCACAGCCCTCCCTCAGAGACAGAGCGACCCCACGGCACACCAAGTCCCTGGGGACCTGGCCCACTGGTCCCTCCCACAGCTGCTACACTGGTCCTTCCATGCGTGATGCCATGTTGTTCGAACTCAATGAGCAGAACGTAGCAACTACCCTCAGTAGGACAAACGTACACCAGAGTGGAAGATAAACTCCACAGAAAGTCCAGGCTTGCCACCTCTGAAATGCCTAGGGGTCCAGCAGGCCAGTACACATCTAGACATCCCTTCCCAAGTCACAGGCAAGTGGCTGCATCCAGTCCCTCCGACCAGGAAGAAAGAGGCATGATGCCTGACGTGTCTCGCTCCTGGGAGGCAACTTTCACTCCGTGTGGCTGTACCACTCGGACCCTGGAGCTGAGAGGCTCAGAGACGAGGAAGCCCGGCAGCACGTCACGCTACCATAGGGGCCGCACCACCCAGCAGAGCCCGCGGTGCCTGAGTGTGGCCCCGCGGCGTCACAAAGCTCTGCCACATTCTGAAGATAACCGCCTGGGTACCGAGCACTCGGCCATGAGCCGCAGTTATTATGCCACCTGAGCTGCCATCACGGGGGGGGGTGTGACCGCCGAGCCGAACGGCCGGGCGCACAGCGGTGCCCTGTCAGTGGGTGCCCTGTCAGTGGAAGCGGCGTGTATGTGATTGCTCTCAGTGGTCTCAGATTCCGAGGGAGGGGTGCATTAGGGTGACTAGCTATCCTGGTTTGCCAGGACTTTCCTAGGTTTAAAACTGAAAGTTGGGCTTCCCTGGTGGCGCAGTGGTTGAGAATCTGCCTGTCAATGCAGGGGACACAGGTTCGAGCCCTGGTCTGGGAAGATCCCACATGCTGCGGAGCAACTAGGCCCGTGAACCACAATTACTGAGCCTGTGCGTCTGGAGCCTGTGCTCCGCAACAAGAGAGGCCGCGATAGTGAGAGGCCCGCGCACCGCGATGAAGAGTGGCCCCCACTTGCCGCAACTAGAGAAAGCCCTCGCACAGAAACGAAGACCCAACACAGCCATAAAATAAATAAATAATTAATTTAAAAAAAAAATTAAAAAAAACTGAAAGTCCCACATCCTGGGATCCCCTCAGTCCCGGGCAAGCCCTAGAGCGCATCCACCAGGGGGCACATCAGACTGCAGCTGACAGCTACCTGGCCACTGGGGGCTCCTCACGCCAGGGAATCGACAGAAGCTCACTGCGCCCGGTGGGGATGACGGTCATAGAGGGGGGGCTGAGTTTTCATGACAGAGCTGGGTAAGCAGGCGATGTCTGGAAGGCAGGAGACACTCTAGGGTGTCTCTGAGTGTCCCTTGGTCCTGGAGTAAACACCAACAGAAAACTAGAACCACCCAAAACAGGCACAGACCCTTGGGGCCACTCCATCAGACAAAGAACCATGAGCAGCTGAGGTGCTGGCTGAGGACGCAGGGAACGTGGAGTGGGCAGGGGACGAAGGCGCCAGCGACCGCCACGTGGCTGCCGTAGTAACGAGAGCCTCACCCTACCCTTCACGCGAGGCACACCTGTGCTAGTTCCACCCGCCCTCCTTCCTCCCTGTTCCTCTCCCACCCCTTCTGCCTAACGTATGTTAACAATAGTTGACCTCACATCCCAGTGTTTGTTATTAATGATCACACTCTCTCTCTGAGAGTGTTCAAGTGTTCAACATTCTTAAAGAGAACGTATTATTCATTTAGAGTCAGTACCACCCAAAGATGGATAAAGTGATGTGAAATGTTCATCAGTCTCTTCTGGAGAGATTAACCTCTTTTTAGCCAGGATACTTGCATCATATTAAGCAGAAGCATGATTTTGCCTTTGTTTTAATTTGGAAGTTAAGAATGGTTTAAAGTAGGAGTGTGTGGGACTTCCCTGGTGCGCAGTGGTTAAGAATCCACCTGTCAATGCAGGGGACATGGGTTTGATCCCCGGTCCGGGAAGATCCCACATGCCGCAGAGCAACTAAGCCTGCGCGCCACAACTACTGAGCTCACATGCCGCAACTACTGAAGCCCGCGTGCCTAGAGCCCATGCTCCACAACAAGAGAAGCCATCGCAATGAGAAGCCCGCGCACCGCAACGAAGAGTAGCCCCCTGCTCGCTGCAACTAGAGAAAGCCCGCGCGCAGCAACGAAGACCCAACGCAGCCAAAATAAATAAATTAATTAAATAAAATAAAAATTTTAAAACCCAACATTTGAAAAAAAAAAAATGAAGAAGAAACCCTCCCCCTCATCTCTCTAGGCCATCATCACGCTTTATTGTTTTCACAGCACTTATCACCATTGGAAACTATTGCTTGTTCACATGTGCCTTTGCCTAGGAAAACAGAAACTCCACGAAGGGAGGGACTGTATCTGCCTTGTTAGTTACTGTGCCCCTTAAGTCTCTGGCTCCCAAGGACCCCAGGTATCTATTGGCCGAATGGGAACATGGTGGAGGACCAGGGAAAGCAGTGCACACACGGCAACATGGAGATATACATTTGTATATGTGAGGTTTGGAGAAACACAATGAGATTTACAGCACAAAACTATTGATATAGTGTTTAAAATACACACAATGTGATGAATATCTTAATGAATGTGCAGACAACATGGATATGGCAAGTGGATTGGAGGAGGGGAAAGAACAAGAATGGGGCAGGGGAAGGTTTGAAGAGATGTAGGGGTCGCTCACAGGACAGACGACAGATCAACAGGATGGTGGAAAGTGGCCAACTTGAGTCTACGCCCTGAGGTCAAAATAAAAGGGAAAAAAGGATAGTGTGGCAGTGTTAAGACTGCAACTTCCTGGATGATCTTGCCAAGATGAGGTGGGGTCCACGTCCCCTCCTCTCAAGGCTGGGTGGCCTATGACAGCGTGTGGCAGAATTGGCATGCCGTGACTCTCCAGGTGCTTTGCCCTGTTCGTTGGAGCCCAGAGGCCACTGCCCCCGAGTGGCCGTACCCAGGTGCTCTGGTTAATCATCCTGGCCAAGCCCAACCATCCCTGCCAAAGCCCTGACACGAGGGTGCAGAAGTCTCCAGATGAGTCCAGCCCGGCCACCGGAGTCGCCCCCAGCTGGTCACATCTTCCCGCCTGAGGCCCAAGACATCCTGGGGCAGAGGAGAGCTGTCCTGCGGGGCCCCGTCGGAAGTCCCGAACCACAGACTCCAGGAGCTTAACTAACAGTTGCTTTACAACCCTGATGCTGGGTGGCTCGTTACACAATAACAGAAAACGCTAACGGATGGAGGAAGGGACAGAGAGAGGAGTCAGCCTGGCAGCTGGGCAGAGGGAGTGCTGGAGGAGACGACAGGGCAGGCAGGGGTGGCGGTGGCCCAGGCAGGAATGGGAACCAAGTGGGCAAAGTTCAGCATCAGCCCACACTCCCCTCCCACCTCCAGCTCAGCAAGAGCCACACCTCGGACCCCAGGCTCAGGTCAGAAATGGGAGGGCTAGGTTCCCTCCTGTCCCCTTCCAGACAGCCGGGGCACCTCCTCTCCTTCTTCACCCTGCCCTCAGTGGAGGCCGCCAGCACGCGCCTCTGCTGCCCCTGTCCACCTGGCAGCCAGGTCAGACCCTGGCCCTCCACGCTAAGTCCTCTGGTGGCTCCTCATGCCCCTCAGGGTGAAGCCAGGTGCTTTTTGAGACCCTCCTCAGCCTTGCCTGCATGGAGCCTGTGCACCCACGCGCCCCCAGCCCCGCTGACCCACCATCATCACTTACCCCCTTATGTCTCTCCCCCAAACTTCCTTTTTCTCCTCCCCACGTTGTCTGAGCCCCATTCCTCCTGGGTTCATTGTTAGCAAGAGGCTTACTCCAACTGCAAGCCCAGGCTGCCCGCATCCTCCCCCTCACGTTCCCCGAGCTCCTAGTGTCTCCCCATCACGCGTCCCTACACCCTTGTTCCCCGTGTCCCCACTGTCCCCCGACCCATAGCCTGCTCCTCCCGCGGCCTCCATCAGTACCCCCCGTGACCCCGGGTCCCTATGTCCCCCGGTCCTATGCACCACTCCTTGTCCCGTGCATTCTCTGACCCTTGACCCCTGTCCCCGGTCCTTCACACCTCCCCATACACCGCATCCCGGGTCCTCCGCATCCCCAGGACCCCGCGTCCCCGCGCTGCGCGGGCCGACGCGCCCAGGTGGATGCGCGCGCGTTGCGTGGAGACCAGCGGCGGGCACACCCTAACACGCCGGCCCCGCCCCCGGCGCCGTGGATTGGCTCCCCGCAGGCTGGCCGGGCCCGGATTGGCTCGCGCGGCGCGGTGGCCGGGCCCGTTTCACGGTGGGTAGCACCGCAGCGTGGATGCTGCTCCGTCCCGCCGAGGCCCCCAGGAGCTTGGAGCCCGAGCGGCCAGGCGGGGCCGGGCGGGGGCACCGCCGGCAGCCGCTCCGCCGCCCAGCCCGTGCCCTCGGCCAAGGGCAGCCCGGGGCCGCGGCCGCACCCTGGGGCCGCGGGCGGCGGACAAAGGGCCATGCGGGCCCGGGGGACGCGGCGCGGGGCGCGCTGGAGCGGGGGGCCGCGGCGGCGCCGCTGAGCGCGGCCCGGGGCGGAGGCGGCCGCGATGCCGTGGTTCCCGGCGAAGAAGATCCGCAAACAGATCAAGCTGCTGCTCCTGCTGGTGCTGCTTACCTGCGCCGCGTGGCTCACGTACGTGCACCTGAGCCTGGTGCGCCAGGGCCGCGCGCTGCGCCAGCGGCTGGGCTACGGGCGAGGTACGGGAGGGGGCGCGCGCCCTGGGGGCGGGGGGCGGGGAGGGTCGCGAGCAGCGCCGGGCCCGGGCCCTCCCATCGCGCCCAGGCTTCGGCGTGGGTCAGGCCCGCCCGGAGACCCCGTCCGCCCTTCCCAGCTCGGCGACATTGGGGCAGGGGGCGCGGTTCGGCTCAGCCCGGCCAGAACGCCGATGACGTCAGCAGTGACGTGCGCGACCCTCTTGGGGAGCGTCCCCGAACCCTGGCGGACGCCGGGGTCTGGCCTGGAGCGGGTAGTGAGTGACGGGGTTAACGGTGGGCTCTTGGGGAGATCGCCGCCGCCGGGCCCTGCATGCTGAGATTTCCGAGAAGCCAAGTCTGGCTGCGCCTCCGACACGTGCCTGCTTAGCAGAGCCTCGGTTTTCGCATCTGCTGGGGAGGGGCAGAGACCCAACCTCAGGACGGAGAGAGAGGGGGCTGGCGGGAGGGAGCTGACCCTTGCAGTTGGAACGCTTCCTGGAGGAGGTGCCCTAGGTAAACCTGTGATCAGGGACTGAGACGCTTGTGTGTTGAGGCGGGGTGAGGCATGGGGATAGGGATCCCGCCTGGGGAGCTCCGAACTGCCTGGCGTGAACTCTCCCAGGCTCCTCGAGCTCACGTTCCAGTGGGGGCAGACAGTGAACCCACAAATCAGGTCCTGGTGAGCGATGTGGGAAAGAGTTGGGGAGGAGTCCTGCCACTTTAGCTAGGAGGATCCTAGAGGGCCCCTTGGAGGTGGTGACTTTTGACACACACTTGGAGGAGGAGGAGGAGCAGAGTGCGGGGGTGGGGGTGGGGGGGCGGGGGCGGTGATGAGAGAGAGAGAGAAGGAAGCACCTCAGGGCAGGGAGGTCCCAGCCAAGCTGCTCCTGGCCCTTCTCAAGGAAGCGAGGTGTCCTTAGGATGGGTGGTGAGAATCTTGCTTCCCAAAGACTCAGAACAATGATCTTGACCCATGAAGTCCTGGGCCACTCCACCAAGTGGTCCAGAGTTCCCTGTTCAGTCGCACAGCTGGCACCACAGACAGACACCCCAGGCCAGGGGTCAGAGGCTTGTCCCAACCCACCCCACCCCCAGAGTCCACGCATCTCACAGCTACCACACCCTCTAGGGGCCCCCAGCACTGTTCAGTCCCTCATAGAGGCCCCCCAGCTACCATCAAATAAGGCAGGACCCCGGAGCGAGAGCCAGTGACGCAGAGCATAACCAGCCTCCCGCTCAGCTGCCTTGTGGTTTTCTGGGCAACCACACTTCTCCCCAGCCTGGCTTCCCGAGCAGCCGGGGAGCCTAGCTCAGCAGCCGGGAGGGGGCGGAGGTGTGGGAACCCCACTTCTGGGACCTCCTCTGCTCTCAGCTGGACCAGCGAGGAAGCTGTCCTTGCTGCTCCTGGGTGGGCGGGAGCTGTTCAAGGTTATGGAAGATCAAACCCTCAAGCAGCTCCTGCCAGGAGCAGACCCAGCCGGTGCCCCCGGGGCTGCAGCCCCGCCTCCTGTCCCACTACCTGGGCTCCCACCAGGGCAGGGTTTGTGGGAAGCTGAGCAGCTGGACATGTCTGAGGCCTTTCTGACTGTCCTGTCAGCACTGTGTTCACTCCCACCAGAAAGGCTACCTGCCCGGGGTCCAGCAGCCTGTGCAGGCAGAGGTGCTGGCAGCCAGGAGGCAGGAGGCCCGTCTGGATCTTGCTGTGCTGGGGCTCAGCCCCTGCAGGACAGTGATGGCATCCTGGGTTGGGACCCCACTGTGGAAGGTTCCCAATACCCCCAGAGTTACCTTGTGGGCAGGGAGCATCAGGGCCAGGCTGTGGGGATTTGGCCGGGAGCCTCTTAGGGGCTCGCCTCCCAGCTGGACGGAGGACAGTGACCTGGGGGGAGAAGCAAGTGGGCAGGCACCACCGGAGTCTCGCAGGCACAAGACCACGGGCAGCCCCCTCCCCCAGAGAAAGGGCCCAGGCCAACTGTGTGAGTCCGGGAACCTAGCTCCTGGGGTCTGGATCGAGGGACGGGCATAGACTTTGAAGCCCAGGCTTGGCCCTGGAGGAGAGGGGTTCCTGGACTGGGGGTCCCCGGATGGGAGCACCAGGAGAGGCAGACATGGCGCACAGCAAAGCCTCGCCTTCGGAGGCTCAGATCCCAGGGTATGGAACCCCAGGCCCACAGCTTAGGGAGGAGGTCTGGGAAGTTGAGGGAGGCAGAGGTGTGGAGGTGGTCTGCCCCAGGCGTGGGGAGTTAGGGGGGTGCCAAGCTCTAGAGATGTCCACGGAAGGGATCCCCAGGGGGACAGTCTCCCTCCGGGGCCGCCTTGGCCCCATGTCCTCTGGAAGCTGGACCAGTGTGCCAATCCCTCCTCTGCCCAGGTGGGTAACAGGGCTCCTTTGGTCCTGAACCCTGGCCTCAAGGGCAGCAGGTGGCACACGTGCCATGGGCCGGGGCTGGGGTAGCCTCAAGACCACAGTGCCAGCTCGCCTGACAACAAACTCCAGCACTAACCCTTGGCTCTCAGTTCTGGTAAGGGAGTCAGACACAAAACACTCCAGCACACGGGAAAAGTGCTGAGGGCACAGAGCAATCCTGGGGGCCTTCCTGGAGGCAGAGTCACTGATGACAACAGCCCCACGGGTGTGTGTGTGCATGCATATATGCTAGCATGTGCATACACATAACTGCTCCCTCATGCCAGTGGGGGCTGGGAAAAGCCAGGTGGGGGACTCAGGCAAGGGCCGTCCCCACGGAGGTGGGATGTGGGAGAAGGGCCCAGCCGAGAGCACTTCCAGCTGTAGGGTGGGGCATCGGGTAGCATGAAGGGGCAGACGTGGGGAGGGAGGGCTTCAGTGGAGACACCACTGGCCATCCTGCCCCCAGCTGACCCCAGCGGCAGGGGCTGTGGCCTTGGAGAGCCTGGACCCCAGTCACGCCTCATGTGCCGCCCGCAGACGGTGAGAAGCTGAGCGGTGTGACAGATGGCCGGGGCATCCGGGCTGCACTGTCCACACAGAGGGCCGAGGACTCCAGCGAGAGCCGTGAGGAGGAGCGGGTGGTGAGCAGGGCTGCGGGGAGGAACGCCACAGCACACACGAGACCCAAGGCCACTCCTGCGCCGGTGGCCTCAGGACCTGTGGGCCGTGTGCAGGGAGGACACAGCGCTCCAGCACGGAGCGTGGCCCCAGCCCGGGTGGACGCAGCTGCTGCACGTGGGGTGGCCAAGGGTCTGCTCGGGTGGGTGTGCACGGCGGGGCGTGATGGAGTCAGGGCTTCATGGCTACATGTGGAAGGGATGTCTGTCAAGTGAACCGGCGTGTGTGGCGGGCTGTGTCACGCACTGTGTCTGAGCCTGGTGTGTGTGTGTGTGTGTGTGTGTGTGTGTGTGTAGTTGTGTGACTTCTTCCTGCCCTCACATTTCTCAGCTTTGACCCTGGTGCCCTTTCTCTCCCGTAGCCCGAAGGTCGGGACCCAGACGTGCTGTTTCCCGGGGGGGCTGGAAGGCCACTGTCGCTCAACCTCACCCGTCAGGCGCCCTCGTGGCGGGAGGAGGTGAGCTCTGCCCAGCGGCTCGGGCTTGGGGAGGGCCGGAGGCAGCTGTGCAGAAGGTAAGCCCTCCTCCCACCCTCAGTACAAGGGGCAGGTGAACCTGCACGTGTTCGAGGACTGGTGCGGGGGCGCCGTGGGCCATCTCAGGAGGAACCTTCACTTCCCGCTCTTCCCTCATGTGAGTGCTGGGGTGGGGGGCGGCCGGCCCGCAGGTGGGCGGGGACCTTGACGTCAGAGGCCGCTGCCCCCCCAGACTCGCACCACCGTGAAGAAGCTGGCTGTGTCCCCCAAGTGGAAGAACTACGGCCTCCGGATTTTCGGCTTCATCCACCCGGCGAGAGATGGTGCGGGGACGGGGGTGTGGGGGGCAGGGTGTCACGAAGCCCCCACCGACCCCTGAGCCCTGTCCTGTGGTCCTGTGGCCTAGGAGATGTCCAGTTCTCCGTGGCTTCGGATGACAACTCGGAGTTCTGGCTGAGCCCAACCGAGAGCCCGGCGGGCGCCCAGCTGGTGGCCTTTGTGGGCAAGGTACCCCCACGCGCAGCCCAGCCCTCCATCCACACCGCTTGTCTTCGTGGGCCTCCTGCGGCTTGGTCACCTGGCCCCTCCAGCTTCTCAGGAGGCGGGGCTGGATGGGGCTGGTGCCCCAAGGAGAGCGTGAGCCCCCTGCCCCTTCTCTGTTACCCTCCAGACTGGTTCGGAGTGGACAGCGCCCGGAGAATTCACCAAGTTCAGCTCCCAGGTGTCCAAGCCCAGGCGGTGAGTGAGTGTGGGAGTGTGTGCATGAGTGTGTACCCGTGTGTGTGTGAGGAGTGGGTGACACGTGCATGCGTGAAGCCGCTGCTGCTATGCTGCCCCCTCAAGCCCCACCTCCTGTGGGCTCCCCATCTGTTTGGGGCTTCTGGGGCATGGTGGGCCCGCCCCCTCACTCCTCCCGTCCCCAGGCTCATGGCCTCCCGGAGGTACTACTTTGAGCTACTGCACAAGCAGGACGACCGCGGCTCGGACCACGTGGAAGTGGGCGTGAGTGCGGCTGCCCTCTGAGGGCTTCTGGAGACCCCACCTCCCCTGCCCTGCCCTCCTCTTTCCGGCCACTCCCCGCAGGACAACGGTGTGGACCCCGCCCGCCCCCCCAGAGAAGCTTCCCATCTAGCTAACAAAGCAGATGCTCAGGGACGGGGCTTGTGCTCACAGAGGAAGTGGCCCTTGAGCAGATTCTTGAGAGATGAGAGACATTCACAGGGAGACCAGTGGGGAGAGAATCTGGGGCGCAAAGATGAATTCCAGGTCTCGAGAACAGCAGAGGAATGGAACCACCTGGAGTCTTCTGGAACTCCAAGCAGTCTGGTGGCCAGATCCGGCAGGGCTTCCTCCTGAGGATGAGGCAACTGGCTTTGCATTTCAGGGAAAACCCTCTGGCCGCTGCCTGTTGGGAGGGATTTTCGTGGGTGGCC
Source organism: Balaenoptera physalus (assembly GCF_965194825.1). Lineage (NCBI taxonomy): Eukaryota > Metazoa > Chordata > Mammalia > Artiodactyla > Balaenopteridae > Balaenoptera > Balaenoptera physalus. The sequence continues at coordinate 114,093,575 of NC_138889.1, read as the reverse complement.
ATCCATCGGTCCCTGAACCAGGGAGGTGGGAATGGAAGAAGTGGAAGGTCGGGGTGGGGGGCGGGGGGGGTGGAGGGAGATGCCCAGCGACTGAGAGTCTGAGCCTGGCTGGGTGTGGGGTGGTGACCAGGGTGGGCTAGGGGGTGGTGGGAGGTTGCAGGTGTCTGGTTTGTGTGTGGTGGGCATCACCCTAGCTCAGCTTAGCAGAGGGTCCAGACTGCAGATGCAGATTTGGGGTGATGTTGAGGAAGCTGAGGGGGTGACTAAGGGCCCAGGATGAGCTGGGAGGGGAAGAGGGCCTGGGACAGCCCCCAGGAACCCCAACGTGAGAGTGGTGGGGGAGGGAGAGTCTGCAAGGGAGACTGGGAAGGCACAGCCACAGAAGTGGGGGAAGTGCAGATGGGGAGGTCCAGCGGGGAGCTGGGGGGCCAGCTCTGACCTCCAGAAGGGCAGTGGCTGCAGAACCGGGAGGAGGTGGGGGCAGAGGCCATAACCAGAAGGTCAGGAAGCACCCAGGATGTCAGGAAAGGCATCCTCACCTGCCTCCAGGGACCCCAGCCTTCTGGGCCTCTCCAGCTTCCGTGCTATACCTTCTCAGGACCGCTGTCCCATCCACCACCCCACCCCAAGCTTCCTGCATCCGTGAAGGGGTTGCCCCTACTAGTTCCCCAGCCCCACGTCAGGGAAGATTCACTCCTCCCTGACCCAGCTGTGTTCCCACCTTGACCCCCATCCTCTGGTCCTGACCACCCTCCCGAACCCCCAGTGGCGAGCCTTCCTGCCGGGTCTGAAGTTCGAGGTCATAGGCTCTGCTCACATCTCCCTGTATACAGGTGCGGAGCCCAGTGCCTCTATGGGGAAGCGGGAGGGCTCCTGATGGGCGGCCTCTTTGGGGTGGTGTCTGGGTATGGGTGAGGAGGGGTCTCTAGGAACTCCTGGGGTCCCCACACATCCTCTGCCCCTAGATGAGTCAGCCCTGAAGATGGACCACGTGGCCCATGTGCCCCAGTCTCCAGCCAGCCACGTTGGGGGGCGCCTGCTGCAGGAGGAGCCCAGAGCCGACATGCTGCGGCCCGATCCCCGAGACACCTTCTTCCTCAGTGAGAGGAGGCCCCCCGGGGTGGGGTGGGGTGGGGTGGGGTGGGGGGCAGGGCAGGGGTTTCAGGTCACAATGTGACCACGCCTCCCGTAGCGCCTCGGGTGGAGCCCTGGAGTCTGGAGAATGTGCTGGAGCCCTGCGCCTACGCCCCCACCTACGTCGTCAAGGACTTTCCCATCGCAAGATACCAGGGACTGCAGTTTGTAAGTGCCCCTCACCAAGGTCTTCCCTGAGACCCAGGCCTCCCTCTTCCCAGGGTCCCCGGAGCCTCCTCCAGACCCTCTGGAAGACGCCCCAACCTGAGCCCTCTGCCCGCCCCAGGTGTACCTGTCCTTCGTTTATCCCAATGACCACACACGCCTGACTCACATGGAGACGGACAACAAGTGCTTCTACCGCGAGTCGCCGCTGTATCTGGAAAGGTGGGTGGGTGGTGCCCAAGGAAGCATGGGCGGGGCCTCGGCCCGAGCCTGGTCTCTGACGCCCCGCCCCGGCCCCAGGTTTGGGTTCTACAAATACATGAAGATGGACCGGGAGGAGGGGGAGGAAGACGAAGAGGAGGAGGTGCAGCGCCGAGCCTTTCTCTTCCTCAACCCAGACGGTGAGTGCCCCCAGCGCCCCCCACCCCCTCAGCTGGGCCCGCCCTGGCGCCGCAGCTCACCCGCGCTGCCCACAGACTTCCTGGACGACGAGGACGACGGGGAGCTACTCGACGGTCTGGAGCCCACCGAGGCGCCCCGAACGCCGGTCGGCCGCCGGCACCCCGCCCCCGCGGCCCCCACCGAGGCCCCGGCCACTCCCGCCCTGCCAACGCCTCCCGCCCCCCTGGGCCGGCCGACCCCCCGGCGCTCGCGGGCGCTGCGCTGGGCCGCCCGCCCCCTTCCGCTCTTCTGGGGCCGTGCGCCTCCGCCCCGCCCAGCAGCCGCGGCCGAGCGGCCCCCGAAAGTGTATGTCACGCGGGTGCGGCCGGGACTGCGGGCCCCGCCCCGGGCCCCGGCGCAGCTCAGCCCACGCGGCCCTCCCCGCCCGCCTTTCCCTGGCGTCTTCCTGCGCCCCAGGCCCCAACCCCGGGTGCAGCTGCGCGCGCGCCCACGCCCACCCCGGGCTCGAGGCCGCAGGACCGGCGGCCCCCAGGCCGCAAAGCTGAGGCCCCCGGCCCCGGCCACCCAGGGGAGCCGAGAGGGCCAGGCACGCGAGCCGGGACTCACGGCCCCCACCGCGGACTCGAACTCTTCGTCCGAAGCGCAGCCCGTGACCTCCTTCCTGAGCTTGTCCCAGGTGTCCAGGCCACAGCTGCCCGGGGAGAATGAGGAAGAGGAGGAAGGGGACGACGAGGAAGGGGCGCAGGGCGAAGAGGCTGCGTCGGAGGACAGCGAAGAGAAGGCCGGCCCGGGGCGCGGCCGCTGGCGCGAGGACGCTATCAACTGGCAGCGCACGTTCAGCGTGGGCAACGTGGACTTCGAGATGCTGCGCTCGGACTGGAACGACCTGCGCTGCAACGTGTCGGGGAACCTGCAGCTGCCGGAGGCCGAGGCCGTGGACGTGGTGGCCCAGTACATGGAGCGGCTCAACGCGCGCCACGGAGGGTGCGAGGGTGGGGCGCGCGTGGGAAGGGACGCGCTTGGCCTCCGTGGGACCCTCAGACTTCCCCAGGGTTTAACGGGGCGCTGCTCTGGGAATGGTACACGCCCCCCCTCCCCGGAAGTGTCTTCTCACCCTTCTGGGGCCCCTTACTGCCCAGGGCCCCTGTCCTGTGTTAGGAGCCTTTCTCCCAGCACCCAGGGCTGGCTCCCCTGTCCTGCACCTCCAAATCCCACACCTATCACCTTGGACCTGGACCTGAGGATGGAGCCGAGCCACCCAGGTCTCTCTTCCAGATAGAGGCACACACGAAGGCCAGGCTAGGAACCCCTGGATCCCTCTCCCCACTGGCATCTTGCTGGCTGGGGTCTTGGTCCTCAGGGGAGGGCTCAGGGTTCCTGCCCCACTGGCCCTTCTGGTCTCCCCCAGGCCCCAGGAATCCAGTCTTGTCTCCACCCCAAGTAGGTATGAGGGTTGGAGAGTGGGGGCCCCAATTTGACCTGAGGGGAGGCCCTGAGGGGTTCTCAGAGCTGTGCTGAGCCCTTAAGTAGGGGCAGGACCTGCAGAGACAGGCAAAGGCTGGCCAGGAGGCTGGTGGGCAGAGGACAGGCCCCATGGTCCTGGAAGGCCAGGTGCAGGAGTCATTTTTCTTGCCTCCGATACTCAGTTTAGAGCAGGACACAGGTTTGGCCCATCTGGATCACAGACAAGCATGTGGCTGTGTTGGAGAGGAGGGGGTGGAAGGGGGAGCCCATGACTGACAGGGCTTGGTCCAGGGCGGCGATGGGATGGCCTGGACCCTTGGCAGGGGCTGGGGTAGATTGATTTCTAGGTGGCTGAGAAAGCGAGCCTGCACTTGGCTCTGAGCTTCCTGGGAGCAGCTCCTTGTCCCATGGGCATGAGGGGGTCTGTCCAGCAGAAAGGTCATGGCTGCAGCCCCACCTTCCCTAAGCCGTGCAAGGGTGTGGGTGGCCCAAGGAGCGAGAGCACAGACCCAGAGCGTTTGGGGCAGAAAGTCCCTGGTACTTGAGGAGAGCGTGGTGGGGATGGGCAGGGGGTGAAGGGAGGAATCTAGACCCCTGGGAGGTCACACTGGTAGGCTCCGAGGGTGAGGGATACTGGCTGCAAAGGGCGGGGGGCGGGGACGTGCTATAGAAGGGAGAGTGCCCTAGTCAAGGGCGGGGCCCTATCTTCGCAGGCCAGGGCTGGGGAAGGGCCAGCAGCTGAAGGCCCGGAGGCTTCTTCCCCAGAGATCAGGGCAGCCCCTGCGCTGGTGCTGGGGGGGCAAAAAGGAGGCTTCTCAGAGGAGGCACCCAGGACCTTGGAGAGGAGGGCGGGGAGCATGGGGCGAGCATCCAGGCAGGGGACACCTAGGGCAAAGACCCCACGGGAAGAGGAAGCTTGCTCATCTAACCTGAGGGCGTATTGAGGCCACAAGGTAGACACCGTTTACCGGCTTAGAATTCAGATGTCTGAACCTCGTCCTGTGGGCAGTGGGTGCCCCTAAAGGTTTCTGAGCGTGCAGCTGTGGACAGGAGTGGTGGCACCGAGGAGAGGACTGGCCTGGGCTTGGGGACGCCTCCCTTATGGGCTGCCCCACGGAGAGGGAGCCCCGGAATGTGGGCCCCAGCAGGCCTTGAGGTGTGATGGGGGACGGGGGACGTGCGGCACCCCACCTGAGTGGCCACCTCATTTCTGCGGCTGGGGGCGGCTTGTGAGAAGAATGGGGTTGGAGTCGTGGACGCAGCTTCGGAGCCCGAGGGGGCTGACTGGGTCCCACCCCGCAGGCGGTACGCTCTTCTGCGCATCGTGAACGTGGAGAAGCGCCGGGACTCCGCGCGGGGAAGCCGTTTCCTCCTGGAGCTGGAGCTCCAGGAGCGCGGCGGGCGCAGGCTGCGCCTGTCTGAGTACGTCTTCCTGCGCCTGCCCGGGGCGCGTGCCGGCGACACAGATGGAGACGGGGATAGTCCCGAGCCTGCTCCAGCCGCCTCCGCGCGCCCCGACGGCCGCCCGGAGTTGTGCCGGCCACTGCGCCTGGCCTGGCGCCAGGATGTGATGGTGCACTTCATCGTGCCAGGTGCGCGGGAGTGGGGCTGGCCGACCAGCCACCTGGGATTGCGGGGTGGCGGGCGGAGGGGAGCCTTGTCCAGCAGACCTTATGGGGAGGGGGGGAGTGCCACTGGTCCTGGGCAGGGTACCGCCAGGTCGGGTCCAGGTGGGTTCAGTATCCCCATTCTTCTCCAGTGAAGAACCAGGCGCGCTGGGTGGTACAGTTCCTGGCAGACATGGCTGCGCTGCACGCCCGTACAGGGGACTCTCGCTTCAATGTCATCCTGGTGGACTTCGAGAGCGAGGACATGGACGTGGAGCGGGCCCTCCGCGCGGCGCCACTGCCCAGGTAACGGCGCCCCCCACCTACCGGAGAGGGCCAAGCACATCTTCCCTCCCCCCGGACCGGCGTGGGTTTTCCTGCCCCCGCCCCCAGAGATGGGTGGCTGTGATTTCCCACCCCATATCCCCTTCCTCCCCCAGATACCAATACCTAAGGCGGACCGGGAACTTTGAGCGCTCCGCGGGGTTGCAAGCTGGAGTGGCCGCGGTGGAGGTGCATGGGCAGGATGGTGCGGGTGGAGAGAATGAGATGGGCTGGGGGCGGGGGGTGCCCTTCCGGAGGAGAGGGCGAGGCTCAGACCTGCCCGCTGTCTCCAGGATGCCAGCAGCATCGTTTTCCTCTGCGACCTGCACATCCACTTCCCCCCCGGCATCCTGGATGGCATCCGCAAGCACTGCGTGGAGGGCAGGCTGGCCTTTGCGCCCGTGGTCATGCGGCTGGGCTGCGGGAGCTCGCCAGGGGACCCTCACGGTAACGCCCTGAATGCCCCTCGGTAACGTCAGGGGTCCCACCCGTGCCAGGGCAAAACCCAGGCCCCCGGGGGCCTCCCAACCCGCAAGGCAGGCCTAGGGCCCCATCAATGCCCCTTATAACGCCTGGGATTCCTTGTGGCCTCTAGGACCCCCAGAGTGCCCAGGACCCCAAGTCCTCCCCCCAGTAACACCAGGGTCATGCTCGGCCCCTAAGAACCTTCTCCAACACCCAAGTCACGCACAGGCCTCCCAGGTTATGACCGACACATTGGAGTGACCCTGAGAGCCCTCCTGAGGAAGGGCTTGCCGGACCTGGTGTCTGAAGGGCACCCCATCCCCGCCAGGTTACTGGGAGGTGAATGGCTTCGGCCTCTTTGGGATCTACAAGTCCGACTTCGACCGCATTGGAGGCATGAACACTGAGGAGTTCCGGGACCAGTGGGGCGGCGAGGACTGGGAGCTTTTGGACAGGTGAACCCCTCCCCCTAGCGGAGACTGAGACTCCCACATCCTCCTCCCCTGGGTGGGAGGGGCGTCACATGCTGACGGGACTCTGCTTTCCTCCTCCTCCGACCCCCAGAGCTAGGCCTAGAGAGATCCTTGGACGCCACCCCACTCCCCAAAACCCCTTCCCAGCTCCAGGATCCTGCAGACTCAGGGAAGCCCTTGAACCAGTTCTGCCCGCAGACCCTACAGGTCTCTCCTGGGTCCCTCTCCTCCTATTGGGCTTGGACAGTAGTGGAAGCCCTGACACCCCAGCCCCTGGACCAGGGGCGTGACCTCTTCCATTCCATCCCACCCCCAGGGTTCTGTAGGCTCAGGCGCAGCCCTGACATGCATGCCCTCCCCCTGCAGGGTCCTGAAGAATCAGGGCAGCCCCATTCACCCCCATACCCCCAGTCTTGATCACCCCCCAAAGATCCTCTGGGCTGAGGGGCAGCCCTGACTCCCCCTCCCCACCCAGGGTCCTGCAGGCAGGGCTGGAGGTGGAGCGGCTCCGAGTGCGGAACTTCTATCACCACTACCACTCTAAGCGGGGGATGTGGGGCATGCGCAGCCGCAAGGCCGCCCGCAAGGAGGCCCCTTGAGGACCAGCGACCCCTCCCAGCCCCGGCTGCCGTCCTGCCGTGGCAGCTGGAGGCCAGGCTGTGAGCCTGGACCCTGGGGACCCAGCGGGGCTCATCCAGGGGCACAGCCACCACCCGTGCCTGCCCCTCTCTGGCCCCCCAGGCTGCTGCCCCCTCTGTGCCCACCCCAGAGAGGCGGCCGTCGTAGCCGGCAGGGCCTGGGCTTGGCCCCCACGCCCTGTGCGATGATTTCTGTGAAATTTTGCCGTAGCAATGACATTGTTTCAGGATTTCCAAGAGTTCTGTCTGTTCCGTTTTTTATTCAGAATGAAATGAAATATTTTTTTTAGTTCTGACTCATCCTCTGGGTCTGGTTCTCTTGGGAGGGCAGAGGTGGGCCTGGGCGGCGGCAAGAGACCCTGCACCCACAGTGGCCCTGGGCACTGTGCCCGCTCCTGACTCCCTTTCCTGACTTGAGCTGCAGCCGCCATGCTGACCGCACCTTTCTCCACCCTCGAGACCACTCACCTCTGCCCGGACGTTCCCTCTGAGCTTCTGTGTCGGGCCCTGAAGGCAAAGGGGCTTTGGACCCTCCCTCAGTACCCTGTGTGTGGAGCCGCCGGTCACCGGCGTGGCATGAGGCCTTTCCCCCTGCGAGCAAAGAATATTCGACCGTCTGCTTAGTCCCCTTCGTTGTGAAAACAGACCTTGGATGTCAGTCCTGCCCCATCCTCCTCAAAGAGGTGGGCGCACTAGGCACCCCGGGGTGGCGGGTGACATCCTACGACCAAGTTGGGGGTATAGTTAGGACTCAGTTGCCATAAATGGAAAACCCAATGCACACTGGTTTAAACATAATGGGGGGTTTGCTTGACTTGTCTCGTGGAGGTTCAGGGTCAGGAGCCCCCTGGAGAGTCGGACGGGCTGGGTAATGCTGTCGAGGGCCCGCCCTTCCCTGGGGTCCCAGTCGTGGCAGGGAGGCAGGTGCTCTGCCTGGCACCGGGCGCGCCTGCCCATACGAGTTCCTTGTAGCTGCTGTAACAGATTTCCACAAACAAAATGGAATTTCCTGTCTTACAGCTCTGGAGGTCGGAAGTCCTAAAATCGAGGTTTCCACAGGCCTGCACCCCTTCTGGGGGCTTTAGGACTGAATCTGCTTCCCTCCTTTCCCAGCTCCTAGAGGCCACCTGGATTTCCTGGCTCGTGGCCTCTTCCTCCATCCTCAAAGCCAGCAGCTTACCATTTTCATATCACTCTCCCTGTCTCTCTCACACCTCTACTACCATCATCACATCTCCTTCTCTGGCTCTGACCCTCCTGCCTCCCTCTTATAAGGACCGCTGGAATGACACTGGACCCACCCACATAACCGAGGATAATCGCTCCATCCCAAGCAACATCCTTTACTTACTCTGCGAAGTCCCTCTTGCCATGGAGGTGACAGCCACAGGTTCTGCGGATTGGGGCATGGACATCTTTGGGGCTGTTACTCTGTACTGCCTCATCCTGTGGGAAGGCAGCAGGTCCGCCCAGCACTCCACACAGTCCTCGCAAGATTTACCTCGCCATGAACACAGGGCAGCAGGGAGGATTTCAGGGAAAGAGGAACCAGATGGACACTCCAGTCGGGCCCTGAGAAGACCCTAGAGGTGGCCCAGGGCATTCAGCTCTGTGGCTGCTGACCAGGGCAGCCAGCGGGTGTCTGTGAACACTAAGTCACTTGTGACGTGAGGCCTGCTGGTGCCCACAGGGTGGAGGGCAGAGCAAACCTGCCACACACCTACTCAGAAGTTACCAGATGCCCCAGCTCATGCTGCCCACTCCTCCCGAAGTATCTAGTTCAGAAGAAATGATCCCCAGATACAGATGTTAGTGACAAGAAAAGAACCAGCCCTGGAATTAAGAATATATACTCCAGGGCTTCCCTGGTGGCGCAGTGGTTGAGAATCTGCCTGCTAATGCAGGGGACACGGGTTCGAGCCCTGGTCTGGGAGGATCCCACATGCCGCGGAGCGGCTGGGCCCGTGAGCCACAACTGCTGAGCCTGCGCGTCTGGAGCCTGTGCTCCGCAACAGGAGAGGCCGCGACGGTGAGAGGCCCGCGCACCGCGATGAAGAGTGGCCCCCACTCGCCATAACTGGAGAGAGCCCTCACACAGAAATGAAGACCTAACGCACCCAAAAATCAATCAATCAATAAATAAATTTATATAAAAAAAAAGAATATATACTCCAAGAAAGTGGGGCGGGGGGAATGTAACAGGGGAAGCATGCACATCAGAAAAAGAATTACCTCTGGAAGCAGAAAAAAATTTCAGACAACATTTCATCTAATCTGGACTATACGTATACCATAATTTATTAATCCATTTTAACAACTATTGAGCACCCACTATGTGCCAGGCACTGTGGAAGAAGTGGTGAACAAAACAGACAAGAATCCCTGCCTCGTAGAACTTACATTCTAGTGAAGGGTGAGGAGGAGCAGACAACAGACACAGTAAAGACATCTCCAGTATATTAGCTGGTGGCAGCTCTTGTCAAGAAAAATAAAGCCGGAAAGAGAATAGTGAGTCTGAGTGTGGCTGCCATTGTAAACAGTGATCAGAAAAAGCCTGGCCAGGCTTCCCTGGTGGTGCGGTGGTTAAAGAATCCACCTGCCAGTGCAGGGGACACGGGTTTGAGCCCTGGTCCGGGAAGATCCCACATGCCATGGAGCAACTAAGCCCATGCGCCACAACTACTGAGCCTGCGCTCTAGAGCCCGCGAGTCACAACTACTGAGCCCGCATGCCCCAACTACTGAAGCCCGTGCATCTAGAGCCCATGCTCCACAACAAGAGAAGCCACCACAATGAGAAGCCCGCGCACCACAACAAAGAATAGCCCCTGCTCGCCACAACTAGAGAAAGCCCACGTGCAGCAACGAAGACCCAACGCACCCAAAAATTTTAAAAAAAAAAAAATTCTAGAAGAAAATATGGGCAAAATTTTTATTAAAAAAAAAGAAAAAGCCTGACCTGAGAAGGTGACATCCCAGCAAAGCCCTGAGGTGCTGATGAGGCTGCCAAGGACACAGATGGGGAAGGGGAGGAGGTCCGAGGTGACATTTGAAGACATTTTTAGAAATCAATGATAAACCCTTCTCATCACTTCTTTTCCATATTATACTGGAAGTACTCGTTAACGCAACAAGACAAGAAAAGGAAATAAAAAGTATACAGATTGAGGAGGAAGAAATAACATTGTTTTAGTTTGCAGATGACATAATCATCTATGGAGAAAATCCAAAAGAATTAGCCAAAAAAAAAAAAAAAAAGGAAAGAAAAGAAAAAAAAAACTTCTGGAACTAATAATCAATTATAAGGACTTCCCTGGTGGTCCAGTGGGTAAGATTCTGTGCTCCCAATGCAGGGGGCCCGGGTTCGATCCCTGGTCAGGGAACTAGATCCCGCACGCATGCTGCAACTAAGGGTCCGCATGCCGCAGCTAAGACCTGGCGCAGCCAAAATAAATAAATATTTAAAAATAATAATAATCAGTTATAGCAAGGTTGCAGGATACAAGGTTAATATACAGAAGTCAATTGCTTTCCTATACACTAGCAATGAACTATTGGAATTTGAAATTTAAAACACAATACCATTTACATTAGCACCAAAATAAATAAATAACTACTTAGGTAAAAATCTAACAAAATATGTATAAGATCTATATGAGGAAAACTACAAAACTGTGATGAAAGAAATCAAAGACCTAAATCAATGGCGACATAGTCCATGTTGATGGATGGGAAGACTCAATATTGTCATGATGTCAGTTTTTCCCAACTTGATCTATAGATTCAATGCAATCCTAATCAAAACCCCACCAATCAACTAACTGATTCTTTTCTGGAGAGGCAAAAGACCCAGAATAGCCAACATAATATTCAAGAAGAATAAACTTGGAAGACTGATAGTATCCAACTTCAAGGCTTACTATAGAGCTACAGCAATCAAGACAGTGTGGTACGGGCAAAAGATTAGACAAAATAGATCAGTGGGGCAGAATAGAGAGCTCAGAAATAGACCCACATAAATGCAGTCAATTGATCTTTGACAAAGAAGCAAAGGCAATACAATGGAGCAAAGATGGTCTTTTCAACAAATGGTGCTGGTACAACTGGACATCCACATGCAAAAAATGAATCTAGACCCAGACCTTACACCCTTTACAAAAAATAACTCAAGATCAATCATAGACCTGAATGTAAAACACAAAACTATAAAATTCCTAGAAGATAGCACAGGAGAAAACCTAGATGACCTTGGGTGTGGTGATGAGTCGGTGCACACAACACCATAGGCTGATCCGTGACAGAAAGAACTGATAAGCAGAACTTCATTAAAATGAAAAACTTCTCTGCAAAAGACAATGTCAAAAGAATGAGAAGATAAATCACAGACTAGGAGAAAATATTTGCAAAAGACACATCTGAGAAATGACTGTTATCCAAAATATAGAAAGAACTCTTAAAACTCAACAATAAAATGAGTAACCCAACTGAAAAATGGTCAAGTGACCTTAATAGACCCCTCACCAGAGAAGATATACAGATGGAAAATGAGCACATGAAAAGATGCTCCACGTCCTATGTCATCGGAGAAATGCATATGATAAAACAAAGAGATACCTCTACACACCCATAAGAATGGCCAAAATCCAGACACTGCCAAGATCCCTGGTCGCCCCCCACCCCACCCCCGGCCCCCGGGTTGGGCCGGCTCTGACAGCTCCAGGGGGGTGGAGGTCCTTCGGGAAAGGAAGCTGGAGCCTGAAGGGTTACCCAGCTCTGATGCTGTTCAACCAAAAAGGCAACAGCAGGTCTCGGAGCCGAGCAGATGGTGAGAGCAAAGGGCTCCTGGGGCAGCGATGGGAAAGGGCCCAGGGGAGCGGGAACCCCTTTGAGAACAAGACTGAAGCTAAGCCACCGGGAGAAGGCAAACAAATCCCCCTCTTAACCTCAGTGGAGAAAGCGGCCCAGACCTAGCTGGGGGACTACCAAGACGCCCACCCACCGGCCAGCGCCAGTCCCCAAGCTCAGCCCTGTCCCGCTCAGGGAGACCTTTCCCTACACACCCTCACTTGCTTCGTAACTTCTGGAAACTTATTTAGCCTGGGGAACCTGTTTCCCGGTCTGTAAAATGGAGTCACATCACAGCTCCGCCTCCTGGTGCCCCTGTCAAGATTAAGGACAGAATGTGAACAAAGCACCCACCACCCAGCCTCCACCGCCGAGCCCTCGCAAACAGTGCCCATGAGTGGTGACGAGTTTCTCCAGCACCCGAGACAGGCCTCCGGAGGCAGGAAGCACCAGCTTGCACCCCTCCAGGGACGGGACGCAGCATTCTCTCCACCCTCCCTGCCCTGGGGCCCTCCTGGTCCAGGCCACCCCGGGGACCCGCCACCACCTCCCCAGTCCCCCTTAGTCAATTCATCCTCCTCCCCTGCTGGAGCGCCCCCCAACCATGGGCTCCGGCCACCCCGTTCCCTTTAGGGTCCTCTCTGGGGCCTCTGCAAGGCGCCCCCTCTGTCCCAGAGGCTCTCAGCTGCCCCGCCATCCAGACCAGCATCATTGCGTGTGGACCGCTGTGTCTGTGTCCCCCCCGACCCCAGAAGGAGCGCTCCCGCGAGAAGCTGCGTCTGTCTTGGTCACACACCTGCCCCGGAGCAGCGCCAGCGCATGCAAGAGCACAGAACCCGCAGGGTGGACGGACGACCTGAGGGGAGGGGGTGGACGGGTGGAGGTGGGGCTGTAACCCTTGGCGACCTTCCCCGCCAAAGGGGCGGGGCGCCAGGGGGCGCAGAGGATGCCCCGCCCCAGGGGGATCCGGGGCAGCGCCCGATGCGCAAGTCCAGGTAGGCTTCATGGAGGAGGGACCCTAACCCTAACCCTAACCCTAACCCCGGGCTGGGCTGGGCTGGGCTGGGTGTGGCGGGAGCCCCGCCCTCGGGATGTTGGAAGGTTCGCGAGTTTGCCGACAGGAAGCGCCGGGACGCGCACGGCTGGAGCCCGAGCAGCAAGACCCGCATCTCCCCGGCCCCCGCCGGCGCGCCGCGCCCTCACGCCTGGTGCGTCACCTCGCGCTGATCCATCCCGACCCCTTCAGGCTCTGTGGCCCCGGGCGATCTACCTAACTTCTCTGTGCTCCAGCGCGCTCCCGAATCTTGTTTTGAATATTATTTTGCTGTCTACATCTTCAAGCTTTTCTCCTCCATTCCTGCCCCCTAATAGCCCCCCTCCAGACTCCCCACCGAGGTGGGGTGGGGCGCCCTCTGTACCCCTCCTCCAGCTCCGCCCTCACACACCGGGCAGCCCCTAGCCCCTTCACAGTGAGTGCCTCCCAGGTGACCAAATCCAGCACTAGGGGGGCGTCCGTCCTTCCACCCGCCCCCTACTCTGGCCCTCGTCCCTGAAAACCACCCCATATCGCCCCCCCATCCCTTAGCCCTCCTCCAGAGACTTTTGTAACAACTGCCTGGGGTCCCCCTCCTCCAGTAAATACCCCAGCCCGACCTCTAAGCTGTCGGGGTTGTAAATGCTGACCCGCCCCTCCTGGGCTCCCATAGCCCTTCCTTCCCACGCCCCAGGGCAGACTCCAGGCTCCCATCCCCCACCTCCCAAGTAAGAGCATCCCTCACCCTTGCAGGCCCTCAGGTCCCGGGATCTCAAACCCGAAAGTGCACCAACGCAGACCTCCAGGACCTACCGCCTGTTTTCTAAGCTCCCTGGGTGAATCTTCCCCCATCTGCCACAGAGTCCCCTCCCGCAGGAAGTTCACCCTCAAGCCGGCACAGAATCCTCCTCCTCCTGCTCTCTCCCTGCACACCAGCTCCCGGAAGAGGGGGCGCTCGGGGAGGACGGAGCAGAGGCTGGTCGCAGGGCTTGGACCGGGCTCTGAGCTTCGGGTGGAACAGGTTTCAAGCCACAGCCAGTCCCTCAGGCCCTGCAGTGGTTAGAGAAACCTCGCCCGGGATCCCCAGGGTTTCCCTGGACCCTGAGCCACAGAGGCAGGAGATCCGAGATGGGGAGGTGGAGGGGTCCACAGGTCCTCAGGGAGGCTCGGCACAGCCTGGGGGCACCCGCAGCCCTCCCTGCCAAGAGGAGGGGTAAGCCCCAGAGAACTGGCCCTGAGGCCCCCGCAAGCTGTGGAAAACCAGACCTAGGGGGTGTCTGCCTGGCACCTCCTCTCCATCCCATGGCTCCGACCCCACCAAAGCCCCTTCCATCCCTCTGCAGCCCTGTCCCACCACCCAGGACCTCTGGACCCCACCTGCAGTCTGCCCCTCGAGGCCTGCTGCCCTGCCAGGGGGAGCCCAGGTGGACTAGCGTGAAGGGCGGGCCTCCAGGCGCACTCAGCGCTGTACAAACTTGTATCCTGGGATTTTTCCACACAAAACACGTCTCCCAGGGAAGCAACCGGTCTGATGAGCTCGCTGGGCGTGCGGGCGTTCCCACCCCACCCTCCCGGTGCCCCGGCAGTCCTGTCCCACACTGAGGCCCCGACGGCAGTGCTGGGCCCGGGATGCAGCCCAGGACTCCTCAGCCGGCAGCGGAGGCCTCTGGGATGAGCCCGGGGGCCGGCAGTATCTGGACCACCAGCAGGGTAGGTCGCCCACTGTGCCCATCCCCTGAGCCGGGAGACTCCACCCCAGGGTTCACCTTGTCCTTTCCGGGGACCCTCCCCTCCCTCTCTCACCCCCTACGCTGACCTCTGACTCCCACCCCCAGTCCCCTCCCCAGCACTGACCTCACCCCTAGGGCTGCCTTCTGACCCCGACCCCAGCTCGCCCCCAGGCCACTGCCCCCAGCCACCATTCCCACCTGGGCTCAAGTCCCCTGCCTTCATGGGGCCAGGGCCCAGGGTCAGGGCCTGCCATGGGAGGGAAGGCCTGTGAGGGTGGCCCCAGGGCGACTTTTCCAGGGGAACCCAGGAGGTACATGAGGCCACTCAGCCCGCACCCCTCCAGCCCCCCTGGGCTCAGCCCCAACTCAGTCCGCCAGGGGCCTGTCCTGGATCCAAGCCGGGCCTACACGGGAGGCCTTGGAGCGTGCTGGCCCAGCTGGCGGTGCCGCTCCAGGGAGACCTTCCTGGGGCGAGCGCTGCTAAGCCTGGCCCTCCCGCTCCCACCTCTGACTGCTGGGCCTCCCCTCCCCACACAACTCCGACCCCTCAAAGTCCCTGCTCGCCTGGACTCCTGGGTTCTCCCCGGCGCACGGCAGATCCTGCGCCCCCAGCCCGGGCAGGAGGGGCCCTCTGAGTCAACCCCCTGGGGCAGCCCCGCCTGCCCCTGCTGAGCTGAGCCTTGACTCATGGGTTGGGAGACGCCTCCCACCTCCACAGCCTGGGGGGGCGGGGGCCCGGGAGGGCTAGCCAGCCCTTTGGAGGCCTCTGCAGAGGCGGGGGGCTGGGGGCACTTCCGGAGTCTGCAGGATGGAGGTCTGGGGGGTCATGAGCCTGGGGTGGGCCCGTCTCACCTCTTGCTTCTGGGGTCTCTTGGGCACCAAGGACCAGGACGAGGGCCCCATAGAGCCCCCGTCCACCTTAAAGCTCCACTCCAAGCCTTTTATTCTCAACTCTGTCCCTTAGCACTTGACCCCTGCTAGGCCTCACTCCAACCTCACTGCTGCGGTGCCTGGTCCCTGGAGTGACCTGGAGCCCCCAGCTCCCCAGGGAGGGGGAGCCCCCGCCCTCAGACTCCCCAAGGTGGCCTCCCTCCGCCCTTCCCTAATGCTCAGAACAGTAGGCCCAAAGGACCGGCTGTGTCCTATCCCAAAGGACAGGCTGGGAACAAAGAAGGGCCCGGACCCCTTCTGCCCTGTCCTGGGATGGGCAGAAGGAGGGGTAACGCGCAGGGCCTGTTCTTCCGCCCAAATTCCACCTTAAGCGGGCGGTAGCCCCTCCCTCCCACCTGGCCCAGGTGTCCCCGCCCCTAGCTGAGCTCAGGGCTGGGCGGCGTCGGTCTCCGGGGCCAGCCCTGGGCGAGGCCAGCGGGGAGGGGACTTCGGGGACAGGGCCGCGGCGCGGGAAGAGACAGCGGAGACAGATCGGGCTGGAGGTGGCGACCGGGCCCAGGCCAGGCAGACCCGGCCCCCGCGCCCGCCGCCATGCAGGACGGTAACTTCCTGCTGTCGGCCCTGCAGCCCGAGATGGGTGTGTACTCCCTGGCGCTGCCCTCGGACCTGCAGCTGGACCGCCGGGGCACCGAAGGGCCGGAGGCCGAGAGGCTGCGTGCAGCTCGCGTCCAGGAGCAGGTCCGCGCTCGCCTCCTGCAGCTGGGTCAGCAGCCTTGGCAGAACGGGCCGGCCCAGCCCGACGGGGTGGCCGAGGCGGCCAGAGGTAGGCAGACGCTGGCCGGGTGCCCACGGTGGGTGGCGGGTGGAGGTGGCCCCGGCGGGCGTGGTGGTGCGAGGGCCAGAGGCCGCGGTGGAGCCGCTCCGGATTCAGCTCCCTGACTCACTCAGGCCCGCCTTGAGTCACCGCCCTACGCCTCCAGGCGTGGGAGAAGCCAAAGGTGAGGCCTCCACCTCCGGGCAGGGACCCCGGGGGTCCTCCCTGAGAGCCGGGTTGGGCCTCACCTGCCCACTGGGCCCTGAGCCTCCCGCCCCCCCAGGTGGGGCACGGGAGAAGTGGCATGTGGCCGGCCGGGTCCGTCTCTGTCGGCAAACCCGGAACACACACGCGTCCGGTCCCACATCCCACGGGCTCACACACGGTCTCAGACACGCAGACACACACGTCACTCCCCTGGAGACACAAACGCAGAGACACAGACGCCCAGACTCTAGCGTCCACCCCCCATGCCCCACGGGAATGAGCAGACAGAAAGGTGAGGGGCGGGGTCTGCGACTCCTGCAGGAGAGCCACGGCCTGTCTGGGCCAGGGTCTCCCTGCGGAATTGCGGGGGGGGCCCTGCTGGGGTGACCCGGATATTCTCCATGAGAGCAGCGGGTGGGGGAATGCCCCTCAGGGCCAGGCAGCCCCTGTGTAGGAACCCCGGTTCGTGCACGGGGCACG
Source organism: Balaenoptera physalus (assembly GCF_965194825.1). Taxonomy (NCBI): domain Eukaryota; kingdom Metazoa; phylum Chordata; class Mammalia; order Artiodactyla; family Balaenopteridae; genus Balaenoptera; species Balaenoptera physalus. The sequence goes on along the minus strand of NC_138889.1, from coordinate 114,076,904 downwards.
TGCACGGGTGTACGTGTGTGTGTGCGTGTGCATCAGTGTGTGCAGCAAGTTCAGGGCGCTTCTAGAAATGCCATTTCCTCCCTTGCCAGGCTGCAGCAACAAGGACCAAGGTTAGATAGTAAGAGGAGCCTCCAGGATGTCAGGGGCCAAGACCCCGCTTCACAGTGGCTCGCGTGATGTCCAGAGAGCCCTTCCCAGTACTGGCCGCCAGCTGCTGGTCGGGGGATAAGCGGGTCAGCCAGCACAGGGGCCGCCAGGGCTGCCTGGATTCCTGCGTCCTCCCCTACCCGGGCCTCAGCCTTGCTGGTGGCCAAGTTGGGTGCCCAGGGGTCATGGGGTAGAGGAGGGAGCAGGGAGGGGTTAATTACCACCCTGGCTACCCTGGCAATTAGGGGAAAAAGGATTATAATTTGGGGGTGGGGGTAAGGCCCCCGGGCTCAGGGCCGTGCCCCCCCACGGCTGAGCCTCACTAGAGTCAAAGGGTGAATAGCCCCTGCCCAGAAGCCTCATTAACCAGGGCCCGTCTGGGGAGCGTGCTGGGCGGGGGAGTCCCCCCAGACCTCACTGAGGCAGAGGTTGGGGGAGGGTCCAAGGCCCCCCCTTCCCTTCACCCTCACCCTGAATCCCTTCAGCCAAGGAACTCTACCCTGGCCTTTGGGGGATGGGACTCTTCCCCCTCCAGGTGTGGCCACAGCAGGGACTCTAGCAGAGGCTGCCCACCCCAGGAACACCCTCCCCATCCAAAGACCCCGTCCCTGGCATTGCCCAGGTGATGCCACCCCAGTCCGTTCCCACTGCTCTGCCTTGGTTTGACCTTTGCCCAACTCTTCTCTGGGCGTTCTCAGCTCTTCCTATACACCCGACCAACCACCCCGCGCCACCTGTCATCCACATATTCATTCAGTTCTCCCTTCAGCATCCACCCGTCCCTCCGTCCTCCCGGCTTAGATACCCCTTCACACACCAGTCTGTTCATCCAACCACCCATCCTTCTGATGGTCCAACCCGCCCTCCCCCCATCTCTCCACCCTCCGCCCTCCATCCACCTGCCCGTCTGTCCGCTCGCCATGCAGGCGGGCTGGCGCCGGTGCCCCCGGTTTGTGTGTGGCTAGGGGTGGGTGTGGCTCGGCCAGGTGGGTCAGGGGACTGCGCCTCAGGGCACTGGTCCAGGGAGACTGTGTGTCCGCGGTGAGTGAGCAACAGCACAGGATGGGCTCCCGGGAGGTCAGTGTGGCTTCCTGGGGGCGGTGGCCAGGCGTTGTGCCCTGGTAGGGATCGGGGAGCTGAGGAAGGAGGCCCTGGCACACTCCCCAGGTAGCCGGGAGGTCAGCAGGTTGAGCACATCCGTCCCCCGCTGAGGGGCACAGCTGGAAGGGACGAGGGCTGTGGGAGGGATGACAAGGCAACGGCAGGGACCAGAAGCCAAGGCACCTGCCCCAGAGTCCACTGGCCTCCCCACCAGGGCTCAGGGCAGGAGGGGAGGCAGGAGGCCAGTGCCTTGCCGTCAGCCCAGCCACGCTGCACTGTCCCTTCCACAGGCGCGTGCCGGGCTCAGTACCACACCTTGCAGGCCGGTTTCAGCTCCCGCTCCCAGGGCCGGAGCGGGGACACCTCGGTGAGTGACAGCCCGGAGCCCCGTGAGGGAGGTTCTGGGGGCTCTGGGGGCTCCAGCGTCAGGAAGCCCAGCGCCCCTCACTGCCCTCCCCTCCCTGCCCCACAGACCTTCCGGCCCATCGCCAGGCCCGCCTGCAACCCTGTCTCCTGGTCCTCCCGCTCGGCCGTGGACGTGAGCTCCGGTCGAAGGCTGAGCTCAGCCCAGAGCGGAGGCAGTGCCCTTGGGGCCGCAGGGTATAGGGGTGCCCAGCCCGCCGCGCCCCCGCCCACCCGGCCCACGTCCTTCCACGAGCGTGGCAGGGTGGGGAGCTGGGCGGATCACGACACCTTGTCCCTGCGCTCGCTCAGGCTGGGGGCCGGGGGCCCGGATGAATGCTACAGAGTGGTGGAGGAGCCGCTGGAGCCGGCGGCCACCTCCGCCTACAGGGCCTTTGCCTGTGAGCGCCAGGCCAGCTCCAGCTGTGGCCGGGCTGGGGGCCTGGACTGGCCGGAGGCTGCCGAGGGGCCGCCCAGCCGGACCATCCGTGCCCCCGCCATGCGGACCCTGCAGCGGTTCCAGAGCGGCCACCGCAGCCGTGTGGGGGCTGGGGGAGTGCCAGGGGGCGTCCTGGAGCCCGCTATCCGGGCGCCATCTGTGCGCAGCCTCAGCCTCAGCCTGGGCGACTCGGGCCACCTGCCGGACACGCGTGGGCTGGACAGCTACGGTGGCCACCGCACTGTGCAGAGGCTCAGCAGCGGGTGAGCTGGGCCTGGCTCGGGGAGGGGGCTTCTGCCATGACCCTGGTCTGCCCCAGGCTCAGCCTGACCCATCTCTTGTCTCTGCAGCTTTGATGACATTGACCTGCCCTCGGCAGTCAAGTACCTCATGGCCTCAGATCCCAACCTGCAGGTGCTGGGAGCAGCCTACATTCAGCACAAGTGCTACAGTGACACAGCAGCCAAGAAGCAGGTGACCGCCCCTGCTTACCACCCTCATGGGCCCCCCTTCACTCACTGTCCTCTGGTCCCTGACCACCCCTCACTGATCCCCAAGCTGCCTGGGCAGACCCCACCTGCCCAGAGCCTCCTCAGCAGAGGAGGGGCAGGAGGGACTGACTTGCACAAATCTGAATACCCCTGCACACACCTGCGTACATCTCCATACACCTGCCTGTGGATGCACACGTCTCTATATACCTGCACACACCTGCACACCTTTGCACACATTTGCATGCATCTGCACACATCTCCATACACCTGCATGAGTATGCACACATCTCTATACACCCGCACGCTTCTGCACACATGTGCACACATCTGCGCACACCTGCGCACATCTCCATACACCTGTATGTGTATGCACACGTCTCTATATACCTGCACATACCTGCACACACTCGCACACATTTGCATGTTTCTGCACACCTCTGCACACACCTGCACACATCTCCATACACCTGCATATGTACTCACACATCCGTATACACCTGCATACGCTTGCACATACCTATGCAGCGTGTGCACACGTGCTAACACCCGTGTGGCTATGCCCACAGGCCCGCAGCCTCCAGGCGGTGGCTAGGCTGGTGAAGCTCTTCAACCACGCCAACCAGGAGGTGCAGCGCCACGCCACGGGCGCCATGCGCAACCTTGTCTACGACAACGCGGACAACAAGCTGGCCCTGGTGGAGGAGAACGGCATCTTCGAGCTGCTGCGGACGCTGCGCGAGCAGGACGACGAGCTGCGCAAGAACGTCACAGGTGGCCCTGCTCCCCGCCCGCCGCTCTGCCGCCCTTCCCTCGGTCCCCACGGCCATCCCTGGGGCACGTCTCTGGAGCTGGACTCCAGCCCCAGGCCCCGCGTCCCCGAGCGTCCTCCTCTCTGTGCCGTTGCAGCCCCGTGACCCTACACGTCACACTCAGACCCTCCCCAGCGAGGCTCGAAGTGCCAGGCGGGGCCGTGGGAGAGGTTAGGGGCCTCCGCCCTGCCATCCCCGGGAGAGGCGGAGGGGCTGGAGGGCCGTCCCTGACCACGGCCTCGGCCCGCCTGCCCCAGGGATCCTGTGGAACCTGTCCTCCAGTGACCACCTGAAGGACCGCCTGGCCCGAGACACGCTGGAGCAGCTCACAGACCTGGTGCTGAGCCCCTTCTCAGGGGCCGGGGGAACGCCCCTCACCCAGCAGAACGCCTCGGAAGCGGAGATCTTCTACAATGCCACGGGCTTCCTCAGGTGCGACGGGCAGCAGGCAGGGGAGGCCCAGGGAAGGGGCGTTAGGATCTGAGGTCTGAATGACAAGGCGGGGCCACGGGGGGGTGGGCGCTGGGAGAAGTGGACGGCGAGGCAGAGGCACTGACGCAAGAGTGGAACGGGCCACCAGGGGTGGCCCCCCGCCAGATGTCAACAGACTGGGGGCTGCAGGCTCAGATTTCTTTAAATCAGGGATTTGATCTGATATTTATAACCTCCCCGGAGCCCCGGACACTTTGAGAAGTGGATAGGGGATGGGCAGGCACGCGGAGGTGCCGAGGGGCAGAGCCCAGCTCGGGGGAGGAGGGGATTGGTGCTCAGGACCTCAGCCTTGGGTGGGTCCCTGTGGGGTGGGCTCTGCCTGCGGTCCCAACGGGGGTCTCTGATCTGCCTCCATCCAAAGGAACCTCAGCTCGGCCTCCCAGGCCACTCGCCAGAAGATGCGTGAGTGCCACGGGCTGGTGGACTCCCTGGTCACCTATATCAACCACGCCCTGGACGCGGGCAAGCGCGAGGACAAGGTGAGGGTCAGCCAGTGCCCCGGGGCCCGAGGGGCTCCAGCCTGCTCTGACCGAGGTCCGCCCTCTGTCCACAGAGCGTGGAGAACGCCGTGTGCGTGCTCAGGAACCTGTCCTACCGCCTGTACGACGAGATGCCACCGTCCGCCCTGCAGCGGCTGGAGGGCCGAGGCCGCCGGGATGCGGCAGGGGCGCCGCCAGGCGAGGCAGTGGGCTGCTTCACGCCACAGAGCCGGCGGCTCCGAGAGGTGGGTGCGGGCCTGGGCAGGCGGGCGGGCGGAAGCAGGGATCCCGGGTGACCTCGGCTGACCCTCCACGCCCTCCTGCCCAGCTGCCCCTCATGGCCGACGCGCTCACCTTCGCCGAGGTGTCTAAGGACCCCAAGGGCCTGGAGTGGCTGTGGAGCCCCCAGGTCGTGGCGCTGTACAACCGGCTGCTGCAGCGCTGTGAGCTCAACCGGCACACGACGGAAGCGGCTGCCGGGGCGCTGCAGAACATCACCGCAGGCGACCGCAGGGTGAGGTGGCCTGGGACCACACCTGGCCACGCGCTGGGGACGCGGGGCACTGGGCACGCAAGGGGTGGACGGGGGACAGGAGCCTGCTCTCCCGGACTTCACGGTGCATCGGGGGGCCAGAGCTTCGGAGCGAGAGAGGAAGGCAGGCAGGATGCGGCTGGAGGAGGCCACCTCCGGCCCCCGGGGCTGCACTGAGTTTCAGGAAGGTGCCGGGAGGGTTGGGCCAGGAGGGAGCAGACCCGGGGCCTCCACGGGGTGCCAGCACCCGTTCTCACCAGCCCCTCTCCTGCCGGCAGTGGGCGGGCGTGCTGAGCCGGCTGGCTCTGGAGCAGGAGCGCATCCTGAACCCGCTGCTGGACCGAGTTCGGACCGCTGACCACCACCAGCTGCGCTCACTGACCGGCCTCATCCGAAACCTGGCTCGGAACGCCAGGAACAAGGACGAGCTGTGTGAGTCCAGCCGCCCGACGCCCGGGCTCTGCCTCCCCGGGGCTGGGCGCACGCCGGGACGCGTCTGCACTGCTCCTCCGGCCGGCTTCTGGGAAGCCAGAGCTGGTGGGCAGACAGGCGCACCAGCGCCCTGGGGGAGCAGGGGATGGCCGGTGCCAAGGGGGCGGGGCAGGGGGCGGGCAACGGAGACTGACCGCCCCGACCTCCTGGCAGCCACCAAGGTGGTGAGTCACCTGATTGAGAAGCTGCCTGGCAGCCCGGGCGAGAACTCGCCCCCGGCCGACGTGCTGGTGAACATCATAGCCGTCCTCAACAACCTGGTGGTGGCCAGTCCCGTGGCCGCCCGAGACCTGCTCTACTTCGATGGGCTGCGCAAGCTGTTCTTCATCAAGAAGAAGCGGGACAGGTCAGGGCCCGAGCCCCGTGCCCACCCTGCCCCCCCAGCTTGCCCTGCCTTCTGGCCAAGCCTGTCACCCCACTAACCCCTGCCCCCTGCCCCCCCAGCCCTGACAATGAGACGTCCTCCCGGGCAGCCTCCAGCCTCTTGGCCAACCTGTGGCAGTACAACAAGCTCCACCGAGACTTCCGGGCGGTATGTTCCCGCGGTCCAGGGCAGGCGGGGCTGTGCGTGTGGGACGTGGGCCCAGGACGGCAGGGAAGGACACGGAAACCCATGTGGCCCAGGGCACCCCTAAGACCAGGGGCCCGCTCCCAGCACACCCGGGGGGACGGGATGTGGAGCAGCAACGCCCTGACCCCAGGCCCTTCTCCACCGCAGAAGGGCTACCGAAAGGAAGACTTCCTGGGCCCGTAGGCGAAGCCTTCCTTGAAGGAGCGTGCGATGTGACCCACCTCCGAGGGAAGGGCTCAGCTCAGGGCTGCTCGCCAGCCAGCCTGGAGGACAGGGTCGATGATGGCCCAGGGGCTCTCGCTGGAGCCCCGTCCACGTGCAACCTGAAGGCCTGGGCCACGGGGGAGGGGACAGGGGCTTGCGGCTGGGGAATCGGCTTCTGCAGGGCAGGGGGTGGGGCAGGGCTTGAGGCTGCTCTGATGCGTGGGGTGGTAGCCAGGTCACACTGGCAGAGGTGGCACTGGCTGCGGCCCAGCAGTGCCTCGGGACAGCCAGCAATGGGAATAAAGGTGGCCGTGAACTCAGCAGCCACGGGCCCTCATGCTTCTCTGGTTGGTCAGACCTGGGGGTCGGACCCAAGGACTCAGCAATATCCCCAAGCGCAACCATGCCTGCCCCTTAGGACACTCCCCCCTGGGGCCATACACAGGCCTCTCCAGGTCAGGGGACCCAGGACAGGGAGGAGGGCGTGTCCGGCAGCAGGAGAGCTGGCGGAGAGAACGGAGGAGATGGGGCAGACAGCAGAGGCAGCCTCAAGCCAAGTAAGGCGCAGAAGCAGCAGAGCTGGGGACCTTGTGTGCAGAGGAACGAGTGCTTCTGGGGCAGCTGTGACTCCCACTGGCCTCGGTGCTGCCCTGCCGGGCTGTGCTCACGTCCCACATGCATCCAACACCTCTCCCCGCCCTGCCTTCCTGGGCCTGGAGGTGCCCTGACAGGGATACTCATGCTGTCTGAGGTTTGGGGTCCAGTAGGTTCTGGAACCTCTCTCCATCTCACCAAGCCAGGCCTTTTGCTTGTAAAGTTCCCACTGATATTTGTACAACAACAGGCTTTTTCTGCAAAGCTCAGAACCTGAAGTCTCTGAGGGGCCTGCCCCCAAGGACTGTCTGGATGAGAGTGGACCTGGGAACAGTCACAGCCCCACGCAGGGAGACCCGAGGAGGCCACCGCAAGAGATGTGCCTGAGCTGGCTCAGGACGGAGGATGGGGAGAGGGTGGGCTTGAGTGGACACCCAGATGTGGTGACCAGATGGCCATGGAGTGAGAAGAGGGAGGGATCCAGGGCCCTGGCGTGCCTGAGACGGAAGTGAGTGTGGGGGGGTGTTCTGCTCAGGACAATGCATACCCCCTTCCTGCCCCAGGAGAGGAGAGGCCGAGACCTGGGCAGGATTCCAAAGGACTTTATTTCTGGCACAAGGAGGGTCGCTGGGCCCATTCTCTTTCCCCGAGGTCCCAGGGCTGCAGGTAGACAGGGCTCGTGGTCCTGCTGAGTGGGAAAAAAATCAGCCCTGCCCCCAGCCGTCCCTGGTGATCGTGCTGCTCCAGGGGGCAGGGGCTACACGTCATCCTCCGACACCAGGCAATAGAAGTCCGTGCGGGCACTGTAGTTTCGGGAGCCAAGGTCGGACACATCCACTTCACTGCCTTGGCCCTCTCCAAGCGAGACCCCACTTGCATGCGGTGGAGCTGCTGGCTCCCCAAAGACAGGCCCTCGTACACCTGGGGAGGGGTACCGCCAGGCCTGAGGCTGGGCTGCCCACAGCCTGCCTTCTGCCAGGGTCACTCCCTGCTGCCCCTCCTGCATGGTGGCATTTGAGGTCCTGGAGGTTCCCAGTCAGGCCCCGGGCCCGACCACCTTCACGGAAAGAGGCGGTGGGAGGTGCTGGGAATTAAGCCCATCCACGGGCTGCAGGGAGCAGTCCCCGCCGCCTGGACCCTTTTTGGGGCTCCACCTTATGCAGCCCCCCTCCAACTCAGGCTGAGCTTCTCAGGGTCAGGGGTGGGGCCGGTGGGCATACCCAGGTCCCCCTCAGGGTCAGGGTCCAGCTCCGGGTCCAGGGTCCGACCCTCTGGGACCCGGCCTCGCACAATCAGCATGGGGTCCTTGTCATCCTGCAGCCGGGTCTGGGGGTCTCCCTCCATCGCTCTGTACTGCACCTTCCGTGGCAACGCCAACTGTAGCTCTTTCCAAAAATCGGAGGAAGGTGTCTGGAGACCAAGGTGGGGCAGTTAGCAGGCGTGAACAATTGAGGGGGGGGTGGGGGGGGATGCCAACACGGAAAGACCCTGGTCCCCTTGGCCCCAAAGAGCCCACTCCTCTGGACGGCTGACCATGGCGCCTCCACCCACGGGCTCCCATGCACAAGCCCCCTCCCTCCCCGCCCCCTGCCCCTCCGCACCACGGAACCGGGCCTCCAGAGCAGCAGGGTCACCAGGTGGCGATGCTGGCGCAGCAGGCGGAGCGCAGGGTGTGCGGGGTCGCGCCGCTGGCCCTCGAAAGTGATGAAGATGGGTCTGCGCGTGAGCTCCAGCAGCCGGCACAGGCCCTCCCTGCGAGGGCGGCACCGTCAGGGGGGGCGCAGTTGGGGCCCACCCAGCCCCGCGCGGGACCCACCGGAAGCTGTGACTGCACCAGGCCCGGCCGAGGAAGGCGTCGGACAACACCACGACGAGGCGCCGGCAGCGGCTCAGGTTCACCAGGAGGTCGGCCGACGGCTCTGCGGGAACCCGGGCATCGGCGTGGGCGGTGCGGACGGGGCCCTAGAAGGGGCGGGGCCCTAGCCCGGGCCTGAGGAGGACCCGAGGGGGCGTGGCCCTGGGAAGGCGGGATCTGGGCCGGAACAGGGGCGGGGCCCGAGAGATGGGGCTGGGTCCTGGACGGGGAGGAGGTGGGCTTGAGGGGCGTGCCCCTGGAGAAGCGGGGCGTGGCCCTGGAAAGGCGGGGTCTGCGCCCCGGATCGGGGCTGGGCCCGAGCGGAAAGGGGCAGGGCGCCGCGGTACCCGCGCGCGGCAGGAGGTCGCGGTCGTCCAGAAAGAGCTTGTAACCCCGACGCCGCTCCAGCTGCGGCTTCAGGATGAAGTTCACGAACTTCCGGTCCTCGGGGCTGTCGCTGTAGGAGACGTAGGCGTCGTAGAGCTTCCCGTCTGCGGAAGGCGGCGGGTCAGCGCGGCCGCTTTCCAGGCCTAGGCCTGCCACCCTCGGGGCCCCCTAAACCTACCCCCTTGTGCCCCAGGGGCCAGGCCAGCCCCCCAGACGCAGACCCAGCAGATCTCGGCCCCGGACCCCGCTTAGACTCCTCCTCAGCTCAGGATTCCGAGTGGAGCCCTGGAACCAGGCTACCGTGGCCCCCTTCTGCCGGCCCTGTGCCCTCCTGGGCCGCACAGAGACACCCCCCTTCCCTGGACTGGGATCTCGCCAGTGCCCTCCAGGGACGGATGCCTCCTCGCCCCCACCTCCAGAGCCAATCCCCCCCACCCAGAGCTGAGCCTAGGGAGGCCCCGTGGCTGACTCCGCATCCGCATCTATCCGCGTCCCACGCACCGTTCATCTCCACCTCCCCATACGTGTCTTGGTACCAGAGCAGTACATTGAGTCGACACTTCACGTATAGCAGCGCTGCCAGGAGCAGGACCAGCAGGACCAGGAGTGAGGCCAGCACCGCGGCCACATGTCCAGCCAGGCCTGGGGACAGAGCCACTGACTGAGCCGCCCCAGCACCCTCCAAGCCTAAAGGCTCCCCAGGCCTCCCTCCTAGCTTCTACCCCACTGGACCCCACTCACCAGCTCTCCCAAGAGTGAAGGAAGAGGAGCTGGTGTTCTGGACGGAGCAGGTGAAGGTCCTGAAGTCCTCAGTACTGGTCAGGTTGATCCGCAGGACACTGGACACAAGCACCTCTGACCAGTTGGCCTTGACCCTGGGGAGACGAGGCCCCACCCCCTCACCTGGGGCCCGACAGCATCACTTGATGCCCCAGAGCCCCACTTGTCCGGGATTCACCCAGAGAGGCTGCAGATTTGGGCCTCCTGGGCAGTCCTTGGGCCATAAGCTAAGAGAAATGGCCAGAACATGAAGGGGGTGTGGATCCCTTTTGGGACAGTCACCCTAATCCTGGGTCTGGGTCCTGGGGGTCCTCAGATCCTAGGCTTGGCCCGACGGTCAATGAGTAATTCAGGCTGTAGGACTCTGCTGGCACCCATGGCCCTGGGCGGCCTACAAGGTGAGTGTCTAGAGGGGCCATCTGTCCCTGCAGTCACTGACTCTTAGTGTGCATCCAGAGTGGCACTCTGACCGTGTCATGTCTGGTCAGTCACTCCCCAGCCCATGTCCAGGTGATGACAGACCAGGGTGTAGGTCAGAGAGGCCACTGGGGGTGGGCATATCCAGCGTGGTCACCTGACCCCAGACACCCTCATCTCTTACCAGGAGTCCTCATGGAGGTCATAGTGGCTTCCATTGCCCAGCAGCAGCCCATCTTTCAGCCACTGGACCGAGGGCAAGGGGCAGTGGGGCCCAGAGACCACCGAGGCCGTGCAGTTCAGAGTGACCACACTGCCCAGGGCAGGCCACAGGACCTGGTTTCCAGATGGGGAGAGGAAGTCAGGGGCCCTGTCGCAGGGTCCTGCAGAGAGAGGACCCAGTGGGTTAGCTCTGCCCACGATGCCAGCCTCCCACTGTCCACAGATGGTCTGTGGGCCAGGAAAAAACCAAGGTGGCCAGTGGCATGTGCTGCTTGGTAACCACACCATGTCTGTCCACAAGTCCCTTGGGGGACAGGGCCTGGCATCTGGCACGTCTTACCCCAGCAGCAGCTGGTTCTTCTGTTCTGCCTGCCCTGGATGTGGCCGCCAGTCCTCAGAGAAGATGTTAGCATGGAGTCATGGCTGAGCTGACCCAGCACCGCCCCCCAGCTCAGCAGGGCCCGCCTAGCTGCCTGTCTACCCAGAACGTGAGCCAGCACACGTTTCCTGTGTGCACCTGTCGCCCACTGCTCTGATGCCAGGCCCCGGCCCCTCTACTGGACACCGGTGGTGTGGGGGAGTCAGGGGTTGCGTGTCAGCACCTTCCACCTGATATGGGAGCTGGGGGTTCCAGGACCCTCTACTCCTGGCCACAGGCAAGCCTTCTCACCTCCCCAAGATCTGAACTTTCTCATCTTTAAATTGGGGTGATGAGCCGGAGCCGGTAGGCATAGAAGACCGCCATCATCTTGGTAGTGTGGTCTCCCAGCAGCCCGCCCCCCATGGCCCCCCACCAGCGCCCACTCCCAGTATCCCTGGGCTTTACTGACCCCCACGAGCCTGGTCTAGAGGCCTTGGGCAGGAGAGGGTGAGGGCCCATCCTAACCATGGGGTCAGGACCCCGGGCCATAGGGGAGGGGCAAACAGAGGTCTTTGTACCCCTGGCTTGAGGCCAAGCAGAGAGGCCAGGCCACACTGCAGCGTGGAGCCAGCCTGAGGGGCAGGAGGTGGGAGTAGAGCCCGTGCCCATCCCTCTCTGACCGTCTACCTGCCATGGTCTGGCCGGGGCCTCCTCGAGGCAGGCTGGACACTGGTGCCACCCACGGCTCCCCGGGGCTTCTTGGCCGAGCAGACTGATCCCTCAAGGGCTGGGCAGGATTCAATCTCTGTCCTTGTGGCCAGTCAGCCAGGGCACCGGGACGGGTCAGAGGCTGCCGCCATCCCCGGGAGCAAGTTAAACAAGAACAGGATAAGTTAACGTGTAACTCTGGCCACCGAAGCACTGCCTCTGCCCCAGCTGCCGCGTGGAGGCCGCAGAGCACCAGGCACAGCCTAGACTGCACGTCATCTGCCCCGGGGACACCGTGACAGCCCAGGGTGGGACAGCGCTCCCGGCACCCCTCGTGAGCCCGGGAGTTGGCCTCGTTCCCAGGTCCCCTGGGACAGGGCTGCCACATACAGGCAGGGGGGCTGCAGCACAGCTGCACTCAGCCTGCACCGAGGCTCCGGGGGGCTCGGGGTTCTCGAGTGCTGGGCTGCCTGACCGAGCCTCACTCCCAGCCATGGGGTTTTGTTCTGGACGCCGTCCTGGGTACACCACGCACGCGTGAACCCAGCACTTGAGGCTGCACTGGGCCGAGGTGTCGAGGCAGGAGGGGCGAGCGGGGGGGTCAGGCTGGTCTCACGGGGCAGCCCTCCTTCTGGGTCCTGTGCTGGCGCCGCCACCCGTTTGTCATCTTCAGACCCAGGCACTTTCGTCCACACTGCCCATCTAGTTCTCCAGGGGAAGCCCCCACCCGCCCACAGGTGACCTTTTTCTCCTGCGCGGGGTCCGGGACCACTCCCCGCCAGACTGGCAGCAGCCACACGCCTCTTGACCCAAAAGCTCTCCAGTGACCTGGGCTGAAAGGCGGGGCGTGAAGCCCCAGTGTCAGAGCCTTCGAGGAAGACTCCTTGGCAGCCGGGCCTTGGGCATCTCCTCCCTGGTGCCCAGCGGGTATTTACTGGGTATCTAGTCCTCCCCCTCCTCCCTGCTAAGTGCACACACCAGGGCCCCGGCTCCTTCAGGCCCTCCCCCCACACGTGGGGCCCCTGAGGCTTTGCAGGGACGAGTCTTAGCCTGCCCCCCATTCCTTCGGCACGGGTGACCCGATGTGGACCCGTGATCAGCTAGAAGCCCCTAGTTTGGCTGGGCTGGAATTTCCTCGGAAATCGGTGGAGCATCAGGCTCGTTCCCGGGGGCCTGGTGCAGAGGGTCCTTCCAGAAGTCCTCTGGAGTGGAGGGCAGTCCTGGGAAGGCCCTTGAAGCAGGAGGACAAGCCCACTGAGGGCTATGGGAGGCTGGGCGGCTCACACCCCTTCCCCCAGCCCAGTGGGTCCCAGGGCAACTCCTGCAGTGGCCCCTTGGCCTCTGTAACCTCGGAAGACCTCCTACCCCTGGAAAGGCAACCTCGGACCCTCCTGGAAATTCAGGCCAAACCACATGGCCAGGTGACAGGTGTCCCCCTGCACACCCTCCGCTGCAACCCTCCCTGTGCTCTGTATGGTCTCTGTGCTGTACACCCGCCCCCTGCACTAAGCTCTTGGTCCCCGTGCACACGTGCACACTCCCCACACCTCCGACACTCTGGCAGTCCACACACCTGGCACACAACCACGAGCATCTGTGCACACCCCACACCCCGCACCTCACACCCACCCTCAGCCTCCCATCACCCCTCGCTCTCTCACTGGCACACACGCACCACGCACACACGTGCTCACACAAGCCACGTGCTTTGCGGGCCTCCCCTCAGCCAGGCCTGATTTTGAGGGCAGGGCTCAGGCCGGAAAAGGCATCTGAGGACGAGAACACAGGCTCACGCTGAGCAGCGAGGACACGGAGTCACCTGGTTCCAGCTCTTTCCTCCTGAGGAGGGGATGTCCGTCACTGAGGTCATTCACGTGTGCTTGGGAGCAAACTCTTTGCTCGGCTGGGCCCCCGGCCCAGTCCAAATCACCACGGCTGCCCGAGACGCATCGCGAAGCATGGCGAGGCCCTGGCTTTTGTTTGTGCGTTTTAATAAGAACTTTCCCCGTAGCTTCCTGGCTTTGCAGTCACATCCTCTCCTCAACCTAAACCCCACCCAGGCACCCACCCTCCTCCCCAGCGGGCTGGCGGGCAGTTGGTGGTTCTCCCCGCCAGCCCCGCCTGCCCCACTCTTCCTGTAACTCTGAGTCAAGCGGCTCCTTCCTCTAGGGCCCGCCCCAGCCCACCCCGGCACCGGCACCGGCACCGGCACCGTCCTTCCCTTCCCAAGGCTAGGCCTGGGCGAGCGGGGAGGTGGCAGAAGGGCTGGGGGCCACGGTGATATGTGGGGGTCCTGGCCAGCGGACCCCCAGTCAGGGCCGTCCTGCACACGCATGAGGAGCTGGGCAGTACGTCCTGCTTCCCGGACACTCCCTACGGTCCCAACACCCAAGAGAAGGGGGGTGGTCTCCACGTAGCTCCCCTGGCCCCAGTGAGCAGCCCCGATGTATCTCTGACCTCTGACCTGCCAGGGTGATGGGTGGGGCTCCTGTGGAAACTCTCACCAATAACGGGCCCTTGAGCAGGGCTCTCTGGCCCCCTCCCTGTCCACCTCCCAGGTGTAGCCCCCAAATGGTGAGCAGTTACCAGGGCGCTGGGGTATCACACGGACCTTAAGCCCCCTCTTCTAGATAAGGAAGCAAACAGGAGGCCTCCGCAAGGCTCCCAGCTCTGAGCCCAGGTGGGGGAGAGCCGACATCTCCTGTGCTCACAACAGACTGCCCCGCACGCCCATCCCGGACTGACCTGGAACTCGGGGCCCAGCACTGGCGGCTCATGGCGCTGCCTACAGCAATCAGGCAGCGTCCCCTGTGGTCCCTGTCCCTGCCCTCACCCCCCAGGGGCAGAGCACCCTCACTGCAGCGTCAGCTTTCCTACAACCTTAATCTGACCCTGTCCAAGCCCCCTGCTCGACGCCCCCCGCCCCGTGGCCTCCAAGACCCTTGGACGATGGTGCATCTTGGGCTCAGGGTCCAACAGAACTGGAAGAAGTCCGGACTGCACCGCTTCCCCACCGAGCCGCAGCTCCTCCGAGGCGCCCCAGTGGGCCGTGAGGCTGAGTGAGCAGCAAAAGCACCTGCGGGACAGGCTAGTGGCCGCCAGCACTCAGTGACCTGCCCGGGAGCGCCCAGGCAGGAGGCAAAGAGCCAGTTCTCCCTGGTGTCCCCAGCTGCTTTGCTGCCTCTCAAAGCTCCTGCCAGACTGCCTGCCGCTCTGCAAGCCCACCCGCACCACCACCTCACAGCCGCGGCTGGGCGCCCCGCCCCTTTGCTAACGTCCACCCTCACCCTCCCTTGTCCCCCAGGCCCACTCCCCAAAGTGAGCAGAAAACCCCACGTCGCCTCAGGCACTCTTGAGAACAGACCTTCCGAATCCGAGCCCGCCCCCCGCACCGCCCACCGCGCTCGGCCGCACCCGCGCGGTTCCTGGAGAGCCCGAGCCCCGCCCCCCCTCCGGCCTCACGCGGGCCCTCCGCCTCCCCGGAGCCTCGGCGTCGGCCTGGCCGCCGGGCGCGCGCCCGCGCCTTGTCCCCAGGCGCCCAGCCGTCTGATTTGCTGCTCAGCACCCGTCCCTGAGCGACTCCCCCTCATCTGGGACCGGCGGCCCCTCTGCGCCTGGCGCGTGGTGTCCCGAAAGAAAGAACTTGCACAAAGCGCTGTGGCCCCGCGAGCCGAGAGGCCCCCTCCTGCACCCCTGGGCCCGCCACACACCCCACACCCGCGCTCCGCCTTCCCGGAGGGGCGTTAGTACCCCCGCCCTTCGGGTGGGGTGAGCCGGGCAGGCCGCGCACGTTTGGGGGGCGCGGGGGCGCGCAGGTCGGGGGCGCGCGCGGAAGGGCGGGGCGCGCGGACGGCTGTAGCTCCGCCCGGACACAGGTGCTCAGCGGCTGCAGCAGGTTTCTCCGTCCGCCTCCGGCGCCCTGGGAGGCCTCGGGCCTGGGCTCCGACTTTGGGGCGGAGGCGGGATCCCTCCGCGCCTGGGCGCGCCTCTTCCCTCTCCTGGCCGAGGGCCAAGTCGGGCGGAGCGGGAAGACCGGCCCTCGCCCCCGCAAGGCCGGAGGGGCCGGGACGAGGGTGAACTCGGGCGACGCGGGCAGTGGGCTCGGCTCCGAGGCGCTTCCTGCGGAGCCGCACCCGCCACGGCCCAGAGGCTCCCCGGGGCAAAGGGCGCCTCGGCCCCCCAAGCTCCAGGCCCGGTTCTGGCTCCTGGGAGCCGGTGACCTCCACTCACCTCCGCAGGTGGGAGCCGCGATCGCCACTCACCTGCTGCCAAGACCCGGGGCTTGCGCGGCCGCGAGGGTGGAGCGGCTCACCTGGGCCAGGTGCGCAGCGGCGACAGCCCCAGCGACGGTGGCAGGTGCAGCCCCGCCCAGCGGCTGGAGCGAGGGCGGACCCAACTGTCCTGCTTCGAGCCTCAGGCTGGTGTTCAAGACTGTCCTGCGCTCGGCCCCCTGGAGCCGCGGCCGCCGCGCCTGGGGGCAGAGGCCAAACCGGCCCGACCAGCCCGGAGAGTCTCGGTTCCCCAGGAACTCCTCGGAAATTCCACCGTCCCCAGGAGCACCTGGTGCGGTTCTGCCCCTCCTCCCAAGCTCTTTGTCTTCCTCTAGGAAGCCTGCCTTGACTCCCGCTCCTAAACCCTAGGTGCAGGGAGGGTAAGACCTCTGTAAGGCACCCCGCACTTGGAAGCCCACGGAAAACCAGAGGAGGGCGGAGGCTACCACATTCCGGGCCTTTCCCCATCACGGCCTCAGTTTCCCAGCCAGCCTTGAGGGCAGACGTAATCGGCCAGAAGCCCAGAAATTAACACAAAGCAGTTTTATTTTATTAGAGAAAACTCTGCTGGTTGAGGGGAGCCAGTGGGGTGGGGCAGGATCTGGGGCCCAGGAAACTGGGCCAGTTTTCCTGTCGAGACGGCATGAGAAGACCCCCTCCCCCCCCCACCCCCGCCCCAGTTCTCTGGGTGGCAGGGGTCACTCAGAGTTCAAGCCAGGCAGTACCAAGCCTGAGCTGTCACAGGTGGAACAGGCCTCACAGACCATGGGCAGGTGTGCAGCTCACAGACACCCCAAACATACAGGGGCTCCCAGGACCCCCACATATACGCGGGTCTTCTTAAAGCCCGCCCACACACACACACAGCCAGGGCTGGGGTGGGCGGTGGTGGCAGCAGCTCTGCGTCTTGGCCTCTTGACCGGCTCTGGGCCCGCTCCACGTCTGTGCTCTCGGGCCGGAGTCTCTGGTACTTCGGGACTCAGGGCCAGGCCCCACCCCAGGCCCCGGCAGCCCCGCCTCCCCAAGTCTCTGGTGCTTCTTCTTCAGGACTTCATTCTTCACCGACTGAGGCACATCAGGCACAAACCAGGCAGCAATGAGCTTGACGCATAAGGCCACGTGCTGGGAGGAGGGGCGGAGTGGGGAGGTGAAGATGGGAGAGCAGGGACTTTAGGGGGCAGGGGCCCAGGGAGGGCTGGAGAGAGCTGCCCCGCCCTGGGGCCTGTGCCCAGTGTTGGCTCACCTCGAAGAGGATGAGGAAGGCCAGGCGGATGGCCAGGAGGAACCAAGACTGCTCAGTGAAGGTGGAGTTCTGAGCGGCGCCATAGTCCCGGTACCTGGGGTGGGGAGCACCTGAGGTCAGGGGTCAGGAGTTCAGAGGGTGCTCACAGGGGATGGGGGTCCAAACCTGCACTCGGTCACATTCTCTGAGCCCTCTATTTCGACAGGATTCTGGAAGTCCTTGGTGTAGAACACGGACAGGCTGTGGTTGACGTAGCCCGTGAGGCAGCTGGGGGGAGGGGGAGAGGAGTTTGGTGTGGTCCCTTCAGGCTTCTGGGGTGCTGCCTTGGAACCGACCCCTGCCTGGTGGGGGCCATCAGGGTGGGCCACAGTGCAGACCCCCTCCTTCATCTCTGTACATGGGAGAGGGGCCCCTGGGGGAGGCTGAAGGGACTTGCAGGTGCCACCACCTGCCTTCCTTGCCAGGGGCCGGGGCTTCCTTGCCAGCCTTCCTGGGGGAGACCCCTGGAGACCTACCCCCCTGCAGGGCTGCAGGAACTGGATGAGGACAGCATGCAGACCACTAAGGGTCTGCCTTTGGAAGGGGAGCCATTCCAGTATCACTTGCTCAGAAAACAGCTGGTTCTGGGACGTTAATCCCCTACTGGGGTCCCAGTCAGCACTCCCGGGGTCCACCCAAGGTCTGCAGGTTGCTGCGGGAGGGCAGCCCACCCCAGGCAATACTGTTAGCATCATGCCCTTCCCTGGGGTCCCCTGGGGCTGGGCCATGGTTGGGCCAGTTTCCCAGGGGTCTCTGGACAGTTTGAGGCTCCCCCAGGGGCTGTGTGGCGGTGTCCCCTTACTCGACTGCAGGGTGGGCCCCCTGTCGGCACGGGCCATAGCGGTACTTGTACACCACTCGGGGGATGAACTCAGATGTGAAGGCGATGACCATCCCGTTGGCAATGACCGCCAGCACGCCGATTATCTCCAGCACCTGCAGCCAGGTCCCTGGGCCACGGCAGGGGGTAAGGCCTACACTGTCTCCCCGCCCCACCCCCCACCCCCCGCCTCTGTTGATCCCCCGAAGCTGGGAGCCTGGATGGTCAAGGGTCTCATCATGCCTCCGCTTGTGGCAGCCGCAGGGCCAGGTCCCTGATGAGAAGACCTGGGCCAAGGCCAACCATCAGCGGCCTCCGCCCTCCTGCACCCCTCTTCTTGACGTGGACAGGGAGGGGCTCAGGCCTCCGCCCCCCCACCTTATGCCCGAACCTTTCAGCTGCCCCCAGGCCTGCTCCACCTCCTGGGTCCCCTCCGCAGGGCAGACCCCCTTAACCTGGTCCCAAGACTGAGGCCTCCCTCACACTTGTCTCTCCCACTGCCTGTGTCCAACACCGCATCTCCTCGCTGCATCCCTGACACCGTGCACCTCAGCAAAGCCAGTCTAGGTGACTAAGGCCGCCGGCTCTCAGTGCCTGCCCCCAGCTGCCGGACCCCTCTCCCTCAGCTCCCTGAGAGTCAAGCCGTTGCGCACGGCCCCCGCAGGGCGGCTGCTGGCCCTTCAGTGGGACCCCTGGGGGCGGAGCGGCCGGCGAGGTGCCTGCCAGCCCCGCCTCTTCCTGGGGCCTGAGCCCTGCCCCCATGGCTTAGAGCGGTGGTTTCAAGGGGACTGGCGTGGCCCCAGCGCGCCTCGCCGCTCCCGTCCCCTGGCTGGAGCGCCCGCCCTCCGGCCGCCCCGTCGGGCCCCTGACCGATGTCCTTGGCCTTGCGGGGCACCAGGCGCCGCTGCAGCCGGACCATCTTGATGGCGTCCAGGCGGATCTCCGCGAGGTTGCTGAAGAGCGCCAGCAGCGGGGCGAGCGGGAAGGCGGCCACGAAGACGGTGGTGAAGCCGTACTGGATCACTGGGGGTGCGGGTCGTCACCGTGGGCCCCCGCGCGGCGCCGCCCCTCCGCCCAGGGGCCCCCGGCCCCCCCCCGCGTACTCATCTCCATGAACTCGCCGAACAGGCTGAAGGTGTTGACCGGGTTCAGGCGGTAGTTGCGCTGCCAGTGCCTCAGCTCGGGGTCCTGGGACGTGGCTCGCATCGAGCGACACTTGTGGGCCAGCCACCTGCGGGCGAGGAGGAGCGGGTGGGGCACGGGGAGGGGGGCTGAGGGCCCCTCGGGACCGCTGGCTCTGGGAGGTGGGGTCCTGCGGTGAGGGTGGCGCCCCGGGAGGGAGGGTGGTGCTCACGGGCCCAGGTACTCCATGCAGTTGCTGAGCGTTTGTTTCAGACCCATGATGATGGCCATCTGCACAAACAGGTCCATCATGCAGCCGCTGAGATGGCACTGCGGGGGCAAGGGCGGGAGGTCAGGCACGGGGCCTGGGGCTGACCAGGGGGTTGGGGCAGTTCAGGAAGAGGGCAGTAAGGCCTCCGGACAGACTGACCTCCTCCAGCTTCCACAGCCCTGCCAGGCGCACGGACTTCCCGGGGTTACCGTTGATCCTGGGAAGGGCAGCGAGGCTGAGAGAGGGGGCAGGACAGGAGTGGGAGTCGGGGAGCAGTGGGGCCTGGAGGGGAAGGAAGGAGACCCGCCCCGCAGGTGAGCAGAGGCTGGGTGCTGGACGCACCGTTTGCACCCAGACAGGCCTGTGGGCGCGCAGGACCGCAGGGGACCTCTCAGCTGTTCACAGGCTCAGAAAAGGCCGTGAGGAGGGGCCTCAGTTTCTCCCCATGGTAACTGTGCACACAGGGCTACTTTGTGCTTAAATCGCCTGATTTCCATGATTAAAAAGGTACATTAAACCAAACGCTGGACTCATGCTCAATGCTGAAATCCTGCAAGCGCTCCTGTTACGGTTCATGACAGCTGCTATTCCAGAATAGTGTAACTCTGCAAAGGAAAAACTTGTCGTAGAAAACACGATGATATATCTGGGAAGCCAAAATAAATGAACTGAATGATTGGGCAGATAAATCTACTGAAAAATGCTCAGAGTGGATATAAAATTGATATCAAGCTCAACTCCCTTTTGCTTTCCTAGATGCAACAAAACCACTGAGAAATGTAGCAGGAGGAAATATCTGTCGCAGATAGCAGCAAAAACTATAAAATAGAGTGAAATTCACAGGAAATCTGGGGGACCCATAAGAAGAAAACTATAACACAGCTAAAGAACATTAAAACAAGACTGGAATAGAGAGACCTTGTTCTTCGATAGAAAAACTTAGGCTTGTATTTTTGTGACAGACGGAATGACAGGCCCCCAAAGATACCACATCCTACTTCCTGGAACCTGTGAATATGCTATCTGACATGGCAGCTGGTATTAAGGTTGCTAATCAGCTGACCTTAAAATGAGATAATCCTGGATTATCTGGGTGTGCCCATTGTAATCACCAGAGTCCTTAAATGAGTAAGAGGGAGAGCCAGAGAGATGGCAGGATGAGAAGGACTCAGCCTGACACCACTGGCTTTGCAGACACAGGAGGAAGGGGGCCAGGAAACCTCTAGAAGCTGAAAAAAGCAAGAGTATGGACTCTCCCCGAGGGCCTGCAGACAGAACACAGCCCTGCTGACCCCTTGATTTTAGCCCAGTGAGACCCATTTTGGACTCTTGGCCTCGAGAACTGTATATAATGTGTGTTGTTTAAAGCCACTAAGTTGTGGTCAGCAATAGAAAATTAATACAGCATCTATGTCAATTCTCCCTAAAAGAATGTATAATTTCACTGCAATCTTAAGCTAAATCCCACAGAATTTTGATGGAGTTTGGCAAACATTATTTTAAAGTTCACCTAGAAGAATAAACATGTAAATAACTACAAAAAAGGAAAAGTGAAAAAGAAGAGAAAATTAATGCTAGACCTATCTGATAGGAAAGCATAACAGTAATAATTACACAGAAAGGTACTAGACTAAAATTATCAGAATCCACGAAACACCAAAATATTCAAGTGAATGATGGAACTTGGTGTGTGACAGAAGGGTGGTGGTGGTGATGGAACAGTCAACAAATGGTTTGGGGACAACTGGCTGTCACTTGGAAAACAACAAAACAGGCTTCCCTCCTTTGCCGCCTGCAGCAAAACAAATTCCTTGTGAATCAAAGATTTAAATGTTTAAAATGTTGAAACCATCAGCATCTAAGGGAAATCACAGCTGAACATGTTTTTAATGTTGAGGAGGGGAGGCCTTTTTGAGCACGGCATGAAAAACAGGAACTATAAAGAGACACACTGATAACCTTCGTGACAAAAAAGAAACCGCCTCCAGAGAAACACGAGTGACTGCATAGGCTTTTGCCCTCTTTTCCCAGGGATGCCACATGCAGGGGCAGTACACAGAAGGCGCCAGACTCAGGCTTCTATCTGCCCCACCACCTGCTGACTGTACGATCCTGAGATAGTTTCTTAACCTTTCTGTGCCTCGGTCTACTCATCTGTGAAATGGGGTTTAGAGAGTCCCTACCCCATAGGGCTGTTGTGCAGATTACAGCTGATGAATGTGAGGCCCTTAGGATAGAATGGGTGAATGTCAGCAGACGTGAGTTATTATAAAGACATATCCCATCCTGCCAGGGAAAACCAACTCAGTCCTTCATTCTTCAGTATGAACGGACAGCTACAAATCTTCAGTCACGAGGAAAACCAGCTGTACAAAAGAGAAGGACTACGATAAAGGAACAGGAAGATGGACCCTTCAGGAAATGAGATAATGAGGAAACAGATGAGAACTTAAGGGGAAAAAAGAACATTGATATCCTCAAGAAAGTACTGTATCTATGGAAACAAGAAAAGGACACTATAAAAAGAAAAAGGATAAAGAAAATAAAAACTCTCTTGGAAATTAAGACTTTAACTGTTAAACTTAAAAAAAGAAAACAGGGACTTCCCTGGTGGTCCAGTGGCTAAGACTCTGCATTCCCAATGCAGGGGGCCTGGGTTCGATCCCTGGTCAGGGAACTAGATCCCACATGCCGCAACTAAGAGTTCGCATGCCGCAACTAAAGATCCCACGTGCCACAACTAAGACCCGGTGCAGCCAAATAAATAAATAAATAAACATTAAAAAGAAAAAAAGGCAAAAAGACAAAGTGAAGGAAATCTCTCCAGATGTGGAATGTAAAGACACAGAGATGGAATATATGAGAGAAAAAGATAAGAAACCCAAGAGGACCAGGCGTTCCATAGAGAGCAGAGGGGAAAAAAATATTTTTCAAAACCTAAGGAAAAAAAACCCAAAAAAACTAAAAATAGAACTACCACCTGAACCAACAATCCCACTACTGGGCATATACCCAGAGAAAACCATAATTCAAAAAAACACATGCACCCCAATGTTCACAGCAGCACTATTTACAATAGCCAGGACACGGAAGCAACCTAAATGTCCATCAACAGAGGAATGGATAAAGAAGATGTGGTACATATATACAATGGAAAAGTACTCAGCCATAAAAAGGAATGAAATGCGGTCATTTGTGGAGACGTGGATGGACCTAGAGAGTGGCATACAGAGTGAAGTAAGTCAGAAAGAGAAAAATATCATATAATAACGCATATATGTGGAATCTAGAAAAATGGTATAGATGATCTTATATGCAAAGCAGAGACAGAGACACAGACGTAGAGAACAAATGTGTGGATACCAAGAGGGAAAGGGGTGGGGTGGGAGGAATTGGGCGACTGGGACTGACACATATACATTATTGACACTATGTATAAAATAGACAGCTGATGGGAACATACTGTATAGCACAGGGAACTCTACCTAATGCACTGTGGTGACCTAAACAGGAGGGAAGTCCAGAATGGAAGGGGTATCTGTATGTGTACGGCCGATTCATTCTGTTGTGCAGTGGAGGCTAACACAACATTGTAAAGCAACCATACTCCAATAAAAATTTAAAAAAAAATAAAACAACCTAAGGAAAAAAAGAAGATGTAGTGAGCCTAAGCAGGACGTGGGTTTTTTCACTGGAAGGTGCCAACAATTACCCAGCACAGTGCATGAAGAAAAGACCCACCCTAGATTGTTCCCCTGTTTAAAGAGAAGATCCTAAAGCTTCTAGGTCAACTGGGAAGAAACAAAAATCAGATTTTCTGCACACTTCTTATCATCCATTTTGCATGTTCAAAGACGACGGAGCAATGTCTTTAAAGTTCTAGAAGGGAAAATTGTTTTGAAGTTAGATTTCTATACCCAGCCATGTCTATCTTGTGCAACAGTAGAACATGACACCTTTAGACATACATGAATTCAGAGAGTTTACCTCTCTGATATACCTTCTCAGAATAAATGAAAGCAAAAATCAAGAAAGAAGGGGGCTTGGGAGTCCAGGAAATGATGGTCCTAACCCAGGAAAGCAGCAGATTGAAGTCCCAGGAAGACAGGTATGCAGGAGGCACGGACAGCCAGCAGCCCAGTGTGGGAAGAATAGAGGGTCTCTGGGAGAAAAGAGACTCCATGCAATAGACAGTTTGACGTGGAGAGGCTGGGTAACCTTGACAAGATAAAGACATGCAAGGGGGAAAAAAAGGCAATTAAAAACAACAGGAAAAATAAAGAGCTGTACAACAAAGAAATGGTCAAATAAGCAGCAAAGTAAAATATGACATGATTTTAAGAAACTGATAGAGTCAGAAGAGAATCCACTTGACCTTGATGTTATAAAAATGCTCAGATGATGTGAACAACTTATAGGAAAAGAAATTTAATGGCCAAAAAATATCTGGAAAGATGCTGGATTCTCACTAATAGGTTTTAATAACGCGCCTTTAAGGATGAAAAGTCTTTGTTCATCAGACCAACATGGAGTGTGCAGTCACGTACACAGTGCGTGGCTTTGTGCGTCAGCACAGCGTTTTTGGAGGGTGCTTTAGCAATGTCTCTCAATGTAAATGTGCACTGCCGACTCCCAGATGAAATGGCTGACTGCTCACACCCCCTGCCAGGCATCACCTCGGAGACGTAAGGGGACTGGAGAGGCCTGCAGCCCACTCGAGACATCAAGCTGGATCTAAGCCTGCAGGGCGGACGTCTGAACAGCAACGCAACCCTGCCCAAGAGCCTGGAACACCTCAGGACTTGGGCACCTCTGGTAGCTTGGGGGCACCCACTGGATGGGATGCAGGCCCGGCTGCACCCCTGGGCCTCCTATCCAACCCCTAATCCCCCCCCCACAACACACACACACACAAGAAGACAAAGACATTTCTAGGGGGTTGAACAACCAAAGATTCAGATCGCAGGGTTGGGCCAATGGACACTGAGATCCCACACTGTTCCTTCCCCAGCTGGGCTCCCAGCATACTGATGGCCATCCTTCTGCCTCCAGGCAGGAGACCAGGGATTCCCCTTCAGGAACCGACACAGCAAGAGGTCCCGACAGGAGACACGTGGTCCAGAGCAAAGCCACTGGCACATGCCTTCCTCAATTACAGACAGGTGGCCAAGAATAAAAGACATCTAAGCGGGGGGTGTCTCTAACACCAGAATCAGAGACCAATCAAAGAAAGAGCATAGAAGAAACTCGAAAGGAACAGAAGAAATGCCAGAGTAGAAGGGAAAAAAAGAGGCCATATCCTCAGACAAGAAAAGCGCTGGTGTCCAGGTGACATGAAGAGGAGGCTGTGAAGAATCTGCAAATGTCAACAGGAGTGCTCTGAGATTAAGAACATAAGCGGAGGGCTTCCCTGGTGGCGCAGTGGTTGAGAATCTGCCTGCCAATGCAGGGGACACGGGTTCGAGCCCTGGTCTGGGAGGATCCCACATGCCGTGGAGCGACTAGGCCCGTGAGCCACAATTGCTGAGCCTGCGCGTCTGGAGCCTGTGCTCCCCAACAAGAGAGGCCGCGATAGTGAGAGGCCCGCGCACCGCGATGAAGAGTGGACCCCACTTGCCACAACTAGAGGAAGCCCTCGCACAGAAACGAAGACCCAACACAACCATAAATTAATTAATTAATTAAAAAAAAAAGAATAAAGAGACTTTATAAAAAAAAAAAAAAAAAGAACATAAGCGGAAGCGGAACGTTCAGTAGAAGGGTTGGAAAACAGCTGAGAAAAACTCCAAGACACTGGAACAAGAATGGGAGAAAAAAAGCGAAGAAAAGTAGATGATCAATTCAGAAGGTCCAATTTCCAAACAAAAAGAATTCCTCAGAAGGGAGGAGAGGGAGCCGAAGCAGGAGGCTTTCAGATACATGAGAAAATCTCTCAGAACCGAAGGCCCTGAGGCTCCAGGCCCAGTGAGTACCCGGTAATCTGTTTCCATTTGACCAGCATTGATTCTGCCTGGCCGGCTGCAGGAGCTGAGCATTCAGCAAAGGACAAGCGCCCTACTCTCCGCCCTGGGGAGCTGCCATTTCTGAGAGAGACAGTGAACAAATAAATGTGCGGCACGTCCTGGGTGGCGACTGCTATGCAGGGGGAGCAAGGGAAGAGCGGAGTCTGAGGGACCAGGGCTCTGGGCCAGGCGACGTCCCGAGGTCAGCAGGAGAGCAAAGGTCAGCGCCAGGAGGCAGCGAGAGTACCGGGGAGGGAGAGGCGCGAGGCGGGAGAACCAGAAACCGGATATGCCGGTGAGAAGACTTGCGGAAAGAACTGTGCCGGGGACATGGGTTCGAGCCCTGGTCCGGGAAGATCCCACATGCCGTGGAGCAACTAAGCCCATGCGCCACAACTACTGAGCTTACGCTCTAGAGCCCGCGAGCCACAACTACCGAGCCTGTGTGCCGCAACTACTGAAGCCCGCGCGCCTAGAGCCCGTGCTCAGCAACAAGAGAAGCCGCCGCAATGAGAAATGAGAAGCCCGCGCACCTCAACGAAGAGTAGTCCCCACTCGCCACAACTGGAGAAAGCCCGCACGCAGCATTGAAGACCCAACGCAGCCAAAAATAAGTAAATAAATGAATAAAGAAATTTTGCAAGTAAATAAATAAATAAATGAAGTTCTGCTGGAGAGTTTGGGATTAATTGGCAGTATGTGTGTAACTTACAACATTTGAACAAACACAGAGAACACATAGAGGAATTATTTTCTTCAGAAAAGACAAGAAAAGATATGTTGATTGAATGAAAAATGTTCATTAATTAGGAAGGTGAGGGCAAGTGTGTGCATATGCATGTGCATGTGTGTTACATGGGATGCCCACTGCAGTTTTATTTATAAACCTCAAAACTGGAATTAACCCGAATGTCCACCAGCTGAAGTGGTTAAATAAATTCAAGGACATCCCACAAAAGAATGCTCATAGTATGGTTTTAAAAACAAAGCCTCACCACCCATGCAGACAAGGAAGATGCCCATAGTACGTTTTCAGGGTAAGGCAGATACAGTTATTTACACGACAAAATCGCGCATGTCAATAGGTGCGTGTGTGTGGACTTAAATGTGTAAAAAAGTTTGGGAAGACCCAACAAACAGTTACAGTGTCATCTCTGAGGACAAGGATTGGACAGTTGCGGGTTCGCTGTGGGCTTCCTTCACATATTTCTATATTGGGTTTCCACGTGTTCTGAGCATGATTTATTTTAAAAATGAAAAAGAAGAGGTATTTCCATTTTCAAGGTGGAGAGAAAGGAGTTAGAAGGAGGCATGTGGGAGCAGGTGGCCCTTACCTGCCCAGGATGAAGGCGATGTAGATAAGGGAGGAGAAGTGAGCAAAGAACTGCAGAGTGAAGAACTTGATGGTGAACTTGCTCTCTCGCTCTGAGAAGGTCCTGGGCTTCTCTGGAATGAGATGTGGGGCCGTCCCTCCCCCATCCTTCACCCCGATGACAGCCCACGCCCAGCCTGTCCCTATCCTGACAACTCAGGGACACCTGCGACCCCCACCTGTCTCCCAGGTGCGAGCCCCTGCCCTCTCATGGGCCCCCTTCCCCCACCCCAGGGCTCCAAGATCCCCACCCTGAATCCTCCCTCCAGTAGCCAGAGAGGGGCTCAGGGGGGCCCTCCTCTCACCAAAGTCGCAAAGCTTCAGTGCCACGTATTTGTTGATCTGTGGGAGGGGAGACGGAGGGCTCACCTCGGACCTCAGCAGACCCTCACCCCACCGGCACCCTCGCCCTGCCCCGACCCCTACCTTGGTCATGACGAGGATGCTCACGTAGTGAACCAGGGCCCCGGTCACCACCACGGCCGTGGTCACCTGCTCCCCCAGGAAGGGGAAGGCGGAGCTGAAAAGGGCAGCGGCCAGGACGCGGTAGATCACCAGGACGTGGGCCATGCCTATCATCAGGCAGATCTGGCGGGGGTCGGGGAGGCCAGGATGGATACGCCTCAGGGGTCTGCCCCACCTGCTCTCCAGCCCCACCGGGGGCGCCCCAGGAGTACCATCAACAGAGACAGCAGCAGGATGACGGTACTCCGCATGTAGGAGTGCTGGTGCAGCCGGGGCTGGTAGTCAGGGCAGGCAATGAGCCCCAGCGCCATTTCCTCCTGTGGACGGCACCGGACACGCCTGAGACACGGGATCCCTCACCCACGGGAACCGCGCCTCATACATGGGGACCCCCTCAGACACAGCAGACTCGTGTGGACCCTGGACCTGGTCACCTGGCTCAGCCTCACCTGGTCCTCGTCCCACCCGTACAGGTCCCACTGCAGGACCACACGGGCTCGCTCCCGCTTCCACAACTCCAGGAACACGGTGGCTGCAGCCGGGAGAAAGCAGAGGCCTCACGGTGTGTCCCCGCTGCGTGTGGAGCTCGGCTGCCCCCCAGGTGCCGCGGCGACTCACCCCACAGCGCCATGAACATGGCGAACAGCACGGTGCCCTCGTTGTCGAAGAGGTGGGTGAGCTGGGGAGAGCGGCGCGTGGGGCTGGGGCGGCCTTCCCTTCCCTGGGAGGACCCCCTGGGCCCCCCTCCCCCCCGGGCGAGCGGCCGCAGTGCCCCCCAGGCGCAAACCTTGGCGAAGGCGCAGGTTTCTGAGAGCCGCTGGTACCTGGGGTTGTGGTCGCCGCGAGGGCACATGTAGACGTCGTGGGCCTCACAGATCTCCCTGCTGGCGGTGCAGGGACCGGATTGTCGGCGGCGCTTTCCTGTGGCCCCTCCTGTGGCCCCTGGGGGACCCCGCCCCAGGCCGCCCCTTCCCTGACTCCACCCACCCTCAGTCCCACCCCCTTCACGATCCCGCCCCAACCCTGCCCCTTCCGTGACTCTACACACCCCAGTCCCGCCCTTTCACGACCCCGCCCCTCCACGACCCCACCCCAGCCACGCCCCTTTCTGACTCCACCCAGCCCCTCAGTCCCACCCCCTCCGTGACTCCGCCCCAACCCTGCCCCTTCCGTGACTCTACACACCCCAGTCCCGCCCCTTCCGTGACCCACCACACCCCAGTCCCGCCCTTTCACGACCCCGCCCCTCCACGACCCCACCCCAGCCACGCCCCTTTCTGACTCCACCCAGCCCCTCAGTCCCACCCCCTCCCTGACTCCGCCCCAACCCCGCCCCCTCCGTGACTCTACACACCCCAGTCCCGCTCATTCCCTGACTCCTCCCCACCCTCAGTCCCTCCCTTTCACGACCCCGCCCTAACCCCGCCCCTTCCGTGACCTCCCCCACCCCGGTCCTGCCCCTTCCCTGACCCCGCCCCTTCCCTGACCCCCCCCCCCCCTCCCCAAGTCCCATCCCTTGCCTGACTCCGCCCCACCTGATCTGGCTGGCTTCGAAATGGGCAAACCCGCTCAGGAAGATGATGAGGCCCACCACCGCGGCGGGCACCAGCATGTAGGTGTACCAGCCGAGCCAGGCGAAGTACAGGGCCACCTTCTCACCGAAGTAGTTCCTAGGGGCACAGCCGCCCCGTCAGGGCCACTCCCACCAGGGGTGACCGTCCAGCGCCAACGCCAGGGTGGGGCATGCCACATGCGGGGGCGGGCAAGGAGCGTCTGTACTGAGGGCATCTAAATGTGTGTCTAAATGGGAGCCCGCACAGCAGTTTGCTGGAGGCGGGGGTGTAACCGCGGGGGGCGCAGCCTGCCTGCGGGGGCGCGGGTGTGTCCGCGGGGGGGCAGTAGTACCTGATGTCACCAATTGGCTGCTGCTGGAACATGTTTCTCCACCGGGCCCATTTCTTCTTTAGGTCTTCCTCCCCCTGAGCACAGGCGACAGACAGTGAGAGCTTCTTGCCTCAGGTCCTGCCCTCAGGTCCTCTCCCAGCCGGCCCACCCCTCACCTTGTGTAGGGGAAACCCGGCCTCAAAGACCCCATCCTTCACCAAATCCTGGAGCGTGTCTGGTGGTCACAGGGATTCTCAGGTCAGAAGGGAGTGAGGGGTGAGGGAGGACCCTGTCCCGTTCTCCCCGTGTGACTGCCCCTCCTGGTGGGCTGCTGCACAGGCCACCTGCCCATCCACTCCTTACCACCAGCTGCCATCTTGCTGTTCAGCACAAAGTTGACAATTCGGATTCTGGAACACAAGAGCTGGCTCAGGATGGCCCTCTATCTGGCCAGGTCCCAGGCCCCTCTGTGTCCTAGCAGAGCCCCCAGACCACCTGCCCTGACCACCTGACCAGAGCCCAGAATCCAGGACTCATCTGGGAGCCCACCTCCTTAAATCCTCCCAGGGTCTAGCTGTGCCATGGTTCCAAGGTGGGCCTCCCTCAGGGTGGTCTCTCTCTTCCCAGGGCCCCGATGCTCAGCCCTGCAATAGTCTCTCCCAGATCGCTCCCAGACCTCCCACCTCCAATCACCCGTCCCGCCTGGAGCCCCCACACGTCGAGAGCACACTCTTTATGTGCACGAATCCTCTTTGCACCCCTGTGAGCCATTTTGCCTATGGGGTGACTGAAGCTCAGAGAGGGTGAGTAATTTGGTCAAGGCCACACAGCCAGGAAGTGGCACATTCGGGCATCTGACTATACAGTCCTGCTCCTCTGGAACATCCTCCTGAGACACGGCCCCCTGAGCGTCCCAGGGCACTCCCCACAGCCTGCTCCTCTCAGGCCCCATCAGGATGCCTCTATTCATGTGTCCTCCCAAGACCGGCCAGTCCTTCTGTGTTCACAGGAAGCCCCCCTCCACTGCCTCGTATCCAAATTCCAGGAGTGTTCTTCGCTAGTCTCCCTGATCGGGCCCCAGATGAGTTCAGGGGGCCGGGGCTGGGGCCAGGAAGATGATGGAGGAGGGCTGTGGGGAGGGCAGGTGGGCTGGCTTGGAGGCCTAGAGGATCGGCGTGGGGAGAAGCAGGTGCTTAGAGAGAGAGGAGGTGTTGGGTGCCTGGGAAGCAGGGGATAGATGTCCAGGGAGGGGCATTTGGTCTGGAGGAAAGAAGTCAGGACGTGAATCCAGGGAGATGACCTCAGAGCCTAGGAGGGACAGCCGGGAGGATCCTCTCAGCCTCTCCAAATTCTGCCCACCCTTTAAGGCTGGTTTCTATTCTGCATCCGGGGGACACAGTCACATGTAACCTTCAAACACTCCAAGAGGTGAGAACTGTCATCTTCCCGTATTACAGACCTGGAAACTGACTCCCAGACCCTTGCCCCCTGGGCCCTCCACCCTGGGACCACTCCTGGGAGCCTTGCTGCCTGTCTGGACCGGCATGTGGGGGGGGCAGGGGTCCTCCTGGCCCCACTCTGGGCCAGCCTCTCACCTGGTGGTGGCTGGGATGGAAGTTGGCCCGGCCAGCTCCCCTCTGGGGGCGGTAGCCTCGGGCTCCATGAGAAGTCTGCGGTAGCGGTCAAAGACCCGGTTGTCAGCTCGGATCCCAAAGAACACCTTCTCCTGGTCCTCCCTCGCCTGAGGGGGGTGGGCAGCATGGGACCCTCTACTCCACATTGGGACCCTCCCCCTTCATCCAAAGCCAGTGGCCTATCCCCTCCAAGTCCTGCACGAGGCCCCAGCCCACCTCCCCAGACACCTCCCCGGGATCCGCCCAGTCCCCCGCGACCCCTGCGCCCGGGCGAGGCCCTCAGCCCGCCCACCTTGTAGCAGAAGCCCTTCCTCTCGAGCTCTTCCAGGAACTGCTGCTGCCGCTGGACCTGCCTGGGGTTTCTCTGGGTGCAACGATCAGCCACAAGGACATAGTCCCATGGCTCAGAGGCCTCGGTCTAGAAGAAGGAGGTGTGGGGACTGGGGCTGGGGACCAGGGCGGGCCAGGTGCGGGGCATGGGGCAGTAGGTGGGACCAAGCCCAGGAGAGATTCGAGCAGAGACTCACCTCAGTGGTATTGATGTCCATCAGCAGGAGGCTGTCCCCTTCGGTCCCCACCAGGATCCGGAGGCGCTCTTCTCCCTGGGGGTGAAGGGCAGACAGAGGACGGGGCTCATTGCAGCAGACAAGCACCTCCTGGGCTGGGTGCTCTGGCACCAAGGGGGTAGTTCCGGGTGGGGCTAAATGCCTGCACTGAGGCTACAGCACAAATGGCCAGCAGAGGTTTGCTTGGAAACATATACAAAGAGCTCCCAGAATTCATAAGAAAAGGCAGATAGCCCAGTTTAAAATGGGCCAGAGATGCACATGCGCACTTCACAAAAGAGGGGCACTCAGAAGGTGAAAACATGGAGCTAGGGAACCATCTGGAAAACGCAGGCCAGGTGACCAAGGAGGCACCACCTTCCACCATGTGGTAGCAAACATTTTACGGTCAGACAGCTCTAAAAACACAGGTGTGGGAGTTCCCTGGCCGTCTAGTGTTTAGGATGCAGTGCTTTCACAGCCGTGGCCCAGGTTCAACCCCTGGTCGGGGAACTGAGATCCCGAATGCCGCTTGGTGCAGCCCCCCAGAAAAAAAAAGCCTGGGTGGGATTTCCCTGGTGGTCCAGTGGCTAAGACTCCACGCTCCCAGTGCAGGGGGCCTGGGTCCGATCCCTGCTCCAGGAACTAGATCCCACATGCATGCCGCAACTAAATCCCACATGCCGCAATGAAGATCCCATCTGCTGCAACTAAGACCCGGCGCAGCCAAAATAAATAATAAATAAATATATATATTTTTTAAAAAGCCCGGGTGATCTATAAAAATATTGAATGTAATATAATATTGTAAATCACCTGAAACTAATATAATGTTATAAATCAACTCTACGTCAAAAAAAAAAAAAAAGCCCGGGTGACTCAGCAGAATGCGCATGTGTTGCTGTGGCTCACATACTGGTGCAGGAACTTGGGAAACTAAGTTGACCATCCCAGACACTACACCCCGGGCCAGCCACCCTTGGAGACAGACAAGGGCGCTCACAGTAGCATATTTCACATCAGAATTGTGGAAATAACCCAAATTCCCATCGGTAGGCAGATCGATGAAAACACTGTGCTATGACCACACGCAACAGGAGCGTGAGGGCCGCCACTGCACGCAGGGCGCTGGGGACCAATGTGACACGGTACTGAGTTTCCTAAAAGTAAGTCCAGTGAGAACCGTGCAGGAGCGACTGCTGCAGGCACGTCCTGGACAGACGGACGGACACTAAAACCAGCGGGCAGAACCTAAAGGAGGAAGCGGATGGTGCCGAGCCCCTGAGTCTCCCCGATTCTTTGTTAATTGTTGCGGCAGCATTAACAACACTCACACATCCTTCTATGCTCCTGCCTCCGGCGGGGGGGGGGGGGGGGTGCAGAATCCTCCCTGTTGAGGGTGGGCTGGACTCAATGACTAATGAAGAAGGTGTGAAGGGGAAAAAGAGGCACCCCACAGAGGAGGAACCTGGCAGATGCCCCCCACCCAGGTGATGAAGGTCAAGGTCACGGTGATGTCACTGAGATGTCGGGGACCCCCTGACAGGATGTGATGCGATAGTACGTGATCCCCACCCTAAAGGCCCTGGTCCCATCTCAGCAGAAGACGTCAGAGGCACTTTCACCTGAGCCCGAGTGAGCGGACCCCAGAGTCAGGCGGCCAAGGACAAGGAGGGACCGAGGGACCATCACAGACAGGAGGGGCCGTGGAGACGTGGCGATGATGCCGTGGGGGGTCCCGCATGAGCCGGGAACAGGAGAGGACAGGCACGGAAAAGCCGGTGACGTGAGTCGAGGCGGCCGTGTCGGGCTCTTTGATTTGACCAGCGCCCCAGGCAACGGGGCACAGGGGACCCTGCACCATCTTTGTGACTCTTTAGGGAAACTCACAGACCTGTAAAAACTGCACAAGTGGAGTGGAGGGTGCTGGGATTGGCATCCAGGTTGGCGACGGGGGGCGGGGAGTGGAGGGGGTCTTTAGGCTTCATTTACTCCCAGTAAGCAAACAGCAGGCTCTGAGGGCTTGAGACAAAGTGGCCCAGGGCCCCTTCTCTGGAAGAGCCACTGGGCTGAAGCGGGTGGGAGATGCAGGAGGTGGGGGCCCAGGGCCGACAGTCAACGCAGGTCATGCAGGGGGAGCCCTGCGGCCGACGTGAGGGGGAAGACGCTGGCTTTGGAGCCGAGAGCCCAGCAGGTACCAAGGCTGCGTGACCTCAGGCAAGATCCCACATCCCCCAGCCTCGGGGGGCTTGATGCCATGCAGGAAGCACCCTGTAGCCCCAGCACAGGGCTGGCCAGCCTGTGTGCTCGGTGAGACAGACCCCAGCCGGTGTCCCAGCTGGCAGCTCCCCAGGGAGCACGGGGACCCCAGAGGTACAGGGACCCTGCATCACCCCCGGGATAAGGGTGTGGGGAGCACTCTGAGACCTGTGTCCATTGGCGCACCTGCCTTGCCCTGAATGGTTCGGGTGCCACCCACCCCACCATGGCCCTCACTGCCAGCACACCACCCACTCACTACCGCCCCAGGGTGGCCCAGCCCCTCTACCGGCTCACAAGCCTTCAGTCTCCCACTGCACCTCACCCGACCTGGGTTTTCTCCATCCTGCCCCCTGCCGGGACTTTGCCCCTGCTTCTCCGCCCACCGGCTCCCCCTCCTCTTCCCCAGCTGCATTCCTGCCTCCTCAGGAAAGCCTCACTAGGCTGCTCCAGCCAGGCTGCACTTGAAGGCCGCCAGCTAAAATATAGGCCACACAGTCACATTTGAATTTCAGAAAAACAACAGATAATTTTTAGTATAAGTACATCCCAATTATTGCATGGGACATACTTATACTAAAAAAAAAAAAAAATTGTTGTTTATGTGAAATTCAATTTACTAGGTGCCTGTTTTTTATTTTGTTTTGCTAAATCCGGAACTCGACTCCAACCCCCCACCCGCATACACACCAGGAACTGCTGGGTCCAGGACCAGGCCTGGGTCTGCCCCCTCTCTCTGCCCTCTGTCTCAATCACAAAAGCTTTTGATCGTCTCAATCAAAAAGAAATGCATCAAATGCAACCACAGAACAGCAGGCTCTAGGGCATCAGACGCTAAGGTCACAGTGAGACGGGACTAGTGTAGATATCGTCTTCGTGGCCCAATGCCACGGTGCAGCCCCACGCTGGGCACTGAGATTCTGCCGCTGTCGGTCACGGGGCTCGCCAGGCCCACTGCCCCCACTTTCCTGGAGAGTGGTCACCCCTCCTCTGGCAGCCCCGCCTCCTCCTAACCCCCGCTACCCTCAGCCCTCAGATCGGTACTCAGGCTTGGGGCCGGAGGAGAAAGCTGCCATTCTCTGTTCTCAGACAGATTTGCAGGGAGGGGGTTGCCCTGGGCTGAGGAGCCTCTGTCTCGGGGAAGAGAGGAGAGTCTCAAGTAGATGGGGACCAGGGACCTTTGTGTCACCAGTAGCCGGTTCTGTGACTTGCCCGCCTTACGGGCTAAGTGTCATGTTGGACAAATTCGTAAGTGAAACGGATCCTCACGTGCTTGACTTCAGACCCAAGAGGAGGGCTCGCCCCATCTCTCCCCAGGCCCGGAACCTCCCGCAGGAGGACCCTTCGAGGGTCCCTGGTGGACAGTCCCACAGAGGCTGAAAGGAGAGACTCGCTCACGTGAGCCGACCTGAGGCTGAGGAACGGGCAGGACAAGCAGCGGGAAGACGGGACCCAGGGCGGGGAGGGACGCACAGGGAAGCCACACCGGCGGGACTTCGGGATCCAGGCAGCAGGAGGGAGCCCGGGGAAGACTGCCTGTGAGGGACCCGCCAAGACGGCAGCGGGAGGCTGGCCCCCAGGCGGCCCCAGAAATGAGGCTGCTGGACTTGGTGCAGCTCTGGGGTCCCAGACACCCCTCCCTCCCCAGAGACATCACACAGCTTTGGGACATTACCCAGAGCCTCTTGGAAAAGGGGAACTCGACCTTCCCTGGAGGATGGTGTGTGATCTGGACCAGAGGTGTCCTACAGGCACTGACCCCCACCATTGATTCGGGCCACTAGACAGGGAGACACCCCCCCACCGAGGGCAAAGGTACATGCACCCCTCAGGGTTGCCCTGGTGCCCCCTGGGCAATGGGCGAGCAGTCACAGGGGCGGCCAGATCTGGTCCCCCCTCCCAGCCCTGGTCTAGCCACCCCACACCCCACACCCCTCATCCGCAAAGGGACCAGGTCCTGAGCACCAGCTTCCTGTACACTCTGGGCTCACCAGCCCCACCCCCAGGCCACCTGCCACGTGCAAGGCGCCTCGCTGGGCCGTGGCCACAGCCACAGCCTCCAGCATCAGGCTGTCCATCTGGCCACCTGTCCTCCAGGGAAAGAGGCCTTCACGGATGGGAACCAGGTTCACCTGAAGTCACCCCCACCTCCAGCCAACCAGACTGCTTGGTGCACCCGAAGCGAGGTGTCTGGGGCCCCTGCGTCCCTGTCTATGAGACCCCACCTCCAGGAAGCCACGTGTGCCCATCAGGCTCCCAATCCCCAGGGATCCTGATTCCAACTCCCCTGCTCCTGCAGGGTTCCTACAGGGGCTACCCTGGCACTCTTGGCCTCGGGGACCCCAGCCCTGCCATGTGCAGACCCCCGGCGCGTCCCTGCACTTGGACGGGGGGCAGGCTCTCGGCACCCGGCTCTCTGTGGTCCTCCCTTCAGCCTTCCAGCTCCCACCCCTGCAGGCCGTGCACCCAGGGCTTGGTACAGACTGGAGTCCCCGCGGGCTCACGGGCTGGCTCCGCAAGAGGAAACTTCTTAAGACGCTGCAGCTCCCGGGAGACCTTCGCAGCCTTGGGAGCCAGAGCTGGGCGAGTCCTGCCCCTGTCTGTCCCTTCCCAGGCCAGCCTCCAGATCACCGGAGGGGCGAATGCGACTGCCACCCAGCTCTGGCCCTGCGGGCTACGGGGAGCACCGTGTGACATCACCCCAGCTGCATGCGGCACACGTGGGCCTCCCTCACTCTCCACGGCCCGTCTCACGCCAAGGGTCACACCACAGCCCTGCCGGCCCTCCGCACCCTCCTGCCCCCCTGCCGAGCAGGAACAAGGAGAGGCCCGCCCTCGCTCGCCCAGCCTCTGACCCCACCCCCCCAGCGGATGCCCCACCTGCTGGCTCTGCTTCCTCATCTTCCCCTCCCAGCCCCCTTCCCCTGGCCGTGCCCCCTCGCACGTGGGATCTTAGTTCCCCAACCAGGGATCGAACCCGCACCCCCTGCAGCGGAAGCGAGGAGTCCTAGCCACTGGACGCCGCCGGGGAAGCCCCTGCTTCCTCCTCTTCCTCACCTTCTGAGTCCTGTCATCTGCCACCCCCCTCCCTTCTGCCATCCCTCTGTCTCATGCGTCCGGTCATCCACCCCCAGGCACAGCTTGCTCTGTGTGCAGCCCTCGCGGGGAGTGCA
Source organism: Balaenoptera physalus (assembly GCF_965194825.1). Classification (NCBI taxonomy): domain Eukaryota; kingdom Metazoa; phylum Chordata; class Mammalia; order Artiodactyla; family Balaenopteridae; genus Balaenoptera; species Balaenoptera physalus. Next base: position 114,040,318 of record NC_138889.1, on the reverse strand, counting down.
TAGTGTAAGTGGACACGGGCCCGGAGAGCAGGTGCCTACTTGGCAGGGGAGCTTGCCCTTGTGGTGTGGACAGGCCCTGAGGGGCAGCGGGCAACTGGTGTCCAGGGGCTCGGTGCTACCTCCCAGGGGCTCAGTACTCAGCACTTCAGCTCTGCAGAAGCATAAAGGGCAAGAAGGGAGCTGCCGGGAGGTGAGACTGGGGGTTAGCAGAAGCCAGACCACAGAGGGCCTCTCAGCAGCTGGGGAGCCCGGACTTCAGCTGGGGGCAGCAGGGAGTCATGGAAGGGACTGGAGCAGGGGAAGGGTGTGCTCAGATCCAGCTGGGGCCACAGTTCTCTGCTGTGTGCATCAGTCTTTTTCCAAGGGTTGATTCTCTTGCCTCAGTCAACCAGGGGCTTCCTCCCCACCCACCCTTGCCAGCCCTGCCTCCCTTCCACCCCAGCACAGGGCTGGCATGGGAGGAAGGGGCAGCCAGGGGAGCTCGGGGTCAGGCCAGCGTATGCCCACATGCCAGCCTTAGCAGCCGGGGCTCCAGAGCTGGCTCTGGAAGGGCAGGGGCAGAGTGAGAGGCCGCCTGCTTGGCCCGCACCTGGGAGCGCCCTGAGGAGGCTGAGTGGGAGGCTGGTTTCGTTCTCCACTTCAGCATGGGTCTCCCCCCCAGCTGCCCAAGGGCTGGCCCCAGCCCCAGAGACCGACCTCTTCCCTGGCGGAGGGAAGAAAGGAAGTCTTTCCAGGATGTTCTCCCGCCTACCTCCCCAGGGCCCCCACAGCCTCCTGCTCTGCCCCCAGAATCAGAATCCAGTAGCCCTCGGCGGGCTCCCACCCCCGCCTAGGCAGAACCCCCAGGGAGCCAAGGGCCCAGCTGGCCACCCTGGGCCTCCCCAACCCCAGGTCAGCCCACCCTTGAGACCACAGCCCCCTCCCCTCAGGGCAGAGCGGCTGGTCTGGGGTCTTCCTCCTGGCTAAGGGCCCAGGGGTGGATATGCCTTCCCCGAACACTCTTGAGAGCCGGGCTGGAGGGACCAAGAACCCCTGCTCGGGGCCCAGGGGGTGGACTTGCCCTCCCCGTGTAAGCCCTTCACTCTCGAGGGGCCGCCCTCCTCTGTCCCGCCGCAATCCCAGCCCGGCCAGCCTCCCCGCCGCCTGGGCTGGACAGAAGCCCACCGCGGCCGCGCCAGGCACTCACCAGGTGAGGGGCAGGGCCGGCCGGAGGGGCCTCGGCTCGGACCCCGTCCGGGTGGGCGTGGCCTCGGAGCGGACTCACCCGCATGCCGGCGGCGGTGCTGGGCGCCGGGCTCGGAGGGGTCGGAGGGACCGGCAGCCCCAGCGCCGGTGGGAACCCGAGTGTGGCTGCGAAGCCGCCCGGCGCTCTTACCCGACTTCCGTGCGGGACTCACCCCTCCCTCCTCCCCTCCCTCCTCGTCCTCCTGCTCAGGTCCCTGTGCCGCCCGGCGCCGTCGGGGAGGAGCTAGTGGCCCGCGGGCCAGAAGGCACACCCCTCCCCCCAGTCCCCCGGGCCTGGGACACCTTCCTGGGGACGCCGCCCCCGCCCCGCCCTGAGGCTCTCGGCCTCACCTGCAGAGGGGCGTGTCCCCTGCGCTGCGGGGTTAGACTGGCGTCCCGTAGGCGGAGGGGAGCCCTCTCCGATGACCGCAGCTCCCTGCTCGCCTTCACTCTTCCTGACCCCAGGCCCTTCCAGAGCGCCCAACCTCCGACCCTTTCAAGTCTAGTGTTGATTCCCTTAGAGGAGAAACTGGGGCCCAGAGGACTGAAGATGAGACAGACCCCAGCAAGAAACAATCAGCTCCCTGAGCCCCTGCTCTGTGGACCCCAGCTGGGGGAGGGGGAGCCCTTGGGGCCCTGAGGACAGGTGGCTGGCTGGGCTGGGTGGGGAATGAAGGACTGAGAGGGCAGCTCTACCACATCCTGTGGTCCAGGGGGGCAGCAGCTGGAGGAGGCTCTGGGCCACCTGAGAGAGACTGTCCCGTGGGATAGGGAGGTGGGGTATCCAGGCTCTGACAGCTGCTGGGAAGCTGAGGACACAGGGCAGGAGCTCAGGAGGGAAGACAGGTGGCGCACCCATAGTGTCACAGGGGGCACCCACGATGTCACGATACAGCGTTGTGCAGCCCAGGCAACGCTGCAGTGTAGACCCATGGTTGACATGTTTGCTCTAGGTTCCCCCAGGGATAACATGGCCCCACCCACATTTCTGTTTGCGGGACTCCATGGCAGGCTGTGACAGCAGCGGGGACTGAACTATGAAGTGGCAAAGACAAGAGAGTGAACTGGCAGCACAGAACCTGTGCAACTCTGACGGAGCAAATCTGGACAAATGCATTGAGGTTGGTGTGACGGAAAACCCCAAACAGTAGCAGCTTAAACAAGCCTGCTTACTTCTCTCTCCCATAAATGATGTCTGGAGGCGGTCCTACCAGACGCCTGGTTATTAACTTGTTGCTCTGTCATCGAAAGCACATGGACCCATCACATGGTTCAAAATGGCTGCTCAAGCTCCAGGCGTCACATCCACATTCCAGACAGCAGGAAGAGCAAAGGATGAAGGAGGGGTATTCCATCCTGCATGTGGTTAGTCACCTGGCCAGTCACCTGGCCACACCTCACTGCAAGGAAGCATGGGAAGTATGATCATTTTTCCTAAGGGAGAAGGTAGATGGACCCTGGGGGCACCCAGCAGCCTCTGCCACAGGTGAGAGGTTCTCAAATGCTGTGTTAGAGCTCAGGAAACAGAGTCAGCAAGAGATTTTGAGCATGAGTAATCCAAACTCAAGATCCCTATTACCAGCCATCTCCTGGACTCTCCGTCTCCCCCCAGTCTCCAGCTCAACCTGCTCAGAACAGTCTGCACTTACACTTTCATTCTGTTAAAAGAGTCCACTAGTTCCCCCCAAGTGTCTACACAGCTGCTCCCTTTTTCAATGTCTTTATTTGACGTTCCCAATTTTAATGCCACAGAAACACTGCTTCTTCTCTTTCCCACCTTCCGAGAGTCTGAGGGAACCTAAATTATATCCAGCAGCCTTGCTGCTCAAGAGCCTGCACCTGTGGCCCCTTGGGCAAAGCCAGCATAGCATCTCCAGCCTGGGGGCGGGGGGGCGCAGGAAGAGGAGCCCCGGCCTCGCCCCACAGTGGAAGCTCCCCTACTCTCAATGAAGGATGGAAAGGGCAGATCTCATCTAGTCCTATCTGGAGAGGAAATGGGTGCGGCCCTTTCGGAAAGCAGTCCAGCAATAAGAATCTAAAGCCTTAAAAATTGTTTATACTTTGGTCCACTAATTAACTTTTTCTAAACTATCCTAAGAAAAACTCCAAAATATTGAAAATATGTATTACTATGTCCTTTGAGGCAAAAATTATAAACCACCTAGATTATCAATAATAGGGAAATGTCTGAGCAAACACGGTATACTCATATGCTGATTAAGCAGCCATTAAAAATGATGCTTTCAAAGAGTTTATGACAGCATAGGAAAATGCTTATGTTATACTGTTAAGTGAAAAAAACATAGATTGTAAACATATATACATTTTTTTATCTCAACTAAGTTAAAATGCATTAAAATACCAGGAGAGTAGTTTTTATATTTGATATTTATATTTGCTTGTGGATGGTGGAATTGTGCTTTTCTTCCTATAGTTTGCTTTCTTTGACACACATCACTTTTATAAACTTTATATTATTAAATGCACTTTGTTGTCATATTAAAGTCTATTATTAGGAACTTTGTTCAGACTCAGCCTCACTCTCTGCCTTGGTTTTGAGTGCATCTTGTGAAGAAGCCGCACCCCTTCAGGCAGTGTGGCCTGGCCACCCCGGCTGTTGGCAGGCTGACCCTGCCCTGTTTTGGGTGGAGAACTCCAGTCGAGGTGCACATGGGCCTCCGGCTCCTCCCCTGTGAACCCTGGACCCTGCTCTCCTTTCCTTCCTCCTCCACCTCCAGAGAACCCTGCACAGCTGTCGTCTCCCTCTGAGGGCCAAAGTGCAGCAGGACGCAGGCCCCCCATTCCCTCTGTCTCTAGGGCGCCCCCCCCCAGGAAGAGGTCAGAATGACAAGTCTACCAGGAGTGCCCCAGGCTCCTCCTCAGGGGGGAATCTGTCCTCCCAACCCCAGTGGCCTGGATGTGGCCGAAGACCCTCTGGGGTCTCTCTGAGGGCGCTCCTCGAGGCAGCACAGGCAGGGCGGCTGAGGTTGGGGTCTCCCGAGTCCTCTCCAGGCTGGTCCCAGGCACCCCATCCCCCTCTGGCTTCTCTGGCTGACGGAGCCTCTCCTGGGCCATAGACCTCGCTGGCCTCAGGCACCTGCAGGAGAGACCCCTCCCCCAGGTTGGGCCTCTGCTCCTCCGGTCTGCGGGAAGCTGGCCCGTGCCTGTCACACCAGGATGGCATTGGGGTGGGGACCCAGGCCCCTGATGTCCTCACCCCAGGAACACTTCTGACTCCCTGCTGCTCCCCACCAATGCCTCTGGGCCTTAAATTTCAGCAGTTCCTGTTTTCTTTCTTTTTTTTAAAAAATAGTGAATGCCATTTATTTATTTATTTATTCATTTATTTTTATTTGGTTACACCGGGTCTTGGTTGCGGCAGGCATGCTCCTTAGTTGCGCCTTGCAGGCTCCTTAGTTGAGGCTCGCGGGCTCCTCAGTTGCGGCATGTATGTGGGATCTAGTTCCCTGACCAGGGATCCAACCCGGGCCCCCTGCATTGGGAGCGCGGAGTCTTAACCACTGCGCCACCAGGGAAGTGCCCTGTTTTCTTTCTCAGGGAGCAGAGAGCCGTTCTTGGCTGACTTTACAGCCCTGCTGTCCCAAATCCTTCCATCAAGCCTGAGAAAACTCCCAGGCGGCAGGTGTGCGAGTGGCGGGCAGAGTTCTATGCAACCCTTCACCTTTGCAGGTTTACCACTCCATTGGAAAATAATAGTCGTGGTTCTTTTACAGATTCACAACTTTTTCTCTGCCTTCCTTACAAGAATGTTTTCGGAAAGCATTTCTGCCAATATTTTCACCATCTACCACCATAAATGTGTCCTGCAGGCCTAAGGAAACCTTGGGATCTGAGACCAGGCCACTCCCATGTAACCTTTGACCTGGTTCTTTGAGGTGTGGTCTCGGGACACCAGCAATCCCTGAGCAAGGCCAGAATCGGCCACCGTTAAAGCCCCTGAATTGCTCCAGTGCGCTGGGGCTTCCCACAGTCACCGCCATGGCTGAGGAAGGTCACGGCCTCTGCACCCTCCCCACATGGGGTCCCATGGGCAGCCCCTCAATGGTTCTGCAGGCTCAGAACCGCAGCGGGCCACGTCCTCAAAGCTGTTCTGCTAACTCCTCACACCTGTGTCAACCTTAAAACGAAATAGCCAGTTATGTCACTAGCAAAATGAGTTTATTTGGGAATGGCAGAGGAACTGCTGTTCAGGAAACACAGACTATGGCCAACCACAGGCAAGTCTGGAGAACAAAGGAGAGGAACTGTTACTTTATTGGGAGGGGCTGCTTTGAACCGGAAGTCCATGGAGAAAAGCGCAGGGTGGTGATGGGTTCTCGTGTGCTGGGTGGTGATGGGTTCTCGTGTGCCGGGTGGTGGTAGCTTCTCTCTGGCTGGCTATTGCTGGGCAAGGAGAAAAACTTCCTTCCTTCTGCTGGGTAGTAAAGCAAGCTTCTTCCTGCCCAGGAATGTGAAGTAAGGTACGTGAGTGAGAGCTCCCCCTTCAGGGTTTCCCGACTCCATTTGAAATGAGGTTTCCCTTTGTTAATTTTCACACCTGCCACCTGGCCACCCGGGCCACAAAGTGTGGTGGGCCTTGCAGATGCCCCGCCCCTCCCCCTCTGGCCTGTCTCCAAGTCTTGCAGTGGGAGGGGTGAGGGGGCTGCAAGGTGTCCAGGGTGAAGCATCATGGTTAGGTCAGAGACTAGGTGGAGGTGAGACCCAGATGTCAGGCCCCAGGAGCAAAGCTGCAGGTGCAGGGGTCTCTGCAGAGTGCAGGGGTTCAGGGGAGAGGCTCCAGGGGGAAGAAGAGGCTGGGCCAGTGGATTACGAACCTTTCTGTGCCTCAGTTTCTCCTCTTTAAACCAGAGATAAAAATAGAACCTGGGGTGTAAAGATCACAACAGGTACCATTTGTGAAGCTGTTGGGAACGCTCTGCATTTAGAGTGAACAGTTCAGTAGTTTTTAGTATACTTACAGATACATGCAACCATCACCACAGTCAATTTTAGAATATTTTCATGTCCCTGAAAAGAAACCCAGTACCCTTGAGCAGTCACTCCACATTCCCTTCCCAGCCTGTGGTGACCACTATTCTGTGTCCATGATTTGCCTATTCTGGCCTATTGACATCTCATATAAGTGGACCATATAGTATATAGTCTTTTGTCACTGACTTCTTTCACTTAGCACAAAGTTTTCAAGCATAATGTACAACCCATGTTGTAGCATGTGTCAAAACTTCTTTCCTTTTTACAGTTGAATAATTTTCCATTGTATGGATATACCACATTTTTTTGCATGCCTTCATCAGTTGGTGGACATTAAGTCGCTTCCCCTTTGGTTATTATGAGTTATGCGGCTATGAACATTGTGGAATTAATTAAAGAAACCAGCTAAAGCTGGAGTTGGGATAGGCCTGTAGCTCTCATGCCCTCAACGCATCGTCAATGACCCCCAAACAGTAAGAGATGTCCCCCTACACCTCTGACAGGAAGGCATCTCTGTTAACTATCTAGCAGAAAGAAAAAACTTCTCTCTGCTTCACTCTGATTGCAGCCAATCAGAGACTGCAGTGGCCCAACCTATGGGAAGCCTCCTTACTTTGGACCCCCAGCTCCTCCAGTGGACTCTATCAAAGCCCCTTCCAATCCCCCTTTTCCCTATGAAAGCAAGTTCCCTCTCCTTGTTCTCTGTATTTGCCTGTGGCCCACCATGGTTCATGTATCTCGAATTGTAATTTCTCTGCTATTCCTGAATAATCTCACTTTTGCCGGTAAAATAACTAGCTATTTATATTATTGAAGTGGAAACATGTGGTGTCAGTAGTGGGGTCTGGAGGCAAACCCCAAGGGATGAAATTGACTGAGGCATTGCATCAAGCGCTTTGTGCTTATTGCTTCTGGGAGTCGCCACCAGCTTTTGGTTTGGTGAGTCTCCTCTCGGATTCTGAGCTCTGCTCTTTTTGCGTTTTGAGCTCTCCAACTTTATTCAGGACAGAAGGCTTTGTCCTTTCAGGGGTGTGGTTTCATCCTTGGTGAGTACTCAGCTGTTTTCTGAAGTGCACAGTAGCAAGGTTCTCTTTTGGGGACTGAGCAAATTGGGATCTAAGAGTTTTGTTTTATTCCCTTTGGAATCTGGGTTAGGACTCTAGCAACTTTCTTGGGTATTCAGGAGAACTTAGGGAAATGGGATCCTGGCCATCTAAATGCTCTGGGGGCAGCTCTCCTTTGGGGACTCCAGCTGGTTTCATGTTTAAAATCTAGGGACCGCTCTACATGACTATTTTTTAACTAAGTGGGCCAAAGTAATCCAGAATTACAATGGCCATTATGGGAAACTTTTGATCTCCCCAAACTCGTTTTTCTTAAGATTAAATTGGAGGACTGCAGTTCTAAAATTAAACAAAACGAATGGTATATTTATTGTCATTGGTAATGCAAACAGAAAAAGACCTCCCCTTACACCTCCGACAGGAAGGCATCTCTACGGACCACCCAGCCGGAGGAAGGAAACGTCTCTCCTCCCACGGCAGCCCAGCCAATCAGAGACTGCAGTGGCCCAGCCCATGGGAAGCCTCCTTACTTTGGACCCCCAGCTCCTCCAATGGGCTCTGGTTATCACAGCCCCTCCCAGCTCCCTTTTTTCCCTATAATAGCACGTTGCCCCTCCTTGTTCTCTGGATTTGCCAGTGGTCCACCATGGTTCAGAGATGCTGAGCTGCAATTCCTTTGCTATTCCTGAATAAGCCTGCCTTTGCTGGTGAAATAACTGGCTATTTTATTATTAAAGGTGACAATATCCATGTACAGTTCTGCATGGACAATGTTTTCATTTCTTGAGTATATACGAATTGCTGGGTCACATGGTAACTATGTTTCACCCTTTGAGCAGCTGCCGGACTTTTTCTTTTTTTAACTTATTTATTTTTTATTTTTGGCTGCGTTGGGTCTTCGTTGCTGCGCGCAGGCTTTCTCTAGTAGCGGCAAGTGGTGGCTACTCTTCATTGTGGTGAGCAGGCCTTGTGGTGGCTTCTCTTGTTGCGGAGCACAAGCTCTAGGCGCGCGGGCTTTAGTAGTTGTAGCTCGCGGGCTCTAGAGCGCAGCCTCAGTAGTTGTGGCACATGGGCTTAGTTGCTCTGCGGCATGTGGGATCTTCCCAGACCAGGGCTTGAACACGTATCCCCTGCATTGGCAGGCGGATTCTTAACCACTGTGCCACCAGGGAAGTCCTGCCGGACTTTTTCAAATGGGTCAGAGCTAAATGTTTTTGCAGGGGGCTCTGTCTACATTAATAATTTGAGTCAACCAAGATCAGCATGTCTACTACTTTCTTAAGACCTACTCTCTGGCCATGAAGAGGACTCTACAGGCTAGAGTCTGGAGCTCCCAGTGGAGACTGGGGAGAACACGCCTGGGCCCAGGGTGTTGGGAAAGGGGGAGTGCTGGTGGCGCACCGGGGGGGGGGGGGGGCAGGCCGCCTGGGGAGGAGGGTCTGGGGCGGAGCTCGGGGCAGACCGCGGGGGAGGAGGGTCTGGGGCAGCCCGGGCGCCCCAGCATTATAAGGAGACCCCCCGCTCTTCCCGCAACTTTGCCGCGCTGGTTACCTAGCAACCAGGCGGCATCCCTCCCAGCAAGCACTGCTTCTAACGCACGACACTGGGGACTACGAATCCCAGTATGCCTCGCGCCCAGGCGCTCGGACTACAAGTCCCACAATGCATCGCCCGCCCTTTTCTTGCCGCCCCCCGCCTCTACTCTCCGGAGACCCTGCGGAGCGAGCGCCGCGACCCCTTCCCGGCGCTCTTCGCGCGGTCTCGTGGACTCTGGTGCGTGGGGTCAAGGCGCGGGGCAGAGCTGCTGGGGTCGGGGCGTCATGCGGAGGGGTGAGCGCAAGGGCGCCGAGGGGCCGCGGCCGGGGTCCCCTGTGCCCGTGGGCAAGGCCTCGCTGGAGGAGCCGCTGGACGGCGCGGCCGCGGGCCGAGCGAGCGGGCCGGCCGCTGGCCGCCGCAGCACCGAGTCAGAGGTCTACGACGACGGCACCAACACCTTCTTCTGGTGAGGGACGGTGGTTCGCTTCAGTGCCGGCTGGGGTCGCGAGGGGCGTGGCCACGTCGTGCGGGTTGGGGGTGCCCGCAGGACCCCGGGACCGGCCCCTTGCTGCTGCAACCCCGACCCGGCCTCCCCGGTGGTCCAGCCCCTCATCTCTGACCCCTGCGCCCTATCCTGGGAGGACTTGGCTCCGAAGTCACCTCAGAAAGGCTTTTCCTGCCCTCCCTGGCCGCAGTCCCCCGCTGCCCTCCGTCGTGATCCCTTTCGCTGACGGTGCTGATGCCGTGTGAAATGATCGTCTCCTCCCCCGGCACGTGGCGGTAATATCGACACCTTACTCCGCGCTGGCAGCTGAGCGAACGAGTGTGGAGGAAGGCTCTTCCTCTCTTTAGTGGCCCCTCGCCAGGCCAGCCCTTTGACCCCTGTGCGGCTCGGTCCCGGCCAAGCTTTGGGGTCAGGCTGTCCTCTAGTCTACCTTCGCGGGGGTCAGGGAGGGAGGGGCCGCCAGGAGCAGAGTTGGAAGAGTTCATGATGTTGCTTTAGGCCGAGTTGGGCACTTTTGCGTTTGAGGGTCCAGGAAAGCAGTCTTGGACCAACAGGTCCCAGGTGTGGCTCGTGCACCTGACGGCTCAGTGACCTTGGGCTACCCTTCGCCAGTCTGAGCTTCTCTTTCCTTGCTTCTTAGAGACACAAACCCCATACGCTAGAAAGTGTGCTTCTTGAGAGGAGGGCTGTGGCCGTTCTATGCTCCTCCATTCACGGCCACCTGAAGTTGTATCCCGTGGTAGGCCCGGGGGACATTTGTGGCTTTGGTGCCAAGAGGGCTCATGGGAGAGACAGACGTGTAGGCAGCAAGGGTGCCGTGTGGAAGCAGCTCCTCAGAGAGGGAGCCTGGGACCGCAGAGAAGATGCCATCAGGAAAGGAGGAGAGCCTGACAGAGCCACTGGACAGTCGGCGAGGTGCCACACAGCTGGAAACCTCAGGGGAGGTGCACGTGGGGCCACCGGTGTCTTGCTTGTGTCTGACTCGGGAGAGACAGGGAAGCAGATGTGGTGGGGGAGGCATCCCTGCATCTGACGAGGTCGGGATCTTCCCTGTGGGTGTGGGCAGCTGCTGCTGGGGGTGGCCACCCAGCCCTGTTCTGGGGAGATACTGTGCTCCAGTGGCCTGGAGCCAGGGGGAGGGGGAGAGGGGTGGGGTGCCCTCCTCGGCGAGGGTGTGGCCCCAGAGCTAGAGACATTCTGTGAGTGGACCAGGCGTCTCTGCTCGGGGGACAGGGCCCCTTCAGATTTCAGGACAGAGGGCACCGTCCTCCGACAGCCCGGCTGGTGACCACAGGAGGGAGACTGAGGTTCTGGAGTGGTGCCGGGCTTGCTTTCCTTTCCCATTCATTCAGTGCATATTTTGGGGGTGCCAGTTGCTGTTCTAGGGGATACAGCAGAGAACTAAACAAGAAACTTAGGTTCTGGCGCAAGACTAGAGCGTCAGAAGGCTCAGCATGCTGGCCGAGGGGGTGCTGAGCAGCGCTCACAGAGGCCAGAGGGTTACGAGGGCACGTGCGGGTTTCTTCAGAAGCACAGAGCTGCGGCCCGCGGGTCCCTGCCCTCGGGGACACAGAAAGGCCTGCCGTAGCTGCGCTCACCCGCGGGGAGGCCTGATAGAGCCAGGAAGGCTCCGAGGAGGGCGCGCCGCGGGGCTGCCAGTTCCCGGGTACCGGCCTCCTGGGCCTCCTGGGAGGGTGTCTGCAGCCTCCGCACCGCAGGTGTGTGGGGTTGTTGCTGCGTCCCGGGCCTCTGCCCTCAGCTGTGCGGGGGAAGAAGCTTCACGTTTCCTCAAGGCAGGTAACCAGATGCTCACCTGGCGAGAATGACTTAGTTTTACCTGCAGGGCCCAGCCGCGTACCTTCTTCTGAGTCTCTCGTCATTGACTTGCTGTGCTGGGATTTAAAAAACTCTTTATTTTGAGTTTTAGGGAATTTTATTAATGGATGTTACCAAAAAATTAACATAAAGACTAAACAGTATGTATTTGTGGAAACGACTATATGTTCCAAAATTACTCGGAAGAACTCTTGCGTGTTCAAAACCTTGTTTTTACAGTTTTCGTTTCCAAAGGAGCTTGGGCTTCTTGGGGGCCATGTATGAGGATGGTGAGTTTCTTTGTTATTACTTGTCAGCCACAGAGTATGGAATTAAGATTCAGCTGTGGAGCCCGAGGCTGGGCTGCCCCAAACTGGACCTCGGGGAAGGGGCAAGAGGACCGCTGGGGTCTGCGGTGGCACAGACACCACCTCTTCTGCCAGTCGTGGTTGTCTTCATTGGGGAACACCTGGTGGACACGTTCAGGACAGTAGACACAGTGCAAAGATACGGCAGCTCGATTTCTCTGAAAATTGTTCTGGACGCTCTTGGAGACCCAGTGCCCCGACGGGTGCTTCTGAACGTAGCCACCTGTAGGTGGAAGATAGGTGAATCGCCGTTGGGTCACCGCGCTTCGAGTCAGGGACAAGATGGATGGTTGTGACATTTTGGAAATGCTCACTGCGTGCTCACATCTTACAACATTGAGCGTTTGGTGAGCGCGGGCTCTGCTGTCAGCAACACGTCTCACAGTAGCTGTGAGAATCTGCGGGGCAGATCTTAGACGCCCCACGTTCCTCAGTCAGTGTGGGTTGGGGGTTGCCAGCTTCGCCCACATCAGGGCAGCATGACTTGCCAGCTGGTGCCTTTTTGGTCCTGCTGGTCGGCAGGCCCGGAGGGTCGGTGGCCCCAGGTGCCTCTCGCAGGCCTGGGACAGGCCTTCTGGTCTTGACGTTCCCTGGCCGAGCTGCCGCTGTGCACTCAGTCTCACAGCCGCATCTTCATACCTTCTCTGATTGGTTTGGCAGGCTGCCTCCCTGCCCGCTCGGCATATGAGTATGGTCATCTCTAGACAGGGGTTGACAACTGGGTATTTTCCGCTCACCGTGGCAGGGAGCCTGCTGTCTTCATGCCCTCACCCTGGCCCAGTGGCCGGAGTCACAGGATTTACGGCCGATCTCTCCCTGTGCCTGGATCCCCCACGTCATCTATTAGTCACTCAACCAAACGGTGCATTTGTCTTCCTGGGCACCGGGAACCAGGAGCAAGAGGTCGTTGCCCAGCTCTGGCATCTGAGAGGGACACGGAGTCTTCCGTGCTGTCCTGTGCCACTGACGTGTTGTTTTTATCACGTCTCTGTGGCCACAGTGAACATGCAGAGCTTTTCCAGCCCCAGCACCCTCGCTTTGCCACGTCAAGTCCATCTCAATCCGTCTGGCCTCTCCCCTTGGGCTCTGGTGGCGCCCGTCAACAGTGTTCGTGAAGATAGTACCTGATCTGCCCAGCCTTCCCGTCTCAGCGGCTCCGTCTTCCTTCCTGGCCACCTAGTTTCCTTCTGGTCTCACTTCCCTTCTGTCTGGAGACCTTCCTGGGGTGAGTGATTCGTTTAGAGCAGGTCTGCCGGCACCGGATTCTCTACTTCTTCCTCCATCCGCGAATGTTTAGTTCACCTTCGTTCCTCAGGGATGTTTTCGCTGGACATGGAATCCTGGTTCAACATTTCTTTTCTTTCACTGCTTTACAAATTTTGTCCCACTTCCTCTGGCCTCCATGGTTTCTGAGGAGAAATCTGAGCTCAGACTTGGTGTTTGAGCTGAAAAGAAGCCTGGTGCGGAGTCTATGCTGCGGTGGCTGAAAAGCAGGGACCTTTGGGACCAATTCTAACATCTTGATTTCTGACTTTATTCCTGTTTTTTGCTTTTTTCCTCTGAAAACACTCACCAGGGTAGGCGTGACCCTGCCTCTTGGGGCAGGCAGTGGGCATTCTGGAGCTCAGGGCCCGTCCGGTGCCGCCCCTCGTGGTGCAGGCCGCTGACTCCGCGGGGACCAGGCCTGCCTGCCTGCCTGCCTGCCGAGGGTGCTGTCCCGTGGCTCCGCCCCCGGCCTGGCAGACACGTCTACACAGGCCTGGAGCTGAACCCCGCCGGCCCTGAGCGGTTCTGCTCAGTCACGCTCGGCCGGCTTGGGCTCCACGTCCCGTCCAGCGTGTCAGCTGCGCCTTCTGGGCAGGTCCAGACCAGCCCCTCCCGGCATCTCCTGCCCGCCCTGGAGGGTCGCGAGGCGGCCGCGTCTGCTCTCGGCTCTGCAGCGGCTCCTGCTCCACCGACGTGAGTCCGGGCCCCCCAGGGCAGGACCCCCTCCTCCAGCCACGGTGGCCCCTCAGCCCTTTGCTCTCGCGTTGCTGGCCTGGACCTGCATCCCCAGGTGTCCTGCGTGAGGCCCTCCCTAATTCTGCACCCCACCCCGTTTCGTTGTCCCCATACCCAGCCTTCTGTGTGTCTTGCTGTGTTGGAACGACAGCTCGGGGAGACAGGGTTGGGGTTTGTTGGCATCTGGTAGCTGCTCTGCGCTGCTTAGTGTCTGTGTCACTTAGGCCCACTGGCCCTGGGTCTCATCACCTCACGGCGAGGGTTTATGAGGTGATACAGGTGTGCTAGAGGCATCCTGAGCAGGGCTCAGACCCCAGACCCTCACCACCGAGCTGCGTGACCCTGACACTGCCGTTTACAGCTCTGACCGGCCTCAGGGGCCAAGGTGACGGAGAGGCCCATGCCTTATCGTCGTCACCCTCGTAATCCAGATGCCCTCGGTCCCTGGTGGGTTCTCAGTGACTCTTGTTCTCCCTGCTAAAATCTGATGTCTCCTCTGGGTCGGGAAGGGTGGGCCATGTCCTAGACCCAGGAGAGGCAGCTGAGTCCCTCTGTGTGTAGGTGTTGGCTAATGTCCAGCAGAGGATCAGTTTCTGGGTCACCACATCCAGAGAACCTTAGGAGTGAAGGTCTAAAGTAGGACCTTATAATGTAGTCTCTGTGCTGTAATTATTCCGCAGATCTCTCAGGCACTGAAATGTTTACTATACAGAGTTCAGCTGAAAGGCTGAGATTTTCCTGAAGTTCCCTCATGGCCTAGGACTCAAATGTGAATATATTAATATTGAATTGTATGAAAATAGTTAAAATAGGAGATTTGTTCACTTCTAATAGTTTTAAATGCCAGTATTGTGAAATATGGCAAAAGAATGTGCTCTCTGCTTTCTTTACTTGGAGCCAACTTATCTGAACATGACTGTTTTTGTTTTTGTTTTCACAAAGAAAATAAAATTTAAGTGAAGGGCGTAACACCTGAATAGATGGAGAGATACTCCTTGTCTTGTGGATGGGGGACTCTCAACTAGTTGTTACTCATCAATTCTTCCTGGGCTAATTTATAAATTCAGTGCAGTTCCAATTAGAATCCTAATAGAATTATTTGTGGCAGCTGTCAGACTGATGTCAAAGTTAAGATGGGAGAGTAAATATGCAAGAATAATCAGGATGGGGAAGAGGGCTGGTCTGCCGGACGTCAGGATGGGGTCTAGCTATGGTCCAGGTCTCTAGCGCCAGCCTAATCTCATGCAGCCCCACTCTTGCTTTTTAGAAACTTACTTGAATCAAGGTACGATTGCTTTCCGTGACACACACCCACTTGAGGGTCTGTATCCACACTCCAGCGCCTTATACATGGTGCCCACCACCGGGGTCGGGATACAGGACATTCCATCATCTTGGAAGCTGCTGCCCTAGCACCTCCCCCGCCAATCTGCCGTCCATGCTCTGTCACCGCCTCTTGTGAGTCTTGTCGGTGGAAACAGACAGCAGGTTGCTTTCGTGCCTGGCTGTCAGCATGGGGTTAACGTCCACATACAAGTCTTTGAATGGACATGTGCTTTCATTTTTCTCAAGTAAACACTCGGAAGGAATGGCTGGCTTGGGTGGTAGACTCTGTTTAACTTTGTAAGACACTGGGAAGCTTTTTCAAAGCGGCTGCACCCTTTTGCAGCCCCACCTGGAACGTGTGGGTGTTGGTGGCTCCGCGTCCTCGCGAGGACCCTTCCTCGGAGGCACTGGTGCCGTCAGTGGTCCTGTCCCAGGGGGCGGGCGCTGCTGCCTGCCATGCTGCGTGTCTGCT
This sequence comes from Balaenoptera physalus, assembly GCF_965194825.1. Lineage (NCBI taxonomy): Eukaryota > Metazoa > Chordata > Mammalia > Artiodactyla > Balaenopteridae > Balaenoptera > Balaenoptera physalus. Next base: position 114,025,015 of record NC_138889.1, on the reverse strand, counting down.
CCCACGGCGACCAGTGACGCTGCACATCTTTTCGTGTGGTATTGGCCATTTGTTGATCTGTTTCTTTGACGTGTGTGTTCAATCTTTTGTTCGTGTTTCAGGAGATTGTCCTTATCGTTGAGTTGTAAGAGCTCTTTATGTGTTCTGGGTACAAAGGCCTCTGTCGGGTGTGTGTGTCATCAATGTTTTCTCCCGGCTGGTGGCCGGCTTTTTCGTTTCTTCACTGTGTGTTTCACGGAGTTTGGACGGGAGGCCAGTACTGGGCTTGATGCTTTTCGTGTGTTTGTTCACTCGTCTTCAGGGCGCCCTTCAAGGCTGGAGGTGCCCTCGTCTAGAAATGGAGGGCCGCATCGCCTCTCCACGGACACGGGAGCTGGGCCTCTGCCCCTTTGCAGGCAGTCGTTCAGGGCAGAGGGGCCCGGGCGCGTATGTGACTGAGCGGCGTGCGGGCTGGTGCTGGACTTGCCGTGGGCCCTGGTTCCAGGAGAGGCTGCCCGCTGCCTGCCGAGCGCCGCCCCTGGCCCACATCGGGGCTCTGGAGGCCCAGCCAGGGTGGGCAGGCGGAAGCGGGGAGCCCACGTCTCACCCCCACCCCCCGGGCAGCCGTCCGTCTGCCCGGTCCTCTGGGCAGGCGGCCGTGGCCGGCCCCGCGCCCTTCTCGCTCCGGCCCTGGGGCCTCTGTCCACCGCCAGTGCTCCGCTGTCATCCCGGCGAACCTCTCAGCCGTGGTCACTGCGTGAATCACGAGGTTGGTCTCGGGGCGATCTTGCTCGGTGCCCGGAGCCCACTCTACCGGCTGCCTGGTCCCTCTGAACCAGAGCCGCCTGCCCGGGACGCCTTGAGCCAACGCGCCGTCCGCTTTCCCCGCCCGAACGGGCCGCCGCGCCGGCGCGGGACCGTCTGGGAGTCACGCAGCCGTAGCTGGCGCTCGGGGGATTCTGAGCTGGAGGTCGAGGGCCGAGCTCGCTCCTCTGGCGGCACGTCGCGCCGCGGTCCCACGCGTGCTTTGCGTGCACCAACGCGGGCTCTTTGCGTTGCAGGCGGGCCCACACCCTGAGCGTGCTCTTCATCCTCACCTGCGTGCTGGGCTACGTGACGCTGCTGGAAGAGACACCGCGGGACACGGCCTACAACACCAAGAGGTACCGGCCCGGCCCGGCCCAGCCTCGCTCCACGCGGCTGGCGGGGCCTCTGGGTGCTGTGTGGCACTTTCCGCCCCTCTTCTGCCCGTCCCCATCCCTGGGACCCGCTGCTCACGCTGCATTTGCGCGCGAGAAACCAGAAGGTGCTGCGGCAGCTCCAGGGAGGGGTCTAAAGGGGTTCAGGTCAGTTCCGATGGGGCGGCTTCCCCACACATCCCACCCTCAGCACCCCAGGCCCCACCTGATTGTCCTGCTGGTCAGCTCAGTTCTGACACCGTCCCAGGCAGCGCCAGGCCCCATGGTCCCAGGCTCGGTCCGGCCAGACTGCATCGCCTCCCCACTTAGACCCCAGTTGCAAGAGAGGTCATCACCTGACGGGCTGTAAACCATAGGTTCCCACCGCCTCCTCCTTGGGTGCAATTAATTTGCTAGGGCGGCTCACAGAACTCAGAGAAGCATTTTACTTATTTATGATCAAAGGTTTATCATAGAAAGATGGAGGAACAGCCAGATGGGAGAGACGCACAGGGCGAGGTGTGGGGATGGGACGCAGAGCGGCCACACGGCCACCAGCCTGGAGGCTCTGAACCCCCGTGCCTCTGGGGTTTAGGGAGGCTTCCTCACACAGCGTGATGGATTAAATCACTGGCCACTGGCGATTGACTTAATCTTTACTCCTCCCCAGAGGTCTGGGGGTAGGACGGAGAGCCCTCCAATCGTCTGGTTGGTTCCCCTTGCAACCAGCTCTCATCAGGAGGTGGGCTCCAAAAGTCACCTCATTAACATAACAAAAGATACCTCTGTAGCCCTCAGCACTTGGGCAATACCAGAGGTTTTAGGAGCTCTGGCCAGAAACAGATGAAGACCAAATGACGTATTTCTTGCTGTAAAGCACAATATCACAGTGACCATGAATTTGGGTGTCTGGGCTTTTTGTGAGGCCAGGGGTGGTTCCCATCAGCTAGCACCATTCTTCTACACTCTGTTGATAAGAAGACTTTTTGAAAGTTTTAAACTGGCTTTAGGAGTCTGGTGGTCCATCTCGTCCTGCAGGGCAGGAAGGGGGTAGTCTGTCTTTCCAGCATTATCTCCAGAAATAGACTAGCTGGTAGGTTTGTGTCCTTTGCCTGAACCCCATAGATTCTGGGGCCAGTCTCAGAAGTGCGTGGGGAAGATGAGCTGGTTTCAGAACTCGTTTCTGTGCATTGTCTACGCTGGACGGACTCACCCCTCCCTCTCTGGTGCCCTGAAGCCCCCGTTGCTGTTCTCACCCTGGGGCCCAGGCTCCTGCTCTGGTGGGACAGCTAGAGGAGGCCAGGCAGGGACAGAGGTGGAGGGCGGCATCCAGAGCCCAGAGGTGGCAGGAGACCGTTGGTCACTTTGGGTGGGGGCTGGGCTCGTGCACCTTCACCCTTGGGGTCTAACCCTCCGCCTGGACTGTGGTGTAGACGCCAGGGTCCAGGACCCCAGGAGGTGTGTGTCACCCTCCCCTGTAAGGCGCAGGCCTCCCGCCCGGGCTCCCCAGCCCTCCCCAGCCCCATGTGATCACACCGCAGGCCTGGCAGCCTGGGGTCGCAGAGCCCAGAGCAGAGGAGGGAGCTGGGCTGCTCTTTGGGCCCCTCTGGGTGGGTCTGTGAGGGGGACGCCAGGCCCGTGGACCTGGAGACGGAGCCCCACGTCTGCCTCGAGGGGGCTTCCCGCTGGAACTTGGCCTTTCCTGCGCATTTGTTTGCCAGCACGTGGTTATGGAGGGTTTGCAGTGTCTGCTGGGCACAGCCAGGCAGGGAGGACCAAAAAGTAGAGCTTGGTCACACTGAAGAGGTGTCCCCACGTGACTGTGAAGTTGGGCTGGAGAGGAGCAGTTATGACGTCACAGGGCAAGACTAGTCACAAGGGCGAGCGGCCCACGCAGTGTGTCCCGGGATGCCTCCCGAGGCAGGGGCGGGGTTTCACTCACCAGACGCCTGCCAGGCGAGTCACAAAGCCTGCTGCCCTGGGCCCTGCCCCGCGCCCGGGGGCCCAGGGGCTCAGACCCCCAGCGTCGAGGGGGCTTGTTGGCCTCGTCCGGGACAGCAGCTGTGGACCCGGGTGGGTGCTTCCCCACCTCTTCTTCCTGCACTGGCCTTTCTCCCGAGCTGTTCCTGCCCGAGAGAGGTTGGCACAGTGAGCCCAGAAGGTGCCACCAAGAGGGACACCGGGGTCCTCTCCCTGGTCCCCTGTGTGATTTCATTGAAGGCGGGGCCGGGCGAAGGCAGGTGGGTGGGAATTCAAGGGCCCCAGGCACTGCTCTGCCCTGAAGTTCTGTGCTCTGGGGACACAGGACATTGTAGCCACCATCCCTGGCCCTCTCGGCCCACTTCAGGGGCACAGAGGAGCTGCCTTCCTGGCCCTTTACGGCTGCTGGTGGTGCCTGGAGCCCCGCCCTCACCTGTCTGAGGCTCTGCGGCTTCTTCCAGGGACAGTCACATGCGCGTGTGGGTTCATTCATTTCTGCTGAGTCCACTCTCACCCCCGTGGACCCCGGAGGGGCCCACAGCCTGCCCCCCACGTCAGCACGTCTGCCTGGGCTGTGATGAGGTCTCCCCCCCCGGTCTCTGGAGGCCGCTGGGGCTGCTGATTTTTATTATGTCAGAGCTTTTGATGCTGTCAGGGGAAGGTTTTGTATATGTAAAATACTTCCCAAAGGTTACGGTTATTTTTTTTTAAATTAATATTTACATTGTTAAAAATCTAGGAAATTGGTTTGTTTCCCTAAAGCTTTCAGTTTCACCTTGTGTGTCATTGTGGATCTAACAAGTTCTGTCACTTTAAGGGAGTAGATTTTTCTTCCTAGGCCAACTTTATTGTTGTGTCATTTAATATAACATGCACGTAATTAAAACGTACGGCTCATCTACATGCCACAACTAGGTGGAGGTACACGCTGAGTTTCCTCTGAGGGCCGCGGTCAGTCTGCACTGCTGGCCACAGGCCACCACCGATCTGTCCCCACAGGCCCTTCTTGCCTGTTGTACAGTCTCATCCAGCATGCGCCCTTGTGTCTGGCCCCTCCCACTCGGCATGATGGTTTTGTGACACCCACGTTCCCGTGTCTGTCAGCGGTCATCCTGGTCCATTGCCAAGGGGTGGTCTACCGTGTGGACACGCCACAGTTCCTTGATCCATTATCTGTTGGTGACATTGGGATGTTTACATATATATACACATGTGCATGTGTAAATGTGTAAATAAATCAATACATGTACAGTGTAAACATATTTTGCATATTTGTAATGTGTAGAAATATACTGTATTCCCAGTACTGAAGAACAGAGGCAGAGGACTGCCGCTGCCTGGCTTCAGGCCTGACCATAAAGCTGTGCAGTGGTGGTCAGGACAGTGGTGCTGGCAGAAGGCTGGACAAGTAGAGAGCCCAGAAGTAGCCCCACACAAAGAGGAGCAAAGGCAAGTCAGTGGAGAAAGGAGAATTTTCAACAAAATAACCTAGATACAGACCTTACGCTTTTCACAATAATGAATTTGAAATGGATTATAGACCTAAATATAAAATAGAAAACTATAAAACTTCTTGAAGAAAACAGGGGAGAAAATCTGGTGACCTTGAGTTTGATGATGCGTTTTTTCTTGGCCTCGCCACGAGGCATGTGGGAGCTTAGTTCCCTGACCAGGGATCGAACCCGCACTCCCTGCAGTGGAAGTGTGGAGTCTTAACCACTGGACCGCCAGGGAAGTCCCAGTGACTTCTTAGATAGAACACCAAAAGCATGACCTACAGAAGAAAAAACTGATAAGTCGGACTTGATTAAAATTAAAAACTTCTGCTCTGCAAAACACACTGCTGAGACAAAGAAAAGACAAGCCACAGGCTGGTGGGAAATATTTGCCAAATACACATCTGATGAAGTATCTGTATTCACTGTGCAAAGAACTCCTGAAGCTCAGCGGTAGGAAAACCAGCAGCACAGTCACAAACCGGGCAGGAGGTCTGGACGGACACCACAGAGGACACAAGTGCGTGAAAGGACGCTCAGCACCATGCATCAGCTTGGAGACGCCGCTACACACCTGCTCGAGTGGCCAGGGTTGAAAACACGGCAACACCGGGCGCTGGCGACGATCTGAGGAGCAGGAACTCTTATCCCTCGCCGGCAGGAACGTGAACGGGGCAGGCGCTTTGGAAGACGGTTGGAGACTCTCTCAGAGAACTAAACATAATCCAGCAGCTGTGCGCCTTGGTATTTACCCAGAGGAGCGGAAAACTTAAGTCCACACCAAAACATGGACATTTGTAGCAGCTTTGTTCACAATCACCAAAACTTGGAAGCCACCAAAATGTCCTTAGTGGGTGAATGGGTGAACAAGCTGGTACCTTCATGCAATGGAATATCATTAAGTAATAAACAGAAATGAGCTTTCAAGCCATGGAGACAGAGGCGAAGCTTAAATGCATATTGTTGAGGGAAAGAAGCCGGCCTGGAAAGGCTACATGCTGTATGAGTCCAGCGCTGTGACATTCTGGAAAAGCAGAACTATGTGATGGTAGAAAGATCAGTGGTTTCTCGGGGCAGGGGGAGAATGAATAGGTGGAGTGTGAGATTTTTTTAGGGTCTTGAAACTGTTCTGTTGATACTGTAATGGTGAATGCATGACCCTGTGTGTTTGTCAAAACCCATAGGACTAAACAACACAAAGAGTAAGCCTAAGTATGCAAATTTTAAAAATCGTTTAGGGGCTTCCCTGGTGGTGCAGTGGTTAAGAATCCTCCTGCCAATGCAGGGGACACGGGTTCGAGCCCTGGTCCGGGAAGATCCCACATGCCGCAGAACAACTAAGCCCGTGTGCCACAACTTCTGAGCCTGCGCTCTAGAGCCCGCAAGCCACAACTACTGAAGCCCGCGCGCCTAGAACTCGTGCCCTGCAGCAAGAGAAGCCACTGCAATGAGAAGCCTGCGCACCACAATGAAGAGTAGCCCCCGCTCGCCGCAACTAGAGAAAGCGTTCGTGCAGCAACGAAGACCCAATACAGCCAAAAATAAATAATTTTTTTTAAAAAAGTCATTTAAGAGGTAGAGGACCCCAGGAAGGATTGCAGACTGTGACAGGAGAACATACGAAAGGTGCTGACCTCAGTCACTCTGGAAACGAGGCGGGTCTGTAGGCCTGAAGGCAAGGGACGTGCACACAGCACTGGGCTCTAGTGGCGAAGTTGTTTCCCATGGGGCATGGGTTAACAACCGTGTCCCTGCTGTACACGTGCGCTGGGATTGAACAGGAAAGTACACGGGTGGTGGGGGCCGGGAGTCTCACCCCGGAGGAGTGGGCGGTTACAGGCGACCAAGGGGAGAATGATCCCTGGCTAACAGATGCTGGTTGGAGACGCCAGTGAGGACTCACGTTCGTTTCATGTAGAGACAGGTGGTTACACACAGGAATATTTGTAACATGCGTGTGTATGCAAGGTCGGCACACACGTATCATGTTGCTCTGTCAGCCGAGAGGGCCCAGAGGCAAGGAGCACACGGGCCCCCAAATCTTGGTTCCTAAGAGCATTCGTTCTCCAGTAAAGGAACCAGGCTCCCTGGACAAATGGCCAATTGCAGGCCTGGGACAGGGAACCCCCAAGATGGGCCTGGAGCATCTTCTAGCACCAGAAAGTAGGGAGGTGCTCAGAAACAACAATACAAACCTCCACAAAGATGGGGTGTGTCAAAGCAGTACAGGAGCCAAATGAAAGCTCCTTGCGGCCAAAGCTGGAATGATTTGAGCAACAAAATCAATCAAGTATTGAATTATAACCCAGCGTGTAACCTAGGTACCCACAAATCTGGGCTGATGTAAGAAATGACCGAACACATTAGTGCATCGGGGAGCAGAGACAAACCTCCTGCACAGAAGGTTTCCCATCAGGTTGCGGAGCTGCTCCCTGCCAGCTGTGCAGGGGGGCCTCCCTCCCGAAGGCGAGGCGTGGAGGGGACCCGACAGACACACCTCTGCCAGGGGCTCAGGGTCAGCACCGACAATCAGAATCGTGTCGATGGCGTGTACCCTTGATATGAGGTGAAGATGGTCCTTAACATCTGTGATCTCACTTCCAAAAATCCTATAGCCCTGATCTAATCATAAACAGCCCTGATCTAATAAAAAAAGAAAGCCTTCATTAAGGGGCATTCCACAAAATACGTGGCCAGTGTTCCTCAGAACTGTCCAGGTCATCAAAACAGGGCCAGTCTGAGAACCTGTCACAGGCCAGAGGAGCCTAAGGAGACCTGAGGACTGTCATGTGGGGCCCCGGATGGGGTCCTGGAATAGAAAAAGGACTTTAGGTAGAAAGTAAAGAAATCTGAAAAAAAAAACTGTGGACTTCAGCTACTGTATCAGTGTTGGTTCACTGACTGTGACAGCTGTCCCACGCTCACGGAGTGTGGGAAATTCTGTACTATCTTTGTAACTTTTCTGTTCTAAAATTAAAAGATTATTTTAAAGTGTAATTTATTTGCTTTCCTCTAGAAGTCCTTCTGGGCGACAGATTTTCCCACATCATCTCTTTGGGGCGGGAGGATATCTAGCGGCCCTTTCACCAGACCCTGGAAGGGTGGCCGTCGCCCCCAGGGCAGCCTCGCCTGCACCCCACCCCGCCGCTGAGTGCCAGGGACAGGGCTTTGCGTCCTCAGACCTGCTCCTGGGGACAGCGGCCTCGGGTGTCCCGTGAGAAGTGCGTCCGTGCACAGCAGCTTCACGTGCAGTCACCCAGGCCTGCGAACGCGAGCCTGTGAACCCTTGTGGCATGACAGTCCCCCATGGGCGGGGTGAGCTGGGCCCACCTTGCTCCTCCGTCGTGGGCAGGGGTGCCGTGTGCGTCTGTGTGGCTTTCACTCTGTCTCCTGGTGGGTTCCTGCTGGGACTGGATATGGTGGCCCCACAGGACGAAAGAGCTACCAGCAGGGCCCCAGCCTTGTTGGAGCGGGAAGCCGTTTGATCCTAATAATGCCTTTCCTCCTTAGGGCTTTAGTGAGCTCTGGATCGTCCTGTATGGAATTTTAGGGCGTTTTTGTTTGTGTGTTTTTAACGTGCCACACGTCTTAGTGGCGTGGCTCTTGACGGTACACATGACCCAGCCCAGTGGCAGGGCCTTCTCCCCGGGGTGGTGCTGCCTCTGGGGCCAGGGCGGCAGTGCTAGGCCGCCAGCCTCCCTGCGGCCGAGCCTCGGCTCTGCCCCAGCCCGGGGTCGGGGCCGTCCCCATGGTGGGCGCCCGGGGGTCCCTCCCACCTCCCGCCAGGGAGGAGCTGACCCGGAGCTTGGCGCTTCTGCACACTGAGGGCTGTTTGTTCTTTATTTGCAGAGGTATTGTGGCCAGTATTTTGGTTTTCTTATGTTTTGGAGTCACACAAGCTAAAGACGGGCCATTTTCCAGACCTCATCCAGGTAACCTGCCATTCCTTTCTCCGTGTGCGCCCGCGAAGCTGTGCTGTTCTGAGGGTCGCTCTGTGTCTGTGCTGCTGCGTGTGAGCGTCCCGCCCCCCCTCGGGCCCCTCCTGGCTGGCCGGCTTCACTGCCACCTCGAAGCCCCTCCTCTTTGGGCGCTAGCCCCCGGGGACCCTCCCCCGCCCCCGCCCCTCCCCCCGCCCCCGCCCTCTTTGTGCTAGTCAGGGGGGTCTTCCTGCAGGCGGAGGCGTCCGGGGCCGTGCAGTGCGCTTGGCGTGGCCTCGAGCTGGTGGTTGTGCCTCGCCGCTGCTGGGGGGCTCACAGGGCGCCATCCGCAGCCCCCCCCCGGAGTCATGGGGCCTTCTGGCAACCCCTGGGACGTCCCCTCACAGCTGGAGGGGCCCCAGCCTGTCCGGACTCCAGCCTCCCCTAGGGGCTGGCTCCAGGGCAGGGGTGGTCAGTTTTCCTGAAGGGTCTCAGTTTAGTAACGAGTTTCTGTCTCAGTAAGGGTGTGTATTTATCGTAGAAAATTTGGAAAATACAAAAAGTATTTTTAAATAAAAATAAAAACCACTCACGAAAATAACCACCGTTAAGTTTTAATACGTGTGTATACGAGTATACGTACACAGCTGTAAAAACAAGAAGTTGGCATCATACTGTATGTGTGGTTTTGTATCATGCAGTATTCACCTCAGGCTTAACACATGCATATCCTTGTTAATTTTTCATTTGAGAACTGGATTTTTGATGGCTCCTTGTTTAGTCATCATTTGAATGTACTACAGTTTACTCAACCAGTCCTATATGATTGTATACTTGGGGGTTTCCAATTTCATGGCAATAAACCAGGCTGTAGTGAATTTCCACTTGTACACCTTTGTGTACCTGTCTGATTATCCATGGGACCAAAGGTCCAGGGGAGGTAGCAGGGCATGAGCATTTGGGGCTCCTGATGGGTGCTACCCAGTTGCCCCCTAGAAGGGGCGTATCTGCCCAGGGGCCAGCGACCCGGGGGTTGTGAGCGAGGCCCCCGGGGGCTCTGCCCCCTCAATGCCTGGTGGGGACGTTGGTGCTGGGTGAAGCCCGTGTGGTCCCCGCCCCCGGGGCAGCGTGAGCTTCCTGAGCCGCAGGGCACGGCCCCCACTGGGGGTTGGGGAGGGGCTGCAGGACCTTCTCCACCGTCTCCACTGGTGTGGGCCCGTCCAGTCTTGCCTCAGAAGGGTGTGGACTCTTAACCAGAGCAACGGAAAAGTGAGCTGAAGTGTCGGAATCACAGTGAGAAACCAGGTGTGTTCAGTGCTCGTCAGGCGGACTTGGAGGGGAGAACAGGAGCTGCCAGAAACTCCCCAGAGGCTGTCGGTGGGTGAGGGCGCAGCCAAGTTCTCGTGCGCACCCGGCGCTGGACGGGGCCCTGCCCGCGTCATCCCGGGGCTTCAGCTTCAGGAAAGCTCCCTCTGCGGCTCTGCGCGGTGTGAGCGTTAGGCCGGCTCCCCCGCTGCAGAGGGCGGTGCCCTGGTTTCTGAGCTGACGTGCTGAGCGCGGCTCTGCCTTTCCTTAGTTTACCTGCTGTGCGCACACCCTGTTTCCCTGCCAGTCTTGGCTTAGTTCACGTGGGGACCTGCCCCGGAGCACCGTCCAGACAGCTTGTTCACCTGGTAGCTGGCAGCAAGTCCTCAGCCTCTCCAATCAGGTCACATGTGCTCGCTGGCGGGAACGGACTCCACAGAGGAGGCGCCCTGGGGTCTCCGCGTGCCTCCCGCCCTCCTCTGGGCCTGGCTCAGGCAGCCACTCGGGGAGCAGACAGCCGACCTGTGTGGGGCGTTGCTTTATTTGGAAACGAGTTGGCTGCAGCTCCAACTGGGGCTGCCACTAAAGAGGCCCCCTTGCCTTCGTGCGTGGCTCCCTGCAGAAGCTGGAGTAGCCGAGGACGTTGCAGGTGCTGCTGAGCTGCCCGGAGCTGACGCTCAGGAAGGAGCTCCGAGCGTGGGTCTGGGAGCGGGGCAGCCTGTAATCAGGAGCCTCTGGGGTGGCTCGCGGAGAGCCGGAGCCGGGCTGGGGTGTGGGGACCCGGGCCGTGGGGAGGGACGAGGGCCCGCTGGCCACTGGCGGGGGGCAGGCCTGGGTCCTGGTGGGCGCTACGGGGTGCTCGTGGTGGGGAGTCTGAGCTGGCTGCCTGTCTGAGCCGAGTGGGGGCGGCCGGGGGAGGGACAGTGCAGCCTTCACGGGAGGAGGCGGCCGTCCCGGCAGCCGGGCAGCTACACTCGGCCGCCCCAAGTCCCTGCTCCACAGCCCTCGACCTGCTGCTGCGGCCTCGAACCAGGGAGAGTTTTCCAGGTTTCTCCTATCTTCAAGGGCACGAAGAATAAGTCTGTCACCTCAGCTGTTTACGTCCATTGTCTCAGAACACGTTAGCCCACCTGCCCAAGAATTCACCACGTTTGTATTTCCTGCCCGTGCGAGGCTGGATTCTCGTCAGTCTCCGGGGCGGTTTTCCCCCAGCGAGTGGGCTAGGCCCCAGCCCTGAGGGTGCCGGGCGGCCCCAGAGCCGGGCGTCTGCGCACTTCTCACGCTCCTGCGGCACAACAGGCCCCGCACCCCTCCCTCTCGCCTGCCCGGCTGCCTGTACCCTGGGTGTCCACCGAAGCGGGGGCGGGAGGGCGCGTGGCGCTGTCACAGATGACCTGGAATAGCTGTGGAATAGCCGTGGCCAAACCTTGTGTCTCCAGTTTGTGAGCACGGCTTATTTTTTTAATTCAAGGTGAATTAGCTTTTACAAGTAGGCTGGTGGGTTTTTTTTTCTTTACAGACATAAGCATAGGGGAAGCAGATATCTTATTATTTGTTTATTTTATTATTTTATTTGTTATTTATTTATTTGTTTTTTAGCTGCGTTGGGTCTTCGTTGCTGCGCACGGGCTTTCTCTAGTTGCGGCGAGCGGGGGCTACTCTTCACTGCAGCGCGCGGGCTTCTCGTTGCAGAGCACGGGCTCTAGGCACGCGGGCTTTAGTAGTTGTGGTCCGCGGGCTTCAGTAGTTGCAGCACGTGGGCTCAGTATTTGTGGTGCGTGGGCTCTGGGGCGGGCAGGCTTCGGTAGTTGTGGCTCGCGGGCTCTAGAGCGCAGGCTCAGTAATTGTGGCGCACGGGCTTAGTTGCTCCGCGGCGTGTGGTATCTTTCCGGACCAGGGATTGAACCCGTGTCCCCTGCATTGACAGGCAGATTCTTTACCACTGCGCCACCAGGGAAGTCCCCTTAGGCATTTATTAAACAGGATTCTGAAGATTCTTGGAAGATAGACATTACCGTTGGCTTTTAGGACAGTTCTAGACCTTCCCCTTCCTGTCATCTCATCCCCCAGGGACTTGAGAGTGTGGATGGCAGATGGTGAGAGAGAGGAGTCCCGGCCAGTGAAAGGGGTTCTGAGGGACACGTTCGTTCTTTTTTCCAGCTTTATTGAGATAGGATTGACACGTAACATAAGCTTAAGGTGTACTGTGTGATGGTTTGATACACGTGTATTGCGTACTCCAGTATGGTTAGTTAACCCCTCTGTCATCTCATGTAATCTCAACTTTTTTTTTTTTTTATGGTGAGAACATTTAAGATCAACTCTCTCAGCAACTTTAAAGTATATAATATAGAACCGCCACGTGTAGTCACCGGAGGGGCAAAAGTGCTGACTCAAACTTAAGACAGTTTCCTGAAACAAATCGTCATCCCAGGAATTCAGAGATGGTTTAATGTTGGGAAATGTGTTAATTTCATTCATCACATTAACACTAAAGAAAAAAATTGATCCTCGTAAATGCAGAAGAATAAAGTTTTGTACTCATTCATGATAGAAACACAGCATACTGGAATTAAAAGGTTCTCTTACTGTGACGAAAGGTATCCACCAAAACCCTGCAAACTTACTTAGTGACGAAGGTTAGAAGCATCCCTAGGAAACACAAGACAAGGATGTTTGCTGTCACTGCTCATATCTGGTGGTTTGCGGGCCTTCTGTGCTGCGGGAAAGATTAGGGACGGGAACGGAAGAGAAGGAGGAAGAACAGTCAGAGGGAAACTGTGCCCAGCCCTGAGTTAGATCTTGCTTCTGACGTCTCTACCAGGGACCTGAGGGCCCCGAGCAGAGGCTGCGCGTGCGGGAGCTGTGTGGGGCGGGGCCGCGGGCCGCAGGGCGGCGCCCCCTGATGCCTCTGTGTTCTCCGTGTCTGTACAGCCTACTGGAGGTTTTGGCTCTGCGTCAGTGTGGTCTACGAGCTGGTTCTCATCTTTATACTCTTCCAGGTAAGCGGGTCTCTTGGTTGGGTGAACTGTGAAAGTGGAGGTGGCACAGAACGCTCTGCACATTGGCCCCCAGGGCTCTGGTAGGAGGCTGGACCCCACCCAAAGGGGGCAGGGGCCATAGGGGTGGGAAGGCGCCAGCCATCGCCTGCGGCAGAGTCTCCGTTCTCAGCGGGCCTGGACCTCTGGGCGCAGCTGCCGCGTGGCCGGGGGACGATGGGTTCAGACGTGGACGCCTGGCGGGCGCTCCAGATCTGAGCAGGGCTGAGCCCTCGCAGGGGGCACACCTGACCCCGCAGCACAGGCGCTCTGAGTGTGGGCAGTGGGCCCAGGGCCAGTCGCCATGGGCCTCGTTTCTGGTTTTGCGGGTGACCAGCTGTGGCTTTGTGTGCTTTTCTCCCTTCTGGCACACGTTCTGCAAGGGGGTTGGGTTGGAGGTTGGAAACTTAGCTCCTCAGTAAATCTTGGATCAGGGTTTGTTGCCGCTAACGTCTGTCTGTCTAATACTTCTGTTCTGCTGGACTTATCGAGCTCGCCTTTGAGGGTGGTCTCCAGTATTCACAATCTCAAAGCAGTCAGCGATAGCTGAGTGATTTATCATCACGTGGGAAGGTTTGCATTTCGGGTAGGTGTGCAGGGCTGGGAGCTGTAACACCTGTTTGTGTTTGTGTGGACACCACAGTTAGGCACAGAGCCCCAGGCCCCCTTGGGTGCCACCTCTGTGACCCTGGCCTCGCAGTGGCCTCGCAGGCACCATCTGTCCCTGCATCCCCGCCATTTGTCTCTTGGAAAGTCTCGTGTGAGTGGAGTTGTGCAGAGCGTGGCCTTCACTGCCTCTGAAACTCACCCAAGCCGTGCGCACCTACAGCTGGTCCTCTTTATCGTGGATGGGGCTCCTGGTGGAGGGACCGCCATCTGTCCAGTCACTGGGGTTGTGTCTGGTTTGGGGCAGACGTGCGTGGAGCTGCTCTGAGCCTCAGGTACAGGCTCTTGTGTGGACCTGAGCTTTCATTTCTTGAGGGTGAACACTCGGGAGGGACTCCTGCGTCATAGGTTATAGGTGTCTCAGTCCCAGGGCAGCTGTGTCCCGCCAGCACCCTCTCTCACCTTGGCAGTACTGGCCATCACCAGGATCTTTTATTTTAGCCAGTGTCTTATGGATTTCACTGCATTGCTAGAGTGGCTGATGATGTTGACCAACTTCTCCTGCCTTCATGAGCCGTGAAACACACATCCTCCTCGGTGAAGTGTTTATTTTTTGCCCTTTTTAAAAATCGGGTGGTTTGTTTTTGTAGTGTTGAGTTATGACAGCTTTTTATGTAGTCCTGGTTACAAGGTCCTTTGCTGGATGTGCTGGGCCTTCGTTCTTTAACAGTGGCGGTCCTTGTGTCTTTTCTTTTTGTGTTTTTGATGTCATGTCTAAGACTTCTTTGTCCAACACCAATTTATTAAGATTTTCTCCTATACTTTCTTTTAAAACCTACCTGGTTTTATATTTTACACTGAGATTGCTCATTCATGTTGAATTTCTTTTTACATTTTGTTTTGGAATGATTGTAGATTCACAGGAAGTTGTGAACAAATTGTACAGGTAGGTCCTGTGTTCCTTCACCCAGGTCCTCAATATTTTGCACAAATGTAGGACAGTATGTGTACCTGAAACTAACACAATATTGTAAGTCAACTATACTTTAATTTTAAAAAATATATATATATGTATATATAAGACAGGATCAAACCAGGAAATTGATATCAATGCACTCCACAGAGTTTGTCACAGTTCAGTTTTACACGCATGTGTGCACACACACGTGTGTATATAGAATTCTGTGCAATTGTTTTGGTTTTATTGCAGTGTATTTAATTAAAAGTATTTTTTAACTACAGTAAAAAACACGTAACATAAAATTTACCGTCTCAGCCACTTCTAGGTGCACAGGGCGGGGCACGAAGCACATGCACATGGTCGTGTTACCTTCCCCACCATCCTCCCCGGAACGTTCGGTCTTCCCAAACGGACGCTCTGTCCCCATGAACACTCACCCCCTCCCCTCCCCCAGCCCGGGCCCCACCGTCTACTTCCTTTCTCTATGGGTCTGACTCCTCCAGGGGCCTCCTGGGAGTGGAACCAGACAGCATTTGTCCTCCTGTGACTGGATTATTTCACTGAGTGTAACGTCCTCAAGGTTCACCCTGTGTAGCCTGTGTCACACTTTCCTTCCTTTTTAAGGCTGCGTAGTGTTCCGTTGTGTGTTTAAACCGCATTCTGTGCATCCACTCAAGTGGACGGACACTCGGGTTGCCTCCACCCTTTGGTGACTGTGAACGTGGGTGTGTGAGTATCTGTTCCAGTCGCTGCTTTCCATTCCTTTGAGGACACGCCTACAAGTGGGATTGCTGAGTAATTCTGTTTAACCTTTAGAGGAGCTGCCAGACTATTCTCCACAGCGGCTGTACTCATTTTACAGTCCCTCCAACAGTGCACAGGCTTCCAATTTCTCCGTATTCTCACCAACACTTGTTATTTTCCTTTTTTTTGGGGGGGGCGGGGTGGTGAAGTGGTAAAATATCTCGTGGTTTTTCTTTCTTTTTTTTTTTTTAATAAATTTATTTATTTATTTTTGGCTGCGTTGGGTCTTTGTTGTTGCGAGCGGGCTTTCTCTGGTTGTGGCGAGCGGGGGCTGCTCTTCGTTGGCGGTGCGCAGGCTTCTCATTGCGGCGGCTTCTCTTGCTGCGGAGCACGGGCTGTAGGCACGCAGGCTCAGTAGTTGTGACACACGGGCTCAGTAGTTGTGGCTCGCGGGCTCTAGAGCGCAGGCTCAGTAGTTGTGGCACACGGGCTTAGTTGTTCCGCGGCATGTGGTATCTTCCCGGACCAGGGCTCAAACCCGTGTCCCCTGCGTTGGCAGGCGGATTCTTAACCGCTGCACCACCAGGGAGGTCCTCTCATGTGGTTTTGATTTGCATTTCCCTGATTGCTAGTGATGCTGAACATCATTTCATGTGCTTGTTTGTATGTCTTTTTGGGAGACCAGCTTATGTTCTGATTGATTTTTTTTAATGGTTCATGTTTTGTTTTATTTATTTAAAATAAACTTTATTTTAAGACAGATTTACAGGATTGTGAAGTTAGTGCAGAGAGTTTCTTCACCCAGTTTTTCCTGTTATGAACATCTTACACTAATATGACGCGTTTGTTACAATTAATCATTATTAATCATTATTAACTAAAACCCACACTTTCTTTCAGATTTTCCCCTCCTCTGCAGCACAGGACCCTCCCCTTACGTGGGTCTTTCATTTCTCTCAGCAACATTTTGTGGTTTCCGGAGTATATGTTTTGCACTTCCTTTGTGAAATGTATTCCTAAGCACCTCACTCTTTCTGGTGCTGTCCTGAGTGGGACCGTCTCGATGTCGGTTGGTCTGCTGGGCCCTGGCGTCTGGAGGCGCAGCCCGCTTGCTCTGTCGGTCTGGGCCCTCTGTACCTGCTCCTTCGTTCCCACAGCTCTGCTGCTGTTCGGGGGGTTCCTGAGGGGGTCTCTGTGCAGGAATAGGGGGAGTTCACTTCTTCCTTTCCAACCTGAGTGTCTGTCTGTCCGTCCGTCTCTGGCCTCACACTGTCCCCCACTTCTTAGCGGGGAGCCCTCAGCCCTCACCAGATGCCCCTTGTCAATGGAGGAAGTTCCACTCTTCCTAATTTGTTGAGTGTTTTTTTCATGAGAGGGTATTAGATTTTGGTTGGATGCTTTTTCTGCATCAAATGAGATGATCATGTGGTTTTTTCCCTTTATTAACATGATGTTTTGTGTTGATTCATTTTCTCATTTTGAACCAGCTTAGCATTCCTGGGATAAAGCCCACTTGGTCGTGGTGTATGACCTTTTGTATATACTGCTGGATTCACTTTGCTCGTATTCTGTTGAGGATTGTTGCACCCATATTCATAAGAGACATTCTCTGTAGTCTGCCTGGAATGTCTTTTTCTGATTTTGGTATCAGGGTTGCTGGGGGTTTGTCTGGTGTTTCTGTCGTGATTTGACACATGATTCTGACCGTCGGTGCTGACCCCGACCCCCTGGCAGAGGTGTGTCTGTCGGGTCCCCTCCACGCCTCGCCCTCAGGAGGGAGGCCCCCCTGCGCAGCGGGCGGAGAGCAGCTCCATAATCCGATGGGAAACTTCTGTGTGGGAGGTTTGTCTCTTCTCCCTGACTCACTAATGTGTCCGGTCATTTCTTAACTCAGTGCAGACTCGTGGGTAGATATCTACGTTATACTTTGGGTTACAATTCAGTACTCGATTCGTTGCTCAACTTGTTCCAGTTGGCTGCTGGGAGCTTTCCCATACCCCACGTACGTGGTGGGTTCTTGGTGTTTTGTTTTGGGTTTCTGAGCACCTCCCTCCTTTCTGGTGCTAGAAGACACTCCAGGCCCATCTTGGGGGTTCCCTGCCCAGCCCTGGAATCTGCCATTTCTCCAGGGAGCCTGGTTCCTTTATTGGAGAACGAATGCTCTTAGGAACCAAGATCTGGGCGCTCTCGGCCAGCAGCGCGGAGCCCTGTGGGTCCTGACTAGTGAGTCTGCAGATTTAAAAGTGGCTGGTTCTGGAAGGCCCTCCTGCCCCGGCTGCTGTCCTCTCCCAGAGCCGTGTCATGAGGGGTCAGTCGGCCTCCCTGGCCTTTGCTGGAGTGGAGGTTCATGGTCTGGCCCTCTGGGCTTGGGTGACAAGCTCTCAGCTGGGACCGGAGCTGACTTCCTTGGGTCCCATCAGCCCTCAGATGCCCTGAGACGAAGACACAGTGCTGTGTTTCACTTCTCTGAGGGTTGAGTGTCCAGGGATCTGAGCCCCTAATGACCTGGCTCCGGAGCCGAGCCCGTGGGGCCACCCTGACTCAGGAACACAGCGGTGTCGGGTGCTGTCCTGCTGTCTGGCCCTCAGATCCTGTGTTACCAGGGCACACGTGGTGGGGGGGGGGTTTCAGTTGTTCGTGGTGTCACCTCAGTCATGTGACAAGATGCAGGTCTGAGTGTCATCTGTCCACACACACCATGGACCGCGTCTCGTTGCCCCAGCCTGGAGCCTCTTCCCCGCTGTGCCCTTTCGCTGGTACTCGGGGCAGGAGCGAGGGGACAGGGTCCTCATGACGGGTATCCTAGGGTGCCTCCTGTGGACCACAGGCCCCAGCTGGCGGCCAGCGGGGGCCTGGAGGGAGGAATGAGGGGGCCCTCTTCTGCCAGGGTGCGCCCCCAAAAGCCTACTTTGTGCCGAAGCTGGAGGCCTGTTTGGCCAACGTTGGCGTCTGGGAGAGGCTGTCCGGGCGCCGCGTGAAGAAGCGTGTCCCACAGCGCTGTTCCTCGGTGTGGGGTCTGGACCCCGAACTGGACGTAGGGAGGAGAGGTGGGGAGACTGGTGATCGGAGCGCCCTCCCACGGGAGGTGCCCCTGCGACGCCACGTGGCGTGGTCCTAGGGTCCCATGGGGGCGTGAGGACGTCCTCGGACTTGGGACAGCCCTGCTCTGCCCGGCCCGAAGTGGGGGCGATGCTGAGACAGTGCTTCCCCTCGCGGTTGGTGGGTGCTGTCTGCGCACCCCAGACCCCGCCCCACTGACATGCCGCCGCCCTTGCAGACCGTCCAGGACGGCCGCCAGTTTCTGAAGTACGTCGACCCCAGGTTGGGGGTCCCGCTGCCGGAGAGGGACTACGGGGGAAACTGCCTCATCTATGATGCAGACAATAAGACCGACCCCTTCCACAACGTCTGGGTAGGCGCCCGGAGGGGGCCGGCCGGCCTCATGACGTGGGGGCCGCTCCCGGCGGGGCCGCACCACCTCCCACGCGTGAAGCTCGGCGCTGCCCCAGGCGTGGATGTTTCTGGGACCCGAGTCACTCTGGACTGGAGGGGGTGAGGGTACCAGGGTCCGTGCCACCCACACGCGGGGATGCCTCTGGCTGCGGCGGGGCCCGTTCCCAGCTCACGACGTAGACCGAGCGCGAGGCCTGCCTCTGTGCCCCACAGGACAAGCTGGACGGCTTCGTGCCCGCACACTTCATCGGCTGGTACCTGAAGGTAGGCACCTCCTCCTTGGGCGGGGCACCTGGTTTCGGAGCCGCCCTGAACTCTGGGCCGTTTTCCAGCCGTGCGGTGGGTTGCGGCCGCGGTGTGGGACAGGCAGGCTGCCGAGTTGGGGGGCCTGACCCGACCTTGCGTGTCCTGCGTGTTGCGGTGGCCGCCGGAGAGCAAAAGGGAGAGACCCACGGGGGGCCCCCGGCCCCCACCCCACCCAGCCCTGGGCACCCTCAGGCCTGGGCACACGCGTCGTCGACATACCTGCAAGTTGCCTCAAAGTCTTTTTTTTTTTTAATAAATTTATTTATTTTATTTATTTATTTTTGGTTGCGTTGGGTCTTCGTTGCTGCACGCGGGCTTTCTCTAGTTGTGGCGAGCGGGGGCTACTCTTCGTTGCGTGCGCAGGCTTCTCATTGCGGTGGCTTCTCTTGTTGCAGAGCACGGGCTCTAGGTGCGCAGGCTTCAGTAGTTGTGGCGAGCGGGCTCAGTAGTTGTGGCGAGCGGGCTCTAGAGCGCAGGCTCAGTAGCTGTGGCGCACGGGCTTAGTTGCTCCGCGGCATGTGGGATCTTCCAGGACCAGGGCTCGAACCCGTGTCCCCTGCGTTGGCAGGCAGATTCTTAACCACTGCGCCACCAGGGAAACCCTCAAAGTCTTAACTTGGGGCGGCCCGAGCCACAGCTGCCCTGCCGCCGTGCCTCACCGGAGGGCAGTGGGGCGGGGGTAGGGGGCGGGCTGTCCTTGGGGGACCCCGCGCAGGGGGCTGACGCCCTGGCGGCCCGCAGACCCTGATGATCCGTGACTGGTGGATGTGCACGATCGTGAGTGTGATGTTTGAGTTCCTGGAGTACAGCCTGGAGCACCAGCTGCCCAACTTCAGCGAGTGCTGGTGGGACCACGTAAGTGCCGCCCTCTGCGTCCCGGCTGGCCACCACGTGGGGGCAGCGGGCGGTACGGGGTCCCCTCAGCCAGGGCCATCCGACCTGGGGACCCGTGGCACCCACCTCCCTCCCGCCTGGCTCCCGCCCCCAGTGGATCATGGACGTGCTCGTCTGCAACGGGCTGGGCATCTACTGCGGCATGAAGACCCTCGAGTGGCTGTCCCTGAAGACATACAAGTGGCAGGGCCTCTGGAACATTCCGACCTACAAGTACGTCTGGAGAGCCGCCCTGCTCCGCGCAGGCCTTGACCCCAGTGTGGGGCCTGCAGGGCCCCTGCCGCCCCCCGAGGTCCTTTCGTGAGGTGCTACAGGCGAGGATCTCGCCTCTGTAAACCCCACCCAGGATGTGACCCTGGGTGCTGCCCTCGTGGCGGCCGGGACGTCAGCCCGTCCCCATCCAGCCAGCTCCTCTTCCTCCCTGCTGGCCCTTCTCGGGGTCATCCCTTCCCAGCCGCCTCCCTCTGTGGAGAAGTAGAGAAACGGTCCCGGAAGAGACCTGGGGGGCCGGGGGGGGGCGGCGCGGGGTGTGCCCCGCGGGCGTTGCCCTGGGCTGACGGCCGCGGTTCCAGGGGCAAGATGCAGAGGATCGTCTTCCAGTTCACGCCCTACAGCTGGGTCCGCTTCGAGTGGAAGCCGGCCTCCAGCCTGCGCCGCTGGCTGGCCGTGTGCGGCATCATCCTGGTGGTAAGGCCCGCGGCCGCCTGCCGCCCCGCCCCGCCCCCCGCCCCCGGCCCCGGCGCCCTCCACCCTCCCTCCTCTGCCCCAGTTTCTGTTGGCAGAGCTGAACACCTTCTACCTGAAGTTCGTGCTGTGGCTGCCCCCCGAGCACTACCTGGTCCTCCTGCGGCTAGTCTTCTTCGTCAACGTGGGCGGCGTGGCCATGCGGGAGATCTACGACTTCATGGACGACCCGTGAGGGCCAGGGCGGGGCCTGGGCCGCGGAGGGGCGGGCACGGGCGCGCTCGGGCCTCACCCCTGCACCCGCCTCCCTCTGCAGGAAGCTCCACAAGAAGCTGGGCCAGCAGGCCTGGCTGGTGGCGGCCATCACCGTCACGGAGCTGCTCATCGTGGTGAAGTACGACCCGCACACGCTCACGCTGTCCCTGCCCTTCTACATCGCCCAGTGCTGGACGCTCGGCTCCGTGCTCGCCCTCACCTGGACCGTCTGGCGCTTCTTCCTGCGGTGAGCGCCGTGGCCCCGGCGGTCCTGCCTGCCCACCCCGGGCTCTGAGCTCCCCTGCGGGGCAGCGTCCAGGGACCTCCGTGGGCCGGCCGGTGGTGACGCAGCCCCCGCTGTCCCCAGGGACATCACCCTGAGGTACAAGGAGACGCGGCGGCAGAAGCAGCAGGGCAGGGACGACCAGGGCAGGGCGGACGGCAGCGTGGACGGGCGCCCACCAGGGCCCGACGACCCCTCGGGGCCCGAGGAGGCCGAGAGGGAGGGGGTGCCAGCACCGCACTGACGCTGCGGCTGGGCCTGCAGAGCCCAGGCCTGGCGCCCTCCACCCTCTGGGATTCCCGCCAGGAGCCTTCCAGCGGGCCTCAGCCCTCAAGGTTCTATCTCCCTCTTCTCCCGCGTGCACAGTGGGGTGGGGCGCGTGTGTGTGTGGCGTGTGCACACGTGTGGGTGCGTGTGTGTGTGCGCGTGTGCTCCTGAGGCTCTGGGGCTCGCCCTGGGCCGGCTGGTGCCCCTTCTGCGCGGTCAGCCCGCCGCCTTGGCCACCCCGAGCCTTGGTGCCCACACGGCCCGGCCCAGGCAGCAGCGTCTCGGTGCCCCTGTCCGCTCCCTGGGCCCCGCCGGTCCCCCACGACCTTCTGGCGGCACGTGTGAAGGACAGGCGTCCAGGGACGCCCTGACGTGGCTGGAAAGGGCAGATCCGCTTCCTCGGGAGCCTCCATCTGACCCTCCAACCTGGAGGGCGCGTGGACGGGGCTGCCCGCACATCGAGTCGGAGACTCCAAGGCCTGGTGCCCGCCGTCAGGAGGGCGGGTCGTGAGGGAGGGTCTCTGTGGCCCAGGGTTGAGGTCACCCCCACGAGCAAACAGAACAAATAAAAGCCACGGTGAAGGCCTGCGGCTCCGCGGCTCCTCGCTGCCCCTCACCCCCGCCCTACCTTGTGCCGCCTCGGGTGCTGCCCAGAGGGCAGCTGGGAGCCACTCGGGCTGGACGCCTGTCCCGGCGGACAACCAGCGGGCGCGAGGGTCGCCGGCCTCCCGGGCGCCTCCTGCTGCCTCTGCCCCTCGGGCCGGCCTGAGGGAGCTAGTTCTGGGCGGGGGACGGGGGACGGCGCACCGTCCTCAGGCTTCACACGCACGGGTGAAGGGAAGCGCCCTGACTTCCGGGCGAGGGTGACACTCCCGACCTCCCCAAGGGCAGGGCTCCTCAGAGCGCCAGGGCCTCGGTGGACTCGTTTCCTTAGTTTATTTTCCCGTAACTATTTCTGGGGAGAATTTCAAACCTAGGGCGGTTGTGAGGACAGACGGCGGTGCGCCTGTGCCCCCCGCCCCACCCGCTGCTCTTGCGTTGTGCTGTTGAGCTGAGTTTCTCAGCCTCTGGCTTCCATGGGCTTCCTCAGTGTGCCCCACCCCACCTGCTGCCGTCCCAGTGTCACCTTTGATCTGGGTTCAGGGCCGACGCCCGTCCCACCAGTGCGGAGGCACCAAGCGTCCTGTCCGCCCACCTCCACCGGGGGTTCTTGGCGTCGCGGGGTTCACAGTCGCTCTGGTCCCAGACTACCTCCCTCCTGTGGCCTGTGCTCTCCCTGCAGGGCTGGAGGCCCGTGTTGCTCACCAGTCCCAGGCGTGGCCCCCGGGAGCGGTTTCTGGCCCAAGGTGGGTGCAGGTTCCCCTGGAGCGTCTCCCACCCAGACCTGGGTGGGGCCACCCACTTCTCCACAGATCCTGCTCCCTTCCCGGGGAAGGTGTTACAAAGCCAGGGTCCTGGGTACCTTGAAGGGCTTTGTAGTGATGGCAGGAAGTTACTGCCCAGGCGCCAGACCCTTTGAAAGGTGCCCAGTGTCTACACCTTGATTGTGCTGCTCAGGGCAGGTCACCCCTACGCTGTCCACCCACGGCCAGACGAGGCCAGCTAGACGGGGTGGACCCTGCCCTTATGTCCACAGGGCTCCGGCCTCCAGCAGGAGAGCACTCGGGAGCCAGCCGTCGGCAGGCTCGGCCCGGCCCGGCCCTGGGAGCAGCTCCCAGCCGGGGTTTCCGGCCCACGCGCAGGAGGTCCGAGCGCGCTGCCAACCAATGACCGACGCTGCTGGCCAAGGTGAGCCAGGCCCCGAGGGCAGCGGCCACGTTCTGGTGCCCCGTAGTGCAGGCGGGACGCCGTCCTCGCAGACCTGAGGCAGTGAAGGCCTGTAGGACGGGTGGCTTCCGAGGCCACACGGAGCAGGACCCCGCCAGCACCTGGGGCGCTCAGCCCGGACCCCCCAGAGGGCCCCGCTGGGCACACCCGCCACCAGGCCCGGACCCCTGACTTGCCCGAAGCGGCTACGTCCGTGGTGCTCGTTGGGCAGCCGGGTGCTCATGAAAACATCCCCCCTCGACACCAGAGCCTCGTGGGGACCACGAGGACAGACAAAGACCCTCCTGCCAGAAAAGCGTTTTAATAAAGTGCCTAAAATGCTCTCCCAAAAATGAGCTGATTTAAGCTCTTCTCTCGGTTAAAGCCAGGACTCCTCGGGGGAGGAGGGCCGTCCGGGGAGGGGCGTCAGGAGACGATCCGCAGGCCAGGCTTGCTCCCCTCCAGGGCCTGCAGGCGCTCCTCCACCGCTTCCGTCCAGTAGATGTCGTACAGGCTGCAGGGAGGAAGGGGGTGAGGTAGCGGCCACAACCCCCACCCCCACCCCGTGTGCCTCGCCTGCCCCCCGCACCCCAGGGCCACTCACACCAGCTGCTCCAGGGCGCAGCCGGACTGTTCCAGGCTGCCCAGCAGCTGCAGGATGCCGGGGTCACCCAGGCCGTTGTTGCTGAGGTCCAGCTCGCGCAGGCTGCGATTGGTCAGCAGGAGCGAGGCCAGGCCTCCGCAGGCGCCGTCCGTGACGTCACAGTCCCCCAGCCTGGGCGGGGGGCAGGGCCGAGGTCAGGCGGAGGCTGCGCCCACAGGTGGCTGTGCGACCAGGGCCCAGGCCGCCGCCAGATGGCGGAGCGCGAGGGGGCGGGTCCGAGTCTCAGCTGTCCCCGCCCTCGGCCCCGGCGGACGGGGCGCCCCCCAGCAGGCTCACCAGAGCACGCTCAGCGTGGTGCCGGGCTGGCCCAGGGCCTGGCACAGTGCCTGGACGCCCGAGTCGCCCAGCTGGTTGCTGCTCAGCTGCAGCTCCAGGAGATGCTTGTTCTGGGTGAGCATCGAGCCGAAGTGGTGGCAGCAGGCGGCCGTGAGGCTGCAGGACTTCACCCTGCAGGCGGCAGACGGGAACTGGGGCCACCGCGGCCCACGCCTCTGGGGTGCCCCGGGAGGCCCCTGGGGATCTGAGCGCCAGCCCCCGCCGAGTCTCTGCCTGTCTTCGGTGGCTCCACCTCGGCACCCCCTCCCCCACCCCCCGAGGGCACCCGCACCTCGCCAGCCCCCGGCGCCGTCCCCCCCCCCGCCGGGCCACCCAGGGTCCTCTGTGCGGCCCCCTCACCACAGCGACTCCAGCTGGCAGCCCGGCTGCTGCAGGCTCTCGCACAGCAGCCGGGCGCTCTCGTCACCCAGATTGTTGCCCGCCAGACTCAGCTCCTTCAGGGTCTCCTTGGCCTGGAGGACGCGGCAGAGGTCTCTGCAGCCACGGGCGGTGATGTCACACTCCCAGAGCCTGCGGAGGTGAGCCCCCCGTCAGCACAGAGAGGCTCCCAACGCGTCCTGCCGCCCCCAGGTTTTTGTCTGCCCGGCCGGAGGCCGACTCACCACAGGGTCTTGAGCTGGGAGCCAGGGCTCAGCAGCCCAGGGCACAGCTCCGCGATGCCTGCGTCGCCCAGCGGGTTGCTGCCCAGGTCCAGCTCGTGCAGCGAGGCCTGGGAGGCCACGACCCCACACAGGTCCTTACAGTTGGCCGGCGTGAGGCCGCAGTTCTCCAGCCTGGGGGCACGAGAGGCGCTGCGAGCTGGGGCGCCCCCCCAGCCCCCGCCCTGCCCTGCCCCCCAGCCCCAGCCCGGAGCTTACTTGAGTGTCTCCAGCTGGCAGGCGGAGTCCGCCAGGCCCCGGCACAGCGCCCGGATGCCGGCCTCACCCATGTCGTTGTTGCTCACCATGAGCTCCTTCAGGTACTGTGTGGCCCTGAGCACCGCGGCCAGGGGCTCGCAGGCCGCGGCCGTCAGGTTGCAGTACTCCAGCCTGGGGGCGGGCGGGCAGTCAGCCCCTCGGCCGCAGGAACGTGGCCTGGCCCAGGGGGCACCCGTCTGGGTCTCCTTTCCCACCCCGGCCGTGAGGCCTGCAGAGACCGGAGGGCTGCCAGGCGGTGACAGCACGGCGGGTGGCGGGTGCCCAGAGACCCAGGAGAAAGACACCTGGCCCGAGCTGGGGCTTTCGGGCTCGGCTTCCTCCCTCTGTGGCTGACCCCATCTGTGTGCTCACTCGGGGTCACAGGCCAGCTGCCAGCTGCTTTCAGAGGCCACAGCCCCAGCCTCAGGGAAGAGCTCCTCCTCGAAGCTCCCTGTAGCCGATGAGCTGGGGAGGGGGCTTGCCCAGGGCAGACAGCCGAAACCCAGGGGACGGGTGGGCGCGGGCACCTCGGGGCCCCGGGTGGGGTGCACACTCACTGCAGCTTCTCCAGGTGGCACTGCGGGTCCAGGAGCCCCTCGCAGAGCAGCTGCAGGCCGGCGTCGCCCAGCGGGTTGTCGCTGAGGTGCAGCTCCTGCAGGGTGGGCAGGGAGTGCAGCACGCCGGGCAGGACCCCGCAGCCGGCCTCTGTCAGGCAGCAGTTCTGGAGGCTGGAGACACGTGGCCGTCAGCGGGCCCCACGAGCCGACTGCGGCTCCCCTGCAAGACGAGCCACCCCTCCGTCTGCCGAAGCCCAAGCGAGGCGGACACAGAACCGCCGCCCCCACACACGCACCCACGGGGAGGCCAGGCAGCCGGCCTTGCAGGAGGGGATGCGGGGCGGGGGCCGCGAGAGGGCTCAGGTGTGCCTCAGGGCCCAGAGCCCAGGAGTGACCGGCAGGGCTCACCTGAGCTTCTGGATCTTGCAGGTGGGGCTCTGCAGGCCCTGGAGCACCAGGTGCACGCCGCCGTCGCCCAGCTCATTGGTGCGGAGGCTAAGCTCTGTCAGGGAGGGGTTGGCCCGGAGCGCGGACCCGATGTCCTTGCACCGCACCTCCGTGAGGCCACAGTCGTCCAGCCTGCAGACGGACACTCAGTCACTTCACACAGCAGGTTGTGCCCGTTCTTGGGCCAAGAACTCGACGAGGTGGGTCACAACCAACGCATCTTAAAATGAAAGAAAACGCGTGGATCGTCTTGTGAAAACTGTTAAGATACTGGCACCTATACGGACGCGTATCTCCGCATCTTCCCCGGGACACGGTCAGCGGGCACAAGTGCCCGTCCACCCCCAGGAGAGAAACCAAACCTGGAGGTGGCAGCTCGAGGGCAGAGCCCGGCTGAAGAGGCTTGGAGAGGCCAGCGTGGAATGTGCCAGACCCTGACCCAGGATCACGTCCACCGATTAAGTGAACCATTGAGTCAATACAGGTGGAAGGAAAGCCAGCTCTTCCTCAGAGAATGACAAGTGATAAGTGTGGAAGGAATGAAAAAATTAAAAACCCCAGTGAGGCAGAGTCCCAGGAACACTTCAGGCAAAATCCACCAACAGCTGCGAAGATCAACAGGCAAAAGTCCGAGCAGAAACAGGACATGAGCAGAGTCTGAAGGGGTGTCACCCCGAGAGGTGGCAGGCACCCTGCATCAGGTGGTCACGGTGACCATTAGGGGTGACCACGTGGCACCGCTGTGACAACACCTCCCACGATACGATACGCCAGGCAGGACACAATGTCATTTCTGTGTTGTCTGGCCAAAACATGTGACTCAACCCTGAGAAGACGTCAGAGGCACTTTCACCTGAGCCCGAGTGAGCAGACGCCAGAGTCAGGCGGCCAAGGACAAGGAGGGACCGAGGGACCATCACAGACAGGAGGGGCCATGGAGACGTGGCGATGATGCCGTGGGGGGTCCCGCACGACCCGGGAACAGGAGAGGACACGCACGGAAAAGCCGGTGACGTGAGTCAAGGTGGCCGTGTCGGGCTCTTCGCTTTGACCAGCGCCCCAGGCGACAGGGCACAGGGGACCCTGCACCGTCTTTGTGACTCTTCCGTAAACCTTCCATAAAACTATTTCAAATAAGTTCAAAAGAAGAAAGATAAGCAGGGACTTGAGGATACGGGGCGGGGGAAGGGTAAGCTGGGACAAAGTAAGAGAGTGGCATGGACATATATACACTACCAAACGTAAAATAGATAGCTAGTGGGAAGCAGCTGCACAGCACAGGGAGATCAGCTCAGTGCTTTGTGACCACCTAGAGGGGTGGGATAAGGAGGGTGGGAGGGAGGGAGACGCAAGAGGGAAGAGATATGGGGACATATGTATATGTATAACTGATTCACTTTGTTATAAAGCAGAAACTAACACACCATTGTAAAGCAATTATACTCCAATGAAGATGTTAAAAAAAAAAAAGTAAAATGACACATGTAAGAGGTTATTTATTATAGCATTGTTTGTAACAGCAAAAGGTTAGAAGCAATTAATTGCTATGGAGCCCTAATAAGAAAAAAAAAGTGGCTCTAAATGCCTGGGTAAGATTTCCGAAATAGATTAAGGGAAAAAGGAAGGTTATACAACTAAGTGAAGCCTACGCTGCTATTGCTATTTGTCTAAAACGGGGGGGAAAGAATTGGATATCTGCTAACCTCATCCTTGCCACTCCAACTCACACGCCACGTTTCAGAGGACCCACCACTCCTCAGCACACCCTTCGGGCACCGCACTTTCTTAAATGCCGTTCCCACGGCCCCTCCTCCCACCCCTCACCTTCCTGTTCGCCCTTCCCAAGATATCTCATGCATATACACATACTTCCTTGTATTAGAAACACAAATGGCATCCTGTGCATGCTGTTCTGCACTTTTTTTTACTTAATACATACTTGCACATAAAGGGCTGTCTCATTCTATTTTATAACTGTATACTTCTCCATTGAACGGATAAATCATAACTTATTTAATCAGTCCCCTATTAATGAACATTTTCACTGTTTCCATCTTTTGCTATTAAAAATAATGCTGTAATGAACATTCTTGTGCATATGTTATTTCACATTATATCTACGGAATTACACCTGTGGGCGAAATTCTTAGAAACAAGGGTAGTTGGTGCGGAGGGCAACAGAGTGGACGGGCACAGGACTGAGAGGCTTTTCACTGTATTCCCTTTTGTGTCTTTTTGAATTTTGTGCCATATGTCTTACCTATTCAAAAATAAAATATTTTTGGGACTTCCCTGGTGGTGCAGTGGTTAAGAATCCGACTGCCAATGCAGGGGACACAGGTTTGAGCCCTAGTCCGGGAAGATCCCACATGCCGCGGAGCAACTAAGCCCGTGCGCCACAACCACTGAGCTTGCGCTCTAGAGCCCACGAGCCACAACTACTGAAGCCCGCGCGCCTAGAGCCCGTACTCTGCAACGAAAAGCCCGCGTGCCACAACAAAGACCCAACGCAGCCAAAAATAAATAAATAAAATAAATAAATTTATAAAAAATAAAAATTACAAAAAATAAAATATTTTTAAATACAAAAAAAAAAAAAGATAAGCAGGCAGGCACTCATCTCTTGCTCGTGAGCCCTGAGGAACCTGCGGGTTTGAGGGCCTCGACAGCAGGAGTCAGCCTGGACTTGGATTCCCAGCCCGCAGCCCGGCAGGGGCACAGGACAGGCAGTGCCCACACGAGCCGGCTGCGGCGACTGCATGCCCAGGGGAAGGGGACGAGCGGACGAGACCCTGGGCCAGGTTGCTCTGCCCACCAGGCCTGGGCCAGAATGGGTTTACATTCGAATGGTTGGAAAAAAAATACAAAGAGTCACATTTTATGCCACGTGAAAATCATACAAAGTTTACATCACGCTTCTGTAAGTGAAGCGAGCTGGGAGCGCCCCTCACCCCCTGCAGGGTGGTGGCCCCGGGCACGCAGGCACGGCCGGTCCTACCTGATCACCTCGTACTGCCGGATCAGAGGCAGCAGCTCCGTCCACCGGGCGTCACTCAGCTGCTCACACTGGATGTCGAGCTTCATGGTGGGAGGCGAGGTGTTGCCTAGACACAGGCAGGGGAGAAGGAGAGGATTTCAGCCAAACTCTCAAGGTCTGACAGGCCAGAGATCCAGTGGACGGAAGACGTCCAAACAGGACCCCAGGGGACATTCCAGGAGAAGCCACAGCCTCCCCGCCTGCTTCATTTCCCTTCTTCAACACCTTTATCCACCTCAGCCTCCAGGAGCAGAAATGGGAGAGGGCTCCCGGGCAAAGACCGCCACAGACCGCAGAGCTGGGGGACGTGGCCGCGGGGACAGAGGCTGCTCTCGTCCCCCAGCCCCCCAGACACCTCCCGGCCGAGGAAGGGGAGAGCAGCGCTCACCGCCCAAAGCCCTGCCTCTGCCTTGCCAGCAAGGACAGGTGGGGAGGAGGTGGCCTGTGGGCCCGGACGGTGTGCAGACCCCAGCCAGGGGAGCGCAGGGGCCCCAATCTGTGACGTGCTGCAGTAACTGCCCCTGCTGACTCAGCCTCCTTCTCCCCTCCAAGAACAGGAAGGCAGCGCACAGCCCCACCTGGCCGGCATCCACAAAGCCAGACCCGCCCAGGATGCCAGCACCTGAGGCCTCACTGCCCTGAAGCAGCCGTCAGGTGGTCAGCTGACGGTTCCTGAGGGGCGCCAGCCACAAGTGCCCTGGCCAGGACAGAGCAGGTGGGGTGGGGACCCCAGGTCCAGTGACCTACGCTCTGGATGGTGCATTCATGGGTGGCCACCCGGGGTGCCTGCTTCCATGAGCCCCTTCTGGGAGCTGGGACTCTGGAGAGGGCACGTCCTCTGCCCGACCCTGGCTCAGCCCAGGGACCAGCCCACAAAGAAGCCAGCTCACCAAGCAGGCTGAGAAAAGAGGGAGGCCTCTGGCCAGCAGGTCTGGGATGGGAGGTCACAGACCCTGAAACCTCACCAGGGCCACACACAGAGCCTGAACAAATGAGGAACCAGAGCCCGGGGCTGGTGCCGACTGTGGCCCTGAAGAGGGAGCCAGCAGGAGAGGAACCCAGGGGCAGCCATGAGCTGGGGGATGCCCGGGAGCGGGCTTTCAGTCAAGAGCCACAGGAAGTTCAGTAAACACCCGCGCCTGGAAGCCATGCCTTTCCAGGTCTCGAGGCAGGATGACTCAGACCCACGTGAGGTTCCCGGTTCCCCGAAACCCCCAGATTCCTGAGAACAATGCTTCACTCGTGTTGTGTCCGTGCCTGGCACAGCCCCGGCCTTGCTGAAGAGGGCATGCCCCCTGCCGGCCCCGGCTGGTTCGAGCCCACAGCAGGGAGGAGGGCCAGCCCAGGCAAAGGCTCTAGTTACATTCTTCCTGGGAGGCCCCTGGTGCCAATGATCAGGTAAGATTCAGATTCACGTGTGCACGTCCCAGCAGGGGGGCCTGCTAAGAAACTGAGGCGAGGGCATGGGTAACTGGCCACTTCACGTACCATCAGAGGGAGGGACCATACCAGGAAGAGGCCGCCCAGCCCACTGGCCAGAGCCAAAACCAGATCTGCCACCCACCCCCAGCCCAGGGTGTGGCCACCCAAACCCTGACTCAGAATCCTCAGTCATCGCGGGAGAGGAATGAGGAGGAGGGGCTCGGGGTTCAGGATGGGAGGGGCCACTGAGGAGCTCTAGCCCCAACACTGCTCCCCCGGCTGCTCCCTCCCTGAATCCAGTGTGACATTAGGGGACTCGCCTCTCCAGAGTAGGAAACTGATACCCAGCAGCTGCGCCCCCCAAGCCCCCAGACTTGACTAGACCCAGAGTATCCCTTTGGTTGGCCTGTGGGCGTCTTAGCCTCCAGAGAACACGGATCCCTTTGAGAACCCATGAAAAAGTGTTAACATCCCGCAAAGACGCCGCGTGTACAGCCTTCCTCACAAGCCCCCAGTCAGGGTGCCTGATCTGGACAGGAACAAGCACGTGTCCGGCCCACGGCCTCCCTGGCAATCAGGACCCCCACCAGCTGGGCTGCTCCCCAGGCCCCAAGTCGCGGGTCCAGGATCTCAACAACGGCCCCTAATTAATGCTTCCAAGTGCGGGGACAGGCCGCTGCGCAAGACCGTGCCGGAAGACAGGAGGTGCGTCTTCTCCGCCTCAGGGTCCGGCCCGGGCCTTCCCTGGAGCGGCGCCCGCGGCCCGCCCCCCGCCCCCGGCGCAGCTTGGTTACCTCTGCGAGGCGCGGAGGCGGAAGGGAGCAGGGGCGCGCCGGAGTGCGCGCGGGGCCGCCGCCGCCCCCCACGCCCGCCCGAGGATCCGCATGTGTCCGGGGGTCGGGGGTCGGAGGTCAGCGCGAGGTCGGGCCGGGGCCTCTCCAGGGAGAGACGGGCCGCTCAGATGCCGCGCGGAGAGGGCTCCCCGCGCCCCCGGCCCCCGTGCTTTCTCGGGCCCAGGAACCGTCCGCCACGCGGTCAGCGGCTGGGGGACCCCAAAAACGCCGCGGGGTCGCCGCGCCCCCCTCCCCGGCCCGCTCCCGCTCCCGCTCTGCCCCGGACCCCGGACCTCACCTCCGGGGCCTTCACCGCTGACCAGAGGACCGAGCTGCGTCTTCCGCCCGGGCAGGGGGTGGGGTCACGTCCTGGGGCGGGGCCTTGGAGAGTCGGGGCCGGGCGGGCCCAGGGTCCCGCGCCAGCTCGCCCTCGCCCGCCGAACCCCGGCGGGAGGACATTAGAGCCCGGGAGGGGCCCGCCCGCCATCCCTCCATCCCTCCCCGGCTTGGCCCCGGGTCTTTTTCTGAGACGCGCGCCGAGCCTGCGCCCCCAGTTAAACCTTCGCCGCTTTCCGCTGAACTCCGGGGTAAAACTTGACGTCCCTGTCTGATTTTCCACTTTATCACCCAGAACGGGGGCAGGCCACCTCGCGGGGAGGGGGCGCCAGGCGGAGATGCGGCGCAGGCGCAGGGAGCCCCGACCACCCCCAAGGAGACAGAGGCCGTCGGGACTTCCTCTGCGCTCTCCCACCAGCAGGCAGGACGTGGGAGTTTGCCAAAGCACAGAAATCGAATATCTGAGACACTTCTTTTTGCTGCCACACAGGAAAAGATGGAAATTATCTGTCCTGGCTGTGATGAAATGCGTCAGTGTGTAAGCAGATACGGTAGGTTTCCTGGGAGAGAGAACCAGGCATGGTTTTCTTAACAGAAGAGAAGCCATTTTTTGGCCTAAGCCGTTTTGTGATCTAAGGTGGGCCACAATGCTTGCCCTTGAACAGGTTTCAGTAATTGATGGTCTTAAGGGAACAAAAGAACGCAGAAACAAACGACTGTAATCAGACAAGAGAAGTAACAACAGCAAAAATAATGTACCAGTTGTAAAGACTCCCGGTTCTGTTTCAATGGTGACGATTAGCCTGAAGCCGCAACCACCAGACCTACCGGAATCTAAGGGGTGAAGATGACCTTTTCTGACCCTCCTGACTTCAATCAAATAAACCCTGGACTCTGCGGGGAGACACTGCTTTGGAGAAGATCCCCAGTGTTCCCCTTACTTGCAGCAGGTAATAAATCCTTCCTTCTCCGGATCTTTGGCTTGGCTGTGTCTTTTGACTCAACACGCACCACAAGGCAAAACGTTTTTCGGGTAACAAGCGTGGCATTTGGCTTATGTAAAACACTACACACCCCTGCATTTCTGTGTATCGATCAAGAGGAATATTCATGCATGAGCTTAGGAGACATGTTCAACATGTCTTTTTGCAGCATTTTGCAACTGTCCAAACCTGGAAACAATCTAAATGTCTACCAGTAGGAAGATGGTTAAAGGCTTCATAACACACCTGTTTTGCACCCCTCTTGGCCTAGCCATAACCAGTGTCGTGGCTGGACTTGCCCTTGTGATTGCAAGGCGGCCTTCAACAAAGACCATTAGGAAACTTTGGGGGAAAAAAAAAAGGTCTGTTACTCACATGTGTTGGAATGCACATGGCATACCTGGGGCCACAGAGTGAGGTGGGGATGGGGTGGGGGGTTGGGGGCAGGCGGCTAGGGTTCTGCTTTTACTGGGGTCAAGGTTGGCGGCCTAGGGTTTCACAGGCTCACTATTGGTAAATGTAAAACATCAGAGCGGGAATTTACAGCAGGAGAAGAGAAAAGCACATGTGGCCCAGATGGTCAGTTTTTGAAACCAACCAAGATCTCTAAATTTAACAAAGGAGCCTCAGGGAGCTGACCAGTTGCCTGGGGGTTGGTTTGTTGTGGGAATAAAGGACGGGTTACTCAACTTGGGGAGAATATCCGGTGGGGGCCAGTCCTTGCTTGTGTAGTTTGTAAGGGGGTCAGGGGTCCTGGAGAGCCTAGTGGCTTCGCAGGTTTGGGCCCCCAAGGCACAGACACCCACCCCCGCCCCACGCCATGAGCTCCCCCACAGCAAGTGCAAGTTGACAAGTTGTCAAGTGAAGACAGTGAGCAGCTCTCTCCCACCCTGATGCAGGAAAATGAGCGTGGTGCTGGGTTTCTGGCAGAAGCTCCTGCAGGCTGGGGTGGGTGAGGATGGAGCAGGGAGAGGGGAGAGGGCAGAAAGAGGCCTCTGGGTGCACTGGCATGCCAACCAACTTTAACATGATTTTTATCACAGGAGCAGTATGTGCTTTTTGTAGAAAAACCAGAAGAGATTAAAAAAAATGAAAGGCCCAAGAATGCCCATCTTCCAGAGACAAATGATCTGACATCTGTGTATCTGCTCCTACTCCTCCTGTACACACAATACAGTTTTAAAAATAAAAATGAGATATAAGCAATAGTAGGCAGAATAATGGCCCCCGAAGATGATCACATCCTAATCCCCAAACCTGTCAATAGTTACCATAGATGGCAAAGGGGTCTCTGCAGATATGACAAAGTTAAGAATCTTGAGATGGGGGTACTGTCCTTGATTAATTGGATAGGCCCAATGTAATCCTGAGGGTCCTTAAAAGAGAGGCAAAAGGGTCAAAATCAGAGAGGAAAAGTGACAATGGAAGCAGAGGTTGGAGTGGCTGCGCTTTGAAGATGGAGACAGGCAGCCTCTAGAAGCTAGAAAAGGCCAAGAACTAGATTCTCCCCTGGAGACTCTGGAAGGAACCATTCTGTGGATACCTTGATTTTTAACCCCCTAAGGCCCATTTCTGACTTCTGACCTCCAGAATTGTAAAATATCTAGTCTGTAGCAACTCACTACAGTAGCAGTAAGAAACTAATGCATTAGGGAGCTGCTATATTTCTCACCTAAGAATAGATATGTATACAATGTATAGACGAATATACACGTACGTGAATAGATACGTATGGAAGCTAACTTTTAGTGGGCACACTGTGTGTCTCTGTTCGAGTGTATTCAATCTACTCAACCAACCTCCACAAGCTGACATTTAGACTGTCTCAGCCAGACCTTGTGACAACCCAACCTCGCGGCCCCCGAGGTGCTGTCCCACTTATGTCTTTCTCTTTCCCACAGGAGCTGCCCACCCAGCTCCCCCGGGGCACTCGGGTGACCTAACGGGACAGAAGTGCAGGGCGGACACATGGCCATCCCAAGGCCCAACACCCTGAGGGCGCCACCCGGGCGAGTGCTCTCTGCCAGGGCTGTCTGTCCTTCCTGGGGATCGGTTCTTTGGGGGAATAAGGTCGGGGGTTACTCAATTTGAGAAGGAAAGTCTGGCCGAGCCAGCCCTTGCTGGTGTAGATTACTGGGCGCCAAAGGGCGGACCACCAAGACGCAGATCACGCAGGCGCAGACCCAGCGCCCCGCGCCGGAGGTCCCAGCGTGCCCCGGGAGGACGGCCGGCGGCGGCGCGCACGCGCAGAAGCGAACTCGGGCGTCCTGACGTCATCGGAGCGCGCCGACGTTCCCTGGGCGGTGCCGCGGCCTCGGCCCGCGCGGCCCCGCCTCACCGAACCCGCCCCCGACAGGACCTGCCCCCCCAGGTCCGCGGAGCGGGGGGTGACCCCGGCCCAGAGGACCCCTCGCCCCACGCTGGCGAGCGCGCGTATCCCCGGGCTGCGTGGCCTCAGTGGCGTCCGGCGTGCGTCCACGCGCGGCCCGACCAAGACCGGCGCCGGTAAGGACTGACGCTGGACCGGTCGGCCGTCTGTTTGGCCCACCCACTGACGAACCTAGGGAGTGACTGACCTAGACACGACAACGAACTGTCCCTGGCCTATTGACCGGGAGGGAGACGGCCTACTTCCGACCGGGGGGCGGTGTCAGGACCAGCGGTGGGGCGGGGCCTCGCTGCGGCGCGGCAACAGGCGGTGGGCGGGGCCTCTAGGGGTGGGGCCTGTGGGCGGGCGGACAGGGGCGGGGTTTAGGGTGGGCCTGCTGGCGGAGGGGGCGGGGCCTGCGGGTGGGGCGGGGCCTCGCTGCGGCGCGGCAACAGGCGGTGGGCGGGGCCTCTAGGGGTGGGGCCTGTGGGCGGGCGGACAGGGGCGGGGTTTAGGGTGGGCCTGCTGGCGGAGGGGGCGGGGCCTGCGGGTGGGGCGGAGCCGGCGGTGGTACCCAAGGCGCCCTCACCGTTTCCAGCCCGGCTGGAGCTGATGGGCGGACCCGCGCGTGCCGTAGGTGGGCTTCGAAAGTCGGACCCGGTGAGGATGAGGCCTCGCAGGACCCGGGCCGTGACATTAACGTGGCGGGCAGCGGTTCGGTTCTCTGACTTGGAGCAAAGTCTGGGTGTCGGGATTCTGCGAGCACCGACAACTAGAGCTGGAGAGTCAGACACAGACAGACAGTTGGTTCCGGAACAAAGTGGCAACTTTGTTAATTAAGGCAACGTTTGTAATCTATGGGTGATGTTTCATTCATCTAATATTGTCAATGAATGTTAACAATTCGTGCCTCACCTAAATGCATTTCTTCGTAAATATTTATTAACTCCTGTGTGCCTGGCTGTGTTCTAGGTGGTGAGGATTCAACATTGAGTAGAACAAACAGAAATCCCTGATGGAGGGAAACTCGGGAGGGGAAGGCCAGGCCTGAGAGGGTTACCTGCGGGGACTGGAGCTGGTGAGGGGTGTGGCCAGGTGTCCACAGACTGAATGAAACAAGTGGTGCCCAGCCAAAGGACATAAAATTGAAAGCTGAGTAAAACTCCTGAGGAGGGGAAGGAAGGTCTGGAAGTGCCTTTCCCCTCATTTTCTCACCCGTACTTGTCAATTTTGAGACACTCCACACTCCACAAAGTTGAGGATGCAGGTTACCACCATACGTGTGCTGGCCACAGTGGGGGGCCCTTTGGGATTCACTGGAAGTTATGTCATTCTTGTTATTTTTGAACTTACCTGATTCACCTGGTTGAGTCCTTTTCTTCCTTCCTTCCTTCCTTCGTTCCTTCATTCCTTTCTTTCTTTCCTGCATGGCTGCGGGATCTTAGTTCTCCAACCAGGGATCAAACTCGGGCCCTCTTCAATCTTAGCATTTTCAAACTTCTATCTGGGGTCACTTTTTTTTTTTTTCTCCATGGAGAACACCTTCTAGTATTTCATTTGATGTGGGTTTCCTGGTGAAACCAGGAAACTGGATTCTGCCAGGTTTTGTTTCTCTGAAAATTTTTCTGTGCATTCTTTATTTTTCAGGGACATTTTCACTGGGTATAGATGTGTAGGTTGGCATTTATTTCTGTTAGCATTCTGGGGATGTTATTCCATTGTCTTCTGATGTCCATACTTTCTGTCACTCTTATTGTCACTCCTTTGAAGATGACATGTCTTCCTGGGTACTTTAAAGCTTTCCTCTTTATTCTCAGTCAGCAGGTTTACTATACTGTGCCTGGATGTGTTTTTCCCTGTATTTATCCTTTTTGTTGCTCACTGTGCTTCTAGAATCTGTAGCTTGATATCTTTCATCAGTTTCGGGAACGTCTCAGCTCTTATTTCTTCAGATATTTTGGATGCCTCACTCTCTGCTCTTCATCTAGAATCAATTAAAAATATGCTTGAGGGTTTCCCTGGTGGCGCAGTGGTTCAGAATCCGCCTGCCAATGCAGGGGACACGGGTTCAAGCCCTGGTCCGGGACGATCCCACATGCTGCGGAGCAACTAAGCCCGTGCGCCACAACTACTGAGCCTGCACTCTAGAGCCCGCAAGCCACAACTACTGAGCCCATATGTCACAACTACTGAAGCCCATGCACCTAGAGCCCGTGCTCCGCAACAAGAGACGCCACCGCAATGAGAAGCCCACACACCACAACGAAGAGTAGCCCCCACTCACCGCAACTACAGAAAGCCCACGTGCAGCAACGAAGACCCAACGCAGCTGAAAATAAATAAATAAATATGCTTGATCTTTCCACTGTACCCACATGTCTCTTATTCTTTTTATTAGATTTTATATCCTTTGACTCTGTTTCGGTCTACATAATTTCTTTTGACCTGCCTTCTGGTTCACCGATTCTCTCTTTATCTTTAGATCTGCTGTCAAAACTATCCATTCAGTCCTTAAATTTAGTTATTCTATTTATTTCTTTTAGAATTTTCATTTGTTTGTTTTTGTTTCTAGGTCTCCCCCTCTCCACATCTGTTAATCTTGCCTTTCGCTCCATGAGTACAGTAAGTGTATTTCTTTTCTTTTTTTTTAATAAATTTATTTATTTATTTTTGGCTGGTTGGGTCTTTGTTGCTGTGTGCGGGCTTTTCTATAGTTGCGGCGAGCGAGGGCTACTCTTCATTGAGGTGGCTTCTCTTGTTGCAGAGCACAGGCTCTAGGCACACAAGCTTCAGTAGTTGTGGCATGCAGCCTCAGTAGTTGTGGCTCGCAGGCTCAGTAGTTTTGGCGCATGGGCTTAGTTGCTCCGCGGCATGTGGAATCTTCCCAGACCAGGGCTCGAACCCGTGTCCCCTGCATTGTCAGGAGGATTCTTAACCACTGCACCACCAGGGAAGTCCAAGTGTATTTCGTTTAAAGCCCTTGTCTAATAGCTCCGTTATCTGCACCTCTGTTGGGTCTGTTTCTATTGCCTGTTCTTTTTCATCACATCTTATTTCCTGATAATGCCTGGTTACTTTTGACTGAGTGTTGCACATTTTATATTTAAGAAATTATAAAGAACTTGATGATTGGATGACACACTGACGATATTATCTTCTGTTGGAGCAGACTGCCCGGCTAGGAGCACAGGCAATCGTTAGGTCACCTTCATCCTGACAGGGGTCACTCGTGACCCGCCCTGGCTTCAGAAACGCGCACAATGAGGCTTCTGCAGAAACAGCTCAGTTCCCGCTGGCCTCGCAGCGCCCGCTCTGTCCGGCGGTGGTGGCCGTGGGTCCAGGTTCCGCCTGACGCCCGCCCCGCCCCTCGGCCCCGCCCACAGAGCCCGAAGCAGCAGGACCGTCTGTACTCCCAGGACATAAGGCAGATCCGACCTGGATGGGAACCGCGCCTTCCGAAACCACATCATGTTCCGGGAGCGCTACGGCATCAAGTGGGTCCCCGGGGCCCCGCGGGGGGAGGCCGTGGACCTGGGTCTGAAGCTGGGATGGCGGGTGCCCGACCCCCGGCCTGGCGGTGCCGGCTGAGCCTCGAGGGGGCGCGAGTGGGCACGTGAGGAGCGAGGGCGGCGGTGTGGGGCACGGGGGCGGGGGGCGCGAGGGGAGAGTGGGGACCGGTCTGGACTGGCTCAACAGGCCCCAGAGGGCCCCGCGGGAGGGGAGGGGCTCCAGGCAGCAGAGACCAGGCTGGACCCGAGCCCAGATGGAACGAATGCGGGTCGGCGGGGTCGAAATGACGCCCCATCTTGATGTTTTTTAGTTATATATTTCTGCTCTTTTAGACAATTCCCATCATTTATTTTTTAAAAGTGTGACGAACCCCCAAATTCCATCACCCAGGTCCAACCCTAGCGACACTGTCCTGTCCTGTGTCCTGCGTTCACCACACACTTGACCAGCACAGGTGTTTTACAGAGAACCCAAGATGTCTGGCCTCACCCCGTCCCTAGGTTCTCAGTATGCATTTTAAAAACAGGGATTCTTGGGCTTCCCTGGTGGCGCAGTGGTTGAGAATCTGCCTGCCAGTGCAGGGGACACGGGTTCAAGCCCTGGTCTGGGAAGATCCCACATGCCGCGGAGCAACTAGGCCCGTGAGCCACAACTACTGAGCCTGGGCGTCTGGAGCCTGTGCTCCGCAACAAGAGAGGCCGCGATAGTGAGACGCCCGCGCA
Organism: Balaenoptera physalus; assembly: GCF_965194825.1. Taxonomy (NCBI): domain Eukaryota; kingdom Metazoa; phylum Chordata; class Mammalia; order Artiodactyla; family Balaenopteridae; genus Balaenoptera; species Balaenoptera physalus. The sequence goes on along the minus strand of NC_138889.1, from coordinate 113,985,752 downwards.
CCACGATGAAGAGTGGCACCCGTTCGCCGCAACTAGAGAAAGCCCTCGCACAGAAACGAAGACCCAACACAGCCAAAAATAAATTAATTAATTAATTAAAAAGAGGGATTCTTGGGAACTCCCTGGCAGTCCAGTGGTTAGGACTCGGCACTTTCACTGCCGAGCACCAGGGTTTGATCCCTGGTTGGGGAACTAAGATCCCAAAGCCGAGCGGGATCTTGGGGGTGGGGGGGATGGGACACGACGACACAGGGATTCTTTTCTTATGCGTGACCTTGACCCTGTTGCTACACCTGAAGCATTTACTGTAATCCCCTAATATCCAGCCCTAATGGGAGCCCTAGTATCGGGTCTCTCAACGCCTCACTGCTTTCTGAACAACCTGTTCCAATCTGGGTAACTGGGTATGGGGCAAAGACCCTGCCGGCCGGGGAGACCTTGTGGGTGGGCAGGAGAGCAGGTTCTGCCGTGACAGGTTCGGGGCGCACGTGAATAGCCAACAGATCAAGCTCACTCTGAACCAAGAGATGCTCTTCAGAGCCCTGACCCCGGAGAGAAGAGGGGTCTGGCCAAGATGGCGCTGGGAGCATCAAGGCAGGCGTGGGCTGTGCTGCCCGAGTGGTCACCCTGGACCTCCCACACTCCTCTCATGACGAGATGCCTCTACCGGGGGGACTCCACGGGCCCGAAGCTGGGAGGCCCCACGCCCGCCTTGGCCCGGAGTGTAGCTGTGTCTCTGCTGACCTCCGAGGCCGGGCCCAGGGCGAGTCAGCCGCCGCTGGCCCTCAGAACTTCCATCGCCCCACAGCCACCAGGCTGCAGGCCTCACGCAGACAGGAGCCCAGGGTGTGAGGGTAAGCCTGGTGGGCCCCGCCGTCCCACCACCCCTGCCCATCTGCAGGCCTGGGCACAAAATCAGGGAGGTTTCCTGTAATGCGCCAGATGGTAAATATCTTAGACTTCAGGCCCAGCCACTGTTGTCTGAGAACACAGCCTGTTGGATACACAAACGAGTAAACATGGCTGTGTCCCAACTTCTGGTTCCATCTTAAACCTCTGGCTTGTTTGCAGGGCAACTCACTTGTGGCATTAGAAAACCAGAACGCCAGGATGGGGTGAGGCCATGGACACTGGGAAAGAGGCCGGTCAGATGAGAGAGAGGACACCTATGAGAGAAAGAACTATATCTAAATTTAAAACTTTCATTCTGCAACAGACACTGTTAAAAGAATGAAAAAGCTACAGAGTGGGAGAAGATATTTGCCAATCATATATCTAATAAAGGACTCATGCAGAATAAGAACCAAAGTGCTGGCAAGGATGTGGAGCAACAGGAACTCTCGTCCAGCACTGGTGGGGATGCAAATGGTGCAGCCACTGTGGGGGACAGCTGGGCGGTTTCTTACAAAACTACACATACTGGGACTTCCCTGGTGGCGCAGTGGTTAAGAATCCACCTGCCAATGCAGGGGACACCGGTTCCATCCCTGGTCCGGGAAGATCCCACATGCCGCGGAGCAACTAAGCCCGTGCGCCACAACTACTGAGCCTGCGCTCTAGAGCCCGCGAGCCACAACTACTGAAGCCTGCGTGCTCTAGGGCCCACGTGCTGCAGCAGTGAAGACCCAATGCAGCCAAAAAAAAAAAAAAACTACATATACTCTCCATGTGATCAGCAGTGATGCTCCTTGGTATTTACCCAAATGAACTGAAAACTTAAACACACATAAAACCTGCATGCAATATTCACTGCTCTATTCGTGATCGTTAAAAGCTGGAAGCAACCAAGATCATCTTCATCGAGGGAATGGATAAACCGTGGGATTCCATGAAACGGACTACGATTCAGGGACACAAAGGAACAAGCTGTTGATTCACTCAGCAGCGTGGATGAGCCTTAGACATATTTTGCTAAGTGAAGGAACCCAGACCCACATATGATTCCTCTCACAGGGCGTTCTGGAACAAGCACAGCCCCGGGAGGGCAAGCACCAGCGGCTGCCGGGGCTAATGGGGTGGGGGCTTAAGCTGCAGCGCGGATGCGGCGGCCCCACCCGTGTGTGAAAACCCACGGGGCTGTACGTCCCAGAGACTGAACTGTCATGTGTGCAAACTGAATAAAGAAAGAAAATAAAAACTTGTCAAACTGTATACCTGGGATATTTATATTTCATTGCATGTAGACTTAACCCCTGAAACTTGAGTTTTGATCCTGAAAATGCTGTACTATTAATCAAACTTGGCAGGGATGAAGGTTCCCAGGGACCAAAGCTCTTGTGGGGCCCACGGGAGGCAGCTCCTGCTCCACCGGCTCTTTCCAGAACACTCCCTCGAGGACCACCAGCTGAGAGGACCCCACGGGCTGCCCACAGTGGGGTCTTGGGCCAGCCCCCTGGCCTTGTGCTCTCCCAGGTCAGGCCCCCCAAGCCTGCCCTCACGGCAGGACCTCCAGCCCGTGCTGGGCCCCATCGCCCCCCTCGCCTCGTCTGGGAAAGGGGACCCAGGACGGCGCCCAAAGCCTCAGGCACGGGGCTGCTGTGGTGCTGGCGCCTGAGCTGGCTCAGGGGCTCTCCGGCCCAGAGGGCATCTCAGGTGGCCCCTCCAGGGCAGTGTGGGCTCGGCCAGGCGGGAGCCCATCCAGGAGCTGAGGTGGTAGTGTGGAGGGGGGCAGAAGAGGCCTCCGGGTGGGTCCTCCATGCACATCTGGCTCTTGCAAGAGGTGGGCTACTGCCAGGGCATGAACCAGGTCATGGCCATCTGCTGATGTTCCTGAGGAGGACGCCTTCTGGGCGCTGGTCCAGCTGATGACAAGAAACACGCCATGCATGGTAGGTGACCGCCGGGGACAGCTGGGAGTGCCTCAGGGCCAGGGGTCTCCCTGCAGAGCTCCCCTGGCTGTGGGCTGGCGGGGACCTGGGCCCAGTCCATCTCCCCATCAGCAAAGGGCACTGGCTCCCCGTGCTGCCCTCTGGGTCCTAGAGCCACGGCCCTCAGTCCCGGCCTCGTCCGGGCAGCTCTCCCTTCCCTGCTGGTCCTTCTGCCTCACACCTGCCACCCCCCAGCGCCCTCCGAGCCCACGGCCAGACGAAGCCCCGGCGGCAGCAACACCCCCTCCCGTGCCCCCAGCCTGGCTGCCAAGCCTAGGAGAGGGCCAGGCACACCCCTGCCACCCACCCCGTGGGCCGCACTCCCTGCCCCTCTGTACCGGGTCCCCCACCCCCCGCTGTGGCCAGGGCAAGTGCCAGGGCCGGATGCCTGCCCACCCCTCAGCCCAGGGCGCCAGCCGAGCTGGGCCTTCGGGAGCAGGGCCTCTGCCCCGGCGGCCCCGGCCTCACAGGCTGTCCTGCCTGGGAAGAGCGTGTCCAGCCAGGGCTCAGGAGGGCCCCGCACGCTGGGGTCACCACCGGGGGCACCTGCAGTACTCAACCCTCGCTGGACACGGCTCTGACTTGTGGGGGTCTGGGGGCTCCTTGGGCTTCTTCATCCCGGGGGTTCCCAGAACGGCTGAGACTCCAGGCCCACGAAGAGCACATTCTAGGCAGAGCCTCCCCAGCTGCAGCGACACCTGGTGAGTAGATGCGTCGCCCCCCGCCCCCGACAGAGGCCCTGTCCCACGGCCACCGGGGGGGCTTGGCCTCCTGCAGGCTTCACTCTCCTTCTCCTGGGGCGGATCAGCGGCGAGCTCGGGCCACCTGGGTCCTGGGGGCGGCTGCACGGCGTCCCGAAATAGGGAGGTTTCCGGCCCAGCACGCAGGCCCTGAGCCCCTGTGCCCTCCATCGGGACGAGGAGCAGATGTCCCTGGGGACTGACACCGTCCAGTGGTTCCTGCAGGGCTTCATCCACCAGGTAAGGCTGCCCAGGAGGCTGAGCCCCACCCCCCAGACATGGCATGCCCCTCCTGAGGGGCGTCCGGGGGGCAGCCCAGAGCCCTCCTGGTGGGCGCAGGGCATCTCGAAGTCCCAGCTGTTTCTGCTTTGGCTCCCTTCAGAAGGCTGGGTCAGCCCGGGGGTGGGCAAGCCAGCGTTCTGCTCCACTGAGGTGTTCCCACCGAGCGTGGGACAGGCTCTGTTGCCCCCAGATTAGGGGTCGTGCTGGCCAGGCCCTCAGGACCTTGAGTCCAGGAGCCACGACCCCACTGGGACGAGCCCAGCCAGGTGAGGAGCTGCAGGAGCTTGTCTGATGCAGCCCAGGCAGACTGCAGAGGCCGGAGGCCGGTGGCGGGTTCTTACCCTGTGCTGGGACCACCACCGTGCCCTGCTCAAGCTGCCCCTCCTGGGCCTGCTGTCCCCACAGACCCCCTTTTCGCTCACCCTGAAGCTCTGGGATGCCTACATCCTGGAGAGCGAGCACATGCTGACGGCCATGGTGTACACCGTCCGCAAGGCTCCCGAGCGTGGAGTGCAGGCCGCAGAGGAGGCAGGCCGGCCAGCACGGGGGCCCAGAGGTCGCCTTCCAGAGCGCGCCCTTGGCAGTGGCCCTGCCCACGGCTCTCCCGGGCACGGCAGACCCCCAGGTGTGGTGCCCAGCAGAATACAGCCGCCGCCCACGGGAGGTGCCCCAGGGTGGGGGGCTGAGTCTTCCCGGTGGGGCCCCTGCTGGCCTGATGGCATCCGCACCCCCAGAGCACCTCCTGAAGCTGCCCCGGAAGGCCTGCAGGAGTTCCTGCAGGACACGCTGTCCCGGGCCTGGGCCCTGGAGGACGATGCGGTGCTCAGGCAGCTGCAGGCCTCGATGGCTGAGCTACGCGGGGTGAAGCGGGACCTGCTTCCCCCAGGTGCCCTCGGCAGCAGTCTCCTCCGGAGTCACCCTCCGGGGCAGTGAGCGGTGGGGGGAGCCCCAGGCCTTCCTCCTCAGCCCCATCCATCTGCTCTTCTGCTCTAACACTCAGCCGACCAGGCCAGGGCTGGGCGTCAGGACAGCCAGGGGTCAGCAGCCTGGAGAGCTGTTCTCAGCGTTGGGCCGGAGCAGCCACGCAGGGTCCCACGGGCCCATCCTGCGCAAGCCGAATGGCCTGGTCGAGAAGCTGACCTGGTCTGTTCATTTCCAGCAAAACCTGAAGAGTTCCCCACGAGGCCCCTGGGCCTGGAGCGACCTGCCCCAGCCCCCAGGCCTCTCCTTACCCCTCCCAGCATCAAGACGCTCCCCGGAGAAGACGGGCTGGCCCTCCCTGGCCCACCTGCCCAGCACTAGCAGCCCGGCCCCTCGCCCGGCCCGGCCAACCTGAAGGCCAAGGAGCAGCAGCACGAAGGGGCCCCGGCCGCAGGCCTCCCGCTGGGGGCCCCGGAGGCTCCGAGTCTGGCCTGCCTGTCCCCAGCCCAGAATAGTCCTCAGGATCGGCTGTGGCCAGTGATGGAATTCCCTCCCAAGCCTCTCAGTGAACCATGAGGCCACAGGCAAGTGGCCCCCAGACATCGGCTTTCAGCCGGAATGCTGGGTCCTCTCCCCTTCAACACCTGCCTGGGCCACGCCCAGGGCCACACAACAGGCATGGCCCTGCAACCCCACTGAGGTCCCAGCCACTGGCTCTGCCCAGCCCGCTGAAGACGGCACCGCCAGGGCCACGACACCCCTCCTGCCCTGTGGCAACTGCAGCCGGCACCCCTCCTGGGGCAGTGACCAGCACGGCCACGACGGAGCCAGGGCAGTGCCCCAAAAGCAAGCCCCGCACGTCCCCACAACCCCCAACCTCTGCGTCCACAAGGAAGCTGGACGCTCAGGGGCCTCCAGGGGACAAGGTGACTGTGAGCACAGTGACCCCGAGGCCCTGGGAAGACAGCGACACGCCCTGCTGCTTCGCGCTGGCCTTCCCTGAGGACGGGACCCCCTCACACGGCACAAGGCCCTGACCCAGAAGCGCCTGGCCTGGCCTGGCCTGAACTTGGGCCCCGGGAAGGCAGCGGTGCTGTGAGCACCCCGACAGTTGGGGTGATGACTAAAGGGGCCGCCCTGGCCAGTGCAGGGTCCTGCCCGAGGCCAGGCGCGCCCTCTCGGGGCTGCATGCGGCCACCTGGGGCCTGGATGGGCCCCGCAGGCCGCTTTGGTGACCTGAGGTGGCCCTGGGAGCAACAGGCCACCTCCAACGAGGGGATGGCAGGGGCCAGCGGGCCACCCTCACACACACAGGGGGCAGGGCCAGCCAGACGCCAGACCCCACGCAGCCACCTGGTCCCCACGGGGCAGAGCAGAGGGCGCCGCGGGACCCGGCACGCTGTGTCCCGCCCTCCACCAAAGTCAGTTCCTGCCTTCCAGGGTCCCCAAAACTCAGGAGATACGACCCCACCCGGAGTCCGAAGAAGCTCCCCGGCCCGCAGCCATTCCCTATGAAGGCCTCCCTACCAGGGAAGGGACAGTCTTTGGTCTCAGTTTCCCCCCTTGCCGGTTAAAGGTGAATAAAGTTTCATGTGCTAAGTGGTACACGGGCCGGTTCTCGCAGCACCCAGAGGTCTCCGGAGGACGCACCCGGGGCCCCCAGAGGCAGAGAAGCTGCCGGATGCGCGAAGCTGAGGTTCCCGCATGCCTCCTGGGGGGTCACTCGCACCGCAGCCTCCCGGCCTCAGCCAAATGCCAGGGTCAAGACATGAAATAATTTACTGCGACTCAGCCTGTGCCCAGTGGGCCAGGACAGGGCTGGAGAAGAGTGACAACTGGGGGCCGCCGGCGTCAGTTCATGACAGTCTGTGCAAAGCGTCCCGGGAGGCCCGCGGTCACTCTGTCCACCGACCTGGGCGGGCCAGGCTCTGGCGGCACTTCCTTCCTTCCCTGCATCCTTAGCCCGCGTCTCATCCGGCACCTCCACACCCCACACCCACGCCGCTGTCAGGAGAGCAGGCACCTGCAGCTCAGGCAGCCCGGGCCACCCTCGTCAGGCGGGCTCAGCTTGCGCGCCTTGTGCTGCCGGATCTCGCGCACCAGCGTGTAGAAGGCATCCTCCACGCCCTGGGAAGAGGAGGCCAGCTCAGGGCGGGGACCACTGCCTCGGCCTCGAGCAGAACCCCAGCCCCTTCTCCACCCCACCCCGCAAACGGGGAGCTGGACCCTGCTCCCCTCTGGCCCCGGGGCCACCTCGTTGAGAGGCCTGTCCTCAGCAGCTCCCCCACGGCCCGCTGAGGGCTGGGGCCGACCAGGACCCGTGGGGCAATCTGGGGGCACAGGGGTGGGGGCCCCAGGGTCACCGCTCCGGTCTGGCTCAGGGCAGCTCTCTCCAGGGACCTCCACCTCCCCCGGGAGCTGTGTCGGCCCAGACCCGGGCCCTGGCCTCCCTCGCTGCCCTGCCATCCGGGGAGACTTACAGCGAGAGGGGCTGCTGGGTCACGGGGGTCCCGGAGGGTCCCAGAGGGTCCCGGAGCTGGAGCCAGAGCCAGAGCGGCTGCCCTGCGTCAAGGGAGAGGGGGCAGTGAGTGCGGCTCCCGGGCGGGGCGGGGCGGGGCCCTGGCTGGCTGCGGGGGCAGGGGGCCGGCTCACCTGGCGCGTCTTGGCCGAGGTCTCGATGTAGGGGATGCCGTAGCTGCGGGCGAGGTCCTGGGCCTGCCGAGACTCCACGGTGCGCGCGGCCAGGTCACACTTGTTCCCCACCAGCACCATGGGCACATCGTCCGAGTCCTTCACCCGTTTGATCTGCTCCCTGCAAGAGGGAAGGCGTGAGCCGGTGGGCAGGCTGCCCGTGGCCCCTGAGGGAGGACAGGAGGCCCCTGAGGGCTGGTGGGCAGCTCACCTGTACTGGTGGATGTCCTCGAAGGACTTGGCGTTGTTGATGGCAAACACACAAAGGAAGCCCTCCCCGGTGCGCATGTACTGGTCCCGCATGGCGCTGTACTCCTCCTGGCCCGCCGTGTCCAGGATGTCCAGCAGGCAAGTCTCCCCATCAATGACCACTTGCTTCCGGTAGGAGTCCTGGGGAGGACACTGCTTAGAGACAGCCGGCCCCCCAGGGACGGGACCCTCCCTCGCTCCTCTCGTGCCCCCAGGACCTATGACGAAGAGACCCCTCCCGCAGAGCGGGCAGAAGACAAGCCTGTGTCAGAAGCCAGGCTGTGTACAGGGGCCAGGCCAGCTCACCTCTATGGTGGGGTCGTACTCATCCACAAAGTGGTTCTGGATGAGCTGGATGGTCAGGGCGCTCTTCCCCACGCCTCCGGCGCCCACCACCACGAGCTTATACTCCGTCATTGCTCCTCAAAGGACCACAGCACAAGGCACTGCAGTGGTCGCCTGTCCCACCTGCCGAGGAAGCGGCACTCAGCACGGCCAGACCACGCAGGGCAGGCCCGCTGAGCTCCCTGGGCCAGCCTGCCCAGGCCCGGCCTGCCCTCTGGGCCCAGACATCCAGGTAACAGGGGCGGCAGCCAGAATGGTGGCCCAGCCACTCACCTGTGGCACCTCCAGCCCAGAGGTGGGACGGGGGGGTCCTGCCTCCAGCTGCATTTAATGACTGTGTGAGAGAAGCAGGGAGCCGGCCCCCCAGAGGCAGGGCTGACAGCTGAGAGCGTCTCCCAAGCATGCACCCGAATTAGAAGCTGTTGGGTAGGCAAGAAGCCTGAACTGGAAGCGCCGTGGGCTGAGGTTACCAGCGCCCCCATGAGAACAGGCCTTGCCACAGTGGCGGGCACAGCAGCATGCCCGGACAGGCTGGTGGCAGCCGACAACCGGCTCCAGGCCCCCCCACCCCCGGGCATGCTGGTGCATTTGACAAGTATTCACTGAGCACCTACTGCATGCCAGGTACTGCTCCAGGCACAGGATGACGAGCAGACAGAAAGTACCCCTGCCTTGGCAGGTTCGGGCTATGCTCCAAACAAAAAATCCACATAATGGAAAAATAAAGGGAAACCCACGGGGCCCCACTACCAAAAGAACTTTGGAGAGCATAAGGAAGGTGAGGAGGCGGGCAGGGGGCCAGGGCTCCAGGAAGCAGAAGCTGATCACAGGAAAAGACCCAAAGGAGGTGCGGAAATAAGCAGACAGGTGAGAAAGGAAAACGGCCTGGGGCCAAGGCCTCTAGCTGGGGTGCCCCCAATTTGTGATGCTTAAAGAAGGGATGCCCTTGTGGGGACAGTGGGCAGTGACTTCCTAAACCTCAGATTCGTCTGGTGTATGTGATGGCCGCCCGGTGCCCGAGCTCTTCGCAGGAATCCTTGCGTCTCTGGCGGGTGGGAGACCCCGCCTAGCGCTATGGTCACGGGCGGGCCTCCGCTCGGGGACACCCAGCGCACTTGTGGGGCCCCGGAAGACAGGGCCCGGGACACGGAGCCGAAGGGGCTGGCCTGGGTGAGGCAGAGCGGACCAGCCGCCGCCCGCAACCCCCGCCGCAGCGCCCCGCCCGCCGCCGCCCGCGGCTCACCTGCGCCCCCGCGCGCCCGCGCGCCCTGCGAGGACAGCAGGCCCCCCGCCCGGCCCGGCCCTCGCCGCCCCCGCCGCACTCACCGCTCACTGGCACGACTGCCCCCGGGGCCGGGGCGGGGGCGGCGGCGGGGGTCGGGGCACTTGGCTCGCCCGGCGCATGGGCTCCGTCCGCGGCGGGTGCGGTTGGGGCTGCGGGCGGCGGACACCCGACCGGGCCGCGCACGCCCCGCCCCGCGCCCGTCCGTCAGCCCGGCACAGCCTGCCATTGGCCGCGCGCGCCGGGCCCCGCCCTGCCCCACCCCGGTTGGCCGAGAGGCCCGCCCGTCAGAGGCCTCGGCCGGGCGGGGCTTCCGGGAGCTGCGCGGAGGGCGGTTCCCGCCCGGCTGGGCCTCGTGGGCTGCGGCCTGCGGGGTTGGCTCCGCTGGGATGGGGTCTGCGGGAGACAACTTATCCGGAGACTGCCCGGACTCTCCCGGGAACAGGCGGGACTCGCGGGGAGATAGAGACCCCGCGGCGAAGCGGGTCCGCGGCCGGGTGTGGACTGGGGCGGGGTCGCCGATGTCCGATTCGAGCCCCTGCGCCGCTCTTGGAGCCCAGCGCCGGGCCCCTGGGCACCTTCACGGCGCGCACAGCTGCGCCCACGCCCCCCTAGGCCGTCCCTGCGCCGTGCCGCGCAGCACACCGTAGGGGTTCCGGAGCGGAGGGGACAGCCCGAGGGCTGAGCCTCAGGGAGGGTGGAGCCCGCGGGGTCAGCACCGCAGACTCCCCCGGACCCGAGGCCGGGGAAAAGCGGGAGGGGCTGCCGGGACGAGGGTCAGGTGCAGGTGGCTTCGGAAGGGGCTCCTCCCGGCTCCCAGGACGCCTGGCAGGTTCGGCGGGGTCCTTGGGCGCGGCTCAGCCATGCGCCCAGGGCCAGGCGGCGCAGGGCGCCTCGGCTGGGCGGGGACGTCTGAGCCCGCGGAGCAGCGAGTCCGGCTCAATCTTTTTACCCAGTGCGGGGGGGTCTTGTTTTTCACTTACGTAGTGCGCAGCCCCGCCCCGGGCTCCGCAGAGGGCCCTTGTCCCGCGCTCCCTGATCTCCAGCTTCCCCCAACTTCGGCAGGCCCTGCAGACTACCCGCCCACCCAGCTTCCCCAAAGCCCGGAGCCCAGCCCTGCAGAAGCTCACCCTGAGGCCCAAACGGTACCCAGGAAATCCAACCCAAAAGTTGCCATAAGGGGTTGAATTGAAGACTCCCCCACCCCAAGCATAAATACGCACATTGTATCTCCTTTAGAGACTCTCAGAAGTACATGATTTAACATTTTAAAAAATTTCAAAGTAACGCATAAACACATTCTCCTTGTTTATAAGAAAGAATGGTGCATTACACGTAAGGCCAAACCTCCCCCTCTGCTCAGCCGGCACCTCCTTCCATTCCTACCCCTTCCGCGCCGTTCGGCCCCCTCCCGTGCCGGCTCCGTGCTGTTGCCCAGGAGCTCACCCCACTGCAAGCCTTGACCTCGGCAGGCCCCTGGGGGGCCGCCCCCGCCCCAGGCACGGCGCCGACCCCACGTGCCGTGGCTGTGTCCGGTTGGCCGTCCCGCGCACTGCGCCGCGGCCACGACGGAGCCCGGCTCGCGCCTGACGCGCGTAGACGCGAAGTAAAGGCGGATAAGTGAAAACGGGTGACGGCGCCTCTCGCCGGCGCGGACACGCTGGACTCCCCTCCAGGAGTCCAGGTCTGCATTTCCCTCGTCTTCAGAGGGTCCTTTCCCAAGGCGCTTCCTTTAAATCCCGCAGGGCCTTGGCCTCAGGGACGACCCGACACGGGCGCCTACCACCTGAGAAAGGTGGGCGCGAGTCTCCACCCCAGACCACCTTTGCGGAAGCCGACACCTGGCCTGCCTGCGCCCCGCCGTCTCGACCTCGTCTCACCTCCCCAGCTTCCCTCCCGGCCCGAGGGGCGCTCCCGTGCGTGCGGGGCGGGACACGGGCGAACCCCCCCAACCTGGTTGGCCGCCACCCCGCCCGCCCTAGCAACCGTTGCTGAGGGGCGTGACTCGGCTTCGCGGAGCCGGAAGATTCCCGCGGCTCATGAATATTTGCAGATTCAGAGGAGGCCCCGCCCCCGTTGCCTTGGCGCCCAGGCCCCTCAACCCCGCGGCCGGAAGAACAACCCCAAGTCGAAGAGAGCGCCCGGCGAAGGAGGGCGCCCGGGACCAAGTCCCCGGGGCTGGGGCACCGGGGCCGACCCCTCAGGTGAGAGCCGAGAGCGCCTTTGGGTCCGGAGCCGCAGGCCTCTCTGTCTCGTCCCGTGTCGGGGGGGAAACTGAGGCCGGGGATGGAGCAGAAAGACAGTGAGGTCCCAGTGATGCCCCAATTGTCAGATCTGGTCCCCTGGGGACCCATCCCACAACCCCTGGCCCTGCTGAGGGTCTCGCGGTCACCGGGACAGGAGCGACCCCAAGCCCTGCCTAGGGACCCACTCTGGCAGTTTCCATGATAGGGACCTAGGAGGGGAGAGGCCCTACCCTCAGAAGGGATAGCAGGTGGAGGGGACCCAGAGAGGTGATGAGCCCGGCCAGGAGCTGGTGTTAGTCTGGGCCGTGGAGAGAGAAAGACCACCACATTTCCAACTTCGGGGGCTCACAGAGTGGCAGGGCAGGATGGGATCAGGGCCATGAACAGTGTGGACAGGTCCAGGCCAGTGAGTAGATGAGAAGAGATAGTGTCTCAGTGGGAACCTCAGCCTCCAACCCAGGCCCTGCTCCTTGGACCCCAAGACCTTTGGCTAATCTGGACCCATACTCTGGGCCTAGTCATGGGCAGGACCTCAGGTCAGCTGTTCTCAAGCACAGAGGGAAGAGGGTGGCCCACTGGCGTCCCAGGCCACAGCCTGGCCAGCCCGTCCCTCTCCCAGAGCCCGAGGCTGGCAGCCCTGGGGTAGGCAGGGGCAGCATCTTCCTAGGGGGCCTGGTGCTGGGGTCCTCCTTTGAGGCTCAGGGCCTTTCACCAGCTGGAGAAAGGCAGGCAGTAGAGGAACTTTTGGAAAGAAATCCTGGCCAGAAATTCCATGAGGCTCTTCGTGAGGCTCCCCTGCATGGCCTTCACCTCCTTGGGTCCTTGGTGTGTGGTCACTTTCCAGACGAGGGCACGTGGAGCCCGGGCAGCTTGTCCCAAGGCCCAGCACTCCCTCCCACCCTCTCTGTCAAAGGCTAGCTGACCACCCCCGCCCCAGGGAGGGTGAATCTTGACCATCCACAGGGGGTGATAGACAAGAACAGTGGCCAGAAGCTGCATCTGCCACATTCACTGATTTTGGGGGGGATATTCTTGAGCCCCTGTTCTGCACACTGGACATGGCAGGTGAGTGTCCTGCCCACACAGAGCTCACGCTGTCTCAGGCAAGGCACTCACTCAACTGAACTGAGGGCTGTAGAAGGGGATCGGTCTTATCAGGTAGTAAGTCCAAGAAGGTCGGGAGGGAGCACAGGGGTGGGGGTCGGCGAGGCCCTGATCCAAGGTGGAGGGAAGAAGCCAGGATTTCCGTACAGACTTCTGGCTCTACCCTCAGAGATGATTCCAGGGTCTGGGACCAGGCACAGGCATCTGTATCTTTAAGGAGCAATGCCAGCTGAGCCTGCTGCAGGTGGACCACCTCCTGTGGGCCTGGGGGTAACGCCCAAGAGGGTCAGGGTGCCTGGGAGGCCAGCCCACAGGGGATGGTCCAGAGCAACAGGCCGGGGACCCCTTTTGGAAGAGGGTGGAGTTGGGGATGGAGGGAAGTGGGGATTTGAATGAAGACCAAGCATTTGCATTGGATGGATCCAGAGGGACCCTGGCGTCGGTCACCCATATGGCTGTCTTCCCAGTCAGCCGGGCCAGGTGCCCCATCAGGATGGTTGAAAGGACCTAAGGGCCAGGCCCCAGGCTGACAGCCCCACACCTCTGCACCTGCTCGCTTCTGGGCCCTGTGACCTTGGCCCAGCCTGTCCCAGGTCCCTCGAGCATGGTGACCTGGCCAGGAGGCCAACCTGACTGTCTCTCTCGCAGGTGCTGCCTGGGGCCACATGCTGCCCTCTTGCCCAGATGTTTGACCCACGGTGGGGAAAAAGCAGCTGCCTCCAGGTGAGGGGGTCTCAGTGGGCACAGGGGTCGGTGGGGAGTGCCTGAGACCCTGGTCCTGAGCCCCACAGGGTCAGAGACCATCAGGTGGAGAAGGACACACAGCAAAAGCCCTGAGGCAGAGGCTGCTGCTGATTACAGCAGCAAATGGGCGAACGGGACCTCGAGGCAGCCCCGCTCCCTCGCCTACATGGGGCCTCAGAGGGTAGGCCAGAGCTGGCACCCCGCATGGACCCTGAAGCATGGGCAGAAACACAGGGAGGGCGGCCTGCCCAGGCCGGGGGTGTGAGCCCAGGCTGAGGGAGGAGACGGCAAGGCCCCTGGGCAGGCTGGAGCTTCACCATTACAGCCTTCTCCGGGCCAGAGGTGGGCTCCGGGGGCTTGTTGTGTGCTTGGATACATCAAGGGCTGCACAGGGTCTCGGCTGGGCTGTGGATCAGAGGAAGAGCAGAGACTGATCAGCTTTGCCCTCTGCCTACACCCAGCAGGTTGGATGTGAATGGACCAGGCCTGGGACAGAGCCCAGGGGCCTTGGCCAAGCAGAGCCAGTGTCCGAGTGCGGGAGCTGAGCTGGCAGAGCCGGCACAACCCCCGCCCCCAGAGCAAGGCCCCGGGCAGCCGAGGGGGCAGCCGCAGTGAGCGGCTGGTGGAGGAGCACCTGTCACCTGCCCGACTGGTGAGTGCCGGGGGGCTGGGCTTGGCCCGCTGGGGCCCCTGTGCCTGCTCTACCCTTGGGTCGACCCCAGGTGCTTGGTGACACAGACGTCCCCCAGGCATTCAGGCCGCAGAAGGGCCCGAGCCAGGCCCATCCACAGCTTTGCTGAGCCCCTACCGTGCGCTGGGCTCCAGGGACCCCTCCGTGAACCAGAGAGAAGGCCCCTCTTTCCTGTGGGGAACAGGGTGACAGCCCATCCAAGCGCGTGGCGCACAGACTTAGGGAACCGCGAGCAGAGGAGGGCGCAGGCGTCTGCAGGGCGGGGCATCCTGGGGTCCCACTGACCTCATCTGGCGCAGTTGTTGAAGCCTTTCTCCCAAACCTGGGGTGCGGTGGCAGCCGCTCCCCCACTCCCACCCTGGGGCCCAGCAGGTTCTGCAGAGCCGTCTCGACTGCAGGTTCCTGCCCAGTGACCCCAGAGAGCAGCCCTGCACCTCCTGGTGACTGGACCCCTTCCCTTGCTGGCCCCTCGCCCGTCATTGGCCACGCTAAGGGCCAGGCACTCCCCAGCACCCCTCCAGCCCGCACAAACACTTGCACCCAGGTGAGGGACCCTTGGAGACCCTGGAGTGACGCACCCACCAACACTCAGCAGAAGGAAGCCTGGCTGCCTGAGGTCCCCACGCACTTTCCTGACCAACTCAGAGAAGGGTCCACGAGGTCTGGTCACTGCAGGTGGACAGGACACTCCCGCCGGCCCCCTCCCCACACCCCCCAGCAGCCCCTGTGTGTCCGCCCTCCAGCCGGGCCTGCAGCACCCACAGCACCCAGGGTCCTGGTCCAGCGTGGACCCGTCAGGTCAGGCCGCCGGCCCCCGCTGCTGCACGGGCTGGGTGCTGGGTGCACGCCTTGATCAGAGCCACTCCGTCCACCCTGGGACCTCCCCCTCCCCCACCCAGCTCCTGGCGGGGGAGAGAGCCTGCCTGTGTGAGCGCGGCCCAAGCACCCCAGGACCACCCTTGCTTCCTAACGTATTTGAGTCCAGTGCCCACCGTGCCAAAGCATGGCTGCTGAAGCATTTCCCTTGGTCGCTGGAACCGGGGGTCTCAGGCCTCTGTCCTCCCAGACTGTCCTGCGTGTCGCCAGCATGTGGCAACTGCTTTCTCCCTGAGGCTGAGTCTTACTGAGTCATCCTAACTCCAAGCCCTTCTTCGTTTTTTCTTTTACTGGTTTGAGCTGAGAAGCCATTTTATTTTCCAAGCCACGAGTTCCAGGACTCCTGGGCTCTCTCCACCAGCTCTGAACTCTGCCTTCTGTAAAACCTCATCAAATGCAGTGAACTGTGGCCAGCTCACTCTGCCCACAATTGCCTGGCACCTCTCCACCCCCGTCACAGGTTCATTGTGTGCGTCTTCTGCCATCCAGGTTACTACAGGAGACCCTTTTACTAAAAATTCCATTGTCACATGACCTGGGTCTCCATCTTTCCAGTTTCAGTAACACTCACGTCAACCCCCCCCCCCCACCAGTCCCCATCCAGTGTCACATCGTTTCATCATTTTTGTTATGGTAGCTATTGGAGCTGCACCTCAGTCCCAAGTTTTGTATGAGTCAGCTATTGCTATAGTGATGCTGCGTAACAAACAACCACCAAACTCATCAGCTTACAGTGCAAGTGTACCGTCCGTGGGTTTGAAGGAGGCTGGGGCTCGGCCGTGCTGAGCAGAGCTGGGCTTCAGGCCCGAGCTGCACTGGGTCTGTTCCATGGGTCTCGTTAGGACACCAGCACACCTCAGGGCACGCCCTTCTCTGGCAACGGCCCCACCAGCCACACAGGATCACAATCTCCACTCCTGTCACATCACACTTATCGTCCAGCTGGAGCCAATCGTAGCCGCAGTCAACATGGGTGAGGCAGGGAAATGCCTGCCACCTGCTCCAGCCTTGCAGCCAAAAGCAGGAGTTTCACTAGGGGGCGGGGCGGGGTGTGTGTAACTACTGTCCAGCTCTCAGGGCTGACTCCCCACCGACCCCTGCAGCAGGCCCTGGCCCAGGTGGATGACCTCCGACTGGTGAGCGTGCTGGAGCTGTGTGTCAACACCCATGAGAACAGCCTGGGGAACTTTGGTGAGAGCCCTTCCCCGTGCACACCCGCCACCATCACGGCCAGGCCGTGCTTGAAGGCTCGGCCTGCTCGGGCCCTGCCCACCAGGCTCTGGTCTTTGGACCACTGCACCCACAGACCTGCCCTGCACCTTGCTCTCCAGGGACTGAGAACCCTCTCCCGGGGCCCTGAGAGCACGGGACACTGGCTGGGGGGGCCGTGCTCTGGAGCCCAGTGTGTGATCTGGGCGTGCCCGCAGTTCCCCGTGGGAGGCGGCCTGTGGGCGAGACCCGCGCCAGCCAGGCTCCCCTCCCCGCAGAGTCCCGTGGCCCCGTGGCCTTCTGTGTGCCTCTGCCCCCACGGGGTGCCTCCTGCACCCTCCCCTGCTGGCCTGTGTCATTCGAGCCGGGCCTCAGACATCAGCATGTGGCCCCAAGGCTGCCCCTGGGCCTCAGAGCAGCCGTCAGGCAGCAGGGGCCGAGGGGCGCTGACGCCTCTGAAGGTGCAAAGGGCGGCAGGGCCTGCGCTGACCTCTCCTCCTGCGGCCCCACAGGGCTGCACCTGCCCAACCTCAGCCAGCTGAAGCTGAACGGCAGCTGCCTGGGCTCCCTGAGGTGAGTGTCCACCCCCCGCAGTGGTCACAGGCGAGGGCGTGCTGCCGGCCTGGGTGGGGTCCTGGGCCTCCCACTATCTCCGGCTCCCGGCCCTAACGCCCACCCCTGGTCACGTCGCCCACCCCTGGTCAGCAGGAGGCCCCGCTGAGGGTGACGCCAGCCACCCGGAGCCTGCAGTCAGGGTCGGGCTGGCCACGCCAGGCTTTGTGGCAGACGAGGTCTCCAGGGACCTCCCTGTGGTGCCCGGAAGGCGCCCACTGACCTTCGGCAGAGAACCCCCAACCCGCGAGCCTGGGCGACTCATCACCAACCAGCCTCTGGATTTGGGGCGTCCCCACACCCCTCACCACAGCCCAGGGCTGTGTCCCCGTGCTGGTGGGGCCGTAGCTGGGGGCTGAGCCGGCCCCCATCAGCCCAGCGAGACGAGCAGAGGAGCACGGCTGCTGCTGACCAGCCGGACCTCAGGCCCCACGTGAAACACAGCAGCATCTTAATAGCGTAAAGGACAAAATGCAAAACTCAGGACAGATTAAGGTTTTTTCTTACTTCGTCGGGCTGGAAAGAACAAAGCTGAAGTAATATCAGAGTTTATTGGGTGTTTGAACAAAATGGGTGTCAGGAAAACCCTGCTGGGATTTTTTTTTTTGGTTTTTTTTTCCTTATAAATTTATTTATTTATTTAATTTTGGCTGTGTTGGGTCTTCGTTGCTGCGTGCGGGCTTTCTCTAGTTGTGGTGAGTGGGGGCTACATTTCATTGCGGTGCGTGGGCTTCTCATTGCGGTGGCTTCTCGTGTTTCGGAGCACGGGCTCTAGGCGCATGGGCCTCAGTAGTTGTGGCACGCGGACTCAGCAGCTGTGGCTCGCAGGCTCTAGAGCGCAGGCTCAGTAGTTGTGGCGCATGGGCTTAGTTGCTCCGCGGCATGTGGGATTCTCCCGGACCAGGGCTCGAACCCGCGTCCCCTGCATTGGCAGGCGGATTCCTAACCACTGCCCCACAAGGGAAGCCCAACCCTGCTGGTTTTATGCGGCCAGACAGCCGTCCTGGGGCAGCGGGAGGCCAGTCCCAATTCTAGAAAGTTCTCCTGATGTTTTAAATGGGCTGTAAGTATCCAGTCATTTCCAGGGAAGATGATAAAGGTATTCATTAAGCAGCCTTGCACGATTTTTCCTATTTGTACTGCTGTTTGTCGAATAAACATCAAAAAGAATTTGAAAAACACCTGAAATCCTAGAAGTGGAAGCAAAGAAGATCAGAGGCCGCGTGGCCCCTGTGGGCAGGGACAAGCAGGCGGATGCCAGCTTCCATGGCTCCTGCGTGGCTCCTGGGCCTGCAAGGAAGGGTCTGGAAAGCAGGCTCTCGGAATTGCCTTTAGTACTGATACATGGTTCAGCAATATTCTGACAGAGACATCAATACTTTAAGTTAACAAAGACAAAGAAAATCATATTTACTCCTTCATTATTAAGGCTTACAAATTAGCTCAAAGAACAATAAAATATATAGAAAACGTATGAAATAAAGGATGGAAACTACAAAGAGAAGTGGAAGGTATAAAATTAAATATTTGTTACCATTTGTAACAAAACAAAATATTTGATTTCAAAAACAAAATCAATTCCAAGAAAAAAATCATGATTTATATAAAACATGTGTTCTGTTCCTTGAAAACGACAGTGAAAAATGTAAGGAATTTTTAAGTTGTCTGTTAGCGAATCCTGAAACTTGGCCGAATGTTGTTTGCAAATCTCCACGGAGTGATAGTAAACAAATATTTGTAAAAGGAAACTAATTCAATATGACAGTGCAATGAAGTAGTATTACAGCTTAGCTGATGACAGAGATAGTCAAGCCATTAAAACCTCAGGCAGTGTTATGAGGACTGGAAAGTAATTTTCATGTGATGGCTGTCACTTCATCCGAAGCTGAGAGAGAATTCAGCCCCTGAAAGTGTCACTGACGTGAGGACAGATGGGGCTGGTTTCCAGGCCAGCCAGCATCTGACAAGAGCATCCTTCACCAGGACCACTGTGTGGGGAAACCACAGTAACAATCTCTGAAACTCAACAACTAACTTGGAGATCATTAAAATGATTGAAGGGACAGTTCTCGCTACAACTTAATCGTGTGTGTGTCCCCTGAAGACTCTCCACCCTTCCTCCTCCCGTGAATTCAGACCATGGTGGCTTTCACTTAAGCAGAAACCCCTCATTTTGATTTGTTCCAGTCCATCAGTTCTGGCTGGTGTTGTGGGTGTTTTTTAGGAGGTTTGTCTGCACCCCAAGGTCTTGGAGATATTCTACTTTTTCTTCTATTCACTTATGGTCTCACTTTTCACTTTCGGGTCTTTAATCCTACTTATCTGCGAGGTTGCTTCCACTCCTGATATGAGATGGGGACCCAGTTCTGTTTAGCACCACCTGGTGAGTCGGTTTTCCCAGCATCGTCTACCCCAGACCCACGCAGACACGCTGGCGGAGTGAGGAGCTCTCCATTGTCACAGTCTTTATTGGCGCGGCTTTGTGTTAATCTGTAACATGTTACCCTCATCTTAGTTTTCCTTTTTCCACACTGACCTAGCTATTCCTAAACGCTTATTCTTGCATTTGAGTTTTACTATCAGTTTGCTGGGTTTCACACACCCTAATCTTTCAGGATTTTGTTTTGTTTTGTTTTGGAATTTTAAAAAGTCACATGCTCATTTGGGTTAATTTTTACGTTATATACATCCATGAATATGGTATAGCTCTCCATTCATGTGTGCTTTAATGTTTTTAATAGAGTCTTTAAACTTCTTCTGTAAAGTTCATAGGTTAGAACACTTTCAGCTGCAAGTTACAGAAACCTGCATGCAACCGGCCTGAGCAGTGAGAAATTGTTTATCCCTTAAGTGCCTAAGGACCACGGGCCAAACCCTGTTCTAAGCACAGAGGATATGTCAGGGAACAGAACAGGTGACAATCCCTATCTCTGAGGGCACACAAGGAGCCCGGTGGTGGCTCACTCAGCCGGTGGCCCCTCAGGATGTGGCCCCCATCCCCATGCCTGGGGCTGCTGCAGCCACGTTGGTGGGCTGAGGGAGTGTGGTAGCTAGTCTTCTAGGGTTGCTGAACAAAGCACCACGAACCAGGTGTCTTGAACAGCAGAAACTGACTCCCTCAGGTCTGGAGGCCATGAGTCAAGATCAAGGTGTATCTCCTTCTGAGGCAGAGGGAGAACCCAGCTCACTCCTCACTCCTGGGGGTTTGCTGGCCACCTTTGACGTTCCTTGGCTTGTAGACTCATCACCCCAATCTCTGCCTTCAGCTCACGTGGCCTTCTTCTCCCTGTGTCTGGATCCAAATTTCCCCTTTTTGTAAGGACACCAGTCATATTGGATTAGGGCCCACCTCATCTCCACCAATTACATCTTCAGAGACCCTGTTTCCACGTCAGGTCACATTCTGAGGTCCTGGAGGTTAGGACTACAACATATGAATTTGGGGGTGGGGGGAGGATGCAATTCATCCCATAACAGGAAATGTGCCCTCCTGTGTCCATCAGTAAGAACAAGAAGGTTCCCAGCATTCTTCTGTGTTTCTTTGGCCGGAACTGTATCATGTATACACTCTCTTACACCAACCACTAGCAAGGGATTGGAATTATGATTGGAGTGGGCTAACCAGGACCCCCACCTGTGCACCCCTCTGCCACGTGGGACAGGGCAGGACACCAGCCTCCTCTGAAGGCAGGGCTCCCTGAAACCAGAACTGAATTAATTCCCACATACTTATAGTATTTTTATAATCATGGATGAGGTCCTGATTCTGCTGTATTCTGTTTGATTGTTGCAAATTTAGAGAAACACTATGCTGATTTAGAATAGATTTTTTATTTTATTAACTTTTATTGGAGTATAGTTGCTTTACAATATTGTGTTAGTTTCTACTGTACAGCAAAGTGAATCAGCTATATGTATACATATATGCCCTCTTTTTTGGATTTCCTAGAATAGATTTTTTAAATCAATAAAACAATTGATTTTTATAAATGGGTCTATTGCCTCTGGCAATAGTATACCTTTGTTTTGTATTTAACATTATTGCCAAACTCTCCTATTAATTCAAATAATTTGTTAATTCAGATGGGTTTCTGTATTGATGGTGATGTTATCAGCAAGTTACGAGTGCTATCTTTCACTCAAATCCTCCTGCTCCTTTTTCTTGTCTTATTGCTTTGGCCAGGATCTACTAGCCAGTACGATGTTAGACAGCGGCAATGACAGTAGCAGGCATCCTTGGTTTGTTCCCAATCTTAATGGGTATGTGTCTGGGTTCCTCTGCATCTATTGACATGATCATAAAATGATATTTCTCCTTTAGTCTATTTATGCACTGGATTCCACTGACAGATTTTGTGATGGTAATTCATCCTTACATTCCTGCAGTAACACTACTTGATGAGTTATTTTTAAATCACTGTAACGTTAAAATAATATTTGCTTTGCAATTTTCACATCGGTCTTCATGAGTGATAGTGCTTTAATTCCCCAGTTTGTACTTCTCTGGTCCTGGAATCAACGACTGACTCAGACGGGGCCCTCCCTTTTATTGTTCTCTTCAACTGCTTAATTTTTTGAAACTTCCTGTACAAGAAATTATTGTGGAAGATAGAGATTGTCTATTCCATGATAGATTTTACTTTTAAAGCTGATCCAGATCCAGGGACTTGGCGGGGGTGGGGGGAGGGGTGTTAATCACTGTTTAATTTCTTTAGTGGTTATTAGTCTAGTTTTCTTTCTTTTGGCACCAGCTTTGTCTAGTTTTCATGAATGTTGGTATATAGTTTGTTCATAATGGTTTTTGTTGTTTTAAATTGCTGCTATAGCCATAATTATTCCTCTTTTTAAGTTCCATACATTTATTTGCATTGTCCCTCTGTTCATCCTTGATCAGTCCTGCCAGAGGATTGTCTATTAAGTTTTTAAAGAATCAGCACTGGGCTCTGTTAATCTTCTCTATGGTTTTTCTAGTTATTACTGGTTCTGTTCTAATCTTGATTACATCTTTCCTTCGTGTTCTTTTGTTATTTGCTGTTGTTCTTTTTCCAGCTCCTTGAGCTGAATGCTTAGCTTAATTATTCTACTCCTTCCAGTTTTTTGATAAATATATCTAAAGATATAACTTTCTAGGGCTTCTCTGGTGGTGCAGTGGTTAAGAATCCACCTGCCAATGCAGGGGACACGGGTTCGAGCCCTGGTCCAGGAAGATCCCACATGGCGCGGAGCAACTAAGCCCGTGCACCACAACTACTAAGCCTGCACTCTAGAGCCCGCGAGCCACAACTACTGAGCCCACATGCTGCAACTACTGAAGCTCGTGCGCCTAAAACCCGTGCTCCACAACAAGAGAAACCACCGCAATGAGAAGCCCACGCACTACAACAGAGAAGCCCCCGCTCACTGCAACTAGAGAAAAGCCCGCACACAGCAACGAAGACCCAATGCAGTCAAAAATTAATTAATTAATTAATTAATTTTAAAAAATAAAATAAAAAATAAAAGAATCCTGGAGGGCAGCTAGCAGAGGCTTGGCATGTGCAGAATTGTAATCTTTGCAGAAGTGAAGAGAAACAATAGAACCTAACAGTTGTTTAAAGAATAAAGAAAACTTGTCAGACATAAAAGAAAACTTTCATCTACAGATCGAAATAAAAAACTGAAACTGAATTGCCAACCCTGAAACATATCCTAATAAAGTTCCTGGACTTCAAGACACAGATCATATTGGGGGCAGCCAAGGAAAGAGATCAAGTCTTCCTTTAAGAAGAGAAAAAAAAGGAAGTTTTCCTCAGAGTTCTCCATAGAAACACTCAAAGCCAGAAGACAGTAGAATGATGTCTACACAGCCCAGCAGAAAGACGGTATGAATCAAGAATTACATACCCAGCCAACATTTTGGAATGAGTAAGAGATTAAGGAAAATAGTTTGATTAGCCCCTCTTGAAGGAATCATGAGACGCAAATTTCAGCCAATTAAAAGATTGGAAAATGCATTGAAGGCAATAGACGGGGGAGAAACATGGAATCTCTGTAACTAAAGGTGGAGATTACGGTAACAGCACAAAACTTAAAAAACGCAACATACAGGGCTTCCCTGGTGGCGCAGTGGTTGAGAATCTGCCTGCCAATGCAGGGGACACGGGTTCGAGCCCTGGTCTGGGAAGATCCCACATGCCACGGAGCAACTGGGCCCGTGAGCCACAGCTACTGAGCCTGCGCGTCTGGAGCCTGTGCTCCACAACAAGAGAGGCCGCGATAGTGAGAGGCCCGCGCACCGCGATGAAGAGTAGCCCCCACTTGCCGCAACTAGAGAAAGCCCTCGCACAGAAACGAAGACCCAACACAGCCAAAAATAAATTAATTAATTAAAAAAAATAGAATCTAGGCAATAAAATAAAGTCTAATCTTTTAAAACAAAAAACAAAAAATGCAACATACAGGTTAATCAGTGGATGAGACGTAACCGAAGGGGAATTTGTGAACCGGAAGATGGGCCCCAGCGATGCAGAAAGGTGAGGCAGGCCAGGAACACCTCAGAGGTGAGGAGGCGGCTTCACGTGGACCAGGGGAGCAGGCAGAGCCCCCAAAGCAGGAGGAAGAGCAGATGCCAAGACCTGGGGTGCCACAGTGCAGGTGCGATTCAGGACCATGGGGAGACCAGAGCTGCTGGAGCCGGGGCAGGGAGGGCAGGGTGGCCAGCAAGGACCAACGTGCACCACCTCATCACCGCAGGGAAGCCCCTCACCTCAGCATCTCCAGTGAGTCAGCACTTCCAGGCAGCATTTCAGACCCTCACTCCCAATCTGAATGCCCAAGAAGCTATTAATAGTATAATTAGGAATATAGCAATACCCCCAGCATGAAAGGGAAAAGTCAGGACAAACCCACAGGACCCCAGAGGAAGCAGACAATGCCAGGGGGGGAGTAAAACGTCCAGGCACCTTCAGTGAATGTTCTGAGAGACACAGAAGAAGACATGGCTTCTTTGCACCCTCAAAACAAGAACAGAATGCCATGAAATAAGATCAGAGAACAACGAAGGGCGCTTGGGAATTAAATGTATGAGGGCTGACAAAAAATGTTACCGGCATTGTTGGAAGACAAGAGAATCTCCCAGAAAGCAGAGGAAAGGCAAAGAGATGGAAATGGGAGAGAGAAGGGATGAGAACAAGCTCCTTCTCAGAGACCACACGTGAGAGGCTGAGCTCCAGATATGAGAGCAGAGACCGCGAGGAGAGAAAATACAAAAGGGAACATCCCAGAAGCTGATGGAAAGGATGTGCAACAGTGGGCCAGTGCCCGGACAGGAGACAAGGGTCACCCAGGCTGAGAGGACCCCGCGGGCAGAGGTGGGGCCCACTGAGGTCGGGGGCAGATGGGAGAGCCCCGGCCTGCCCACTGGCAGGGGAGCGGCCGCCAAGGGAGGGTGGCACAAACAAGTCCCAGGTGGGGGCAAGGGGACGGGCTGTGACACAGGGAAATCATCCACAAAAGAGGCCGGGGGGAAGGAAGGAGGGAGGACACCCCGGCTGAGCCCGCTGGGGCGGGGACGTCTCGCCCACACCCACTGCAGCGGGCAGCGGCCGTCTAGCACGAGGGCAGCTCCCGCGGCCAGGCCCGGACCCTGCAAGGGTTGGAGAAGGTGCCCAGGACAGGCGGCTGCAGTCAGGAGGGAAGACAGGGGGCCGGGGGCTCTGGAGCCCCTTCCTCGGCCTGGAGGCCACCCAAGCCAGTCACAACTGTCCCTGCACCTGGAGACAGCCAGATGTGGGTGGCGGCTGGGCAGGAGGCGTGGCACAGGGCCTTCACGGTCACCGAGACATGACCCTCCGCCCCAGGACAGCACTGACCAGCCAACCCTACCCTCTGCAGGGACCTGGGCACCTCCCTGGGCCGCCTGCAGGTGCTGTGGCTGGCTCGCTGCGGCCTGGCTGACCTGGACGGCATCGGCTCCTTCCCGGCCCTGAAGGTGGGTCTGCGGTGCTCTGGGGAGTGCAGGGGGCCCAGGGGCCCTGACTGAGCCCCCTCGTGCCCCCCAGGAACTCTACCTTTCCTACAACGACGTCTCGGACCTGAGCCCGCTGTGCCTGCTTGAGCAGCTGGAGGTGCTGGACCTGGAGAGCAACTGCGTGGAGGACCCGGGGCAGCTGTGCTACCTGCAGCTGTGCCCGCGGCTGGCCTCGCTCACCCTGGAGGGCAACCCGCTATGCCTGCGGCCCGGCCCCGGCCCCGCCCACCAGGTGGGCACCGGGCGGGGAGGCGCTCTGTAGCTCCAGCCTCTTGGCCCAGGCACTGCTTTGCCCACCTGAATGCCGGCCGGGTCGCAGGGTATCCCAGGGCACACGCCTAGGGCACGCCCGCTTGTTGCTGAGGGCTTCTTCACTGGGAGCTCATTCCCATGTGGCTGGAGGCCCGGTGGCTGCCAGCTCGTCCTCCTGGGCCAGGACCGGACTCCGAAGGGGCACGCGTACACCCCAAGAGGTCTGTGCACACGCCATGGGGAACCACGCGTGTTCTGTACAGTCTCCACTTAGAGTCGTGTACACAAGCACACACGCTCACATACACACACCCGTGCAGGCCCCGTTCAGAGGCAGCCCCAGCCCCTGCAGCGCTGCTCGTAAGCCGGGGGCCTGTGCACACCACCCGCGGCTGCACACACCCCCGCAGTGCGCGTGAACACCCAGAGCTCACACGCCTGCCCAGCTACTCATGGTGCCCACGCACAGCGGCCGCCCACTGGGCCGGAGCTCTGAGTTCAGGCAGCTCCGCAGGCCAGAGGGCACCCCTGGGCCCTGGCAGTAAGCCCAGAGAGTGAGATCATGCGTGGGTAAGAGCCCAGGGCCCCTGCAGTCCCTGCTGTCCCAGAGTGACCCCGGCTGGCCTGGCAGCCTGGGCAGAGAGAGATGGCATCCCCGACCCCCCAGTTCCCCTGCACTGCCCCCCAGCAGGTCTGGGGACAGCGGCTACGGGGCGATGCTGGCCTGACGGGCCCACCGGACGCAGGCCTGCCACCCCCACCGCAGGTGCCCCAGGGCTACAACTACCGGGCAGAGGTCAGGAAGCTCATCCCCCAGCTGCAGGTCTTGGATGAGTTGCCGGCCACACACACACGCCTGCCGACCTCCCGGAAGCTGGACCACGACTGGCTCATGGTGAAGGAGGCCATCAAGGAGGGCAGCGTCCTGCACAGCCTGCTCCCCGGGCTGGGTACAGACGGAAGCCGTCCAGGGGCCTCGGGCTGGGGCTGCCCCAGGAGAGGGCTCCACCCCCCCACCCCTGGCCCCGCCCACAGGTCTCTCAGAGACGGAGAGCCGCCTCGTGTCGCTTCTCAGCCTCGAACCACCACCCCACCCCACCCCACCCCCGCCTGCCCTGTCCCCAGAGCCCTGCACACCCACCCCCAGGCCAGGACACCCTCCCTGTGAGCAACCCTGGTGGGGGCCTCCCCAACCCTCCTCAGGGGGAAAGGAGGGCCAAACCTGCCCCCTGGTGGCGCTGGGCCTCGGGCACACAGATGCTGGGTGGTGGGGGGCCCTGCTCCGTGGACAGGGTTCAGCTGGGGGGCTCCTGGGTGGCCGGCTGGCGTGGGCCGTGATGACCTCTGATTTTGACTGTTGTGCAGGTCGTCCCCACGGATCCCCCGTTTGGAGACTCAGCCCCGAGCTATGCTCACCTGAGACCCAGCGCAGGGCCCCCAGGCCCTGGCCCCGCTCCCTGCTGGTCCCTGGGGGCCTCCTGCCTGAAGGCCTTCTTCCCCAGGGCCCAGCCCCAGAGGACGACGCCAGCAGCCTCACCCACGGTAGGCGACCCACCTCGGCGTGAAGCTGCCCTGTAGCCCCTCAGTCCCAAACTAGGCCCAGCCGCACCCTCTTCCTCAGGTGCCGGCCGGGTCCTCTGTGGAAACCCCACCAAAGGCCTGCAGGAGCGTCGGCACCAGTGCCAGGTACAGCCTGCTGCCCCCCGAAGGCCGTGCCCCGGCCTGACGCGCCTGCCCCGGCACCCCCCGAAGGCCGTGCCCCTGAACCAGCCCCTCCCTCCCCAGGCTGGGGCGCACCCACAGAGGCTGCCGCCTCCCGGGCCGGAAGACCTGGCCAGCCGGGCCTCCGGCCCAGGGCCTGACCCTGCAGACAGCCGCCGCCGCCTGGCCTCGGCCGGGCTTCCGGCCTTGAGGGAGCCGCGCCTGCGGTAGGTGCTCCACGCCCCCACCCTGGCCCTGCCAGCCTGTGTGTCCCGACAGGCGGGGGCTTATGGCTGGGACCTGCCTTGGCTGAGTGGTCGCTGGTCCTCCGGGTGGCTGGAGGGGCTGGTCATGGGAGCCCAAGGCTGGGGGACCAGCCCGGAGTCGCACTCATTTGGGATCGGCTCCAAAGGAGGGGCAGGGCTGCAGCCTCTCCCCTTCCCCGCACCCCAGTCCCCTCCCCAGTAGGTGCCTGGAGTCCCGGGAGGAGGGGGCCGCCGCCCCCGGGAGCCCACAGAGGGGCCCTGAAGAAGAGCAGGACGAGGCTGGGCCCAAGACTCGCCCCAGCCCCCCGAGCCTGGCCCCAGGTACCGGCGCGACCGCACACACCGGCTCAGACCGGCTCTGCCCCCTCCTCAGCCAGGCTCTGAGATGGGTGGGACAGGGAGGTCCTCCCTTGGGGGTGGGGTCTCACGACCGAGGGGTTCCAACCCCAAGTCCCCCTCCCCTGAGCCCATGGGACCATGTGGCCACCGGGGCTGGGTGAGAGACAGAGAGAAGGCCCTCCAGAGAAGGGCAGTGTGAGCAGAGGCCAGAGGGGTCCTGAATGAAAGAGCAAGTGGCCCCAGGGTGGGGGCAATGAGGGGCCAGGATCAACAAGCAGGACAGCCCCACCAGAAGTCCTGAGGGGAGCATGGCACAAGGCCAGCAAAGGGAGCAAGGCCACCAGATGGGCAGGAGACCGAGGCGGGGAGGGGTACTGCCCTTCCTCTGCAGACAGGGCCTATGCTGGGCTCAGGACACAGAATTAAGCCAGGCGAGGCCCTCCCTCAGGGACACTGGCTTCAGAGTGACCATGGCTGAGAGGAGCAAATGCAGAGCCTGTGAGGCAGAGAGACCCCTCACCCAGCAGGCCCCAGGGAGGCTTCCTGGAGGAAGGGTCTGAACCGACTGGCAGGACAGCTGGGTGGGCAAACCTGGGGAGGGGGCGTTGTAAGCAGGGGCCACAGGAGTGTAGGCTGCAAGATTGGCCCAATGACCCTCCGGGGTGGCGGGTGGCGTGGCATTGGGGGCGGGTGCGCATCAAGGAAGCCAGGATGGAGCAGGGACAGGGCAGGTCAAAGCTCTGCACTTCCTG
Organism: Balaenoptera physalus; assembly: GCF_965194825.1. Lineage (NCBI taxonomy): Eukaryota > Metazoa > Chordata > Mammalia > Artiodactyla > Balaenopteridae > Balaenoptera > Balaenoptera physalus. The sequence goes on along the minus strand of NC_138889.1, from coordinate 113,957,575 downwards.
TGCCGGCTGCGGCCTGTGGGGAGGGGCTGGGGAAGGTGGGCCATGAGACAGCCAGGAGGGGTGGAAAGGTGGAGGGGAGCAGGCAGGCAGCCAGGAGGAGTGGCTGGAGGGGTGACAGCCAGTGAGGGACAAAGGGGTGCCAGGACCTCCTACTCCAGTCCGGGCCCGGGTGGGCTCTGGGTGACCACGGACACACCCACGCAGCCTGCCCTCAGGTGGGTGCCAGGGCCTCGCTCTATAGGGGAGGTTTGGGAACTGCCCCAGGGCCACCAGCCTGTGAGCATGCCCTGGGGGACAGGACCCAGTGACCCAAAGCCAGAGCCCAGATTTCCCCAGAGATGGGTCCAGCTCAAGCAAAGGTCAGAGGTCACAGGGCCGAGGGGCCACAGCTTCCCTGGGGAGCACAGGAAGTGGGGCAGTGGGGTGCTGCCTTGGGAGGGGGTGAAGGGCTAAGGGGAGGAGCCACAGTGGACACTGCAGCCCTGCCCATGGTGACTGTCCCAAGTGACTCCTTGGGGGCCCTTGTCTGACGTGCTCTTTCCTTCTTTTCCAGAGCCTTCCAGGACCTTGGGCTACAACCTGACCCCCTCTCCTCCCAAGTCCCTCATGCCATCTGACAGGGGCAGCAGCTCCTGGGGGTCCACAGATCTGCAGTTCCGGGGGCGTCGCCTCAGAGCCCTGGGTAGTCTGGGGCCTGGCCTGGGTCAGGGGCTGGCTGCAGTGACTGCTCTGAGAGCCCTAGAGGTGGCCTCAGGCCCCAGCCCTCGAGCCGAAGGCTGTCCAGGCCCAAAGCCAGCACCAGATCCAGCGGCCAGACCCCCAGCCTCCGGTGCATGCCGCACCTGAACCTCATGACCCCAGCCCAACCCCACCCCTAGTGTACACCACTACCCACTGCCAGGCTGGCCTGGGCGGTAGGCAAGGGCCCCAGGGCGATCGTGGGAGCCCCCGTGTGAACTCTGGCCTCACAGAACCCAGAGCACCTGGGCGGGTGTGTTGGGGGGTGGGAAGTGAGCCTGGTACAGGAGAGGACCCTCTTGGTACAGGAGAGGACCCTCTTGGTAGAGGGAAGTTAGGAGTTGGGACCACCAAGGGTGGGAAGAGGGAGAGCCCAGGATAGGATGGTCCAGCTCGCCACCGCTGGCCCAGCTGCCCACCTCTTCCGTGTGGCCTGGCCTTCCCAGGAGGAGTAGGCCTGGAAGAGAGCAGACTGGGCCCAGGCTGGAGCTGGGCCCTGTCCATCCCCTGGCCAGCCCTCCAGCTGCCCCAGGGCTCTGAGCCACCCTTGGGTTGCCGTGGTCCCGAGCAGAGGCGCTTGCCCTAGGCCAACCAGGGTGCAACCACGCCTCCCATCCCTGGTGGACTTGTGGGGTTCCCCGCGCGGGGATGGGGTGGCCAGCTCCCTCCTCTTCGGGCCGGATACCCGGAAACCAAGCGAATCATTTTCACGAATCATTTTCGACTGTCAGGTGTACAGAAATGCGGTTTACTTGGTAGGCGGCGTTGGTTCAATAAACTATGCAGCTGGCACCGCCTGCCTCCGGCGCTTTCTCCCCGCCCCGCCCCGCAGCCACAGTCGTGGAGACGCGGGAGCACAGGCGCTGGTGCCGCCGCCCTGCCCGGCCCTACACTGGCCAGCGCGAGTCCGCGGTGATGGGCGGGCAGCTGAGGAAGCGGAAGCCGAACCTGCTCTCGGCCGTGCTCTGCACCGACAGCGCCACCATCGGACAACCGCGGTCCACGCTCTTCCGGCGCACCTGGGGGGGGCGGAGCCTGAGAGGCCGCAGGGCGGGGCCGGGCCGGGGCGGGGCGGGGCCGGGGCGGGGCGGGGCGGGGCGGGGCGGGGCGGGGCGGGGCGGGGGCTGCCCGGACGCCCGCGCCAGCACTCACCCGGACCTTGAGTTCCTTCCTAGCCTGGCAGTCCTCGAGGCCCAGCCCTGCCTCTGCGCGGGACAATGAGGGGGTGGGGTCGGCCGGCCGCCTCCTTCTCGCTGTCCGCCCCTCCCTCCACGTCCCTCCCTGCTGCGCACTCACCGGGGATGGGGATGGGGCTGGCGGGCAGGAGCTCTGGGTGCGTCTCGGCGGCGCCCACGGGCCGCGCTGGCACCTCTCGCTGGCGGAGGAGCTTGCTGGTGCTCAGGTGGGGCAACTGGACCCGCGTCCTGGGGGGAAGGGCGGTGAGGGGGGTCGTGAGAAACAGAGCCTGTCCGCGGGAAGGGGTGGTTCCGGAGGGGACGGGGCCAGGGGAGGTGGATGACCTGAGAGGAGTCCTGAATAGCTGGAGGGTGGTCCTGGCAAGGGCGGGCCCTGGGGAGGTGGGGGACAGTCCTAGCAGGGGGTCTGGGGTCTTTGTCGAGTCTGGGCCTGGGGAGGAGGTACGGACTGAGGGAGCCGAGGTCCCCACCCCGGCCTCCGGCGCCCGGCCCGGGCCTCCTGCACCCGACCCTTGCGCGGGAGTCGAGGCAGGGGCTGCTGCTCCGCGAGGTCGGCACCGGGCCGGGCCTCTGAGAGCGGGAAACGGTCGATGGACAAGTCGGTGTTGTCGGAGAAGATCCTACACACGGGGGTCACGCAGTGCGCGGCCTGGTGCTCGCTGAGGACCTGCGGGGCCGTGGGGGACACGGTGGTCACCTCCACCCCGCAAAGCCGGCCCTTCCCACCACCCCCGCTGGGACCCGCACTGACCTCGCCTTGGGGGTTGAGGAGGAGGGTCACGCAGCCCCGGCTGGAGTGGAAGTGGACGGGCTCCTGGCCCAAGGAGGAGGGTGGCTGCCGCTTGGTGCTGCCGGGCGCCTCGCCCCACACCTGGGGATGGCGTCGGCGGCGGGTGAGGGGTGAGGGGCCGGCGGCGGGGTGGGGCCGGGGCGGGGCCGCGAGGGGCGCGGGGAGCAGGGCGCACCGTGATGTGGTGCCTTGGCTCCAGCAGCGTGCTGGGCGGGAAGCGGTACATGCACACGGGGAAGTCGCGCACCAGCTGCTGCAGCACGAAGCCACCCAGGTCGGCCGTCTCCTCCAGCGAATGGTTGAGGATGCGCACGAACCTCCGGCGGCGGCTCACCGCCACGATCTTCAGGCAGGAGCCCGCGGGGCTGGGGCGGGAGCGCGGGCAGGGGCGCTGTGCCGAGACGTTCGGGCCCCTCCCACCGTGGTCCCGCTAGGAGACCTGCTCCTGCCCCTGCGCTCGGGGCTGGCTCCCCTCCTCACCTTGGACAGCGCCCGGAACGCCGGGGGTGGGTATCCGCACAGGACTCAGCCTCCTGGCCATTGCTGCCCTGCCTGTCCGAGTGGGTTTTCCGGAGATCCAGGGAGAGGCGGCCTGTCCAGGAGGGGAACCCCAATATGGAGCGTCCACTGGGGACATCTCCTGTGAGGCCAGACCTGGCCCACAGCGCCCTGCGGTTCCACGTGGGAGAGGAGCAGCACCAGGCAAGGGTCAGATCCCAGACAGGAGAGGTGGCTGGACCCAGGCGGCTGAGGGAAGCAGAGGAGTGCCTGGCAGCACTTGCTGGGGGGTGGGGGGAAGTGGATTCAAGCCAGAGCACAAAGGCAGTGGCAGTAGTCCCCCAAGACCACCTTAACCCCTAGGGATGTGGCTGGAAAGGCCCCAGCTGCCTCCAACTGGGCTACTGTGATAGCCCAGAGGGTGGGGGACACCCTTTAGGACTTTGGGCAGAGGTCACAGTCCTGCGGGGCTGGGAGGGGGGAGAAACCAGGGGAGACCCGCCCCACTCCACCTGCCCACGCTGCTCGACTGTCCCCGCAGAGGCTCTGTGCCTGTGCCTCCCTCTGCTCTGCAGTGTGGCCTGGCGCCTGGAGAGGGTCCCCTGTCACTTTCTGCACATGATAGCGTGCAGCCAGCAGGCAGCTGCTGGACTCGGAGTCGGCACCCCCGGAGCTGCTGGCGCCCACCAGGGGCAGGGAGCTCCACTCGACGCTCTTGAGACGATGCTCCCTCTGCCAGCAGTACGGCTCTGAGTTCCACTGGTCAGGCTGTGTGGCCGGTGGGAGCTCCAGGAGCAGCGGGGCCCGGGGGTGCCTGCAGGTCAAGAGCAGCTCACTGCCCGTGGCTTCCGCTCCTGGACCCCAGCCCTGCCCCCATCCAACCTCCATAAGGAGGGCAGGGCACACCAAGTTGTGGCCCCAGTCCCTGGGATCCAGCCTGGGCAAAGGGCTCATGGCTGGACAGAGATGGCCCCAGAGCCCTTTCCCTTCTAAGTGACCTGTCCAGGGACACTAAGGGGTGGAACTTGGAGTTTGGTCCATACCAACCAAGGCAAGCCCTCCCCTCCCCTCACCCCTAGGGAGTCCCCACGCAGTGCAGTTACTTTTGATCCAAGCTGGACTCGAGGTCGGTGAAGAGGTTGGGGTACCGGTGGGCGATGCTGTTCCAGTCCACATCCTCCAGCCGGAAACCCTGGCCAGGGAGCAACAAGCACATGACCTGACCCTCCCGCAGAACCGCAGAGCCAAGAACACACCTGGAGGGCCTCGCTTACCTCCCCAGCAGTGGGGGACCGATCATTCTCAGAGAGGTCACTGGGGTCCATCAGGGTCTCTGCTGTCACCACCTGCAAAAGGGGCAGCAGGCTGGGGGAAGAACTCCCCTCTGCCCAAGGTCACTCTCCCCTCTGACCTCCCCAGTACCTGAGGCACACACTTGCTAAGTATCAGGTGGCGGGACTACAGGGCTTGTAGCTCCTCCCTGTCCCAGGCCTCGGTCCTGGTTCCAGAGGCAGCCTGAGGGGGGCAGGCCTCCCAGGCAGCCCAGGGACCCCCAGCAGAAGTGCCAGTCTCAAGGGGACATGCTAGCTGTCGGAGGGAAGACCAAGGAGGGCAGGCTTGTGGGGGCCGGGGCCCAGGGGCCAGGCTCACCTCCACACTGCCCGTGGAAGACCGCAGCATGCGGCCCACCCAGGAGGAGCGGGCCAGCTGCAGGAGGCAGGACTTCTGCAAGGCCTGCAACTCGGCCTCCAGCTGCCGCAGCGTGTTTCCGGTCTGCAGCAGCCGCTCCTCCAGGTGTGCCTTCTCCTGCTCGGGGAGGGCCCAGAGGTGGGCAGGGCCTTCTGCAGACCCTGCCGGCCAAGGCCAACCCCTGCCTGGCCCCCCCATCCTCACCTCGGCTTGGGTCCCGCACCCCGCTCCCTGATCCCACCTGCCCCTCACCAGCTGGGCCTGTTCCTTATGCTCTTCCAACTCCAGAGTCAGCTTTTGGACCTGGTTTTGCGAGAACTTCCGACTGCGCGAGCTCCTGGGGGAAAGGGCAATCTCAGCAGCCCCCACCTCTGGGTCGGCAGCCAAGGAGAGAAGGAGGGGCTCCTCTTCACTGTCATTAGGGGCCTGAGGGCACAGAGTGCAACTGGGCCAGGCCAGGTCAGGCCCTGAAGACGTCTGGGCTGGAGGTGGCGTCTAGGTTGGGTTCAGTACCCACGGACATGTTGGGGATTAGGGTCTGGGTGGCTGTACAGTATATTAACCTCTTCAGGGCTGGGGTGGGGGATCAGGGCCAGGTAAGGACTGGGGCTAGAGGCGAAGGTCAGGGCCAAGGTCAGGGCTGCGGTCTTGGCAGTGGACTTTGGAGTCAGACATAAACTCGGAGTTAGGGTCGGGACGGAGACTGGGCAGGCGGGGGACCAGCAGTATGCTGCTGACCTCTCGGCTGGAAGCCCAGCCACTTCCTGCAGGATACGGCAGTGTCGGGCCTCCCAGTGGTTCTCAATCGCCCACCGCAGGGCCTGAATCTCCAGTTCTCGCTGCCTCCACAGCAGCCGCAGGGTGCGGGGGTCCAGGGACTGCGGGGCAGACCTGAAAGGCCAGTGCTCCTGACGCTTGATCAGGCCCTGTTCTCTGGCTGGCCTGGTCCAAGCGGCTGACCTCCCCCCTCCCCTCCTTACTGCGGGCTGACGGAGGAGACGATCCTGGTGGAGCTGGGCTTGGTGTCCTGAGGGCACGCGGGAGCCCCAGGGTCGGCAGAGGCACTGGCTGGAGGCCCCACGTGGCCGCTGACCAGTTCTCGGTCCACCAGGGATGGGAAAGCCTCTTCCTCGGCATCTTCAGCCTCCTGACAAGATTCAGGGGCCATTCTTGATGTTGTTGAGGGAGCTGAGAGGAGGGATGGTAGGGCTGCCCTGGGTCCCGTGTGTGGGCACCCCTGCAGGGCTCTCCTTACATGGCCAGCGCACATGCGTGTGTATGGCAGCCCCAAGATGGCACCGCTGGTTCACAGGGCATCACTCTCCAAGAAGGGGTGTGTGTGTGTGTGTATGTGTGTGTGTGTGTGTCTGCCCCACAGGACAGCACACTGCCAGTCACGTGGGTGTCCACACCTGCGTGTTTCTGACCAGGCCAGGGCAGCAGGTCACCCCCACTCCCGGCACCATGTCACTTGGGTGTTCACACATTCCCTGTCATCTCCCCCCTGTCACCCTTGCCCTCCAGGAGCTGCAGTTCTGCCCCCCAGCCTAGTGCAAGTGTCCCCAGAGGTGCTAGTCCTTTGCCGGTGATGTTCCTGTCCCCCTCAGACCCAGGGCCCTCCCCCCAACACTCACCTGAGGCCTGAAATCCAAGCAGGCCTGGGGAGAGAAAGGCTCTACAGTGTTGCCATGGATACCAACACCCAGAAGGGGAGGGGCCGTTTGTTACCAGGAGCCTCCAGGGAGACCCCAGACCGGGGCCCTGAGTGGACCCTGGGCCCCCTCCTTGTCCAGCCTGAAGGAGAAGCTGTGAGAGGCTGAGCTACTGCCCAGCTAACCTCCGCAGGCCCAGAGGACACAGAGTGACCAGCAGGGCCTGCCACGGTCCCCAGCTCAGCCCAACACCTCCAACCGACCCTGGGGCAGGTTCCCACCGTCCCTCCCCAAACTGACCATGGTGATCAGTGGGTATTGGGGGCATTGCTGCCCTGTGAGTGTGTCCACAGGCCAGCAGGACGGCCTTCGTGAGAATGTGGCCCTCAGTGGGGCCTGAGCTGACTGGGGAGGAGGGAGAGGAGGCAGGTGAGAGCTCTGAGAACCTGGCGGAGGGGCTTGCTGAGCTCTAACCAGCAGTGGAGCCCCTCCTGAGTTCTTCCTACGGCCTCTGTGCCCATAGCGGCTGGTGCCCATTTACCTGACCAAGAGAGAAGCTTCCCCTTCCCCTCCCCCCATCCACCTCCACCACTCGAGCCACTGCAGGGAGGCCTGGGGACACTTATATAACGATGACAATGGTCCCCTCACCCGCGCCCCTGGACAAAAGTGAGGCCCCAGACCTGACCCATAAGACTCATGCCCTCCAGTAGATGCCCCACCCCCACCCCACCTTCATTCCTTCACCATTCATTCATTCAGACTTTCAGCTTTTGCTCTTGGTAGGGCTTGTGGCGGGAGGGAGGACCCCCCACCCCCACCCCCACCCCGCCCATGGCCCAGTCTGATTGGGCGAGTACAGGCTCTGGATGCCCTTGCTGCTGGGCCACACAGATAGTATTGAGGCTACGAGGGGCCCTGGCTGCCGCGCTGGCTTGGGGTCTCCTGGCAGGAGAGCAGAACTGGCCTGGTGCAGGAGCGTGTCCACAGCTTGGGCAGGCATTGGGCCCCACTGAGGGCAGGAAAGGGTTGGGGGAAGGAACCTCAGACAAAGAGTTCAGGGCCTTTGTCCCAGGCAACCTCTGGGCGGCCCCCTCACCCACCAGGATTGTCAGCCTGGCAGCAGCCAGAGAGGAGCAGCGGCCAACCAGCTCCACTCCCTCCCGCTAAGAGCCCCCGACCCCTGTGCGTTCCGACGCGGGCCCATCAGGCCGGGGGAGGGGCGGTTCTGGCCCCGCGGCTCCTCTGGGCGCAGGCCGGGCTCGCGGGGTCCCAGGCCGGCGCCCCCTCCCTAGGCGGGAGACTCATCAGACTGGGCGGCTTCTGCGAAAGTCAGTCGTGGAGCGCGGCCAGGCACCTGCCCCACGCGCCGCCTGCGACCGCAGTCTGAGACGCGCTTCCGTGTTGTTTTCGGGCTTGGGGCGTGCGTGGACCCAGGTTCTGTCCGCCCCTCAGCTCCCCGGAGCCCCGCCCACACCTGGGCGCCGCCGGGGGCGGGGCGGGCAGGGAGCCAATGGGGAGGGCCAGGGGCGAGGCTCAGAGTAGGTGGCTAATGGGTGTCGGCACGGGGCGGGCAGTGCGCGCCGCGGAGCCAATGGAAGTGTGCGGGGCGGGGCGCGCCGGCCGTGGGCCAATGGGGTGGCGGGCCGGGGCGCTCCCGCGGCGCTGTAGGCGGCAGGTTGCGGCGGCGCCCGGCGCCTGGCAGTAGCCAGTTCGCGTCCGGATTCCGGAGGTAGGCGAGCGTTCCGGTGAGCCGCGCCGGGCCCCGGAGCTTCCAGAGCGCAGGGCGCGGCTCCGGACGGCGACTCCGACGGAGGGGCGCAAGCCGGGCCGGCGTGGGGGCCGCGCCGCACCTGCACCCGCCCCGGGCGGGGACAGCGGCCTCGCGGCGATCGCGGGGACGGGCGGGAGTGGGGAGGGGCCGCCCATGCCGGGTGCGGTGGGTCCGGAGGGCCGAGGTCTGCGCGCGGACGCCCAGCGGGAGGGGCTGTACCCTCCGAGCCAGGTGGCTGGGTCTGGTTAATGATTTGCCTTGTTCCGGGAGTGGGGCGGGGCGAGAGCAGGCTGGGAAGTGGGGAAGCCTCCGAGCGCTGCGGGAGGGCACACTGGTTCCCCCTTTGGGGGGCACTGGTCTTTGCTACCCCAACCCCAGGAATGCGCGGCCTGCAGGTGGGGCTGGGCAGCAGACGCTGAGGGGCAGCAGTCCTGAGCCAGTTCAGGGGGTGAGGGGCAGGCCTCAAGGAGGAAGAGCGAGGCCAGGCTGTGTTGGGTCAGGCAGGGCCTGACCCTGTGGCCTTCACCCTCCCTGCAGGACAGGGATGCTCTCAGGGCTGGCGGCCATGGAGCTGAAGGTGTGGGTGGATGGCATCCAGCGTGTGGTCTGTGGGGTTTCAGAGCAGACCACCTGTCAGGAAGTGGTCGTCGCACTGGCCCAAGCGATAGGTGAGTCCCCTGAAGCATGGATGGGCCCAGCAGGTGCACCTGGGGTGCCCCAAGGAGGGTGGGGCTGTTGCTGATCCCTCTTGCCTTCCCCCAACTGCACAAGCCAGGTGGACAGAGGGTAAGGGATGTGGGCTGACTGACCCCTCTCCCCTACTCCAGGCCAGACAGGCCGCTTTGTGCTTGTGCAGCGTCTCAGAGAAAAGGAACGGCAGCTGCTACCTCAGGAGTGTCCAGTGGGTGCCCAGGCGACCTGTGGACAGTTTGCCAGCGATGTCCAGTTTGTCCTGAGGCGGACAGGACCCAGCCTCGCTGGGAGGCCCTCCTCGGACAGCTGCCCTCCCCCTGAGCGCTGCCCAATCCGAGCTAGCCTTCCCCCAAAGCCTCGACCAGCACTGGACCGTGAGCCCTGCAAAGCACTGACCTTCAGCCTGGGGTTCCCTGGGCTGGCCCCCGGCCCTGTGCCACCCGAGCCTGTGGGTCCCGTAGCACCAGTGCCGGGCTGCTGCGCAGACCTGCAGGGCTTGGAGCAAAGGGTGCGCAGGAACGCAGCGGAGCTGGGCCAGGAGGCCTTCTGGGAGCAGGAGCTGCGGCGGGAGCAGGCCCGGGAACGCGAGGGGCAGGCCCGCCTGCAGGCGCTGAGCGCGGCCACGGCTGAGCATGCCGCTCGGCTGCAGGCCCTGGACACCCAGACCCGCGCCCTGGAGGCCGAGTTGCTTCTGGCCGCAGAGGCCCCTGGGCCCCCCTCGCCCACAGCGTCTGTCGCAGAACGCCTGCGCCAGGACCTGGCCGCCCAGGAGCGGCAGAGTGTGGAGGTGCAGGGCAGCCTTGCCCTGGTGGGCAGGGCTCTGGAGGCTGCTGAGCACGCCCTGCAGGTGAGCCCGCTGGACCCCGCACCCCTGCCAGTTCCCCCATCGCAGGGTGGATTTGGGTGTCGGTCTCAGGATCAGACGAGGGAGAGCATGAGACCGTGCGCCTCTGAGGGTCCCGTGTGCCCCAGGCCCAGGCCCAGGAGCTGGAGGAGCTGAACCGGGAGCTGCGTCAGTGTAACCTGCAGCAGTTCATCCAGCAGACGGGGGCTGCACTGTCCCCACCCCCACGGCCGGATGGGGCCCCCCCTGGCACGCAGGTCAGAGCGGTTCTGGAGGGTGGCCAGGTCGGCGGGGGGCCCAGCCCAGCTCCAAGCTGACCCGCTCTTCCCACAGGATCTTCTGCCTCCGGCCAGAGAAGAGCCCCTCCTGGGAGCCCCCCCGAGTCCAGCCCTAGTGTCCAGCCTGAGCCCAGAGAGTATGTCTGTCTCCCCCACTCTGGGTGGGATGAGGTCCTTTTGTGGCCCCCGCAGCCCTCTCAGCCCATGTCTTCCCCACAGTCACCCCCATGAGGCAGAACTCCTGGAGGTAGCAGCTCTCGCCCCAGAGTGCACGTCCAGTGCCAGCCCAGCCCTGGGCTCTGATGACACGAGCAAGGGCAGCCAAGGCCAGCCCAGCCTGGACGACAGCAGGCGAGCTCGGGATCACAGAGGACTCCTTCCACCATGCAGTGGCAAGCCCTGGTACCCTGGGTCTGAGATGGGACGCCTCGGAGCCCTAGGGTTTCTGCTGCAGGGGGCAGGGGAAGGCTGAGGACTGTCGCTCTAGTCCTTGTCAAATCTGCCCGGACCCCTGGAGAAGCACGGGGCATGGCCAGCCCAGAAACCACTAGGCCCCAAAGGCCACAGCTCCGTGCTGGGGAAGGGAGGTGCACGGACCACCCTGTGTTCAGCCTGTAGGTATGTGCTTGCGTGCGGGAGGTGTCCTTCCCCACGTCCATGTGTGTGCAGGTGCAGGCACACACGTGTGTGTGCTGCCTTCCTACCCCGACACTAAAACTTCAATAAACTGCCCCATGTGGCTTAAGCGTGTCCCGAGGCTGCACTGGGCAGGGTCTGTGGGGTCCCTGGGTAGTCCCTGGAGCTGCCTGGGGCTGGCAGCAGCCAAAGATCCTGAGATGGGGGTTTCCCAGGGACCAGTCATCAGTTGGTCTAAAGCTGGAGCTCCCAGGGGCTCACATTTCAGGCTGCTGTGTCCACCCACCCCCTGGGGGGGTGGCCCTTCCCTGTTGGTGTGCGGGGGTGGGGGGGGGTTCTCTCCTTGGCAACCTGAGCCTGGGGTTGGAGTGGTGCTGGGCGCCTGAAGCAGCCTCAGCACTGACCTGGGTTTCTGTCTGGACCCCTCCCCCACCTGGCTTCCCTCTCTGGCCTGCTCCCCACCAGCAGCAGAAAGCGCTGCCCCCTCCGGGGTGGCTCCTGGATATGAGAACTCAAGGACACGCCAGACCCGTCCATCAGGTTTCCTGAGTCTGAGAGCTTGCGGGGACTCCTGGGTCTGGGGACTCCTGGGTCTGCAAGGCCCAGGGAGCTTTGCTGGCCCCCAGAGGGTGTGCTGCCCACCTGCGCTCCCCAGGTGGGCATGAAGCCTCAGCTGCATGCCTGCAGCCTTGGAATTGGGGCAGGGCGAGGTCCAAATCACAGCCCTTGTCCTGGGGTGGGCCACAGGCTCCCAGCTCCGAGAGCTGTGGCTGGGATGGGAGAGCTCTGCTGGTCAGAACCTGGGGGGCTCTGAGGCTTGGGTGCAGCCATGCGTATTGAGGAACAGGGAACGGGACAGCCTAGATCACAGGGGTCTTCGTGCTTAGTTTGGGGGTGGGCAACTTTGGGATGGACTCAGCCTTCTTCTGGGGTGGCCCCTGAGCCGGGCCTGGCATGCCCCACTTCCTTTGGGGCCGACAGTAGGGGACGTGAAGTCCTGAGTGCAAGGAGCAAGGAAACCACCAAGCGCACGGCTTATGGGAGTAACCAGGAGCCGGTACTTCCTGCCTGAGCTGCAGCAGGGATGGGAGTGGCTGCACAGGGCTGGTGGCGAAAGGGATCTGGCCCCGGCTTCCTCTGTGGAGCCCCCACCCCATCCCCTCACCTGTCCACACTCCTGCCTGACCTGTGACTCCAGATAGGGCCAAGCACAGGCCACACAGGGTGCAGCCCGGAGTGCACGGGCTAGTCAGGCCTTACCCTGGGTGGGAGGACTGGGGACTGTCCAAGGGGCCTGCTCCCTTCACCTGTAGCCCCCACCTGTGCTCCAAAGGGTTGGATGGACCTCTGGGCACCAGCCCTGAGCCTTAGCACGGCGTCATCTCCCAAGCTGAGCACGTAGGCCCGCAGGGGGCAAGGCCAGGTGCCATCCAGGGACCACCCTACACACACAGGGGAAAGGGGAGGACCAGCCCATGCCCTTCCCAGTGTCGTGGGCTTCCCCACTCCCCAAAGGGCGGCAGACACAGAACTGGGTGGACTTATGCCCCCTGGTCTCCTGTGTCTGTTTTCAGGGAACACCCGTTCCTTCTGAAGTCACTGGCAGGGACCCGCCCCTGGCCTGAGGCTGGCTCTGAGGATGCTGACAGCCCTCTTCTTCAGCTCAGAGAGGGTCCTCAGGCAGAACCTTCCTCTGAGGCTGTTCCAGGTGAACAAAATTCCACACCCCCCGAAAGTTGCCAGAAGTGCTTCAGATCACTAAGCAAATCCTTGAGTTGCTGAAAAGTTTACTTTTGAGTTTTAAACTGTGCTTTGAAAACAATGATGTGAAATGTGCTGAGGTGAGGAAAGGCCCAGCTCCCATCAAACCAGTGGATGGCAGGGCAGGACCCTGCCTGCTGTGAGTACCGGGCAGCCATCCTCACTGTCGCTCTGCAGGGCCAGACTGTGTTGGGGGGAAGGCACTGGTGCCCCGACTGGCCTCAGAGTTCCTGCTTGCCCCCCGCCCCGCACAGCAGGGCCCTCCAGGGCTGGCTGAGAACACCAGGGTTCACAGACGGCTGCCCACAGTAAGTCATTGCCCAGTGGCAGCAAATCAGCTCTGCTGGTTCTCAACCCCAAAGCCACCAACAGCCTCCCTGCCACCTGAGAACCTGGCCCTGCCAAGCCTGCTGGGTGTGACACTCAGCACACCACATCGACCATCAGTTAGGACAGGGTCCCTCCAAAGGGGAGTCTGAGTCCACACAAGGCCCCATCTAAGCCTACCTCCCCACCAGGCTGCTCCAGCCATCAGCCCCCACCACCTGGGAGAGGGGACAGAGCCTGCTGCTGGCCTCCTGGCATCTGCAGGCCCAGAGGCTGCTCTGGGCCGGCTCCACAACCACAGGATTTTCACGGTGAACTCGAGAATCCCTAACAGCAAAGGCGGGCCTCCAGGAGCCCCCGCCCCTGGGAGGGTGTGTCGGGGGCACCACAAAAGGGTCTTCAGAGCCCCGACTCCCTTAGCGGTCTCGCTGAAGTGGCAGAGTGCACAGAAAAGTCAAATCTGTCACCACTGTCCTCAAGGAAGTCCCCAGAGGTAGCCCTCAAGAGGCTGGTTCTGGAGGTCCTTGTCCCGACGTCCGAGGGTCGAACCCCGTCATCCGTGCCTGCCCAGGACTGCCTTAAGCTTGGTGACATCGGGAAGGCGGTCCCAAGAACCCTGCACATCCTGACACCCTGAGACACACAAGGGAAAGAGAGTTCCCTCCAAGAGGGCATCTGGTCCAACCTGAGCCCCCTCGTGCGGAGGACAGCGAAGTTCCCTGAATGTCCCCCGTTTTCCCTCAGCCCACTGCTGGGCGCAGAAAAGCACACCCAGTCCATGGGGCGCCTTTGCCCACCACCCGCCTTGGCGCGCGCCCTCTGACCCGATGTGGCCGTCCCCTGCCCCGCAGGGTCACAGAGAGGACGGGGCGGTCGCGCAGCCCAGAGACAGATCAGCCGCTGTCACACGCACAGTGGGTCCGGAGCAGCGCAGTGTGCGGTGGGCAGTGGCTGCCCTGCGTCTGGAGGGACCGCCGTGCGGGCGGAGGGGTCGTCCCGCGCCCCTGACCCTTCCCTCCCCTCCAACTTGGCTGTCCGATCCCGCTGCCCTTGCCCGGTCCGAGCTCCCGCCCGCCGGCCTGGGACCCCTCGCGCGTCACCTGCGACCCCGGCACGGGGCCGTCGCCGGCTCTCTGACCAACTTCGGCGGCGGCCGCGGCCCCCTCGCGCCCCCGCCGGCTCCGCGCTCCGCGGCCGGCCCGTATGCAAATGAACAGGTCCCGCAGCCAATGGTCGGCCGAGCCGGGCCCGCCCTGCCGCGCCGCAGCCACTGTGTGCGAGCCGGGGACGGGACGCCACGCCCACCGTCGCGCGGCCCCTCGCGGGCGCGGCCGGCGCGTTCCTCTCCGCACGTCGGCCTCTGGGCGGGGCCGCCACCTGCCGGGCGGGGCCTGCGGGCGCCGCGTCGCCGCATGGCGCCCGGGGCGGCTCCCCCGCCGGCCGGGGCGGGTGGTACGACCCGAGGCGCTACCCGCGCCGGCCCGGGCGGTGGAACAGCCCGGGCGCTTCAGCACCCACTGCCCGCGCAAGCCGCGCCCCTCCCCGGGAACGCCGGGCTCCGGCACACGTAAGCCGGCCCGTGCCCTCGCGACCACCTACTGCCCGCGCCTCCTGCACGCACTCCGGGGCGGTCTGGCTGGCGTTGAGGGGGCTCCGCTTCTGCCTGGTTTGACCCGCGACGCCCGCGGGCCGGCCCTGGGGACTCCTGGTCACGCCTGTCCGTAGGGGCCACGGCACGGGGCGCAGGGTCCTCGGCAGCTTGCCTCCGTCCTCTGCCCTGTCCTGTCCGGACATTGAAAATGTAGAAACCAAGGGAACGGAGCGTTTCAGATCTGGAGTCATCCACTCCTGGTGTAGCCCCAAGGTGGCAGCCAGGGTAGTCGTGGCCCTGGCCCCTTCTCTTCACACTCCCCTCGCAGCCTCCCTGAGGCAGAATCATGGGTCATCCGAACCCCTAATCAGGCGGAGAGGTGCCCGAGCCCCTTCTGTTCTCCACCATCCAGTCTGGAGAGTTAGGGTTAGGGTTAAGGCCCTCTTAAGACCTTTGTGTCCCCTCCAAAGTAAGCAAGAACTCCCCCGTTTGCCCACCTCCCTCAAGTCAACCAGAGTCTCTGGCACCTGCCTCAGAGCCTGGCCCTCCCTGGAGGACTCCATTCTCCCCGCTCCAGGCAGCTACAGAGGGCCCCTCTGGCCCCGACTTGGCCCAGGGACAGTACCTCCTCAGCATCAGCCACCCCGGCTGCTCTCCTGCAGCCCTCCTGCCCCCCTGCAGCCCTCCTGCCCCCCAACGCACTACCCCACTCCTTGTCCTCCCCGGAGCCCACATAAGCCTGGGCTGGAGCCCACCAGTTGCCACAAAACCAGTGTGGGCCCCTCCTGCACCCTTCCCACCATCTTGGTCATTTCATGTCTTCCTTCAAAACTGTTGCCCAGGTGTATAAGTGTGGGCCTCCAGGGAGGCATCTGACCCTGCCTGGGACCTCAGGAGCGTGAAGCCTGAGTATAGAAGTTCAAGTGCAGGGTGTTGGGTGTGGCCCCCTGTGGGCAGGGCCTGCACCTTCAGGACTGGGCGTGATTGGGGGCGGGCAGACAGAGGTTTGGAGGGGAGAAGTCTGGGATTCGGGGACAGGGACAGGCCAGAGGTCAGGGTGACTCCCAGTTCCTGCCTTGCCCTGCTGGAACAACCTCCAGCAGTGCCCCCTCAGTCCTGCTGGTTCCAAATGCACCCTTTATCACCCTCTGAAGTGTACTGAATGGTGGTCCCTCAAAAAGATATGTTATATCCAAATGCCTAGACCCTGTGAATGTTACCTTACTTGGAAAAAGGGTCTTTGCAGCTTGATGAGGTCATCCTGGATTATCTGAGGGGGTCCTAAATCCAATGACAAGTGTGCTTTTGAGAAAGGTACAGACACGCAGGGAGGAAGGACATACGAAGACTGAGGCAGAGATTGGGGTAATGCTGCCATTAAGCCATGGAAGACTGAAGCACCAAAAACCAGAAGCAGAAACAAAGGATTCCCTCTACAGATTTCAGAGAAAGCACAGCTGTCAACCTAGATTTTGGACTTCTGGCCTCCTGGACCGTGAGAGAAGAAATTTGTGGTTTTAAGCCCCCCAGTCTGTGGTCATTTGTTATGGCTGCCCTACGACACTGGTACACCTGACTTCCTAAGTCAGGGATCACAGCCCTGCCTGTCTCCTTTCCCCGGCACTGGCCCTGTGTGTTTGTGCAGGACTGATGGCTGGGGACAGGGCCGACCTGGGCTGGACAGAACCAAGGGAGCTCCCTGTCCAGCTCCACCCTCCTGTGCACACGAGGAGAGGAGCATGCACCCTGTGTCTGGGCCTGCCTGGGCCTGCGAGGGGCAGGAGCAGGGTGTGCCAGCATGCACCAGGACCCAGTGAGGGCTGCAGGGTACAGGTTTTTTTTTTTCTCTCTCTTTTTTTTTATTTATTTGTTTTTGGCTGCATTGGGTCTTCGTTGCTGCGCGCGGGCTTTCTCTAGTTGTGGCGAGTGGGGGTTACTCTTCGTTGCGGTGTGTGGGCTTCTCATTGCGGTGGCTTCTCTTGTTGCGGAGCATGGCCTCTAGGCGCGCAGGCTTCAGTAGTTGTGGCACGCGGGCTCAGTAGTTGTGGTGCATGGGCTTAGTTGCTCCGCGGCATGTGGGATCTTCCCGGACCAGGGCTCGAACCCATGTCCCCTGCATTGGCAGGTGGATTCTTAACCACTGCGCCACCAGGGAAGCCCTGCATGTGTTTATTATGACAATCTTCCAGCAGGCCCCAAGAGTAGCTGCAGATGAGGGTGGGAGGGGCTGATCCCGCTCCAAGGGGGCTCCAAGCTGCTTGTCCAACTGCTTCCCAGGAGCTTTAGTGGCATGCTCCCACCCACCCAGACTTGGGATCCTCTGCTGGGCGGTGTCCTCATATCTAGTGGTCTTTGGCAGGTAGGCATGTGTGTGCAGAAGGGCCGACGCTTGCTGAGACCAAGCTGGGGGAGGGGGAGGTGTCTGGTGCAGGGTGTTTACCATGCTGGACCCCACCCATCCAGCCCTCAGCATCACTATTTTATAGCCAACGAGGCACAGAGGGATTGAGAAACTCTTCCGAGGTCACAAGATCCATACTTACGCTGAGAGCCAAAGTGTCTGGGTTTGGGTACCTGGCCTGGGTGACACCCAAGAGGTACTATGCTGTGCCAGCGCCACACACACACACACACACACCCACAGAGAAGATTCCCTCCAGAGTCCCTCACCTCTCTGGCACCATCCATTCTTCCTTTCTGCAAAGTCCTTTCTGGAGCCTGTAAGCACGCGGGTTATTTCTCCCCTCGTAAACAGAAAAAACAAAACAACCTTTTCTCGGTGGGCTCCTTCCCAGCTGCCTCCACTTTTGTTTCCCGTTTGGTGCTCGCCGGCCATCACTCTGCTCGCCTTCTCCTTAAACCGCCTCCAGCTGCCCCGCCCCCCAGAGCTGCTATCCTCCGGGTCACCGGTGACTCCCACCTCGCTCCACACAGGTGTCCTCCTGGATGCGCCTTCTTCCCCTGGCTTCCAGGAACCCTTCCTGGTTTCCCCTTTTACCTGGCATCTCACATCCAACTCCTCAACAACCCCCACCCCTCGGTTCTGTCTTCAGAGTCTACCAGGAGCGGATCGCTTCCCGCACCTGCGCTGCCCCACCCCAGCCGGCACCACGGTGGTCCCTGAAGGGGGGTTGGCCAAAGAGGCCTCCCCACTGGTCCCCCGGGCCCGCCCCCGCTGCTCCAGTCTGTTCACCCGCTGCCGCCCGGGGGTTCCTATCAGCCAGCGCCTGTCACCCTGCTCAGGACCCTTCCGTGCCGCTCCCCGCCCGGGCCCACTTCGCGGGCCTCCCTTCTGTTGTCCCGGCAGCTTCTCCGAGCTCTCCCCACGGCTGCTCCCTCCGCCATCACGTCTCGGCCGGGGCCATCCTCACCCGCTAACTACCACTGGCCAGTCCTACTGCCTCCGGAGCCCCGGACTCTGCTCTTTTTATCAGAGCGCGAATCAGCTTCTCACACACCACGCGGCGCAGTGATTCGCAGCGTTCATTGTTTACTGTGTCTGGACAAGATGGGACACGGGACTGGGGAATCGTCTTCGCTGTGCCCAGCGCCTGGCGGAGCCCGCGCAGAGGGTCCATCAGTGTTTGGTGGGAGTGAACGGACGGCACAAAGCTGCTCGTCCCTGGAGCGCCACCAGGCCGTGCCGGCCCGGCTCTCCGCAGCTCGCGCTAGGGGTCTGAGGGATGGGAGGGGGGCGGCGCGAGGGCGGGGCGGGGGCGCCGCGTCGAGCGGGACCAGGGCTGGGGGCGGGGCCATAGCACGGGGCGGGACCCTGGCTGGGGGCGGGACCCTAGGTTGCCAGGCTTCCGCTCCCATTCGCCCTGGGCGACGGGCGGAGGGTCGGGCTGTACCAGCTCCTCGACGGGGGGGGCAGTCCCAGAACAGCCCAAAGGCGGGAACTTAGACACCTCAAGTTCTTCCAAGCAGCTTGTCTCTTTGGACGGTGATAACGCATTAAACAGTGTTTCCAAAGCCTCTAGATCCCCAAGCTCAGGGAGCGGCTCTCTCTTCCACCTCAGGCCTTTCTTCCCCTCCCTGGTCCCAGTGGTTCCCGCCAACGGGCGGGGTGGGAGGACCCCGGAAGCGGGCTTCATGCACTTCCGGGTCGAGGATCGCGCGGCGGCGGTGGTGGCTGTGGCGGAGGCGGCGGCGGCGGAGGCGGCGGCGGCGGCGGCGGCGGCGTTGGGGCCTAGTCGTGGTTCTCGCTCGGGCGGCGGCTGCGGCAGTGGCGGCGAGCGCCCGGTAGCGGCCGGCGGGGCGCGAGGTTCCGGGTACGTGCTGGGCCGCAGCTTCCCTGGTGTCTGTTGCGCCCCGGCCGGAGGGCCGACCCGGGCGCCTCGCGCTTTGTCTGCGGCCTGCCCAGCGGTGCGAGGCCTGCGCCGCACTGGCCGCGGGCTGGCGGGCGGCGGTGACCGCCTGCGGGCGCAGGAGGCGTCGCGCAGAGGCTGGGAGGCCCCGGGCTTGCAGGCGGGTTTCCGGGGGGGCGCCTTCCTAGAGCGAAGTGTGACCTTTTGCTAACTCGTTTCCAGCTCCTGGTCGTCTTTGCTTTCATTGGTTTCGCCTGTGTTTCGACAGGCCCGTTTGGTTGACGGGATGGTTTCCCGTTCTTTAACCCACGTAGTCTTCACAGCAGTCTCTCGGGACTAGGTATTGGTCTTCCTGTTTTACTTACATAGATTGGAGCCCAGAGAGGTTAAGTAACTTGCCAACGTCACACAGCTCCTGAGTGCGGAGCCAGGGCCCTGTGTTAACTAACCCTAGCCCTGATTCCTGGCCCATGCTTTTTTTTTTTTTGTAATAACAAGGATTGTTTTACATTCTTGTCAACTTTCGCGTTTATATACTTATCTTGCTTCTGTAGCAGCAAGATGGTAGTCAGCCTGTGAGCCACATTTTGGCCAGTGGTCACTTGGACAGAACCTGAGGCTGAAGTGAGGTTTGACTTGGGACTTAGCACACCTTCCCACTCCCTGGACCACTCGGTATTTTTTCTTAGGAGAAGAATGTTGAGTCAGAATGACAACAGCTGGTTCCTTTTTTTGCACCAGGCTGGTGGCAAGGCCGTGACAGGGCCATCCTGGCTTTGGTTCTCTTAGCAGCCTCCCAGCATGGACTCTTGGTGTCTGTCTCAACCCTGCCAAGACCTTGCTGGGCCCTAGCTTTTTGACTTCCGTTGCAGTTTACAGTTTCGAGGTCTTGTAGCCTCTGTGGCATGCGATGAATGAAAATTGAGAGTTGGCCCCGTGTGAGACATTGGACCGGGCAGGCTTGCTCAGGGCCTGGTGATGGGCAGTCAGGTTCTGGTCCTGGCACAGCTGCCGGTGACCACACCGGGAGGTCTTTTGGTTCCTTAGTGATGGTTGGGATCACAGGTGCTTTGAGTCCCTGAATTTGAAAAGAGGAAAATACTCTTTGTGGTTTAAGTGTTTCCCCTAGTTCCCTTAAATCTGAAGGCTGAGCAGGAGCTCCACAGAGCGCTGCCGGTGCTGCTGAAGGTGGCCAGCGGCCGGGAGGCTGTGGGCTTGCCTGCAGAAAAGGCTTCCTGGCCTTTGGTCTGGGACATATGAGCAGAGGTGGAGATGGTGGGTCTGGGCAGGCGTGTCTGAGCTAGGGCTGCCGGTGGGGCCAGTAGGTGCTAAGCCAGGGTCCCATTCGCCCAGTGTTCTGAGTGCAGGGTTCCTTACAGAGGAAGGGGGGGGCCGGGGGTTGCTAACGGTGGTCTCTTCCTTTGTGGTCGCACAGCGCTTGCTCTGGAAAGCACCTTCAGAGGCTAGCCGGCTCTTCTCCCTGGGTGCTGCCAGAAGTTACTGCGTGTGATGATAAAGGAAGGGAGGGCTGTCGGGAGGCCTGGAGGTGCTCCTCGCAGTTATGACGGAGAAGCACGGGGCTCTCGGGACTGATCCCCACAGGTGCAGGGACACGGGGAGTCAGTCATCCTGATTCCGGAGTTGGTGTCTCAGGCAAGCCAGACCCCATCGAGGCCGCACTGACCCCTTACAGCTCTCTGAGCCAGGCCCTGCCACTGCCCCTGGCAGGCAGGCCTAGGTCTCAGTCACCAAGGGAGAGGCCAGGGGTTATTTGTTTGTGCTTTTGACCTTTTGTGTGTGAACTGTCCCTGGCTGTGCTCTGTTGTCTTCTTGGGGGGTTACATTTTCTGATTTTTTTGCCTGGTAGGTTCCTGGGTGTGAGTATTTACCTCTCTCATAGACTGTGCTTCTCCAGGGCAGGACCCGTGCTGCACACAGTAGGGGCAGGGTAAGTATGAGAGCAGGTGTCCCAGAATGACAGCTATAGCCAGAGGATAATAGGTCTTCTTACCTGCAATGGGCTGCAGCCATCATGCTCAGGGGAAAGGTGTCATCCCTTTGGACGGACAGCGGCACCATCTCGTCGGATGGTCTGTGCGTCTCCAGCAGAAGACGTGGTCACGACGTGGGTACAGCACAGGGAAGGTCCCTGCTGTGTTGCTGACTCACCAAGAAGTGGGGTGCAGACCCTTAAGTTGAGTAGGACTGTTGCTGATTTTCTTAACCTTACGATGTTAGGTAGAAGAAAGGTGGTGGCTTTCGGGGGTTAAAAATTTCAGTTGACTACTTCCAGGTAGAAGCATCATATGGCAGTTGGCAGTTTCATGACATTAGCATGCCCTCACTGTTTTAGAAAACATCGTCCCAGAATTGGGCTTCGTGTGGGAAGTGAGGCATTCCGGGGTCTGAACCTGGCCTCAGCCCCATCAGGGGATCATTCTTTGGGAGCATCTGTACGATGGTGGTAGTGACGGCCCCTCTCCTTGTTTCTGTGATGCATGTGAAATACACAGTGTGTGGCCCACAGCCCACGGGAGAGAAGCCTGCATGTGGGATCCAGGAATGAGAGCCTTTGCTGGCTTCTGGGCACGCTGCTGTCAGCCTTACCCCCTGCCCCTGGTTCTTGCTTTGCCCCTCTGCCTTCCGGTCTCTCCTGTGACCCCTTTCCTTTGACCATGCAGACGGGACGTGGTCGGAAGCACACTGTGCCACCTGGATGGGGGCGGTGTTTCCTCACTGTGTGTCATTGAGGTGTTTCCTCTCGGGGTCACTTGGGAAGTGAGTAGCACTGATGGGAAAAAACCCTTATTTGGAGACCAAAGTCAGAGGCCCTGGTGTGGGAGGGTAATTGTGTCCCACTATGTCTGTGAGGTCATTGGTCTAGATCTTCTGTGTTATCCTGGCAGTGGCCTTGCAGAGTAGGCAGGACAGGCATCCCCACTTGGAGATCAGGAGCCCAAGAGCAGGTGGACATGGCAGCCAAGAGGCAGAACCTGGCCTCTGCTCCTCGTGGCCCCGTGCTGCTCGGGGCAGTCCGGTGACTTGGCGGTGCCCTGTGGATGCACTAGGGCGAGGTCAGAGGAACCTCAGCTGGTACCTGTGGCCTCCCAGCCATAGTCAGGCGCGCGGAGCCTGGCCTGGCCAGCCAGGGCTGAGAGGGAGTGCAGGGAGAGGGCCCTGCTTGGCACCAGGGCCTTCTGGTGACCATCCCCCACTGAAAGCGCTGCTTTGCCTCAGCTTGTGATAAGCCATTTCCTTCAAGCCTGGCCTCGGGGTACCTGGGGAGTGTTGAGGTGTGGTAGGTGCCTGACTGAACAAGAAGGTGGCCAGTCTGAGGCTCAGTTAGGTTCGTTATGAATCGGGATCTGACTTTGAACGTGGCTCTGTAGATAGGAGCCAGTCTTTTTTGTGTGTATGCACAGTTTTGAGCATATCATATCTCCTGTGCTACGGGTGGACACGTGTCACCAGGATGTGACGTGTAGAGAGTGACTGTCGCTCTCTCGGCAGAGAGCTTTACGTAAAGCTTGGGACAGAGGGGAATTACTTGACCCTGGTTTTTTTCAGAGCTGAACTCCAATGTGCAGCAATGGATGACGACAGCCTGGATGAGCTTGTGGACCGAAGCCCGGGGCCCGATGGCCGCCCGAGACTCCGTCCTGCCGCCCTGACCAGCGACACTGGTGAGCCGCCCTCCCGCCTCTCCACACGGAGCTGGGGAGCAAGCGTTCATGCCTTGCTCTTCAAGTGCACAAGCGGCACGTTGTTTGGTGTTTATTTTTAGTGCAATCAATACAGATGTAAATCGAGCAAAAGATGCTGCTTTTCCCTCCCCACGTCCCCATGCGGCCCCACCCCCCCATCCCTGGGGGCAGCGCTGGGCGCCCTGGGGGCAGGTGTCCTCTGAACACCTCTGTGCATCTTCCAACCTGCCTCGGCCGTGACGCTGCCCCCCGGGGCTGTGTTTACCTGTCCATGTAGAAGAAAGCAGCGATGCCCACAGCGGGGGCTCTGAGGACGACACGTGCGGTGAGCACAGTGACGGCGAGGACGAGGAGGGGGACCTGGAAGACGGATCTGGTGAGGACGCTGACGTTCGAGCGGCCCTTGTGTCCCCTCTCTCGTGACAGGGATTGCTGTTATAAAATGGCCTTGTTGAAGTTGCTGTCTTAACCGTGCTGGCCACCTGGGGCTGTGAACCCTGGGGGTGAAACTCCCTAGCACGGCGGCCTTGTCTGGCAGTCCCCTGCAGCGGGTCTCGTCTTCAGCTGGGAAGCTGGCTCGCTTTGATGTAGTTGGGCTGATGGCACAGTGGATAGATCTCTTCCCTGGTGGCGGCAGGAGGTTAAAATGCCTGAGAACAGGGAGCAGTGTGAAGGGCGTTGCCAGGGAGAGCGCAGCCGGACTGGACCTGCGGGCAGAGCGGTCCCCCAGCCCCTGCTGCAGGGCAGGGGTAGCATGAGCTGAGGTTTGCCAGGACCTAGGACCACCTGACCAGGGAGCCACCTGACCCCAGGGACCACCTGGGCAGGATGGCGGTGCCTCCTGTGGCTCTTTCTCTCGCTCTTGATGGAACCCCTGAGAGAACTGGTAGATGCACGGAATGACTTTATTAAGAAATTCCCAGGCTGTTTACATTGCTTGATGTTTGTGGTTCTGAACTCCTGCGCAGGGAGCTTTGCTTTAAGGGGAGATAGTGCCGCCTGAGGACCTCGCGGCATCTCCTTCCCTGGCCTTCCCGGGCACCCTGGCTGGTATGTGTCCTGCGGGGTCCCCAGGCTGGACTGCCCTGTCCCAGCCCCGCAGAGGGAGGCACGCTCAGCCCCCTCCCCACATGGCACTGGGCTTTGGAAGCTTGGCTTACGGCTGCTTTCCTTCTGACAACAGCCATCCACTCAGGACGTGTGTGGTCCTGAAGCATCTGCCTAGTCTTTTCATTACAGTCCTTGGACTCCTGTGTTTATGAACGTTAGAGTGTTCCAGAAAGGTAACCCCTCGTGTGGGACAGTGCTTGTGAAGGAAGAGCATTGACACAGCACATCAATGTGAGTTTGCTACCGCGCGTGTGTTGGTGACATATTCTTCCAGAGTTATTTGACTTCTGTGCAGGCACGTGAAGTTCTGTGCTGAGTTTGCAGGTCACGCTGTGGCTCTTCGCTTGTTTCTGCAGATGGGCTTGGGGCTTGGGCACAGGCATGTGGCCTTGACCGGGCTGGAGGCAGAGGACATCAGATCTTTGTCACTTCATCCCTCGAGCAGAGGTTTGAGGCTCTACTGGAGGCCAGAGGATGGGGGCTGCAGGCTGGAGGGCGGGCGGGAGCCCAGCCGGGTCTCTCTGCCCGAGCTAACTGCCTAGCAGCAGAGACAACGGTGTAAAGGAACAGTTAGGTCAGGTGATAGATGCCAAGAGTGTGTTTACGGGGACGTCATGGGAATGGGGAGGCCTCGGCCCCTGTGGGCCCAGGCTGGTGAGGAGAAGCTTCCAGAAAGACACATCTAAGCTGTGATCTGAAGGGCAGGAGGGTTAGCCGGGTAATGGGGGACATGGGGTGGCGGGGAGTGCTGTGCAGGGACAGCTGGTGCAGAGCCCAGTGCCCAGCAGGCCCACGGGTGGTGAGGAGGTGCCTGGTGGTGGGCAGGCACCTGGAGGCCACGGCCATAGCTGATGGGCAGTAAAACTCCACCGGACACCCCTAGTTTTCCACGCTGGTCTGTGAAACTCACGGGCAAGGAGCGTATCTCTGTGGCTGGTGAGAACTTAAGAGGTCTCAAAGGTAGTGTCTTCAAAGGGAGTTTATCTGCATCCTTACAGCCCTGGTATCTGCCACGTCCCCCTTCCCTCGGCAGCTCTTTCTACTCATCTTTTTGCTTTTCCTGCGCTAGTGTTGATTTCCTGAAAGTCACTTGCTTGTGTCGCTGTTTGCTCAGTTTTCAACTTTAGATACGTGTTATCTGTTCAAGTCTTAGGATGAAACATGAGGACTTGGGACTCTGACCCGCTGCCTCAGCCCGCTCTCCAGGCGGTGCACACGCGTCCTGGTCTGCTCAGCTCGCAACCCCTCCCTGCTCGGCCTCATCTCTGTTCACTCCCAGCTCTTTCCAGTGTGGCCCTGCCCTCCTCGTGTGAGCTGTGCCCTCACCTGTGCTGGGTTCCCAGGCGTGCTGTGCCGCCAGCTGCCACGCCAGGCTGGCACCCATGTCTGCACCTCCCTTGGCCTGGTCCTTCATCTGGTTGGGGCCTGGTCCGGCAGCCCCTGAGACGGGGTGGGGAGGCGGGTGGCCCAGGGTCTTGGCACCTGCCTGTGTCTTTAGCCGCCTCTCTGTTGGTGGTCGCTGCCCCTCAGACACTTGAAAGGCGTCCTCCGTGGGTGGGACACGGCAGAGGGGTCAGGTGGCCCTCAGACGGCCCGGTCTCTGCCTTCCCTTCAGTTCCTGAGCCTTCTGGAATTCCGGAGGAAGAACCAGACCCTCCGGCCTCCACCTGCTGCTGCCCCCTTGCCCTTAGCCAGGCAGGAAGCTGAGCAAAGTCATGCTCCAAAATTTGGTGGACACCAGTTTTGTTAGTTTTCTCTTGGTTTGTAACAGATTGTCACGAACACAGCAGCTGAGACCACGTGCTCAGTGTCTCAGTGGTTCCATGGGTCTGTGGTCCAGACACCGGTGGCCGGTCCTCTGCTTGGGTCTCACCCGACTGACATCAAGGGGTCACAGGGCTGCCGTCCCCATCTGAGGCTCATGGTGCTCCCCAAGGTCACGGCTTGTCGGCAGATTTCAGATCCCTGCGGGCATGGGGCTCCGGTCCTGTCTCTGGCCGGCTGCCAGGGGAGGCCCTCATCACTCAGCTCCTGGGAGCCACCCCTCAGTGCACAGGCTGCAACGTTCTACAACCAGCCAGAGAAAAGTGCTTTTAAAGAGCTCATTTGGTTTTGTTCTAGTTTCCCTTTGCCCTGCGACAGCAGGGTCTCGGGGGCGTGTAAGAACCCTGCCTGCCACACCCCTAGCCTGCTTCTCCTGTCCTTGTGAAGTAGCGCGTTATTTCAGTGGAGTTCAGCGGGGAGAGAAAACTAATGCACATGTTGATTCTGCCTTGGTGAACTGAAAGTGTCTCCTTCCTTTTCTGCTGGCCTAACCCCAGCCTCAGAAGCTTTCAGAAATTGATCAGGACTGTTGTGGCCAGCTTGCTGGGTTAGGAATTTATGCTCTCTAATCCCCGAAGCGAGAAAAGTGAAAGACCTGTAGGAGAGGCCTTCCCTGAGGGCCGTGGCTCACTGACACTGTTTTGAGAAGGGTGTTGACGGCACATGGCGCCCTCTGGAGGCCGCTGCGCTGAGCCGAGAGGCGGGCTGGCCCCTGGAGGCTGCCTGCCTCATGAGGGTTCTGATTCGGCTCCAAGTTGGGGGGGGGTGGGGCTGGTGTCCCCCGAGCTTGGAAGCAGCTTCGGGTTAAAATGCCCGGTGACATCTGTCCTGGTTGGGGCTGCAGGAGCGGGTCTGTCCCTCGTGTGTGGGATTCAGGACCCTGCTCACCCGAGTGTGGCTGCGGCCTGCATGCCTCCTGTACTCCGGGTTTGTGGACTTGTAACATTGCCTCTTTGTCAAGGTTCCGAGGATTCCGAAGAAGACGGCGACGACGTGGACACGTTAGCGGCAGCAGCGGCTACCCCGGGGGCACTGGAAGCCAGCGGTGCATTTAACTCTGACGATGATTCGGAGAGCTGCCCGATCTGTCTTAATGCTTTCAGGGACCAGGCTGTGGGGACACCCGAGAACTGTGCCCACTACTTCTGCCTCGATTGCATCGTGGAGTGGTCCAAGGTGCGTGGCTTCTCTTCGGGCACTTCCTCCCTTCGGGCTGGCCTCTCTGTGTGTGTGACCCAGCCCATGGCCGGCCTCTCAAGGGTCTGGGTCTCTGCTCTACAGCAGGAGTTGGAGCCCCGGGTGGCGTCCGAGCTTGATCTCTGCTTCGTTCGCGCTCTGGGCCCTCGGGGTGCCCGGTGAAGCTCACCGTGGGGTGATACGCTCGTGGAGCGCTGGCTCGGGAGGGTTGCTTATGGGCCATTGCCTCTCGGGGACCAGAAATCCTGAGTGGCCCAGGGACAGCCTGCGCAGGCCGAGTTGGCCGGTGCTCACGTGCTGAGAGGTCATCTCATAGACCCAGGAAAGCCTGAGTCATGTGACCAGCAGTAAAAGCACATGGGGTTCACCAGATGGTGCAGTGTTGCAGGGTGAGCTTTAGAAGCACTGCCCCCTCCCTACTTTCTGAACTTTGTGAAAACCTCAAAGAAGTAATGAGTCCAAGGATGCGTGGCCCACAGCCCCGTGCCCTTCACCGTCCTCGAGGACCAGCGGCCCTGCCTGCTTCTTTTCTATTCCCACCCTCACCAACTCGGACCCCGGGAAGGCGGCAGGTCTCGCCGCACCGCGCCTGCCCTTACCCAGCGAGGGTGACAGTAACGGCATCGCCTCAAGCACCCAGCCTCTTCTCCTCTGCCCCCTGCTTGCTGGCCAGTAACCCAGCTGTCCCGCCCACCCCTTGCCCTCCTCTTGTCTTAGCACTGACTGGCCCTCCAAGAGAGCCACTCCACATGGAAGGGATTTGATTTCTGTCTCTTTTCTTCACCGCTGTATCCCCAACCGCCTAGCACAGGGCCTAGCCTACACAGACATTCTGTAAATTAGATTTTTAATGTAAGAGGATGTCTTGATTTCTAAATGAAATTATTTTCAGATGGTATTAATAGTGAAAGTGATTCTATAAGGTTGCAGTATGATTTTTCTTTCTTACAGAATGCCAATTCCTGTCCAGTTGATCGAACTATATTTAAATGTATTTGTATTCGAGCTCAATTTGGCGGTAAAATCTTGAAGAAGGTAAGTGTAGGCGCCCCCTTTTGTGCATTACATTGGTCCCCATCTCATGGGAAAACATGCCTTCAAAAGGCAAGTTGCTCTCCTGAAGTATTGGTTACGTGTGTTTTAGAAATCGACTAAAAGGCCGTTTGCGGCCATGAACGTGAAACCCGGTGCTGGAGGTGGTGCTGTGTGCCCGGCCAGCCTGGGCTCTGCATGGGAGCGGTTTCCCAGACTTCCTCCTCTCCACTCCCACACACCTTTTCTGCATCTCCGAGCTTCTCTCCTCTTGAGCCACGGCAGCCACAGCAGGCAGGGAAGGTCAGGGTGTGGACCCCAGACCTGGGAGAGGGGCCAGCTCTCTCGGACCAGACTTCGGAAGGCGCACGGCAGGAGCATGAGGGCTGGGGACAAGGTGTTTTCCTTGCTCTTAAAAGCGTGCTTTTGCTCACCTGCTGTTTGGGGACTGGGAGGCCTCCCTACGTCGTCTTCTGTTGGGGAGCAGCATTAGAAAGACTCGTTGAGGGAGTTCCCTGGTGGCCTAGTGGTTAGGCTTCCTCGCTTCCACTGCCATGGCCTGGGTTCAGTCCCTGGTCGGGGAAGTTCCTGCAAGCCGCACGGCTCGGCCAAAAAGAAGAAAAAGAAAGACTTGTAGAGACTTGCCTGACATCTTCTCAGCGAGTCTTATAGCCGCAGATGTGCCTTTTTATGTGCGGAGCCGGGGATGTGCGAGGACTCCGGCTCTGGGTGAGCGGACTTCTAGAGTCTTTGCCGGGGTCGGCAGCTCCCGTCCCGTCCTGCTGGTGGAGCCTTCTGTGGCCTGCCCCGGGCGCTTTGCTCTTCTGCCCGGAGGTCTCTGGGGAGCGCTGGCAGTTTCCCCGCAGGCAAGCTCTGTTTCCTTGAGTGCCTCCTGTGTGGGAAGGGGAGGTGGGCAGAGGGCCCACTTACACGCCAGCAGGTCCAGTTGGAGGAGATCCGAGAGCGGCTCAGACCCAGCACAGAGTCCAGGAGGCCGCGGGAGGGTCCCGAGTCCCTGGCTGGTGCAGGAACAAAGGCAGAGAGTGTGGCTCAGGCGTGTCACCCGTGGGGAAGTGAGCTGCAGAGGCTATTTCTCGGTGGGACTCGTGGGCAGGAGACCGAGGCAGCCTGTGGAGGTGGCTCGGGCTGGCGGCAGCGATGAGGAATAGCTGTGATCGTCATGGGGCAGCACATGTTTGAGTCTCATTCTTTGGCAGTCACGTTTCTGTGTCTTTGCTTGGTCCTGGGACAGTTCTCGAGGGACGAGAGCCCGGCACTTCCCTGTTCTCCACCCGCGTGGTCCGTGCAGCGTAGCCCTCATGTTTGGCTGTCTTGCCTGTCACTCCGCTCTGGGGCCCTTCCGTGGGTCAGACTTTTTCTGTTGAATCATTTTTTTTCTCAGGGCTAACTACCCTGAGAGGGTTAGAAAACATAAAAGTCACTGGTGTGTGTTAATTCAGAACCTCTGGGCCCATGGAGCCCGTGCGAATCTGCTTTGGGTCCATTGCAAACCGTGATATAAACGGCTCTGGGATTTGGGTCCCGCTTGCCACGTGCTGAGCACGCTGTCCTGTCCCCAGGTCCCAGTGGAGAGCGCCAGGCTTGGGGAGGACGAGGATGAAGACCCGACCTTCTGCGGGGTGTGCGGCAGGAGCGACCGCGAGGACCGTCTGCTGCTCTGCGACGGCTGCGACGCCGGGTGAGCCCCTCCCGTCGGGCGCCCTGAGCTCGGCTCAGAGCTGGTCCTGTTGACCTGCTGGAGGGGCCTGCCCAGCTGTGCTAGTGCTCAGAGCCGCCTGCCCCCCGCGGGTCCTCTGAACCCCTGCGTCCTGGGCTCCGCGTGCTTCGTCGTCCCCCCCATCGCTGTTTATACTCTCCACCTGTTTCCAGACGATGTCCTGAGGCCGCTTGCAGAGATGTACCTAATACCTCAGGACGAGGGGGAGAGGCAAGAAATGGGGGTGTGGGCTGGCTGGGCCGGCGGCGGACACGAGCGGGACCCACACTTTGTGCGAGGCCAGGGGCCGGGGCAGCCTCACACGGCAGGACAGCCTGGCTGCCAGCCACCCCTGTGTCCGTGGAGCCCCTTTCGTTGTCATTCCTCAACACCGTTGGGTCCCCTGCTTCTCGTCAGGCCCTTTCCTTGTCCTGGAGCAGCACAAGCCCTGGAGGACTGGCACCTGTGGGGCCTGCGCTTGTCCCAGTGCAGACACTGCCTGGGCTGCCCACCGGGGCCCACTACCTGCCACCTCCCTGCACTGAGACAGCAGGTCACCCTCCCCGGGCCTGGCAGCATCTCCCACCTTCCTCCGAGCCCTGTCCTCGGGGCTCACGCAGCTGAGAATGCGTTCCTCCCTCCTTTCTCGCCGGCCTCAGCCTGCATCCGTGTTCGGTGACGCAGTTGCTTGACCTTGGTGCTCCTTGCCCCTTTGGAGTCCCGGAAGTTGGCCGTGTCTGAGCGGGTCCCCTCTAGCCTGTTGTCGGTCTGGGGCTGGAGGGCAGAAGCGGAGCCTTGGGTGTCCTGCAGACCCGTGTGTCCAGCTCACGGCTCTTGCTGTCACACTCCGTGACCGAGTGGGGACACGGGGCCGCGGGGGTGGCAGCATTCAGAACACTGCTCGCATACAGACTGCACCCTTTTCCCCAGTGATGGTGGCTGCTCGGGGCGTGAGAAGGAAGGGCCTGGGACAGCTGGATGCTGCCTGAGAGCCCACACGTGGTGGGAAGGACAGGCCTGGTACTGGCCGCCACACCCCTCGGCCTGGCCTGGCCTGGCCCTCGTCGCCAGCCTTGCCTTCTTGGCCTGGGTTCCCTGTGCCAGACGAGCCTGTGTGCCTTCCGGTGGCCTTGAGGACGCTGGGGAGCCCTGGCTGAGGCGGTCGGAGCTCTCACTCACAAAGCCTCGATTTTCCCTTAAGCTTTTATCCCTTTTTTTTTTTTTTTCCTTTTTGCCTTGCTGCGTGGCTTGTGGGATCTTAGTTCCCTGACCAGGGATTGAACCCAGGCCCTCAGCAGTGAAAGCACTGAGTCCTAACCACTGGACCGCCAGGGAGTTCCCCCCTTAAGTTTTTAAATGGCGCCTACAGTTCTTTTTTTTTAAAATAGATTTTATTTTTTAGAGCAATTTTAGGTTCATAACAAAATTGAGTGGAACATAGCATGCATTTTTTTTTTAATTGAGGTATAATTGGTTTATAGAGTTATATTAGTTTCAGGTATACAACACAGTGATTCAAAATTTTTATCGGTTGTGCTCTATTTAAAATTATTATAAAATATTGGCTCTACTTCTCTGTGCTGTGCAGTGTATCCTTGTACCGTATTATATACAGAGTAGCTTGTATCTCTTAATCCCATACCCCTGTCTTGCTCTCCGACTCCCCTCTCCTGACTGTTAACCACTACTTTGTTCTCTATATCTGTGAGTCTGCTTCTGTTTTGTTATATACGGTGGTTTGTTTCATTTCTACGTTACACATATAAGTGAGAACATAGAGTATTTGTTTTTCTCTTTTGATTTATTTCACTAAGCGTAACACTCTCCAGGTTCATTCATGTTTTTGCAAATGGCAGAATTGCAGTCTTTTTTATGGCTGAGGGTGTGTGTGTGTGTACACCACATCTTCTTTATCCATTTGTCTGTTCATGGGCACTTGGGTTACTTCCATATCTTGGCTTTTGTGAATAATGCTGCTGTGAACATTGGAGTGCATGTATCTTTTTGAATTAGTGTTTTCATTTTCTTAAGTACCCAGGAGTGGAAGTGCTGGATCATATGGTAGTTCTATTTTTAGTTTCTTGAGGAACCTCCATACTGCTCTCCATGGCAGCTGCACCAATTTACAGTCCCACCAACAGTGCAAGAGAGCTCCATTTTCTCCACATCCTCGCCAACATTTGTTATTTGTGGTCTTTTTGATGAAAGCCATTCAGACAGGTGTGACATGTTGTCTCATTGTGGTTTTGATTTGCATTTCTCTGATGATTAGCAGTGTTGAACATCTTTTCATGTGCCTTTTGGCCATCTGTATGTCTTCTTTGGAAAAATGTCTGCTGTCTTCTGCCCATGTTTTAATGACTTTTTTTGAATATTTTTAGTTGTATGAGCTGTTTATATATTTTGGATATTAATCCCTTGTTGGTCATGTCATTTGCAAATATTTTCTTCCATTCAGGAAGTCGTCTTTTCATTTTGTCAGTGTTTCCTTTGCTGTGCAAAAGTTAAGATTTAAAGCTTAATTAGGTCCCTTTTGTTTATTTTTTATTTCCTTTGTTTTGAGAGACAGATCCCCAAAAATATTGCTGTGATTTATGTCAAAGAGTGTTCTGTTAGTGTTTTCTTTTAGGAGTTTTATAGTTTCCAGTCTTACGTGTAGGTCTTTAATCCATTTTGAGTTTATTTTTGTATATAGTGTGAGAAAGTGTCCTAATTTCATTCTTTTACATGAAGCTGTCCAGCTTTCCCAGCACCATTTATTGGAGAGACTGTCTTTCTTCAATTGTATATTCTTGCCTCCTTTGTTGTAGATTAATTGAGCATGTAAGTGTAGGTTTATTTCTGGGCTCTCTTTTCTGTTTCATTGTTCTGTGTGTTTGTTTTTGAGCCAGTATTGTACTGTTTCGATTACGGTAGCTTTGTAGCATAGTCTGAAGTCAGGGAGGGAGGGTGATACCTCCAGCTCAGTTCTTTCTCGGGATTGCCTTGTCTGAGCCTACAATCCTTGATTATGTTAATTCTTTATATCACGTTCTGTTTCAGGGAGTTCTCTGGTGGTCCAGTGGTTAAGACTCCGCATTTCCAATGCCAGGGGGTCAGGTTCAATCCCTAGTCAGGGATCTAAGATCCCACATGCCGCGTGGTGTGGCCAAAAAAAAAAATTGTTTCAATTTTAGTAGTTTTAACAGTGACTCTTGGGGATTTTTGCAACTTCATCAAAAATATTTTTTGTTGTAAAGTATATTTATAAACTTACTTTTTTTATGTGCTTGAATTTAACAGATAAGCAAGTACATAAAAATTGTGATAGATCTAAAACATTAAAACTGATAAAAAATATAGTGATTCGTATGCTTCTGAATATCCTCACTGCTAATATTTGCCATTAGCTAAATTTTCTTACAGTTAAGTCTTTCAACTAAAGTCACAAGTCTCCAAGTCTAAGATCACTCTGTTACTCATTTTTCTTTAATAATGGGAGATGCAACTGAAATTTTTTTTTAATATAAATTTATTTGTTTTTATTTTTGGCTGTGTTGGGTCTTCGTTGCTGCGCATGGGTTTTCTCTAGTTGCGGCGAGCGGGGGCTACTCTTCGTTGCAGTGTGCGGGCTTCTCATTGTGG
Organism: Balaenoptera physalus; assembly: GCF_965194825.1. Taxonomy (NCBI): domain Eukaryota; kingdom Metazoa; phylum Chordata; class Mammalia; order Artiodactyla; family Balaenopteridae; genus Balaenoptera; species Balaenoptera physalus. The sequence goes on along the minus strand of NC_138889.1, from coordinate 113,924,593 downwards.
TGGCTTCTCTTGTTGCGGAGCAGGGGCTCTAGGCACGCAGGCTTCAGTAGTTGTGGCATGCGAGCTCAGTAGTTGTGGCACACGGGCTTAGTTGCTCCGCAGCATGTGGGATCTTCCCGGACCAGGGCTCGAACCCATGTCCCCAGCATTGGCAGGCAGATTCTTAACCACTGCACCACCAGGGAAGCCCTGTTACTCATTTTTAAATGAGTAAATCACAAGCCTGTCTATAGATACATGAATATGCCAGATTCTTTCACTGTTATATGAAGCAAGGTACAGATTATTTGTGGGGGGTTTTGGCTTGTTTTTTTTTTTTTTTTTGGCCGTGCTCTGTGGCTTTTGGGATCTTAGTTCCCCGACCAGGGATTGAACCCGGACCTTGGCAGTGAAATCGCCAAGTCCTAACCACTGGACTGCCAGGGAGTTCCCCCATTTGTGTTTCATGTAGCAGTATGTATTCTCGAGGGAGGACCTCTCTGCCGCGTGGCTGTGGCTCTCCCGGTGGGAGGAGGTCATCCTTGTGCGCAAGTGAGCGCTGCAGGCCGGTCCTGCTGGGCAACCATGGGGCTCTCCCAGGTTTGAGCCCTCATCCATCTCCTCCGTGGAGGGACTAGTGGGTGCCGACTGGCCGGGCGGGGTGCCTGTCACCCCCGCCAGCCTCCGCTCCCAGGCCCTGGGGCTTGGTGGCAAGAACAGGGTTGAACCACGCTCGATCCTGGGGACACTCTGTTAGAAGCTACCACTCAGTTCTTGGATGTTTTTCCTGAGACCATATCCTGGAGGATCTTCTCAGGCTGAAACCTAGTTGGGGTTCTGGGCACTCCCCGGTCCTTGGTGCCAGCCTGCCGTGTCCCAGGAGGAGCGGCCTCCCGCCGTCTGTCCCTGGGGTGCTCGGGTGAGGTCCAGCCAGGGGGTCGGGGCAAGCTTCGCCCTGTGGGTCTGTCTTGGACCCTCACGCAGGGCAGGGCTGTGAGCGGCACGTGGCTTCGAAGCCGAGTCCAGCCTGGGGTCGGGTGTTCAGTGTGGGCTTGGCGCTGGTTTCCACCTGGCTCGGCGCCATCTGGGACATTGGGATGGAGTTTGGAGGGTTCCGGCACCGGCGGCCCATGCCAGCGGTGGCTCCTCCCCAACTGCTTCCCTTGAGGACTAGTTAGAAGCAACTGAAAAGCAGATGCTGTTGGGCGGCGCTGCCGTGCACGGTGTTAGTTCCTTGGAGACTGGCCTCCCAGGGGTGGTACGTCCCCCACCCCGCCGCCATCAGGGCCCAGCTGCCGCTCTCTTAGCTCTGTCCTTCCAGGTGGTACGTCCCCCACCCCGCCGCCATCAGGGCCCAGCTGCCGCTCTCTTAGCTCTGTCCTTCCAGGTGGTACGTCCCCTGGGGAGAGTTTGGCAGCCGTCAGGGTCCCCTTGGAGGGTAGAGGTGCCCAGACCTGCGGTGGGGGTCCGTCCACCCAGAATGCCGGTGGGAGAGTGAGAAGACAGGTATCTGCAGCTCCAAGCGCGCAGGCTTCTGAGCAGGCGGCCTCCCCCGCGGCCTCGGGTGGGGGCATCCAAGTCAGTCCTGGCAGAGCCCACGGTGCCCTCGGTGTCAGGGAGGGGGCGCTGTGTCCCTGGTCAGGACCCCACCCTCATGACCTCACTTAACCTTCGTCACCCCCACAGGCCGTCTCCAGGTGCCGTCGCATTGCGGGGTTAGGGCTTCCACATGTGGACTGGGGGCCACGAGATCCACAGCAGGGTGTGTTGTCAGGAGGCCTGTCATAGGGCTCGCTTGGTTGGGACAGTGAGGCTGGGGACACCGTCTCATTTCCTAGGTACCACATGGAGTGTTTGGACCCCCCTCTCCAGGAGGTGCCAGTGGATGAGTGGTTCTGTCCGGAATGTGCTGCCCCCGGGGCCGTCCCTGCTGCTGGTAACGCGCTGCTCCCCCTCAAGCGGCCCAGACCCTTCCTGTGGGGCTGGCCCCTCGTCCCGGGGAGATCGCGTCCGGCTCTCCAGCAGGGGTGGCTTTTGGTTGCACTCCTTGGGGGGACACGGGCTGGAGACGGGGGGTTGGCTGATGGGGGTCTAGGGGCCCAAGCTCCAGGGAGACACCCCCTGTGCCCCGTTTCCCGGAGCCCTCCTACCAGGGCCAGGGCTCAGCGGAGTGCACGTCAGCCCAGGGTGTTTTCTTCCAAGACGCGGGTCCCGTGAGCGAGGAGGAGGTCTCCCTGCTCTTGGCCGATGTAGTGCCCACCACCAGCCGGCTTCGGCCACACGCGGGGAGGACCCGGGCCATTGCCAGGACACGGCAGAGCGAGAGGGTCCGAGCGACCGTGAACCGGAACCGGATCTCCACAGCCAGGAGGATCCAGGTGGGTGCTGGTGGCCTCGCATCCTGGCCGCGTGCAGGGAACAACGCCAAGTGGGCCTGAGGCGGCGGCAGCAGTGGAGAGCTGGCCCTGGGGGTGCCGGGCAGTCGGGTCCGGCCAGTGGTCAGTGGCCTGGCCCATGGGTGCATCGTGGAAGCTGTCGGGGGTCCCCTGCCTTGCAGCTGTCACCTGCCAAGGCCATAGTACTGAACTGAGAGGGGCTGAGAGGACTTCGTGGGGAACGTGGTCCCGGGACCCCACTACAGATGCCCACAGTCCCTCCTGGCACCTCCGCCCTCCACTCTGAGGCCCGCGAGCCCTCCTTGTTCTGCATCCTTGCCCGGCCTCTTCTTCGGGAGGCCTTCCCAGACCCCACTTCCCACTGGGCCCTTGGGGAGCCCCCAGCAGCCTGCCTGATGTCTGCTGCCGCCAAGCTGAGGCGTCCAGCCTCCCGGGGGCTCAGGGGGCTCCTCGGGGCTCCCTTGAGGGGCCTGAGGCGGCTCCGGCCCCCCTGACCAGCGCTGTCCCGTGCTGTGCAGCACGTCCCGAGGTACCTCATGTCTCCTCTGCTGGACGAGACCATCGAAGCCGTGGCCGCTGGGCTGAGCACAGCTGTGTACCAGCGCCCCGGGCCGCGAGCCCCTGCCCGTCGGAGGAGGAAAGCAGGTAGGCCTGGCTCGGGCTCTGGCTTCCTGTGGTCACTGCCATCCTTGTAGCCTGGTTTCCGCAGACCATCGCGCAGAAGACCCTGCAGGCCCAGGGGTCTGGGTCTGGTCCTTCCCTCTGAACCCCCCGGGGTGCTGTTTATGCAGCAGCGCCCTGCATGTGCATCGGGGTGACACAGCCTCCCCGAAGTTGATCGGGAAGAGTCCCCAAGGACCTTGTGGAAGATTCGCGATGTTTTCTCTAAATTGGGCAACACACAGGTGAAGCCCCATGCCTGGCTCTTCTGGGTGGGAACAGCTAAAATGATTAATTCAGTGTCTTCGCTGGTTTTGACGCTGTTCACGTTTTCTAGTCCTTTTCTGTGTTAGTCTCGGTAATTTTGTCCCAGTAAGTTCCATTTTTCTTTGGTAGTCGACATCCCTACCTGGGGAGAAGCTTTCACCCCAGTTTAACATCCTCAGCGATTTCTGGGTCTGTGCTCCATTTATATTCATGGGTTGGAATTCTCCAAAGAAGAGCTTTCCTTTTTCTCCTTGACTATTCATTTAAACCAGTAGATGTGGTTTCCTGTTTCATTCAGCGGGTTGCAATCTGTGGTCTTTTAAAAATCAACATTATTGAGACATACGTTTTCTGTGATGAGCACATCCACTCTGGGCATATGGTTCCCAGTGAGACCGACGAGGCTTCCAGCCGGTGCCCCCACTCCCCAGGCAGCCCCTCCAGGCACCTGCCGTCCTGTCGTTGGCGCTAGCCGTGCCATCCTCAGTTCTCACTCGTGAGGTCTTGAGTGTGTACTCTGGTTTGTCGCTCAGCAGAGTGATTTCGGGGCCTGTGTAGTGGGTGTCTGGGGTTAATTTCTCTTCATTGGTGAGGCACACGCCACGGCATGGGCCATCCCAGCTTGTCCACCTGCCTGTGCCGGGCATTCGGGTTGGTTCTGTAATAAAGCTGCTGTGAGTATCTTTCCTGCAGGCAGGTGTTTCCGCTGCTCTGGGTCGGTAGAGAGCAGTAGACTAGTTGGTGCAAACCAATGAACGTGTGTTGGAGGTGACGCACCCCCTGCGCTCCTGTCAGCAATGTGCGCGTTGTAGCTGCGCCGTGTTCTTGCCCACACTCGTCCTCCCCACCCCCAGCGGGCGTGTGTGTGTGTCAGGTTCCGCTGCCCTGCGTGGCCCCACCGGGTGCCGAGCGCACGTGTGCTCCCGGAGAGCTGAGCACAGAGAAGACACCCGAGGGCTGCCGGTGGGCGGTCCCGGTTCGCATCCCCGTGTAGTGGATGGAGCCAGGAGGTGTACCCCGAGGTCACGCTGAACACTGCCTTGAAGTTCAGGATGAGAGAGGTTTTGCTTCTCGTATTTTCTGTCTGAATCTCCTCTCGTGTCCAGGGTCTCACTTCTCAGTCCCAGCGGTTGCTCCCTTGCATTTCACAGACCCGTCCCAGGATAAGAGCCAGAGGTGCTGCAGCTCCTGGAGAGACAGGCTCACTTCTCCCTTTGTCCCGAGTGGCCCCCACGTTTGGCTGTTACATCTTTGCTGTGAATATTTCACACTTTTTTAAAAAAATTAATTTATTTAATTAATTTGTTGGCTGCGTTGGGTCTTCGTTGCTGTGAACGGGCTTTCTCTAGTTGCGGCGAGCGGAGGCTACTCCTTGTTGCGGTGCGCGGGCTTCTCATTGCGGTGGCTTCTCTTGTTGCGGAGCATGGGCTCTAGGCGCGCGGGCTTCAGTAGTTGTGGCGTGTGGGCTTCAGTGGTTGTGGCTTGCGGGCTCTAGAGCGCAGGCTCAGTAGTTGTGGCGCACAGACTTAGTTGCTCCACGGCATGTGGGATCTTCCCGGACCAGGGCTCAAACCCGGGTCCCCTGCATTGGCAGGCGGATTCTTAACCACTGCACCACCAGAGAAGCCCAGTGTTTCGTACTTTTTACAGACGTAGTCACACTGTGGAAGCGCAGGGAGACAGGAACAGCACCCCGTGACCGTCTTGCCGTGGCCTGGCAACTCCTGGCTGGGGCTGCTTCGTCTCTTTCCACCCCCTCCTCCTCTGTTGTTTTGAAGCAGATCCTCATTTTACCTGTAAGTGTCTCACAGTATGTTTCTGGAAGAGGGAGTCTTTCTTTTGATTTAACCACGAGGCCGTTGTTACACCCAAGGACATGAGCAATAATTCCGCAGCACGGTGAGATAGCTGGCCGGTGTTGAAAGTTCTAATTGTGTCACAAATTGTGATGGAATTAAAAAAAAATAGATTACTTGAATCTCGAGCCAAAGGAGATCTGTGTTGCGCTAGTGGCTGCCTGTGAAGTGTCTCTGTGTCCTCTTGACTGGGGGTGATGCAGGGTCTCCTGTCCCGGCGCATCCCTCGTGGGCAGGTCTCACCTGCTCCGGCCGGGCAGCTGGAGCCCCAAGGCTGGCTCAGGTGCAGGTGGGCGTTTCGTTGGGTTGGTTGGGTGTTTGCAGGGTTGCTTGGGGTGGGGTTGGGGGTCCTCGCAGCGGGCAGCTCTGCCAGGCTCTCTGTTCACAGTCAGGCAGCCCCGGGGCTCAGGTCTCAGATCCATGAAGTCACGGAGGAGGTGAAGGAGAGGCTTCCTCCTGACGGGCTGCTTCCAGGAGTGCAGTTTCCGTGGACAGCACGGGCTCGCTGGCGCCTCCGTCTGTTTCCTTTGTTGAGCAGTTCTCAGAACCCCCGAGCTGCTTGTAGCATCCTTCAGTGGAGATCAGGTAGGGCTTTTAGCTTCATCGCGAGGTCACAGATTCAAGTGTAGCGGAAGTGCTTTAACAGCACACGTCTTCTCGGAACCTGCTGTTTCTGTGCTGGGGTTCCTGAGAGTTCGGGGGCGCCCTGTGGCTGCCATGGCTCGTCCCCAGTCAGCCTGTAGCGCCCCAGGGTGGCTGAGGGGGACGGAACGCTGCTGGGTTTGCAATGTAATCCTCAGGATACATTTTACTGGACACGTACCGTGAGGTCGTCTGTTTCCAAGCCTCTGGGAGAGTGCTTCTCCAGGGTGAGACCACCAAGTGGATACAGAGCTGGGAGCCAGTATTTCCTTTTACTTTTGATTATTAGGGTTTGTGTTTTCTAATTTAATTTTGTTTCATAATTGTGTAAAATAATCTGCTGGTTCTCATAATCAGGTCTACAGATCAAAGTAGGCTCAGACTCGCTCTGTCCTTGCTTTGCGCTGCCTTCCCCCTCCCCTCCTCTGTGGCGAAGTACGTAAAACCCTATAACAAAAAAAATAAAAAGAGGAAGGCCCCAGGCCGGGATGGACAGTTGTCATCCGCTGGGTCTTGGGGGGGACACGTGGGGTGGGGCACACAGTGAAGTGCGCGCTATCAATGTGTTCTTTGTAGGAAGACGGAAGAAAGTGTCGGGAAGAAAGAAAACCCAGTCCAGATCGTCTGTGAAGAGCAGGAGCTCGTGGACGAGGTCCAGGAAACGCCAGGGTCGCGTGAAGAAGAGAAAAGGGAAGAAGATAAAGGTAGCGTCGGATGGGGGGGTAACACTGGGTGAGCTTCAATCCTGTGTGTAGGTAGATAGTGGGAGTCGTAGAAGGACCCTTTTCTTCTAATTACTTAGAGGTTCACCGATAAATATGCACGTTTCTGCAGCACGGATTGAAGATAGGGCTGAGACAAGATGTGTTCTGGGTCCCGCAGAGCGGCTCCTGGGACCGCGGGGGGCGCGGGGGGCTGGGCTACAACCCGCCAAGGCGCTTGCTCCCTGGGGTGCCGGCACCCGGTGTGAGCCGGGTGGGGGTGAGGCCCAGGCGGGGTCCTCACGTGTGCTGAGTACACGTGACCCTCAGGCTGCAGGGGTGTGGCCACTCGGCCCACTGTTTGGTGCTGCAGATTCATAGTTGGAATGGAGGCTGTAGATTTCAGCCCTGTGGATCAGTGTTTCTCCCTGTGTCCCCTGGGTTCAGAATGAAGCCACAGCTCGTTCCCGCATCGCACGGACGCTGGGCCTCCGCAGGCCAGCCCATGGAGCCTGCATCCCCTCGGTGTACAAGCCTGCAGACCCCTCTCTGGGGCTGATGCGTGCAGACATCGGGGCAGCTTCTCTCTCCCTGTTTGGAGACCCCTATGAGCTGGACCCCTTCGACAGGTGACTGCAGAAGGGGGAGTTGGGGGGGCTCACTCTTTTCCTAGGCCCATGGGCATGTCGCCCCTGGTGGAGGCCTGGCTCACCCTCAGAATTCGCATTTGTGAAATTCCTGCTTCCGAGTTGTTCTCAGAATTCTGTACCTACTCGTCCCCTAATTTGGAGAAAGATCTAACTCGCACGCCTGCCCCCAACCCCGTCCCCGCTCAGAGACTCGGGCAGCTGCCGACAGAAAACCGCTGCCTGGGGCCTGGGTTCCTCGTGTTGAGTCACGAGGGCTGCCGTGGGGGCAGTGCTTAGCCCGCCTGTGCCACGCGCAGCTGAGAGGTTGGGGGGTGGCTCCCTGGGCCTCGATGTGCAGGCTCACCCGTGCCCTTTGGCCTGTGTCCTCCTCCAGCAGTGAAGAGGCATCTGCGAGCCCTGCTTCCCCTCTGAGCGCCAAGAGGAGGATTCTGTCCCGGTCAGCCCTGCGGTCGCACCAGCCTGTGGCCAGGCCCGTCTCCGTGGGGCTGTCCAGGTGTGTCCTGGGGGACAGGACAGTGGGGCGGTGGTGCGGGGTGGGGCCCCAGGCGTGCAAGGGCCGCGGGCTCCGTGTTGGGCTGGCGCTCTGCCACACGGCACCCACAGCCTCTCCTGTGGCCTGTCCTCTGGCTCTTGGGTGAGGAAGTGCTGCGGCCAGTCCCAAGCCAAGGGCGCGGGGACGGGGTGACAGCCCCAGAGGCTGCCTCCGTGTGCCTCGTGCTGCTGCGGAGCCCACAACAGGGAGGGGCCGGGCAGGGAGCCAAGCTTTTCCCCTGTGTGACCCTCCAAAAGAAAGACTTAACCAACTCAACCAGTCGGCGTTGCTCACGAGCTCCTGCCTGTCAGTGAGTGGAGCCGGGGCCAAAGCCTCAGACGACTCCACCCCCCCCACCCCATCTTCCTTTAGTCGAAGCTGCCGGGTGGGTCTCACCCCTCCCCTCGGGGCCCCTGCCTGCTGCCTGGGTGTGGAGGCGCCTGGGCGGGAGGGCCGTGACGGCTGGGCCTGCCCCGGGTCTGCCCTGCAGGAGGAGCGCTCCCGCCATGGCGCCCCAGCCGGAAGTGGACGCGGACCCCGGCCCTGACCTGCTGGGGAGCATCCTGTCGGGCCAGAGCTTCTTGATGATGAACGGCGCCGACATCGTCATCCACCGCGACGGCTCCCTCAGCGCCAAGAGGGCAGGTGAGGAGCCTCTGCGCACGGCCCGCCATCCCCACCTCTGCGCGCCTGGAGATTAGGACACGCGTTCCTCCAGGGACACGTGTGGTGTGACCCAGCGGCTCTAGGGTTTGCTTCCGAGTGGCGGGTGAGGGTGCTGAGGGACTGAAGATACCTGTCCCATCGCTTTCTGATAACACATCTGTTGGGGGAGTTTCCAGGCAGCCCACAGGCCCTCCTTCCTGTCAGCAGCCTCCGTCTGTTCTCACAGCCCTGGGAACCAGCGTGGAGCCCTCTCCACGGATCTGGGCCCCGGCGGGATTCGGGCCTGGGGGGGTCTGGCCGTGGAGGGCAGGGTAGGCTGCATGGGCGCGGTCAGTGGTAGACTGGGGTGCTACCCTGTTTTCATGTGTCCATCACGGGCTCAGGCCCCTTCTGATCCACAAATAGCGTGAAGATAGTGTGTGCAGCAGAAGGGGCTGGTGGGCAGCAGCAGAGCGAGCCTCCGGCCCCTCCCTGCGCCCAGCGCAGAGCGAGCGGGAGTGGAAACCATGCACCGTTGGGAGGGCGTTCTGAGAAAGGTGGAGCTTTTTAAGGACAGGGGTGGGGACTGATGGCTGTTTGCTTTTTGTCTTTTAGCGCCAGTTTCTTTTCAGCGAAACTCAGTTGGTCCGTCCAGAGGGGCAGAAGGCGCCGGGTCTGGCCCCTGCCTGCAGCCCAGAGGGACTCAGCCAGGAAGCGGGCCAGAGAGCTTGGGGTCCAGCTGTCCAGGCAGGGCCGCCCCGGGCACACCCCCGGCCCCACCCACCCCCGCCCATGTCCCTGCGCTCACGTTGGGGGCAGCTGTGAGACTGGACTCCTTGGTGACCCCTCAGTCAGGCCAGGCTCAGACCTTGTCCAGCGTGAGCAGACCCAGCTTAAAACAAAGTGACGGCCCCCGATTTAATGGCGACAGCAAGCACCCTCCGCCTCTTAGGTCTGCAGCATTGAAGACCTTGAATGGTAGCTCTGTTTCACCTCCCGAGAGCACGGTGCTGGGACAGGCCCCAAGACCAGCTCCCAGGAGGACGGACATCTCCGAGCTCCCCAGGATACCAAAGATCAGGAGAGACGACAGGCAGGTGGGCGAGGTCCCCGCCGGCGGGCAGAGAGTCGAGATTCCCAGTTCCTGCATCAGCCGGCTGACGGGCAGGGGGGGCCCCGGGCAGCCTGGCTGTGGCACCAGGGCGGAGGGTGAGCCCAGCAGCAGGGGTGCTCAGGAGGCCAGCACGCGCTCGGGGGGCGGCCCCCAGCCCCCTGCCCCGCTGGGCCCCTCCCGGGGGAAGGGTGTCGGCGCCACCTTCGAGAGCTTCCGGATCAACATTCCGGGGAACACAGCCCATTCCGGCCGAGTCCTCAGCCCCGGCTTCTGTAACACGTTCCGGCCTGTGGACAGCAAGGCGCAGAGGAGAGAGAGCCCGGCGCCCCTCCTCTCCGTCAGGAAGACGAAGCAGCTCAAGAGCGAGATCTACGACCCCTTCAACCCCACGGGCTCTGACTCCAGCTCGGCCAGCAGCAGCCCCGAGCACCCAGGCTCCGGCCTCCTGCCCTCTGAGATCACGCGCACCATCTCCATCGACAGCCCCAAGGCCCCCGCGCTGCCGCCCGTGCGCTGCGTCACCTCCTACACAGTGCAGACCGGCGTGGGGAAGGAGCCCGAGCCCCCCCAGGGGCCCTGCGGCCTGCCCGAGCTCCAGGGCGAGGAGGAGCCCGCGGCACAGGCACAGAGGCCGTCCCCGCCGGAGCCCTGGGGGGACGAGGACCCACCACCCCGCAGCGCCTTCTTCGGCTCAGAGGGGCGGACGGTGACTTGTGTGACTGCGGTGGAGCCGGACGCCCCACCCAGTCCGGATGCCCTGCCGGCGACCACCCACAGGGTCGTGGAGCTGCGGTCCCCCACCCGTTCCCGCTCCAGGTCCAGCTCCCGTGGCGGGAAGAAAGCCCAGAGGCCGAGGGCCGCCACCAGGGAGCACCGGAGGGCCCGCTCAGGGTCCCGCTCATCCCGCTCGGGGGACAGGAGCTCGCAGTCCGCGTCGCCACCAGCAGATGAGGGCCAGGCCAAGAGGCACCAGCCCAAGGCCCGGGATCGGAGATCTTCCAGCGACCGCTCCAGCAGCCGCGAGCGCACCAAGCGGAGGAAGGCCAAGGACAAGAGCAGGGAGAGGAGGAGGGGCTCCTGGGGCCGAGGTCGGCGGAGGTCCCGCTCCCGCTCCGGCAGCCCCGGCAGCTCCTCCCACGAGCATCGCGAGGGCAGGAGGAAGAAGAGGCGGAGATCGGGGTCCCGGTCTCGGGGGAGGGAGTGCTCGCCCCCCAGCAGCCTGGAGAGAGCCCGGAGGCCCAGGCACCCCCGGGAGAGGAGGGAGCGGCCCGACAGGGAGAGTGTCGCGCGGCTCCGAGACAGGCGAGGCTCCCGGGAGAGGAGGCGGCGTAGGTCCAGGTCACCCAGCCCTGAGCACAGGCCCCGGGAGCACCGGCGGCCTCGGTCCCGCGAGAAGCGCCCACGGCCCCGCCCCCATTCCCCGGAGAGGAAGTTGGCCCCGAAAGACGCTTCTCCGGCACCCCTTCCCCAGGGGGAGCCCAGGCCGGACAGGGAGCCCCCGACCAGGCCCCTGGCCTTGGCAGGAACAGATGCCTTGCTGGAGGGGCCCGAGGCCAACAAGCCACCCGCAGAGGTGCCCCCAGTCGTGGAGGTGCCAGCCGAGTACCCCCCCGAGGATCTGGATTACGGTGACTCCGTGGAGGCAGGGCACCTCTTTGAGGACTTTTCAAGTGAAGCCATCTTCATGCAGCTTGATGACATGAGCTCCCCGCCTTCCCCGGAGAGCACGGACTCCTCCCCAGAGCGAGGCCTCCTGCCCAGGCCCACTGGGCCCCTGGCTGGCCAGCAGCACGACGCTGGCCTGGCCGTGGCCGTCATCCGCAGGGAGGTGTCTCGGATCCACGGTGAAGATGTGGCACAGCCCCTGCCCAGGATGGAGTGCCCTCAAGAGAAGCACTCGCTCCAGCAGGATGCGGCCGAGGCAGCCACAGCTTCCTGCACTCTGGGAGGCCAAGCCGTGGGTGGGGGGCCAGCGGGGAAGGAGGAGGGCCCTTCTCAGAACCCCCTGCTGCGGGCTAAGGCGCTGGTGAAGAGAGTCACCTGGGACCTCCAGGAGGTGGAGAGCGGTGCCCCGGCTGAGGACAGAGGCCTGCGTGAGTAGGCGCTTGGGCGGGGTGGGGCAATGGGGCAGGGTACAAGGATGGCTCAGAGCGACCACCACGGAGTCTTCTCCCTGGATGGCTCACGGGCCTCCTTGGTCATGCAGGGAGATGGCTACGGCCTGACCTGTGGTCCTTGCTGCTGGGATGCTTTTCTGGAATTTTCCAGCCAGGAAACAGCCTTCTGGCGTGGCCACAGAGCACCCACCCCCCTGTGTTGGCCCTCAGGGACGCCGCTTCACAGGCCGCAGAAGCCCTGGGAAACCGAGGACGTGGGCCCCGTGGCTGCGTTCCAGCAGGCTCCCTTCTCTGAGCCCCCTCCCCCTGGTTATGTGCTTCCAGAGCCTGGCTTTCCTGATGCTGACCCTTCTCAGGTGGGCGCCTGGGCTGGAGGGATGTGGCCTTGGGCTCAGGCCACGCGAGCTGGGCCGGGTCGGGGCTGAGGGCCTCATGCACCAGCCCCTTTCTGCTGGGGCTTTTAGTGGTTCCGGAGTGGGGGTTGGGAGCGCGTTGCCAGGGGCACTAGGGCACCGAGCTCTGCGGAGGCTGAGCGGGCTGTGCTGTCGCCCAGGTACGGAGCCCGAACCTGCCCCCCACCCCGGCTCTGCCTCCGAGCGTCCCACCATACGCACCTGTCAGCCAGCCCGCGGTCCAGTTCCTCTTGCAGGGGAGCCTGCCCCTGATGGGCTGCGGGGTGGCCCAGAGCCCAGCCCCGGTGCCCACCGTCCTGACTGCAGCCTCAGAGCCGGCGGGTCATGCTGCCACCGTGACCACTGCCGCTGCCAACAGCTCCGAGGAGAGGACAGCTGCTCCCAGGCCAGCCTCGGAGAAGGCCAAGAACGAGGAGGTGAGTCCCGCCCCTCCTTCCTCCAGGGACTGGTGCAGGCGGGTGGGTGGGAAGCCAGGGGCCAGTGGTCTCACAAGTGTCCTCCCCCCTAGTACATGAAGAAGCTGCACGTGCAGGAGCGGGCCGTGGAGGAGGTGAAGCTGGCCATCAAGCCCTTCTACCAGAAGAGGGAGGTGACAAAGGACGAGTACAAGGACATTCTGCGCAAGGCCGTGCAGAAGGTGGGCGTGGGGTCCGTGAGCCCAGAGAGAGGGGCTCCGGCCCCGGGGTCGCTCGGCCACATCCTGGCCGCAGCTTCAGGCCAGTTGTAGCCACGCCTCATTGATGCTTGGGGGGTGTAAATGCTGGTGTTTGTGAGGGGCTTACGACTGTGTCCTCGTGATTTTAGTTAAAGAGGCTAAATGACACAAGATGTTTAACCTAGCTCACGGGTAGGAAGTGAGACCCTGAGAGATGGACATGCCAGCTGATCTCAGTGGGACCCTCAGCAGCCCTTGAGGTGGGCAGAGCAGGCAGGCGCACGTCAGGCTGCCTGCCGTCCCTCACAGTGTGGTCCCCAGGGCCCCATCCCCACCATCCCTGACCATGTGGGTGTGAAGGGACGTCCGGGTAACTGTGCCCCCCCTCCCCCAGATCTGCCACAGCAAGAGTGGGGAGATCAACCCCGTGAAGGTGGGCAACCTGGTGAAGGCCTACGTGGACAAGTACAGGCACATGCGCAGACACCGGCGGGCCGAGGCTGGTGAGGAGCCGCCTGCCCAGGGTGCCGAGGGCTGAGGCCTGCCCGGGGCCCTTCTGGCTGGAGCAGCCGGAGCAGAGAACTCTGGGCACACCCGCCCTCCCGTTTTCAGGGTTCCTGTGATCGCACGTGGTCTGTGCACCTGTCTTGCTCACAGTTTAAAACTGGACTTTTTTATATGTATATTATAGAGACACACTGTTCCCATTGTGTTCTAATTTATCAAAAATGGATTATCTTTAGAAATGTCTTGATTGGCTCAGTACTTGAAAGGCGAAGCCTTTGGTGATGAGAAACAGTGGGGCGGGTGGTGCTTCTCCTACAGGCAGCCATCTGGTCCCAGGATTCCCTTGTCTGCTCCTTGTGTTTTGTAAGTAATTGCTCGGGTTTACACTTAGGTCCACCACCTCCCAGGCAGAGCAGTGTTGGCGGGCCTCGAAGGCCAGGGACAGGCCTTGGGCGCAGCACAGATGGAGCCCTGTTCACGGCGGAGGGGCCCCAGGTGCTGCCCCCTCTGGGGCCAGGGGGGAACATGTGTCTTGAGGGGCCCCTCTGCTCTCGGAGCAGAGTTTGTTGGCTCTAAAGCGTGGCCTGAGTTTCTTCACTGTGAAGTCAGGAGAGCGGGTGTGCACAGGAGGCCTACGTGGTGGGGGGCAGGGGGCTCCCTTCCTGGGCCCACAGGTCACGGGCTTCCCGTGAAGTGGGGTGAGGCTCGCATCCACAGTGCCCCTCCCAAGCCTGCCCCTGGTCAGGACACCAGCACTGGTTCTTGGGACCTTTTTATTAGATCGGGAGGGGTTGGGGGACCAGCCTAGCCGGGCTGCTCCACCTCCATCAGGAAGTGCTCCAGGAAGTGCTCCAGGTCATCATAGAGGCTGTTGGAGCTGGACAGGCAGAGGCTGAGGCTGCCGCTGTCCAGAGAGGACGCGCCTTCGCGCTGCACGCCCTCCAGGTATGCCCGGCACAGCCATGGCTCCAGCTGCGGGGAGGGTGCGGTCAGGCCTGGGGAGGGCTGTGTGCAGCCTCCCTCCCCCCCACCCACCCCAGGGACCCTCCACCTCACCTTCACCAGGACCAGGCTCTTCTCCTTGGGCCTCCCCACTGACAGGTCCTGCCCAAAGCTCAGGTAGATGGTGTAGTGAGGGGAGCCCCGGCGCCGGCAGGCCTGAAACTCCCCCAGTTCTGCAAAACAGGGCTTTGGTGAGGGGGGGGTGGGGGGAGGCGGGGAGGCCCTCAGCCCCAGGGCAGGTGCATCACTGACCTTGGAAGAAGGTGCCGAAGTCAAAGATGGGGGTGTCGCAGTCCCGGGGCAACAGGCGGGCGGGGGTGGAGGGGCTGGCCGAGCCCAGGGGCCCTCCCACCTCCCAATAGACCTTGCACTTGCCCAGGCGCCGGGCCCACAGCCCGAGACCCCGGAGTTCCAGCTGCAGGCCGGGGGCCACGTGCTGCAGCAGCTTCTCTGTGTAGTGCAGCTGCTTCTGGTCAGGCAGCTCGGCGGGGCTAGGAAAGGCTACTCGCTGGGGCTCTAAAGCCCCACCACCTACACCGGGGGGGCCGTACAGGAGCACACAGCTCGGGCGCCCCACCACCTCCTGCAGCACTGTTCGGCCCTTGTACGTGATGGTCAAGTCCAGGGCCCCCAAGCTGGGCAGTGTGTGCAGACCGAGATGTGAGCAGGTAGGACCAGCCACGTGCAGATGCCCTGCCATCAGGGTGCAGGCACTGGGGGAGGCTGTGGTGCAGGGCTCCGCCTCTCGGGGCTGCCAGGAGGCTGGGGGTGGGCCTGTGTCTGGAGAGGAAGGCAGGCCTGAGCTGGCACTGGAGCCGCCAGCTCCTCCCTTTTCCTTCCACATGTCCCCTAGCTCCTGTTACCTGGGCCTGGGGCTGTGGCACCACATTCACTGTGGCAGGCACAACTCCCAAGCAGGGAGCTCTGGACCTGAGGAGGCTCAGCTGTACCCAACAGGGATGGTGGCCCACCTCTGGCCAGCACCATCCCTGCTGGGCACCCCCCTCCCCCGGGCCCTCTCTCTCCAGGGACTCTGCTGTCCTGCCTGTCCCTCCCCTTGGCACACAGAACCCTGCAGGGCAGAGCATCCCCCTCCAACAGCCCCTCACCAGGAGCCTCGGGGGCTATCGGCTCCACCCCACACGCAGCTTTCAGCAGATGCTCCTCCAGGCAGCTCTGCTGCAGAGCCTGGAGCAACAGGTCCCCAGCATCTCCAGCTGGGCTTGAGGCACAGGGCTCAGGGCTCAGTCCGGCCAGCCCATGCCCCAGCCTCTCGCCAGCATCTGCTGCCAGGTATGGCCGCAGAAGCCCATCCTGCAGGAAAGGACAGTCCCAGCATAAATCAGCAGCTCCCCGGCCCAGTAAGGGGGCAGCCCCAAGGTGGGGTCCAGGAGGGCAGAGTGACCTTACCTTTGTAGGTGGGGTGTCTTCAAGGACCTCGTCCTCCCCCTGGCTAATGCCTGGGCTTTCTGAGGGAGAATTAGGGTTGGGGGAACACTGGACCTGAGACTCTGGAGTGGGACACCTAGGTGTGAATCCCTGGACAGCTCCTCAAAGCTGAACCGCACTTCCCCTTCACTGGTCCCAACAGGCCCATGAGCTTCCTCCCAGCGATCCCCAGTCCCCCCTAGCCGCGCCACACGCCCTCACCCCGGCCCCGCCATCCCCCAGCAATCTGGCACCAGCCTCTCCCATGCCAGTTTTCTAAAACCGAAAATCCGACCCAGCGGCTGCTCCCGGGACAGAGCAAAGTCTCCCTGCCGGCAGCCCTGCCGCGGCCTCCTCACCTCCGCACGCCGGCTCGGGGGTGACCATGTACACCTTATGAGGGTCGGTAGGGTCCCCCGAGTTGTCTTGCAACATCACGAAGCGCCGCGTACAGCGCAGCGCGCACCGGAAGTTGGTTTTCCAGGAAGCTCGGAACGCACTCTCGGCGGTCGGCCGGGCACCTCCGCTGCTGCGGAGAGGCCACCTGCCGCGGGCCACGGCCCAGGCCTGGGGAGAGAGACCGAGTGGATTACGCGACCCGGACACTCGGGCTTGGGCCTGGACCGTCCCTCCCCCGCCCCGGGCGGGGCTGGGGCCCCACCTTGAAGATGCGCGAGTCGGCCTCTCCCAGGTCCTTCCGCGCGAAGTGCTTCCAGGGCACGCGGAAGCGCGTTCGGGTCGCGTCCAGCCACCGTAGTCCCTCGTAGCGGCCGCTGCTGACCTCGCCCAGAAGCCAGTCTCCGAAGAGCACGCGCGGGGTGCCCCTGCGGGCGGAGCAGCCGGGCGTCAGGGCGCGCGCGGGCCGCCGGGGACGTGGGGTCGGCAGCGGGCAGGGCGGCGGGCTCACCCGTCGGGAGGCACGGCCATTGCTCCCTCCGCAAGGGCTGGGCGTGGAGAGAGCGGCGCTCCCTCCGCGGCGAGGGCTGGGGTCGCGGGGGCAGTCAGGAGATGGCGTAGGTGAGAGGAGGGTTCCGCCTGAATCTCCGCAGGTAGTCCCGGGTGTTGGGGTCCCAAGTGTTGGGGTCACAGATGGAAGCTGAGGGCTTCTGGCCACAGCGTTGCCCAGGTGAGTCCTAGCCAAGGAGGCGATGGGTGTGGCTACAGATGCGGCGGGGCCTCGGGCACACGAGGGGCCACAGGTGTCGAGCCGGCGTCCAGGATGGGCCCTGCGGGGGCGCGACGGGAACGGCCGTAGGAAAACGAAACCGCGCGCTGCGGGAAAACGAAACCTAACCCGCCCCGCCCCGCGCGTCACCGCAACCCCCAACTCCAGGTCCCCCAGTTCCGGACCCGTGCCCCCCGCCGTCACCCGCGCTGCCCGCCCCCTCCTGGTCACTGCTCCGCGGAGCGAACCTGGGGTCCGACGCGGCCGTCGCTGCCTTTCTCGCTCCACGTGGGTCGGGAGTCCCGAGTACGTGCTACTGGCACCGCCGGGGCGGGAAATTTTGCCACCGCTGGGGCTCCGGAGCAAGCGCTTTTATGGTGGCCGGGGCCGGAGGCGGGGCCGGGGCCGGGGAAGTCACGTGCTCCCGGGGGCGGGGACGGCACTGGGGTCCTGGCTGCTGCAGGGCACAGCCCCTGCGGGGTCCAGCCGCTCCCCTCCCTCGCCCAGCGCTGCGGGGGGCTGCGGCGCCAGCAACCAACGTGGTGGGAGAAGCAGTGGGATAAGCTGGGGACCCCAGGGTCAGAAACAAAACCCGGCAGGTCCCTGAGCAGACGAGCGGGTGAGGGGGGTGCGTGGGAGGAGATGCAGCTGTGCTCTTCGGATTCTTACCAGTGACAGTTGTCCAGGCAAGAATACTCAAACACTGTAGAGATTAAAATATTTGGAAAGGAATCGGAAATGCCTTTTCGTGAGGAAAAAACGCCAGTGATGCATAAGGGACAGTGGCGGTGGTCGGGGCTGAAGTCCTGACTGAGGGCCGCCCCTGAGGAAGCCAGTGGAGGGGGCTCGGTCCCCAACTCTGTGGCTCTGGGTCGCGTCCACAGCCTCTGTCCTGTGCACCCACTGGCCCCACCTGCTGCCCGGGGCCCAGGGCCTGCAGGCCACTGTCGCAATGGGCCAAACCTCCCCCCTCCACCCCGCACCGCCCGTCACAGCCCAGCCACCTGGACCACCTGCCTCCGAAGGCGCCCCAGCGTGTTTACTGCCCGCACTGTAGCCCACAGACGCGGGAGTGTGACCCCCTGGAAGGTCCCCGGGCCCATGCTCTCCCCAGTGAGTGTCCTTGAGGGTGGCTTCTCAGCCTCCCCCAGGGGAAGAATCTCTGTGTTGGGTCGGCCGTGGTTAGACAAGGAGAGGAACTTCCTGGCCACCAGCTGGCACCGAGCCTGGGAAGCCCCGCGGGCGCAGCAGGTGGTTTACGGGAAACAGCACCCAGCGCTCTGGGCAGGGAACGACCCCGCCCACCCCTCTCCGCCCCCACGGCGCCCCTGGCGGTCCCTCTGAGGAGGACTCAGTGCAGGGTGGGAGCGAATGGACCACGTCCTGACCACCCCCACTGGCAGCCGCTTGGGGCAGACCCCACGCGTCCCCGCAGATCCGAAAATGTCACTTTATTCTGCGCAATGGAGTGGGGGGAGAGCGACCAAGCCGACTCTGGTGATCCAGACTCGCCGGGAGAGGAGGGGCGGCCGCGCTAGAGGTAGATGGAGTCGGAGCCAGGCGCGTGCTGGGCGCCCCCGCGCAGGCCCACCTCTGTGCCCTCGTCGCCGCTGCCCTCGCTGCCCTCGTTGCCAGCACCGTCCACTTCTGAGGCAGGCGTGTTGAGGACCACCACGTCGGCCTCGGCCCCGATGTCCTCGCCAAACCACACCGCCTTGTAGCCACCCTCAGGCCGCCGCTCCTTGGTCAGGATGGACCTCACAGCTGCCGGGCCGTCCCCATCCAGGGCCACCGCAGGGGACTCGGGGATTCGGCGGAGGGTCTCTGGGCTGGGGGGCTTGGGTTCTGGGGGTGCAGGCTCTGGGGGAGCCGGCGGGGCGGGACTGGATGAGGGGCTAGGAGCTGGCGCCCAGTTGGCCTCGTCGGGGTTGTTGAGGAAGGCCTGGTTGTCAAAGCCTTGGGGCTGGGGCTCCTGGGGGGCGGGCGGGAACCAGCAGTCAACCAGACCAGGCCTGGGCTCAGACCACCCCTGTTCCCCCAGAGACAGGCGGCTAGCTGCTCTGCCTCTCTCTGCCCTCCTCCCCATCTTGGGACTACGGTGTGCACGCCCCGTCTCTCCTCCCCTCTGCCCTCCATCTCCCGGAGGGACTCCTGGCCTCCGCGCGGCCTCTCTCTCCACCCTGCCGCTTCTCCACCAGCCCCGCCGCCCCTCTGCTGCTGCCCGCCCTCTCTCCTGTTCTGCTTCTCCAGCGCTCCCTCTCCCGTCCGTTCCCCCACCCCGAGGCCTCACCAGCGCTTTGCCGCAGCAGCACTTGAGTCGGTGGCCATAGTGCTTGTGGACGAGCACCGTGAGGGCGATCAGCGTCAGAAGCAGCAGCGCGCCCAGCGCCCCGCCCAGCGCCCCCATCTCCACCACCGAGAAGCGCCGGTCCTCAGCGGGGCCTCCACCTGGCCTGCCGTCCACTGTCGCGCTGCTTCCTCCGGTCCCGGGCGTCCCTGCTGGCAACGCCACTGCCCACTCACTGTCCCACCCCAAGCGCGCCCAGGCCAGCCCGGGGCAAGCTCGGGACACCCTAAGAGCAAGCTAGGCCTGGCCACCGGAGGTGAGGTTTGCAGGAGTGGGCACCACTGACCCCCGCCAGGGAGCCCCGATAGGCCGGGCTGCTGGGAGCGGGGAGGGGGTCAGTGCCTGCCAGTTCCAGGTGGGAGGCAGGGGGCCAACATGCCAGGCAGGGAGCTGAGGGTAGCACGGGGCCTGTGGGCTGAATGGCCCTGGGAATTGGGGGGGGGGGGGGAAATCGCTGGATCCTAAGTCTGGCCTCTGCCCCACCCTCCACACACCTTCCCTAGCTTACCTCCTGGGGCCCCCCGGGACCTGTCTCTTCACCAGACCAGAACAGACCCCCCTTGGGGTTTCGTGGTCCCCATGGTCGTGCTGGGCCGACCTGGGGTGGACCCTAACCCCACAGCGACCGCCCAGAGTCCTGAGTCAGAGAGCATGAGGGTAAACTAGAGTAAATGGTGGTGCTACCTGTGGGCCGGAGGGTGCTGCTGGGCCCAGGGGACTTTGGCAGAGAGGTTCCTGGCTTCGAGGTCTGTGCTGAGCCCCCGCTGGGTGAGGCTGATGGGGGGGAGGGGCTGGTTCCCACACTGGGGAGCCCCCCAGGCTTCGAGGAGGCCTGCGGCCTCCGAGTTGTGCCTGAGGAGGGGTGTGGGCCGCTGTCCCCCCCAGAGCTGGTCGTGGAGGACCCCTGAGAGGGCTCAGGGGGCCGGGGGGCTTCCAACGTGGTGCCGCTCGAGGGTCTGGTCACTGAGCCCCCGCTGGGTGAAGCTGATGGGGGGGAGGGGCTGGTTCCCACACTAGGGGGCCCCCCAGGCATGGAGGAGGACGGAGGCCTCCGAGTTGTGCCTGAGGAGGGGTGTGGGCCGCTGTCCCTCCCAGAGCTGGTCGTGGAGGACCCCTGAGAGGGCTCAGGGGGCCGGGGGGCTTCCGACGTGGTGCCGCTCGAGGCTCTGGTTGTTCCTGCTGTCTCTGAGGACGTGGGGGGGCCTGGAGCCAGGGCCAGGGCTCAGGCTCGCCACTCCCCCTAGCAAGAAGTCCTCCCCGAGCCGACCCGGGGTCCCTGGGAGGCTCACCTGTGGGGGTGGGTTCCTGTTCTGAGACTCGAACCTCCACGACCGCGGTCGCTGTGCCTGAGGTCACCGTGTTGTTGGCCTCAACCTGGGCAGGAAGGGGGCTTGTCCCTCCTGGGCTCCAGCTTGACCCCTGGCCCTCGGAGATACCGCCCGCCTCTCACCTCTGCGTAGAAGACCCCAGCGTGCACCAGTGAAGCGCCAGTCAGCACGGCCTCCCCGTCCATTCTGAAGTCAGAGTTGTTGGTGATCCGATACGTGATGGCCGAGTTGAGGTCCTGGACGTGGCCCCAGTGAGTCCTGAGCCCAGGTTGCTCCCCAGACCGCTCCAACCCCCCCACGGCAGGAGGCCGGGAAGACCCAGGGACCAGGCGGTGCCTACTGGGAACTCAGGATCCTGGGCCCGGATCCTCAGAGGCTGGGAGGGGGCAGCTGCATCCCTGATGGCCACGCCCACCCCAGAGCCGAGCGCCACAGTGCCGCGGTACAGGCTCTGGGGGAAGCGGGGCGGGCTCCCACCGGCGGCCCGGGCCTCCACCGTGACCTGGGTCACTGAGTATCTGGCGTGATCCGCCTGCTCGGCCTGGGGGTTGGAGAGGCAGCAGTGACCAGCAGGTCCTTGAAGGGTGAGCCCTGTAGCCAGGGGCCCAGGAAGGGCCCATGGAGACCTGGCCCTGTGCGGGCACCCACCTTGACCAGCAGAAAGAACGTCTTGGGGCTGGGAATGCTCTTGGTCACGGTGAGGTTGCCTGTGTTGGCATCAATGGAGAACGAGCCATCCTCGTTTCCTGGGAAGACGGCGGGAGGGTTTGGCTGCAGCCCCCTCTGGAGGCCTGAGGTCCCAGGGTCCCAGCTGGTTCTGCCCATGCGGGGACGGGGGCAGGGTGTGGCATGGAGGGAGAGGTTGGGGGCTGGTGCCCACTCACCCCGGATGATGCTGTACACGGTGGGTTGGTTGATGCCCCGGTCCCCGTCCACGGCGTAGATGGGCCCCGGATGCAGGGTGAGGGGTCCTGACTGCGGGAACAGAGAGGGGAGGGTACGCCGCGGAACTGGAGCCGTGGCCTCCACTCAGCCCCTCCTGCTCCCCTCAAGGAGATCTGGAGTAGCCCCAGGGGGCAGTCAGGGACCCAGCTCGGTCCCTGGGGTCCCTCACTGGGTCCCAGGGGCCTGGCTGGCTCTGCCCTGAGGACAGCTGGACCCTGTTTCCTCATTTGAATTTCAGAGGCCCTGTGTCCCACTTGCCACCATGGGGTGGGGCAAGATTGGTTTACGAAACATCGTTCACATTTGCTTGAAAATCACAACCGACTCTGGCCCTGTGGCAGCCAGGCCCATGCTCATGCTGCCCTGTTCCTCCGCGCCCCCTGTACCAGTGTGTGGCCTGTGGGCACAGCCCTGTGGTACTGCGCGTGGATGCAGACAAAACCGTCAGAGTACGTGCAGGGCAGGAACCAGGGTGGCCGCAGGTCGGCGGGCTGCACCTCCAGGACCAAGGTGGCCATGGCCGTGTGGCTGGGCTCCACGTTCTCCTCTCGCGTGTCCTGCAACACCGCAGCCCTGCCGTCAGGCCCGGGGGCCTGGGGCTGGAGCGGCTCGGGTGGGGCCGTGGGCGCCCGGGACGAGGGCGGGAGTGGCCTGCTCACCCGGACCAGCAGCTGGAAGGTCATGTTCGGCCACCTGTCGAAGTCCAGTGACCGGTCCAGCCGCAGCTCTGGGCGGTTCGCACCCACCAAAGAGAAGAAGCCGCTGGCACCCTGGGGAGGTGGGGGACTCAGCCTGGGACCCCGGGAGGACGCGCAGAGGTGGGGATGCCCAAAGGGAAGGGCTGGGGGCACTGACCGGGGTCACTTCCTGGAGGGTGTAGAACAGGATGTCATTTCTGTCGAGGTCCTGGGCCTTCAGCTCTGTCTCGGGGATGACGACGGCCTTCACTTTAGTGTCCTGGGGGACGGAGGGGGGTCGGTCTGGCCACGCCCGTGACCCCCAGGGTGAGACCCCCGGCCACTAGCCCTCTGCCCTCTGGCCCCCATCCCGGGCGCCAGATGCCCCGGATGGCATGCACCGCTGCTCCCTTCCACTCACCTCTGGCACCCTTTGGACCTTGACTACAAAGGGGAACGTGGGCGGGTTGTCGTTGGCATCCAGCACTGAGACGAACACCCTCAGCTGGGTCACCTGGGGGAGGGAGGAGGGTCCCCGGCCCAGCGGCGTGAGCTCATTCTAGGCACTGGGGTGCAGTTCCCAAGACAGCTCTCTGCCTGGGGCTCAGGCGTTACAGACAAGGAACAGAAAGTAATTTTTTAAAAGCACAGAAGGTGCGAATGCCCTGGAGAAAAATAACGCAGGCACTGGGGGCGTGACCAGCAAAACCCCAAATGAGGAAAATGGCAAAACAATCGAATTTCTACAAGCGTAAGTCTCACGGAAGATCAGGACGCCCATGTGTTGAAAGAGACGTGAGAAAAACATCAACCAGCTGCGTCGGGTGGACCTTGCTGGCCGGAAACTGTGGAGGACTGCTCTGGAGCTGGGGGTGGGGACGTTGGATGTTGCACTGCTGAGGAGCCCCTGCCTTTTCCGGACGTGACAACACTACCGCGTTAAGAAGAAGCGGCCTTGTCTGCTAGAGGCTCATCCTGAGATATTTGTGGGTGGTGTGCTGTGACGGTCGGGCGGGGGGCACCCACGGGGCTCAGGGAGACCACAGAGCTAGCTGGTGCGAGGGGCTAGGGAGGCGGGCGGAGGTGACAGGGAGCAGCCGGGGTGGGGGGCTGGGGGGCGCGGCGTGCCGCTGGGCCTTTATTCGCTTTATTTGGGAGGGCAGGGACCGCTGCTTGCTTTACCGGATAGGATCGTTCTCCTGCCATTCGGAGAGTGGACTGGGGTGGGCGGGGCCAAGAGGGGAACAGATGGGCCAGCCGGAAGATGCTGGTGTCTGAGGCCCAGTCAGCTGGCAGATTTGCTGGAGGACCGGTGTGGGGAGGGGGAGGTGAGGACTGAGCTGGCAGGGCGAGGTGCCTCGCCTCTGGGGGGGCCTTGGATCTCGGGGTGGGGGTGTCTGTGGGGTGTGATGTCCGTCCGGGGCCGGCTTTGTGAGTCTGCGGCTCAAGGCACAGTCTGGGCTGGAGGAAGTGTGGGCGTTGCTGGCACAGAGGTGACACTTGAAACACACCACTGGGTGAGGTCGCCAGGGAGTGGGCCAGGCAGAGCAGGGCACAGAGGTCCAAGCCGGAGCCCTCTGACATCACGGGGAGGGTGGGGACGTGGGGATGCCGGGAGGGGGTCTGGGGGGGCCGACTCACCACAGTGTCATCCCTCTTGCACTCCAGGACTGCTTGCAGCCTTGAGTTCTCCTGCGGGGGGCGGGCAGGTGTGGGAGTCACCTGGCCAGCTGGCCCAGCCCCCGCCCCATTCCACAGGTGAGGAGACGGAGGGCGAGAGCAGCAGGTGCTGGCCCAGGGTCCCTGTCATCCGTGCTGAGTCCAGAGCGCGTCGGGGCCCAGGCAGGTTCGTCCCCCGAGGGCCCCACCCCCTCAGGGCCAGCCCTCACCCAAGCCTGGGGGCCCGAGAGGCCCCCTGGGCAAACTGAGACCCAAAGATCCCCAGAGAGCCCTTCTCTGGGGAGGAGTGTGGGTGGCCGCCTGGGTCCCTTGGAGGGTCGGCCACCCCCGCTGACCCCATGGGCACAGCCAGCCCTGGGCCCGCCATCCACACCTCGTAGTCTGGGGTCACATTGAGAAATAGCTGAGTCCCCTGGATCCGAAATGCGAAACGGGTGGACGAGGGTCCGAGGGTCACCTGCTGGCCCTCAGGGACGTAGATGTCGAGGAGGTGCAGCCCGGGACTCGTGTTCTCCTCGACTTCGAAGAAGGTCTTGTTCACAGAGCAGACTGGAAGTTGGAGAGGAAGAGTCGGTGCCGGCCAGCCCGCCACCTGCCGCCCGGCCCCCCTCCCACTGCCCCCAGTACCCTGGGCCTGGGCCGCGGCCACAAGCAGAGGGAGCAGCAGGGCCCAAGTCCCCATCTCAGCAGGCAGCCGGCCCCGGGGGAGGGTCTGAGCCCGGCTGGCGTCTGGGACCCTCTGAGCGGCTGTGTTACTGGCGCAGTCTCTGCCTGGGCGACCTTCGCCCCTGCCAGGCGCCGCCCCGCTTTATGATCCTTTACAACCACTGCCGCTGACCAACCACAGGACTGGCCTCCACCAAGGGGGCTCCCGCCGGCCGCCGGCCAGGCCTCGCCGACTGCCAGGAGGGGCAGACCAGGTGGTTACCCGGCCGGAACCGGGCCACATGCAGGGGCTGACGGGCTCAACCCACAGACCCTAAGACAGAGGAACCCAGAGCTGGTGGGCGGGCACCAGGGGCCTGGGCGGGCTGGGGCTGGGGCTTGGGGTGGGCTTCTGTGTTTGCTGTACTTGCCCCCCAACCCGGGATGCCCCTCTGCTGGGCCCCTCTGCCAGAACCCTTGTGGACGCAGCTCCTTAAGGCGGTCCGGGAGGTTCAGGCCACAGGTGTTCCCCTCTGGGCCCACCTCCTCTCCCCGAGTTAACCCTCTAGGTCTGGAAGGGAAAGGCTATATGTGTCCTAGGGACTCCCCTGCCTGTCCCAGAAACAAGCCGGCTTCTTCTAGGGGGCTGGGCGGGGTCACAGTGACAAGGATGGCAGTGCTTCGGGGCAGCTGGCAGCTGGTGGGAGGGGACCCTGGGTCCCGACAGAGGGGCATCCTGGTGAGGGGCCCATGGCGCAGGCCCCCAACTGGGAGAGGACACTGGGTGGGGGAGGGGCTGCTGTGACGAGTTGGGCGGAGCCCTTCGCACCTCCAGGCCCCAGGCTGTGGGCGCCTGAAACACCTTCGCGGAGCAACCCTGAGCCCGTGGTCCTACAAGGCCTCCTGCAGCCTGGCACTTAGGGTGTCATCACCGGCCCTGCTTCACAGGCCCCGGGAGGTCAAGCCACCCATCCAGACTGCATGCCTGGACCGGGAGCCAAGACTCATGCTCAGGTCCTTTCACTGGGGAGTGGCCTCCTGGGTCCTGCCTGTCGCCTCTTCCTGCTTGGCCGAGCCTCCTTGCCCCCTCACCGCTGCCCCCCGGGGCAGGAGCTGGGAGACATCTGAGCCCCCCCAGAGCCCCTGAATGTTTGCTGTGTGGATGCCAGAGGTGCTGGGCGGCTTCCAGGGAGCTCAGTGGATGGGGCAGGAGATAAGGAAGCGGAACGATGAGGCTCCCCGCTGGCTTCCCAGGTTGAAAGGGCAGCTGGGCGTGGCCACGGTCCTAGAATCCCGAGGACGGGTCTCTCCTTCCCTCTGGCAGCCCTGCCCTGCAGCGGCTTCCTCGATGGTACCCAGACGGCGCACAGAGCAGGCTCACAGGGCCAGGGTCTGAATTCCTCCTTTATTGGTGCCACCTGCAACCCCCCCTCCTCCCACCCCCTCCCCTGTCCAGGCTCCCCGTGGGAGGTTGCTTCTTCCTCAGGGCCTCATCTGCATCCCCTCAGCAGCAGGGATGGCCGGCTCCGACAGCATGACCCCAGCCCTCAGTCCAAGAGGCACCTGGGGAGACCAGGCCTGATCCCCGGGGGGCCTCAGGGGCATCCTGCAGAGACAGCCAGGTTAGGGGTTGGGGGCTTGGTGCTGGAGACCGCTGCCCACCTGGCGAAACTGGGCCTTCTCTGTTCACCAGCGCTGACGGTTTCACCCTCCCAGACGCCTGGGCCATTGCTGTGTCCAGTTGTGCCCGGGACCTAGGGTGCCCCAGGGAGGGAGGCTATGGGGCAGGGGATGTGGGCCGGGGGGCTGGGGCTGGTGCTCACCAGGCCTGCAGGGTGGGCGCGTCCGACCACAGCAGGCAGAGGTGGCCCTCCGCAGAGTTGGTCCAGGCTGTGCTGTTCTCTGTGTCCTGCTCGCTGCTCCCCACCCCAAGTCTGAGTTAGTCTGGAGTTGGGGAGCCCCCCCGGCAGGTCCCCCCCGTCCCGCCGCCCCTCACCTGCGCTTCCCCACCAGGCCCTGCAGCAGCCGCTGCAGCCGCGCGCTCTCCCGCAGGCGGCTGAGCTCGCTGGTGAAAGTCCCGTCCGAGTGTCGCGGGGCCCTGCGGAGGGGACGCGGAGGGGGCCGCGGGGGGTCAGGGCCGGGGCGGGGCGGGGCGGGGGCGGGCTGGCGCGGGCCCCGGGGCCGCGGGCTCACCTGGGGGGCGCGGGGCGCGCGGCGCAGCCCCGGAGCGGCGGCGGCGGCGGCAGCAGCATTAGCAGCAGCAGCAGCAGCAGAGCCCGCGTGGCCATGGTGGGCGCCGGGCGGGGGCTGAGCGGCCGTCGGGCCGCGGCCCCTTTATAGCGGCGCCCGGGAGCGGGAGCGGGAGCGCGAGCGGGGCGGGCGGGGGTCAGCGCCGCCCCGGCTCCGCGCCGCCCGAGCCGCGCCCCATCGATCGCGCGGGAAGGTCAGGGCCGCCCCCCCAGCTGTCGCCCCGGCCGCCCGCCCGCCCCCACCGCCACGGTGGCGCCCCTCGGCGGGCCGGCTGGGGTTGGGCGACCGGGGACAAGGGGACCCCCGCTGGGGCGGCGGGCGGGACCTGCGGGGGGTCGGCCCGTGCAGTGACCTTTCCCAGTCGCTGGGCGCGGGGGTCGGCGGAGCGGCGGGCAGGTGGGGCGGGGGGTGGGGGTGGGGGTGGGGAGGGGGCTGATGCCGCGCAAGACCCGGGCCTGGGGCGCCTTGGCCTTTGGGTGCATTTTTGGAGGCGGGAGACCTGAGCCTGCTTCCGGCCTTTTACAGCCAGCACCCATGAAATCCTTACACATAAACTACAAATCGAGTAAGAGGACTTCTTATAAACCAGCAGGTCTTGTGTTAAACTTTATACGCATTTTAAAGATAAAGAGTAGACTTTCTTTAGAGCAGTTTTAGGGTTACGGAAGAATGGAGCTGAAAGTACAGGAGCTCACACACGCACGTGCCCAGCCTCCCCAGCACCAGGCATTAGTTTGGGACATTCGTTACAATTGATGAACCAGTATTGTACATTATTATTAACTAAACCCATGATTTACAGTATGGTTCACCTTGGTGTTGTACATTCTGTGGGTTTTGACAAATGTACGATGACACGAGTCTGCTATTGTAGATAGTACCACCCAGGGCCCTGCCCTAAAAATCCCCTGCTCACCAGCTGTTCACCCCTCCATCATCAGCCCCTGATCTTTTCACTGTCTCCATAGTTTTACCTTTTCCAGAATGTCATAGGGTTGGAAGCATACAGTCTGTGGCCTTTTCCTATTGGCTCCTTTCACTTAGTTATATGCATTTAAGGTTCCTCCATGCCTTGTCATGGCCTGATAGCTCATTCCTTTTTAGTGCTGAATAATATTTCATTGTCCGATGGACCACAGTTTATTTATCCACTCACCTATTAAAGGACATCTTTGCTGCTTCCAAGTTTTGACAATTATGAATAAAGCTGTTGTAAGCATCTGTGTGCAGGTTTCTGTGTGGACATAAGTTTTCAGCTCCTTTGGGTAAACACCAAGGACCATGATTGCTGGATCCCATGGTAAGATTATGGTTTGCTTTATAGGAAAGCAGCAGACTGTCTTCCAAAGTGGCTGCACCGTTTTGCATTCACACCAGGGCGTGTGTAGTGGTATATCATTGTTGTTTTCTGTACATGTATTTGCAACAGCTGCTGTGGCCTCTTCTTGCACAAATTTGGCAAATTAAAACCCCTAAACTTTTTTTTTTTTTATTTTTTTTTTATTTTTGGATGTGTTGGGTCTTCATTCCTGTGCGAGGGCTTTCTCTAGTTGCGGCAAGCGGGGGCCACTCTTCATCGCGGCGCACGGGCCTCTCACTATCGCGCCCTCTCTTGTTGCGGAGCACAGGCTCCAGACACGCAGGCTCAGTAGTTGTGGCTCACGGGCCCAGTTGCTCTGCGGCATGTGGTATCTTCCCAGACCAGGGCTCGAACCCGTGTCGCCTGCATTGGCAGGCGGATTCTCAACCACTGCGCCACCAGGGAAGCCCCAAAACCCCTAAACTTTAACAACATTGACCGATTAATGACATTCATGAGAACACTCAAAATTCTGAGTAGTCGTTTAACCAGTCAGATGTCTTAGCACCTCAAACACTTAAGTGACCAAGCAGATCTTCATAGGAAAGATCTTCCTAGTAAAAAAATTTTTTGCATGCAGTAAAACTGACTTCTAAAAAATTAACATACTGTAAAAATTGAATTTCAACACATGTACGGATCCGTGTAACCACCACCATAATCAGGATACAGAGCAAGTCCATCACCCCAAAGAACTCCCTCCTGCTGCCCTTTGTGGTCACATCCACTGCCCTGAGTGACTTCAGTCACACCTGCTCGAGGTCCCCAGCAGTCACTGGCATAGAAGGACAGACCCGGGTGGAGCCGAGGCAAGGAGAGGCGGGCTGTGTCCTGCATGTGCACGGCACAGAGGATTTTGTAACTAGCTGCCTCCATCACGTCTGAATGGCTGTCGCCAGTTGTCTCTGCTGCTCAGAATCTCTCCAGAGACAGTCCTGGCCTGTGTCCTCCACACCCACGTGTGGCTGCCTCAGCGTTTCCTGCTGAAATGCGACAGGTAACGAGGACCGGACCCTGATGGGAACTGGAGCAGGAATGGACGGGTCCGCTCACACCTTGCCTCGTTTGGACCCTACTTTGAAACACACAACACAAGCTACATGACAAAACGCCACGTTCAACCCACAGATTTCAGGGAGAGCCCCAGGGATTTCCAGGACGTCAACCCTGGCTGGGTCCTCGTTACAAACGCACAGAAAACAGTCAACGTATGTGAATAGCTATTTGAAGCCTCTAATCGGACATCACTCTGTGTGTGGGATCCTAATAATGGCCAATTTCAGGATTCAGGGTTCTGAGGAAGAATATGCAGCTTTATTTTTTCACGGTAGGACATAGGAGGGAGCATTTTCGAAGCAGAAGAATTTCTCTCACTGTGACACAGTTTTATTCTCTGAATACTAAAGCACAGAAAATATTCTCTACTCTTTTTTTGTTTGTTTGTTTTAACCAAGATTTAAATGTCAAGTTTAAGTTAATTGTATCTACTCTTAGTTCTACATTAGGAGTGTCATAGGAGGGTATTGAAAATAATTAATTTCTCTCAAATCTACGACCACTCTGCTCTTCCCCGCCTTCCACAGAACTGCACACTCCAGTATGACTTAAGTTATGTGGCTTAAGTTATGTTTGGCTGGGTGCTTTCACAATGTCAGCCTGGGACCCACGGTAATAGAGTGCAGCCTTTCTGTGGCCTTAATGAACATCCCCTCTTAAGGACCGGAAAAAGAAAAATAACTTTTCTTATTATAGAGAATTAAAAACATACGAAAGTAGACAAACGCCCATGTACCATTACTCAGCTTCAACAATTTATGATAAATCTTATCTATCCCTGTTGATTTTCTCCATTTTTTTCAAATTAATTTTGGAGCAGATTTCAGAACTTGTATCATTTTACCTGTAAGGATTTCAGCATATATCTCAAAAAGTTAAGGACTGTCAATTGAGATCGCCAAGGGAGCCCGTTGATCAAACGAACCTGAGTTAACAAACCCAACCCAGAAAGAGCATGGTCTGAGAATGGCTCAAGGGGTGTCGTTATCAGGCTTTGGGATAAGGGCACAATTGCTCTAAGAAGGGTCCTTCAAAGCAGGAAACTGGCCAGGATTGAGAAAAGGTTGCAAATAGTTTAGGGCTGGTGAACACAGGGAGACAACATTCTTAATATTAATATGGTGAAACTTACAGTGTTTTCCTGTTTCTTGTCTCCTGCTTAATTAAGATAACAACAAAATATATGGGAGATAACCCCATACATTACCTCCCAAAGCATCGTTATTTTATGTTCCAGATATAGATCTGGAATTTATGTTGCACATGGTGTTAGGTAGTGACTGAGTTTCGTTTTTTCTATGCGGCTGTCCAGCTGTCCAGCATTAGTTACTGAAAGACCATATGTCTCCACTGCTCTTCAATGTCACTGTAATTGTGAACCAACCATCTATGTGCACTTAGGTCTAAGTCCACGCTCCCTGTTATATGCCATCAGCCTGACTGTCATCCTTCGTACTGTCTTAGCTACAATGCCTCAATTACTTCACTATCTTAGTTACAGTACTTTTATAAGTCTTCATAGCTGACAGATCAAATCTGTTCACCTTGTTTTTCTTCAAGAGTGTTTTAGCTATTTTTGACCCTCTGCATTTCCATGTAAATTCTAGGAGCTACTTGTCAAGGTTTACAAAAAGATACTGTTAGGAGACTAATGAAAACTTCATCAAATTGTTAGATCAATTTTAGAATTCTATGAAATTGTGCTTCTGAATCGTGATTCCCCAATGACGAGTGACATAGGGCATCTTTCACGTGCTTCTTGGTCATTTGTGTACCTTCTTTGGAAACCATTGCAAATCCAAAGTCATGAAGATTTGCCCCTATATTTTCTTCTAAGAGTTTTATAGGTTTATTTTAATTTTTATTATTTTTCTTGTAAGACTCTTTTTTTTCCACCATACCATGCAGCTTGTGGGATCTTATGTTCCCAACCAGGATCGAGCCCAGGCCCCCGGCAGTGAGAGCACAGAGTCCTAACCACTGGACCGCCAGGGAATTCCCAATTTTATAGTTTTAGATCAAATATTTTAGACTTTGATTCATTTTGAGTTAATTTTTGTATATGATGTGAGGTAAGGATTGAACTTCATTGTTTTGCATGTGGATGTCCAGTTGTTCCAATGCCATGTATTGAAGAAACTCTTCTTTCCCCATTAAATAGTCTTGACACCCCTGTTAAAAATCAGTTGATCACACCAACACGCCACAACTAGAGAGAAGCCTGTGCGCCATAACAAAAGATCCTGCGTGCCGCAACTAAGACCTGACGCAGCCAAAAATAAATAAATAAATATTTTTAAAAAAGAAAATCAATTGATCACAGATGTATGGGTTTATATCTGAACCCTCAATTCTATTCCATTGATCTTTATGTCTGTCCTTAACACCAGTACCATATTGTTTTGATTCCTGTAGTTTTGTAGCAAGTTTTGGAATCAGCAACTGTGCCAACTTTCTTTTTTCCTTTTCAAGACTGTTTTGGTTATTTGGGTTTCCTTGCAATTCCATATGAATTTTAGGGTTGGATTTTCCATTTCTTAAAAAAAAAGTCACTGGAGTTTCAATTGGGAGCGTATTGAATCTGGGGATCATTTGGTGAGAAAAGACATCTTAACAGTATTAAATCTTCCAATCCATGAACATTAGATTGACTTATTTATGCCTTCTTTAATCTCTTCCAGCAATGTTTTCTGGTTTTCAGTGTACAAGTCTTTCACCTTCTTGGTTAAATTTTTTACTAAGTATTTTATTCTTTTTGATGCTATTTCAAATGAATTACTTTCTTAATTTCATTTTTGGATTGTTCATTGCTAATATATAGAAATATAACTGATATTTATATGTCAGTCTTATATCCTGAAACTTTGTTGAATTTGTTTGTTAGCTCTAACAGGTTTTTTTTTCTTCTTCAGTATTTTCTATACATAAGATCATGCTATCTGCAAATAGAAATAGTTTTACTTTTTTCTCTCCAATTTTGGGTGCCTTTTATTTCTTTTTCTTGCCCAGTTGCTCTGGCTAGAACTTCCAGGACATGTTGAATAGAAGCAACAAAGGTGGGTATCCTTGTCTTTTTCCTGATCTCAAGGGAAAGGTTTCAGTCTCTCATCACTGAGTATGATGTTTTGTGTTTTTCATATATGGCCTTGATCGTGTTGAGGAAATTTCTTTCTATTCCTAGTTTATTGAATCTTTTTATCATGAAAGTGTGTTGGATTTCATCAAATGCATTTTTCTGCATCAATTGAGATGATTAAATTTATTCCTCCATTCTATTAATGTGATGTATTACATTGATTGAGTTTTGTCTGTTGAATCACCCTTGCATTCCTGGGATAAATCCCCATTTGGTCATAGTGTATAATCCTTTAAAAAGTGCTGCTGGATTTGGCTTAATCATATTTTGTCGAAGAGTTTTATATGTATATTTATAAGGGATACTTATCTGCAGTTTTCTTTCCCGTAGTATCATTACTGTTGAGTTTTGAGAGTTCTTTATGTATTTTGTATACAAGTCATTTGCTAGAAATGCAATTTGGTGATATTTTCTTCCATCCCATGACTGAAAGTTTTTAATTTTAGTGAAGTCCAGTTTATCTATTTTTTTCATTTGTAGATCCGTGCTTTTGGTGTCATGTCTAAAACTCCTTGCCTAATCCCTGGTCACAAAGATTTTCTCCCATCTTTCCTTCCAAATTTTTTATAGTTTTAGGTTTTACATTTAAATCTATGATTATATATATACCACTTTGCTGTAAACCTGAAAATAACACAGTATTGTAAATCAACTACAGTGAAAGAAAGAAAGAAGAAGAAAGAAAGAAAGAAAAAGAAAGAAAAGTCATCCAGATAAGAAAAGAAGAAATACAATTGTCTCTATTCATGAACAAGATCATTATCTATGTAGAAATCCTGAAGAAAACCAAAGGAAAAAAAAAAATCCTTGAACTAATAGTGAGTTTAGCAACATCAAAAGATACAAGGTCAATATACAAAACTCTGTTTCTGCTCATTGGCAATGAACAACTGGAAACCAAACATTTTTTAAGTACCATTTACAATCGTACCAGAAAACATAAAATACTTAGGTACAAATCTTATAAAATATGTGCAGGATCTGTATGCTGAAAAGTACAAAATACTGATGAAAGGAATCAAAGAATATCTAAATAAATGGAGAGATATACTATATTCATGAATTGGAAGACTCAATATTGTTAAGATGTCAATTTCCCCCAGTCAAATTCCCAGCAGGACTTT
This sequence comes from Balaenoptera physalus, assembly GCF_965194825.1. NCBI lineage: Eukaryota > Metazoa > Chordata > Mammalia > Artiodactyla > Balaenopteridae > Balaenoptera > Balaenoptera physalus. The sequence continues at coordinate 113,891,316 of NC_138889.1, read as the reverse complement.
TTTGTAGATATAGACAAGCTGATTCTAAAATTCATACATACAAAGGAACTAGAATAGTCAAAACAATTTTGTGAAAGAACAAATTTAGAGGACGCACACTACCCGATATTATGACCTACTATAAAGCCACAATAATCAAGACTGTACTATTGTTGAAAGGAAAGACATTTGGATAATGGAACTGAATAGAGAGTCAAGAAATAGCCCCACACAAATATGATCAAGTGCTTTTGGACAAAAGTTCAAAGGCAATTCTGTGGAGAGAAAACCGTATTTTCAACAAGTGGTACTGGGATAACTGGACATCCATAGGCAAGAAAAATCAATCAATCAATCAATCACCTCAGCTCATACCTTACACATAAAAAAAAATTAACTCAAATACACTGTTAGGAGAATGAAGAGACAAGCTACAGTCTGGGAGGAAATATTTTCAAATTACATATCTGACATTTTCCCCCCATTTTAGTGTGCAATGACGTGTCTTTTTGATTTTTTTTGGGGGGGGGTGCCTGTGCCACACGGCATGTGGGATCTTAGTTCCCTGACCAGAGATCAAACCCGTGCCGCCTGCAGTGGAAATGTGGAGTCTCACCCACATTTGGGTGTGATTTTTATTGTCATGTCCCCGATGGCTAAGGACGTTAAGCACTTTCTCATGTGCTTATTTGCTTATTGACCATTAGGATACCCTCTTTTGTAATGTGGGTACAAGACTTTTACCTTTGTTAAAATGGGATTGTCTTTCTTTTCTTGTTGATTTGACAGAGCTCTTTATATATTCTGGATCTGCATCCTTTATCAGAGATCTATATTGCAACTATATTATATCCTTTCCCAGTCTGGACTACCTTTTCACTCTTAATGGTGGCAGATGTCTGAGGACCAGGAGAGACCCAAAGCAGATAGGAGGCTAGGCTGGACTCACCACTTGGCACCCAACCCAAGATCACAGAGCCAACCCTGCCTTAGATTTTTGTCTTGTGAGAAAAGAAACTTCCTGCCCTAGTCACTAGTATTGTGAGTTCTCTTGCTCAAGGCTTCAGAAGGGAAGGAAGCCTGCCTGTCCCGTTACTGATCCACATGAAAGGGATGGAGGTGTTGAATGCAACTCAGACCTGGATGCCCATCTACACCACGTCCTGCACACACCTTTCCTTTATCAGACCTCAAGTGATTTTGCCCCTTATGAGTATATCATGACATCTGTCTCTTCAGAGTCCTTGTTTTCTCTTTAATACACACACTGCCAGTCCATCAAGCTGGCCCCTGTGTCTCCTGATGTCTTTGAAATCAGGATCCTTGATTCCTGGCAGCACCTCTGCGCTTCGGGTGCATCCTGAGTTTTCTGGCCCTCCCAGGGTGGAGGGAGTCACAGATGCAAACGAGGGGCCAGGATGTGCATTAGATGGTCCCACCGAGTGATGCAGCTACATAGCCCACTTCTTGGCTCCGTTAGTGACCAGGCTGCGGGTCACAGTAAGTCCATAATGAAAATTCTCACTGTACATTTTCCTTGCACGTTCTTTCTGTTCACTTTTATAATCTGAGAGAGACGGTCTGGGCTGACCTCTCTGTCATGCACAGCCATCTCTGCCAACTCTGTGTCCCATGGATACAATGCAGTCTTTCCTGCATGGGTCTGGGACCCGGTACCCAGAGCCCCTCAAGCTCCTACAGTCCTATGTTGGCAGGTGGAGGGTGATGGGCACATGGGGCCCCAGGCTCATCCTTGGCAGGGAGGGAGGGAGAACCACCCCCAGTGCTCCAGGGAGGCCCGGGGTCTAGTGAGTTTGTAGGAGTGGAGGGTGCAGGTTGAGAGGCTTCTCATTTGGGGCTTTTCTCTGTGAAGAAGGAAGTGACTCAGGTAAAACATGTCTGAAGAGCACGCAGAACTCTGGCAACTGCTAAGCCCCCTGTGGGCTTATCATGGCCTTTCCTCCTGTTACGGCCTTTCAGGCTCTGTGGGGTGAGCTCATTTTCCAGGCTCAGAGGGGTGCACAGCTTGCTCAGGGTCACAGGCTCGGAGGTGATGGAGCCGGAATTGAGGCTGACCACTCAGCCGCTGGGGGGAAGGTGAAGCGTCAGGCAGTGGATGTGGGTGGAGGAGAGTGACTGAGTGTGGTCCAGACTGGTGGAGAGGCTGCTTTGGGTGGGGGGAGTGCACGGCCCCTGGTTGGGGTCTGCAATCATTGCGGGGGGACGCAAAGGGGCCCAAGAGGCTGGGTCGGGTGGGGTGTAGAGGGTGCAAGGGTGAGCATGGAGCTGTCACCGCCGATCATCAGGGGGCCGCAAGGGGGGAAGCTGGGCTTGGTGGCCTGAAAAGGTTGTCCTCCCCAGACGCTTGAACCGGATGGAGTGAGAAGTGGCTCCACCTCCGCCTCGAGGGCCTCCAGCAGGATCCCTGGGGAGGCGACGCCCAGCTTGGGTCCATGTAGGGACGCGGGGGCTCTCTGGGGCCGGGCGGGATGGCGCTGGCATGGGCGACAGCGAGTCTCGAGGGATGGTCGGGCCGACCTTGCATTCCCGTCGGTTTCTCGGGGCTCAGACCAGCGTGTCGCCCCCCAACCCTTCCAGGCGCAGAGCGATGCTGGGCCCGCCCGTGCCAATCACATCGCTTCATTCGGGTCGCTTTGGGCCGTTGCATTTGTCCACCTGCCCGTCTCTCGGAGCGCAGAAGTCCAAGATGGGCAAAGACTAGATGCAACTTAAAGCGCCCCGGGGTCCATCGAGCCGGGCGGACAGGGCGGGACTAAGACCAGGCTGGGCGGGCCGGAGGGGCGGGGCTCCGGCTCCCGACCTGGGCACTGTCCGCGGTGCTGAGCGCCCGCCGGGGCGCGCGGGGCCGTGCGCCATGGGGAACCGCAGCGCCGCGGACGCGGACGGGCTGCTGGCTGGGCGCGGGCCCGGCACGGGCGGCGGCGCGGGGGGCCCCGGGGCGGCGGCGGCGCTGGCGGGGGGCGTGCTGCTCATCGGCGCGGTGCTCGCAGGGAACTCGCTCGTGTGCCTGAGCGTGGCGGCCGAGCGCGCCCTGCAGACGCCCACCAACTACTTCATCGTGAGCCTGGCGGCCGCCGACCTCCTACTCGCCCTGCTCGTGCTGCCTCTCTTCGTCTACTCCGAGGTGAGCCCGCGTCGCGACCGCACGCGCACCCTCACCTGCTCCCTGTTCCCTGTGCCGAGCCACACCGAGGACCCAGCGTGACCCTGCCGCTTGGCCTCTCAGGAGCCTCGAGCTGGGCGCCGCGCCTGGTCCCAGGACGACCGGAGCCGCCAGCACCTCCGAGCCTCATTCCCCTCCCCCATCTCGCTGTCCAGCTGCCCGCTTTGCTGTCTGTCCGCCCTCCCTCTTCTGCCCCTCTCTCCTCTTCTCCCTTTCTGTCTTGGTGTCTGTTACCCAAGAGATGCCTCTGTCCTTCAAGCAGAGACCCCAGAAACAGGCGACTTTGGCAGTCCAGCCCCCCACTCAGCCCCCTCAGCCGGGTTCCACTCCCCCAGGGGAGCCTGCTGGACGGACAGGCAGATTCAGGCTTACCCCCATGCCGGCTCCCCCTGGGGCACAGGGACACACACGCCACTGCACGAGGCTACACCATAGCCAGGCAGGGCCACAGGTGTGCACACACCAGCACGCTCCAGGGCAGGAGACCCTCACTCACGCACCGACTGGGCTCCCAGCAGGAGGGACGCTCAGCTGCCAGGAGCTGCAGGGCAGCGGGCACAGCTGGAGCGAGGGGACACCCGGGCCTGACAGTGGAACCAAGGGAAGGTGCAGGTGTGGGGTCCAGAGCCCCTGCCAGAACCTGGGTCCAGGAGCCTCCGGCCCCAGAGCAGGTCTGGCCCTTGGGTCGGTCCCCCTTGGTGCCAGCCATGTCCACTCTGCAGTTTGGGCAGAGAAAAGCTGCTTAGGGCTGAGTTGGGGACACAGCGTCCTGGGCTATGGGGGAGGGGAGGCTTGGTTTTTCTAAGGTGGACACAGTGAGTCTGGGCAGGGCTGGGGCAGAGGCTAGCAGGACAAGGACAGACATGACCTGCCGCTCCCCCCGAGACGTCACAATGACAGCTCTTAAGCTCCTAATCGCCCCAAATCAGCAGGAGGGGATTTAGAGGGGGACGGCTGTCTGCTCCTTTGCCCTTGGTGGGACCGCCGGGCACGGTGCCGGGGACTTTACTTTGTAACAATGCTGTGGGTGCCATCCTCACCCTCTCTTACGGGTAAGGGGACAGGAGTGAAATGACCCGTCTAGAGGCCCAGAGAGTGAGTTTCCGAAGACACCAACTCTTAGCTGTCTGCGGGGGCGGGGGCGTGGATAGGGGTGCTGGGCTCACACTCCAGGGCCGCAGGGGCCCCCCCTGCGCAGGGAGGGGCTCCACGGTACCCTGAGCCCCACAGCATCAGAGACCACAGTCCTCAGGTGACTATGCCCCCCAGGATCCCCCCCCCAAGGCCTTTCTCAGCTCTAAGAGAAAGGAAGGGGGGGCGCCTCTTGGCGCCCAGCTTGACGGGCGGGCAGGACTGCCCAGCTGCCTCCGGCTCACTCCCCTCCCCTCCCCTCTCGTGTTCAGCCCCCTCCGCTCCGGGACCACTGGCGGTCAGAAAGACAGCTTGGGCAGGCGGCTGGGGGAGGGTAGCGTCCTGTGTCTGTTGTTGCTACGGGGCCCCTCCCTGCGCCCAGGTCCAGGGCGGCAAGTGGCTGCTGAGCCCGGGCCTCTGCGACACGCTCATGGCCATGGACGTCATGCTGTGCACGGCCTCCATCTTCAACTTGTGCGCCATCAGCGTGGACAGGTAGGCCGCCCCCGCCGCCCCGTCCCCTGTAGGGCCGCCCCGGCCCCGCCGCCCTCACCACGCTCCCCGCAGGTTCGTGGCGGTGGCCGTGCCGCTGCGCTACAACCGCCAGAGCCGCGGCGGCAGGCAGCTGCTGCTCATCGGCGCCACGTGGCTGCTGTCGGCAGCGGTGGCGGCGCCCGTGTTGTGCGGCCTGAACGACGCGCGCAGCCGCGATCCCTCCGTGTGCCGCCTGGAGGACCGCGACTATGTGGTCTACTCGTCCGTGTGCTCCTTCTTCCTGCCCTGCCCGCTCATGCTGCTGCTCTACTGGGCCACGTTCCGGGGCCTTCGGCGCTGGGAGGCAGCCCGCCGCGCCAAGCTGCACGGCCGTGCGCCCCGCCGCCCCAGCGGCCCCGGCCCGCCGCCCCCCGACGGCAGCCCGGCCCCCGATGCCGCCGTGCGCCCGGACGCCATCCCGGCCCCAGACTGCATCCCGGCCCCCGACGCCACCCCGCCCCCCGACGGCATCCCGGCCCCCGATGCCGCCGTGCGCCCGGACGCCATCCCGGCCCCAGACTGCATCCCGGCCCCCGACGCCACCCCGCCCCCCGACGGCATCCCGGCCCCCGATGCCGCCGTGCCCCCCGACGCCACCCCAGCCTCGGATGCCGTCGTGCCCTCGGACGCCATGCCGGCCGAACCCCCGCTGCGGGCCCGCAGGAGGAGACGCGCCAAGATCACGGGCCGGGAGCGCAAAGCCATGAGAGTCCTGCCTGTGGTGGTCGGTGGGTACCGGCCGGGGGACGTGGGCGGAGGGGAAGACTGCAGCGCCCGGGGTGTGAGGCGGCGCCCGGGGCGGGGGGCGTGGCAGGGAGCCGCTCACGGCAGCCCCAACCCTGCCCCCAGGGGCCTTTCTGCTGTGCTGGACGCCCTTCTTTGTCGTGCACATCTCCCGAGCGCTGTGTCCCACGTGCGCCGTGCCCCCGCGGCTGGTGAGCGCGGTCACCTGGCTGGGCTACGTCAACAGCGCCCTCAACCCCGTCATCTACACCATCTTCAACGCCGAGTTCCGGACCGTCTTCCGCAAGGCTCTGCGCCTCTGCTGCTGAGCAGACCGCTGGCACCGCAGCCCCTCATCAGCACCCCGCCTCGCCTGGGGGTTTGTAGGAGTAATTAAACAGATCCCCAACACCTGCTGGGAAGGCTCTTGGAGGCGGGGGAGGGGGCAAGGAGGAGCCCAGGCCTCCACTGACCCTCATCCGGCCAGTTAACCCCTTCCTTCCTTCGGAGGAAGCCCAGAGAAGAGACCCCACCAAGCCAGGTCCTGGCTCTGCCCCTGGGGTGGGCGGGGAGGCTGCAGGGAGGTGTTTTCAGCTCCGCCCCGCCCCAGAAGCCTTGGGAACAGGGGCAGCCGTTGCCTGCGAAGACTGCCCCGACTCACACCCTCCCCTAACAGGTTCCCTCCCCCACACACCCGGCCAGCTGCAACCCACCGCGACCCGACAGCTGTTCCCAGGCCAGCAGCCTCCTCCCCTCGTCCTGGTGGCCCCACCCACTGTCCCTGCAAAATGCAGCTGAGCTGCCCTGCCACTGCTTTGGCAGCTGCCTCAAGGTCAGAGCACAGCTCCCTGCCAGCTCCCGACCTGCCGATAGATGCCCAAAGCCTGGAGGAACGGGACCTGGGTGCTGGGTGGGCTCACGGGGGCAGCCTCCCTGCAGGGAAGGCCAGCGCAGGCCCACAAGGCGCTCAGCCATCCTCTGCCCACTTGGCTGGGAGCAAGTGGGCAGAGCAGGGAGGGGCTGCCCCTCTCCCGCCCACAGCGTGCCCCCCCCCAACCCGAGACGGCCCCACTTGGACTTCACCTGGACCCTCCCAGTCCCCCGCCATGGGTATCCGCTGTTCCCAGTACTGAGGCTGAGCGCTCCTGTCAGGAACTGTGACCAAGCCGGCCACTGCCGGGTGCCAAGTTCGCCTCTGGACATGAGAAACTACGGGCTGTGACGGCCACGGCATCAGGCCCAACCTCAGCGTGCTAAAATATTCCGTGGAGAGAGGGGCCGCCCTGTTCCCCTCTCTGGGTGAGCACCATTTCCTGCTCAGTCTCAGCTGCCGCCTCCTCTGAGAAGCCTCCCCTGACCACCCCCCAGGACTAGCCTGCCCCTATCATCCTGGGAGAGACTTGCCCTCGAGGAACCGAGTATTGATGGACTGAGGGCCATTATGGGGTGCTGTGTCCCTGCACCACACAGGGACCAACACAAAATGGGAGTGGGGGAGGGGGCCCAGGGCCGGACCCCAGGTCTGTTGGCTGCTTCAGCTTCCAGCACTTTCTTGCCTGTGAAGCATGAGGATGGCTGCAGCGGATACCCTGTGTCTCCTCCCGTGAGGAGCCCCAGATGGCACAGCCTCACCCGGGCAAGACACTTGCTTCAGAGCTGGGCTGGTGGTCCCTCCTGGGAACCTCAGACTTGAAGGGACCATCAGGCTGACGGCAGGGGCAGGGGCAGGGTCGGAGCAAAGGGCCCCTGAGTGTGGCCGCTGGCCCTGCCACCTGGCTCGTCCCTCAGGTCCACACCCGCCTGTGCCCTGCCACCCATCTCTGATGTGCCCCGACATGCGCCTGCTGGGCCTTCCGTGGTCACTCCAGGTGGTCAGAGCTGGTGTCTGCCACTGCCAAGAGGGTCTCAACTAGCAGCACCCCTGCCTGCCAGCCGTGGGCACCAGCCGCCATGCCCACCCAACCCAGCGGTCTGTGTGGAGCAAGGCCATGTCCCCATCCATGTACCCTTCTCATCTCCTATACTAGGGATGGGGTGACCGTGCCCCTGACAGGCCAGGCCAGTAAGTGCACCTCTCTCGGAGGTGGGGCTGCAGATGGGCTGGGATCTGCTGGTGTCCTGCGCCGTCCCCGCTGGCCCTGTGGGCAGACTCCTGTGTCCCCCAAGAGGGGGACAAGGCGGGCACGGGGGGACAGGTGGACACAGGGGAGTGACAAGGTGGGCACAGGGACAAGGTGGGTGGGTGAGGGACAAGGTGGGCACAGGGACAAGGTGGGCACTGGGGGAACAGGGGCAGATAGACAGAGCCTGGCTGACCCGGGGGCTCAGCAGGTGCCTCGAGGGTCCCAGGCCCACTGATGCCAAGCGTCACCGCAGCCTCAGCTCAGAGGACCAGCGGCACCCGGACGGCTGCCGCACTGCACACTGTCAGAAGCCTTGGCCTGGCCCCTGTGGCTGCGTCTGGCAGAAGATGCCATCGCAAGTGCTGACACAGAACTGAGGGTGTCAACGCACCCTTGGCGCCTGGATGGCAATTTCCAGAAGCCTCCTGATGTCCAGGGTGATGCAGAGATAGCTTCAAAGGCTTAGAAACAATACACTTTGGAAAACCGCCCCCAACACGTGCGGTCCCCAGGCTTCTACTTTAAGGAGAAGGGGAGAAGCCACCCCCCGATCCCAGGAAACCTTCACCCAGGATGGCTTCCCTGCAGGGCCTGGTCCCGAGGCCGCCGAATCTGCTCACAGGGAGGCCGCTGCCTGGAGCTGGACGCCAGGGAGGGACCTGGAAGCCTTTCCCCGTGGGCGCTGCCCACCTAAGTCGCCATTTTAGCCTTTTCAGGTTTGGGGGGTTCCTTCTGGGGGTGCAGCCCCTTCTGCTGAGGCCGACGTGGCCCCCACCCCCGGTCCTCACTTCCCACCACCTTCATGCTGTGCAAACCCCAGGGGCCGGGCCTGGACTTCCCCAAGGTGGTGGAGAGGCGGGACGACAAAACAAATAAAACCCAAATAAACCCGCTTAGTCCGCAGAGGCCGATGGAACGGAGGCAGAGGGGCTTCTGGGGGCAGGTCCTCCCCCACCTGGAGCCAGGCTGGGCGCGGGGGGATGGGCATGGGTGCCACCCCCTCGGCTCACCGGGGAGCCCGTGGCCCAAAAGGCAAGTCTCCGTGTGCTATGAAGAACCTTCTGGAAGCAGGAGCCGGGAGGTGCGGGGCTGGAGGTGTGAACGAGATGGAACAGTGAGGCGAGCGTCGGGGTCAAAGTCCACCTCTCAGTGCACAGAAGATGGGGCAGCGCAGGCTTTCCCGGAACCCAGGCTTGGAGACAGGCTGGGCAGGGCGCCGGGAAGGGCAGGGACGAGGCCCCCAGCCCGTGGGAGCTGGGCTAGCATAGCCGGGCGCAGGCAGGAGCCACCCTGGGCGGGTCCCCAGGGGTCCCGGGCGCGCTCTGTGCAAAGGGAAGGTGGCACGTCCGGACGCCAAGCCGTCCCCGAGACTGGACAGCGGCTCGGCCTTCCCGGCTGGCAGCTCTGGCGCCCCAGCTCCTGGGCAGCAGGTGCCGGCCTCCCGTCCCGCCGGGCTGGGCCCCGTCCGGTCTCAGCTTCCAAACTGCACGACCGGGCCCCCAGGCCTCGGGGCGGTCGGAGCTTGGAGTCACCAGTCCGCGTGGGGCAGGGGCGCCAACTTTACTGACAGACACATGTATGTACACGCGTGTTACAGAACACGACACACCCGTAGGGAAGACCGGACGCTCATGATCCAAGGGATAAAAAAAGCACCGTGAGCAGGCATCGAGGGCCCAGGCCGCGTCCACCGGCCGCCCCGGAGAGGCCCGCGCCCCCCGCCCCGCTTCGGGGCTTGGCGGCAGGAGCGCACCGCCAAGGGCGCCGCTCACGTGACGTCCACTCATAACTTGGCCAGCAAGTTCCTCCTCGTCCTCAGCGCCCCCGTCCTCGAGGGTCCTTCCTGGCCACAGAGGCCCCACGGGCGCTCACACGGTGACCTTCTCGATCACAGCCTCGGCGACGTGGACGTCGTCCCCCTGCGTGGTGACGGCCGCCGACCGGCCACACACGTGCTGGTGGTCCTTCCAGTCCTGAAAGGAAGGACAGACGCCGTGTTACGGTTCCGAGTGAGAGGCCGTGCCCGCGAGTGGGTCCGCACGCGCTGAGCAGCCAGCCCTCCGGGGCAGGGGGCTCCCAGCCTCGCCCACCCTGCTGTTTAGGGAGCCACTCCAAAGGCAAATACCCGGGATGACCCTTGAGCCACGTCCACGCTCTGATCCTGCTGCTGCCTCCCTGGGACCTAAACAAAGACACTCACACCTGCAGAGGAATACTTGTCTCTGATGTTGCTGCCCACCATGTTACTTATCATCGCAGAAGTGAAAACACCGAGCGGGAGCCAGCCACATGTCCACAGAGGGGCTGGGAGGCCGTGGCCCCCAGGGAGGTCGGGCAGGACGTCCACCCGCCCCCCCAGCGCCCCCCGTCAGGACGGGAGCTGCCGTCGCCCGTTCACAGGCGGGAAATGGAGCCGAACTTGGCCTGGAGCAGGGCTCGCTCTGGGGGCCCGACGGGGCGTGGTTAGTGGAGACACGGACCCCAAGACGCACGGAGAGGTTAGGGTTTGGTGAGCCACGACAAGACTTGAATGAACATCACACACACTCGGAAGAACAGAGACCAGCGGTGACCCCCGGAGGGCAGGGTTCCAGCTGCCTATCTTCATGCTGTCCTATGTCTTCCGAATTTTCTACAAGTGTTGCCTTATTTTTATAATAAAAAAGTAAAATTTCAAATCATTACAGGCATACCTCGGAGACATTGCGGGTTCAGTTCCAGAATAAAGCGAATGTAGCAATAAAGCGAGTCACACAAGATTTCAGGTTTCCCGGGGCTTATACAGATCACGTTTACACTACACTGTAGTCTATTAAGTGTGTGACTGTACGAACCTAATTCAAAGACACTCTATTCCTAAAAATGCTAACCACCACCTGACAAGGCAGGATTGCCGCACACCTTTAATCTGTAAAAACGCAACATCTGAGAAGTGCAATAAAACGAGGTCTGCCTGTATATCAAAAGAATAAATTTTTTAAATTTATTTTTTATTGAAGTTTAGTTGATTTACAGTGTTGTGTTAATTTCTGCTGTACAGCAAAGTGATTCGGTTATATACATATATTTTTTCTTTTTCACATCATTTTCCATCATGGTTTCACAGGATACTGAATATAGTTCCCCATGCTATACATTAGGGGCTTGTTGTTTATCCATCCTGTGTATAATAGTTTGCATCTGCTAATCCCAATCCATCCCTCCCCTACCCCGCTCCCTCTTGGCAACCACAAGTCTGTTCTCTATGTCTGTGAGTCTGTTTCTGTTTTGTAAATAATTTCATTTGTGTCATATTTTTAGATTCTACATATAAGTGATATATGGTATTTGTCTTTCTCTTTCTGACTTACTTCACTCAGAATGCTAATCTCTAGGTCCATCCATGTTGCTGCAAATGGCATTCTTTCATTCTTTGTTATGGCCGAGTAGTATTCCATTGTATGTATGTACCACATCTTCTTTATCCATTCCTCTGTTGATGGACATTTAGGTTGCTTCCATGTCTTGCCAATTGTAAACAGTGCTGCTATGAACACTGGGGTGCATGTGTCTTTTCGAATTAGTTTTCTCTGGATAAATGCCCAGGAGTGGGATTGTTGGATCAAATGGCAACTCTATTTTTTAGTTTAGTAAGGAACCTCCATACTGCTCTCCATAGTGGCTGCACCAATTTACATTCCCACCAACAGTGTAAGAGGGTTCCCTTTTCTCCACACCCTCTCCAGCACCTGCTAGTTTTAGACTCAAAAAAATAAATTTTTAATTTGTAAATTACCTGACTAGATTACCTGACTCTGTAAGTCTACACAGTATGCAAAACTTCATGTGTGCTGGGCTCAATTCCACAGTGTTTCACACCATACATAAAAATTAACTCAAGTTGGGTCATAAATCTAAAAATAAGAGCTTAAAGGGAGCTCCCTGGTGGTCCAGCGGTTAGGACCCGGCACTTTCATTGCCATGGCCGAGGTTCAATCCCTGGTTGGTGAACTGAGATCCTGCAAGCTACGCTATGCGGCCGAAGAAAAAAAAAAAAAGAGCTAAAATTATAAATGTTTTAGAAGAAAATAGGAGATTTTCCTAACCTTGAGTCAGGCAAAAGTTCTGAGATATGACACCAAGAGCGTGATCTCCATTAAAAATGTTTTTTTAATAAACTGGACTTCTTGGGACTTCCCTAGTGGTTAGGACTCCATGCTTCCACTGCAGGGGGCCCAGGTTTGATCCCCGGTTGGGAACTAAGATCCCATAAGCCTTATGGCACGGCCAAAAATAAAAAATAATAGATAATAAACATTTTTAAAAAGTAAACTGGACTTCATCAAAACTAAAAAAACTTTTGCCCTTCAAATGACACTATTAAGAAATAAAGAGGCAAGTCACAGACTGGGGGAAAATACTTGGAAATCACATATCTGATAAAGGACTTGTAACCAGAATATACACAGACATCTCCACACTCGATAAGAAGAGAAACGATCCCATTTAAAAACGGGCAAAAGATTTGAATAGACATTTCCCCCCAAAAGATATACAACGCCCAATAAGCACACACAACGATGCTCGACATCTTTAGACATCAGGGAGATGCAGACTAAACGCACTGATGTCGCTTCACACTCGGCAGCAGGGCTACGACCGGAAAGCAAGAGCAAGCGCTGTGGACGTGGGTGGACCCGCCGCTGGAGGGGGTGCAGTCACCTCGGAAAAGTTGGGAAGTTTCTTACTAAAGTTAAACACAAGTTTACCATATGACTCAACAAATCCATGTACGCATGTAGCCAAGACAAACAAAAAGCTGTCTCCACCCTGGAGCTGGCTCGTGAGTGTTCACGACAGTCACGTGGCGGGAACCACTCCGATGTCCGCGGGCTGAGGACTGGAGGACAAGACGAGGTCCAGCCACACCGTGGATGCAACTCAGCCTCCACGTGGACGAACCTCGGAAACACGCTGGTCAGAGGAAGCCAGATGCGGGCGACCGCGTGTTATACGACTCCTGCTACGTGAAATGTCCAGAAGAGGCAAAAATCTACAGAGAAAGAGATTCGTGGTTGCCAGTGGCTGGGGTGCGGGCCCGAGGGGGCTTTTGGGGCGATGGAAAGTTCTAAAACCGAACTGTCATGTTTGCACAAATGCAAACTTACTAAAAACCACTGAATCGTACCCTTAAAATTAGTGGATTTTATGGTACGTAAATTCTACCTCGATGAAGATGTAACACATACACACACACACCTCACATGGGATTTGGAAAGAACATAAAGTCTGCACGTAAAAGCCAAAACAATTCATGGCCCTTGTCCAACTTGTAAGAAGGTGAGTAACATTAACTACCTTTCCAGGTCTTTGGGGGGCACACAGAATTCTGGGGAGCACAGTGGGCGGGCCCAGAAGCTGCGGTGTCGGCGCCACCATTTACTACAGGGAGCCTATGGCTCAGGGTTTTCAGGTCCTACCGAGTGTTCATGATGGATCCCACGTGAAAACTACGGTTTTTGAACTTCACTGTACATTGATTTTTGTAAATATTGGGTTGGCCAAAGCGTTTGTTTTTTTCCATAAGATGGCTCTAGTAGGGCTTAACTGTCTTTAACTTCATTCAAAACAATTTTGTTAGACTGTATTGTGACAGCTGTCATATCAGCATGCATTTAAAAAAAGGTTATCAAAATTGGTGAATTTTTGTGTAGCCATTTTAATACTGAAGGAAAAAAAGCAACATTTTCCGCATATTATGCTTTCCTATTTCGAGAAAGGTAAAAATGCAGCTGAAACCCCCCCAAAAAAGACTTGTGCAGTGTATGGAGAAGGTGCTGTAACTGATCAAACGTGTCAAAAGTGGTCTGTGAAGTTTCGTGCTGGAGATTTCTCGCTGGACGATGTTCCACGGTCAGGTAGACCAGCTGAAGTTGATAACAATCAAATCGAGACATTAATTGAGAACAATCAACGTTATACCACGCGGGAGGTAGCCGCCATACTCAAAATATCCAAATCAAGCCTTGAAAATCATTTGCATCAGCTTGGTTCTGTTCATCGCTTTGATGTCTGGGTTCCACATAAGTTAAGCGAAAAAAACCTTCTTGACCGTATTTCTGCATGCGATTCTCTACTTAAACGTAATGGTAACGTTCCATTTTTAAAACAAATTGTGACGGGCAATGAAAAGTGGATACTGTACGATAATGTGGAACGGAAGAGATCGTGGGGCAAGCGAAATGAGCCACCACCAACCACACTAAAGGCAGGTCTTCCATCCAAAGAAGGTGATGTTGTGTATCGGGTGGGAGTGGAAGGGAGTTCTCTATTATGAGCTCCTTCCAGAAAACCAAACGATTAATTCCAACAAGCACTGCTCCCAATTAGACCAACTGAAAGCAGCACTCGACAAAAAGCGTCCGGAATGAGTCAACAGGAAACGCATAATCTTCCATCAGCATAACGCAAGACGGCGTGTTTCTTTGATGACCAGGCAAACACTGTTACAGCGTGGCTGGGAAGTTCTGATTCATCCGCCGTATTCACCACACATTGCCCCTTCGGATTTCCATTGATTTTGGTCTTTACAAAATTCTCTTAATGGAAAAAATTTCAATTCCCTGGAAGACTGTAAAAGGCACCTGGAACAGTTCTTTGCTCAAAAAGATAAACATTTTAGGAAGATGGAATTATGAAGTTGGCTGAAAAATGGCAGAAGGTAGTAGAACAAAACGGTGAATACGTTGTTCAATAAAGTTGTTGGGAAAAATGAAAAATGTGTCTTTTCTTTTTACTTCAAAACCGAAGGAACTTTGTGGCCAACCCAATAAAACCAAAGCCTATGCCTTTATCAGGGCAGCGTGTCACAGGAGCACAAACCTAACACAATCAGCAGAAGAAATGGAGTCTCTGTCAACAAGGTTATACCTGAAATATAACTGCCCAATCCACCAAGAGAGGTTCCAAGACTGCAGCTTGCATTTAGACAAAATGTTATCTGGCTAAAACGACTCCATCAAGAAATAAACCCACGAATCTTCCTCTGATGGTTCAAAGTCAGGGAAGAGTCACCGATCAGCCGCCCTCTCGGATCACGAGCTGGCAGGAGCCCGTCCACCCCGCCGGCTCCTCCTGGCTGCCTGGGCTCCTCCCAGCGTCCCCGAGCGCAGCAGGCATGCGGGCCCTCTCCTCAGCACACGAGCCATAGGTGACACCAGGGAAAGCAGACCTGCGGGTCTCCTTCCCAAGTCTCCCGCCCCGGGAACGGGCCAGGGCTCAGGAGCATAGCTGGGAGCCCTTGGACACGCTTTCCGCGCTGTGCTGAGCCCTGCAGCCCCCCGGGAAGCCCTGAGACGCAGGGGAGGAAGGTGTCATGTCCCACACACCCTGGTCTTGGGCGTCATTCCTGCCCACCTCCCACCCGAGGACATCTGAGGATGGGGCGCTTTGGGAAGCCGCCAGGCACAGGGTCCCCTGCGCGGCAGAGGCTGTGTCCGCAGATGCAGCTCCAAGTCACAGGCACCAGGGATGGGGTTTTTTACTATTTGTCCACCCAGCAAGTTACCTTTTTTAATCATGGAAAGTTTCTAAGAGGAGAGGATAACCCCACAGGCCCCAGTCAACGGCTCGGCCCCTCACTCTGAGTAAGGGTGAGAAGAGTGATAAAAACCTGAACTAGCAACTGCCACTCCAGAACGCTCTCTAATCTCCTCAGAATCAGATGCCTACATGGACAGTCGCGCTGACTCTCCGGATCTATGACGAGGCGTCCAGGGCTGGGGAGCACTGACCGCGACAAGGTCAAGGCCATGGGGGAGCAGCGGCCTCCATGGCCGTGGCCACGGCCTGCGTGGCTGCCTCAGGGCTCTGCCGGAGCCCAGGGACAGCGCAGAGGCGATGCAGGGGGCGCCTACCTTGCGCTGGCAGAAGGTAGAGCAGTAGTTGACCTTGTGGCAGCCGGTGCACTCGCTCAGGGCCTCCCGGCCGCAGTTGACACAGAACTGCTGCAAGAGGACACAGGCGTCAGTCGCGGGGACAGACTGACCCGCGTCCCCGCCCCCCGCTGCCCAGACGCGGGGTGAGCGCCTGCTGAGCGGGAAGCAGGGCTCCAGATCACACCGATGAGCCAACCTTGCTCCAAATACCAGGGGATTTCATTGCCACCAAGTACGTGCAGGAAAGCAGACTGAGGAAGGCCTGGATTCTCAGCTGTCAGGATCGTCTCCTGAGCGGTCAGGCCCTGCAGCCCCCCAGCCAGACCCTCACCCACAGCCCAGGCGCCCCCAGCCCGGCCACGCGGCTCCGTAAGACGGGTCTTCTGTGCGCCTTCCCCACAGGACGTGAAGGAGCTGCTCCTTCTAAGCAGCCCGGGAGGGGGACTCCAGTGGCACCACCAGCGCTGGTGTGTGCAGCCGTGGCCCGCGCTGCCCGGCGCACCTGGCTGCACTGACTGCAGGCCGGGCCCCGGTCCCGGCCAGCGGGTGCGTGTGTGACCTGCGCGCCCATGAGCCACGCCAGAGCCCGTTTAGAACACCGCTGGCCGCCCCCCACCGCCACTCCCGAGAGTACATGCAAAGCAGCGAACCGCTTCTTGGTTCCGGTTCTGGCCTGCAGCTCCCTTCTCGGCCCAGCGCCGACTGACACGCTCCACCCTGAAGCCCCGACACCCGCCTCACTCGCTTCCGGAAACACGCGCGTTACGGGGACCCTGAGGGACTACTAAGTTAGCCTGTCCCCTGTCGCTACTTTAAAGAGCAAGATACTTACAGAAAAAAAACGAAGTCTGTAACCACACACAGCAATTCCTCCAGGGAGAGCAAAGGTCTCACAGTTAGTGGGAGCAGAGGTGCGGCTGCCCGTGAGGCTCGGGGGCCCCACGGACCCTCCTGCCTCTCAGCTTGGAAGCCCTCAGGGAAGCGCAAGCCCCGCTCACCTGGACCTGCCACGCCAGTGCTCCGGCGCCAGCACAGGTCTCGGAAGACAGCAACCACTCAGTAAATACCTCTTAACTGCACCAAAAGCCTGGGTCGTGACTAGACCTCGTGGGGCGGGAGCCGCTCTTGCGTGGCAAGTACTTCCGACCCCAGGCTCCCAACACATCCCCTCGGGAATAACTTCTTAACCCAAGATAACTGGGAGCAGGAGATCCGGGTCAGACACGCCAGCTACTGTACAGATGGAGACGGACGGGCACAGCCCTCGGGCTGTGTCTGCACACACCGGTCAGGACCCACTGCTTCCCTGCTGCCAGCCGAGAGCGCCCAGATCTTGGTTCTTAAGAGCATTCGTTCTCCAATAAAGGAACCAGGCTCCCTGGAGAAACGGCCGATTCCAGGGCTGGGGCGGGGAACCCCCAAGATGGGCCTGGAGTGTCTTCTAGCACCAGAAAGGAGGGAGGTGCTCTGAGGGGCAGGTAAGGGACGCGGGAGCCGACTGAGAGCTCCAGCCGCCAAAGCCAAACCGGATGAGCAAAACAAGTAACACAAGTGCCATGAGCCCATCTTGATACAAACAAAGGTACAAACAAACGTACAAGAGACAGATCCCCCGCGGAGAAGAATTCTGGAAATATTCCTAGATCACCCCTGTCCAGGAGGGGGACCCCCACCCAGGGTGACTAAGGGAGGAAAAGGGGAAATCACTTCACAGATGGAAACCTCCGATCTGCCCCAAATGCGCATGCTGGGCCTTGGGCCCTGGGGCCCTGGAGTGAGATGAGTCTGTGAGGGGGGCGGGGGGCTTATGAGAAGAGAGAAACCAGAGACCTCCCCCCGCCCCCCGCCCCGGCAAGGCCAGGAGGCACGTCTGCAGCCTGGAAGAGGTGTCACTGGACCGACCCGTGGGCACCGGCTCTCTTCCGGCGCTGAGAATAGTGTCTGCGGTGCAGCCAGAGGTGCCGCCCAGACCGCCCACCGCTGCTACTCTTCGGGCCACAATTCCCTCTTGAAAAGGAAGTTGGGAAGATCATCGAAGGCCTGAGAAGGAGCCGGGGGACATGAACTCAGGCCAGAGCACAGGGATGGGGCCCAGAGTGCGCGCGGTCCCCCAGCCAGGGGCCGTGGCAGGCGGCCCAGCGCCCTGCAGCCACGTGGCTGGCTTGTGCTGGACACGGCGCCCTTGACGGGAAGGGCATCTGGTCTTCCGCCCTGTTTAATCTCTGCTGAGCTAACTATATACACACAACACAAATGCCCCATGGTTAAAACTGGCAAAATCTCTTTAATAGTTCAGCAGGGCTAAAACTTGATTTTTCAAGAAATTCCACATAAAACGTCCAAGCAGGCAGCCCTGCTTCCCTCCCTGGGCCGCGAGCACCTGCGCCCTCACAGGGAGCCGGGGAGGGAGGGTCCAGCCTCCTCCTCGGGGTCCCGAGGCCTCTCTCGTCCGGTCTTCCCCACCAAGCCCCAGCGCTCTAAGGAGGACGCTGTGGACAGGATCCTCCGGAAGAGTTCTCCGGGGCGGCCCTCCCCCGACCATCCAGCTGGGGGGCTCCGTCTCACCCTGGCGACGTCAGGGTGCCCAGCAGCCTCTCCACAACAGCCACCGGTGCCCCCACCTGGCCTCCTGGCTCATCGTCCCCCAGGCCCCGCCGGCCGCTTCTCGCTGCCATCACCTGCTTCAGGGACACGTTTTGCGTCCCCTCACTCACACGTGACTCAAGTCAGGGCCTCTCAGCCCCCCCGAGCCCCCTGAAGCCCCCAGAGGATCCTGGGGAACAGGCTCTCTGAGGAGTCCGGTTCCCAAGAACCCAGCGTCCAGGCGCTGTGGTCATCACGGGCCACAGGGATCAGACACACTGCCCGTTACGAAGGGTGAACACAGCGGGTGCGCAAGGTGGCCACCCCACGTCTGCACGCAACTTAACCAGGTCACCCGAGGAGCCTCGCGACACCAGCACACACGCAAGGACACTGGCGTCCACCCACCGGTGGTACCCGGAAAGGACGGATGCCCAGCTTCCCCCCGCCATGTGATCGATCAGCTTACAGGAAAACTACTGGAGGACACGTCACACCTATAGCTCCGGAGAGAGGACAAGCACACCTGTAAGAGCTCCAGCCATTTTCAAAGCTCAGGATGCGGGAACGTGTCGGATGCCTTGGCGGGGGAAGTGGGCTCAAGCCCCTCACTAAAGGCTGAGCATCCTTCCGCCAAACAGGATTTTAAGGATAAAAGGATTTCACGTTGTATTTGTTCCTTAAAAATTCATAAAATTACAAATGAAATGCAAAGCCCAACCTTTCACGGTGGGGACCTCAGCGATCCAGCTGCGGCAGACGCTCCTGGCTGACCCGACGGACACGCACGTCAGCACGTGTCCCACGGTGGGTCGAGGGGGAAGTTCTGCACAACAGGAATTCAGCTTCTGGACCCTTAAATGTGGGGTGAGCCTGGCCGTGACTGTGGGCTTTTCCTACGTGAAAAACAAAACCCACGCAGCTGACTCAACACGGTGCCCTGAAAGTAACCTCGGGACCGACCAGGTGGAAACGCCTCGCTCCGTCTTTTTCATGCCACCCGTCTTTGGAGAATTTTCATAGAGGGGAAGAGATGTGTCTAATTTACTTGTAATTTTATTCGGTGAAAGAAAGGTCCACAAAAATTAATGAAAAATGTAAAACTGAAAGTTAAACCGCTTCCCTGTTGCACTTCCCTGCTGGGATGAGTTTCAGCTTTCTGTGCTGTCGGCGCCACGCCAGGCCCAAGCCGCCCGCCGTCCAGCCGGCCTGACCGGGGGGACACAGTGGTCTCCCCACTCCCACAGTCTCGGCAAGGGGGCATCCTCGCCAACCCCCCGGGGAAGTGAGGGTCACCCCCAGCCGTGCTCAGCAGGGACAGGTGGTGGTGAGGCCGTGGGCACGGCACACGGCACACACGGTGGTGGATGCAGGACGGGCAGCCGCCCTGGCAAACAGTCTGGCGGCTCCTCAGAAAGTGAACCCTGAGCCACCGTGGGACCCAGCGGCTCTGCTCCCAGGTACACACCCAAGAGAAGTGACAACACACGTCCACACAAACAGCTGTGCAAAAATGTTCAGGGCATTGTTCACAACAGCCAAAAAGTAGAAACAATCCAAATGTCCACCAATGGTCGAGTGAAGAAACACGTGGTATGACGACTAATGTTAAGCCATAAAAAGGAAGGACGCTCTGGCCCAGGCGACAGCGCCGATGGGCCTTGACGACACTCTGCTCGGCGAGAGAAGCCGACACAAAAGGCCACATGTTGTGTGATTCCGTTTCCAAGAAACATCCAGAACCGGCAAAGCCACAGAGACAGAAAACAGGTTGGTGCAGCTGGGGCCTGGGGGTGGCAGGGAGTGATGGCTAACGGGTCCAGGCCTTCTTTGGGAGGGGAAATGATCTGGGATCAGATGGTGGTGATGGCTGTATAAGTTTGTGAATAAACTACTGGATTGTGCACCTTAAAGGTGTGAATTCCACAGTATGTGAACCATATTTCAACGAAGAAAAAAATGCCCTTTCGTTATGCATATTGGGGATTTTTCTGAAGTATATGATCAGAAACATGTGAACATATGAGTGCATTTTGTGATTAAGACGTTGGTTATAACTGCAAAAACCAGATACGATTAAGTATTTTAAAAACAGGACTAGTAAAATGTTTACAAACATGAAATATGCAGAAATTAAATTTTTAAAAAATTGGTTGCCAAGCAGCAAGAGACCACTTTTGCTCCGCATGTGCAGCCTCCAAAACCAAAAAGAATGAAGGAACAGTTGCCATTCTGGTGACCAGAGCAGCCTGTAGGGCTGACCCTCCCAGACAGTCACCACGGGGCACAAGACACAATGACCTGAAGGCTTGAAAGCAACTAAAGCAAGCAGGAATGGGGGTGGGTGGGTACTGAACCCCAGGGAGGGGCGGGGAGAAAGGCCCAGGCAAATGGGGCAGGAATGGGGGGGGGGTGGATCCAACCCTGGGGTTGGGGAGGTCCTCGCAGGTGGGGCAGGAATGGGGTGGGGTGGGGTGGACCCAATCCCGAGGGGGAGGGGGGAGGGGGAAGGCCCCCGGCAGGCGGGGCAGCTTTTCCCTCAGGGCCTCCCCTGCCCACCAGGTGTGTGCTGCCACAGATGGCCACAGGCACTTGCCGCCCCCAGGCAGCCAGCACGGGGCTGAGCCAACAGAAATAGCAGCCCAGAAGGCGGCGCTGAGCAGGGACCTTGGTGTCCCCCCTCCCCCAAGAAGGGCCTGCATTCCCGCACGTGAGGGGGCAGCAATGCCCACCCCCACCCAGACCAGGACTAGAGATGTGACGGGCGGAGGTAACCGAGACAGACCCCCCCTCACACAACAAAGTTCAGGAGACCAGCCAGGAGCTCAGCTGCTTCTGAGAACCAAGTCCAGCACTTTTCAGGGGAAGAGAGAGAATCCAACAGAATTCAGAGCTTCTGCCATGAATAACCCAAAAGGTCCAAAAAACAATCAAAATGACTGGAATTCGAAGGAAGGAACAGAGCTTCCACAGTCAAGAGGAAAGGAGCGAACAGAAGCAGATCCTGAGCTGACCCGAAGGTCAGGATCGGCCAAGGTATTAAAGAAGCGATGATGAAGATGGTCAGTGAACTGCAGGAAGACGCGACCATGCTGAGCGGCTGGCTGGGGCACAGCAGAGTAAAGGAAGCTCCATAAAAGACGCACGTAGACTCTCAATCCACTGCCTCTTGGCGATGAAAGCCCCCCTACTTAAGATCCAGCAAGCCGGGTGGCGCGGCCAAAAAAGAAAAAAGAAAAAAAAGGAAAATTGCACCTGAAAAGCTCTTCTTTCCCCTTACCTATAAAAAGTAGTACTAACTGAAATTCTTTTTCTTATATAGATTTGGTGGAAATAAACCAATTTGACTCCCCTACAGACCAGAGTGACACTGAAGGCGCGTCACTGTATGGTCTCCAGCCTCCAGCCGCCCCCAAGAGGGCTGTGGGCACTGAGCAGCCCCGCCCGCCCTCCTCCGGCCCCGCATGAGCCCTGGGCAGTGAGGACACACCTCCTCTCGGCTTGGGCACCTGCCCCGCGTCACCTGGAAGACTGCATCCCAAGAGGCGCCACAGGGCTGAGGGACCCTGTGCTGCAGGAAGCGCTCTGGGCGCAAGGCTTCCTGAACCACGGGGACCTCGTCGGCAGTGAAATACCCGTGACGGCGCCTCTGGGGCTGAGAAGCCAGTCCCCGCGGGGCCAAGATGCGGGCACAGAGCTGGGTGCCTGGAGGGGCTGGTGACTGCAAGACACACACCTGCTCCGACCTCTGCCCCAAAGACACAGCAGAGGACGCTCCTCCAGATTTGATAACACACGAGACCCGTTTCCCCGGGAGGAGGACGGCCTGACAGGGTGAGTGACATCTACAACAGGCGGGCACTCAACAACAACGGCTGGTGTGTGTGAGGGACAAAAATGCCCGACAGGTAATGGTGGCCACCTGTCTATCAGAGAAGCTTCACTTGTATGTGGGCCTCCGGGTCCCCCTGCCCAGGAAGGTGGGCGGGCTCTGCAGGTGGCAGCCACAGACCCGCTGCGCAAATGGTACCTCTTTCCGCTCTGCATCCGCCTGGACTCTGGCCTGGGCCGCGGCGGCTTCTCGGTAGGAGCTGGCCTGCTTGGCCTGTTCAAACAACGTCTTCAGCTGCTGCGCGGTGTTGAGCAAGGAATTGACCATCTCCTCCAGGTACAGCCAGCTCCGCGGTTCCGACATCTCCAGCCCACTGACCACAGCGGGAGGCATGGTTTTGGTGGGGGTGGAGGGCGGCACCGCCAGGGCAGGTAAGGATGTCAACACTAGCGTGTGGAAAGCAAAACACAACAAGAACTTAACCCACCTCCTGGCTTCGAGGTGCCTTCGCATGCCCATTGAATGTGGGAAAGTAGGGTGGCGAACAGATCACACCCACGGCCCCCCCTTCAAGCCGCCCGTCCATGGACGACACAACAGCTGCAGGTGAGGTGACCACGGAGCTTGTGCAGAGCCAGTGTGGGGGCGGGGGCTGTTACATCCCACAGAAAGTAAAGCAGACGGAAGAACTAAAACCTCCTGGTTTCGTTTCTGCTCACACAGAAAGCCTTTGGGGATGTCTGTGGTCCCCGGGGGGGCTGATGAGGGATGCAGGAGACAGGGTCCCCTCAGCTGGAGAAGAAAGTCATGGAGGCGGGAGGGAACCTCAAAGGGACGCTGTTCTGGACGGGAAATGGAGACTCGCACACGCGGATGCGCGAGGGCTCCCCACCCCTGTCCCGGGGGGCCTGGGGGCAGAGACACCCAGGCTGTGCTGCTGAACGTCTAACATCCTCCCAGAGAAGAACCCCTGACTGTAGCGTCGGCCAAGTCCTTGGTGTAAAAGCCCCACCAAGGCCCGTTTCCAGCCCCCAGCGAGAGGCCACTGGACACGGGCTGCAGGAGACACACGGTCAGCGCTCAGGAGCCGGACAAGCGACGCCTGCCCCCCTCGGCCATGGCCAGACCTTGCTGTGAACCCTGCCCCCCGCCCCCGCAAGGGCAGGGCCCTGGAGCCGGACATAAGGAAACGGGCAGCGTGACAGGGTGGACAGAGGACGCAGCAGCCGCTCTCGGGGCCCCCGCCAGCCAAATCAGGGACCATCCCAATACAAATCATCCCAGTAACAGGTTGCAACGCCCTGAATGAAACAGGAAGCCACGCGTCCACGCTGAAACAAGCAAACAAACAAGTAAGCAGACGGGGGACGGGTAGGCCAGGCCTCGCAGCCCTGCTCAGGGCACAGCCGACCACAGGGGGCGGACACTCCCCATCCAGGCCCCGCCCAGACCCCGCAGTCAGGAGGGCCGCAGCCCGGCCAGGAGGCTCACCGGGCCTGGGCCAGGGTCTGAGGCAAGGTGTGGGGAAGAGGCAGAACGGAGGCGAACTTTAAGAGTGGGAGGGCTGTCACAGCAAGAGGAGACAGCGTGAGACAAGCAAAGGAGAAGGAGAAGGGGCGTTTTCTAGAACTCGGGGACAAGTTTCTATCTTACTGTCTTGTCTCTGGCGGAAACTGTAAAAAACACAAAGGTCCACCAGCTGGGATACCGATTCTCCCCGTAAAGAAGCGTCCTGACATAGAAATGTGTCCAAAACGTGCCGTCAGTGACAAATCGCTCAAAACGCACACGCGGGGCGATGTCCCCGTTAAGCTTCAGGCGGGGCGAGTCACAGACATGCACACCCCCTCTCACCTGGGGCCGCCCGGACGAGCGTCCCCACGGGACGTACCCCAAGCACGGCGTCCTGGTCAGAGCCTGGCCGCAGCTCAGGCTCTGCCGGTCACAGGTCGCTATGTGAGCAGCCTCACCCCACACAGAAACGGGCGGCAGCTTCCAGTGGAACCTGCTTTACACACACAGGCCCGAAGCCCCACACCCCACTTCACCCAGGAAGCCTTTCGGAAGGGTGAATCTGCGCAGGACGGCCACTCGCGGAGAAGTCTTCCACACTGACCTATTTTGGGATGAGACGTTGGCAACGCGGCCTCCGGGAACGGTGCGATCTGACAGCTGTCCTGATACCCTGGGTAGTGGGGCTCCGGGTGGCCGACCCTGCATGGGGGCTGCACGCCTGCCTCTTGTACTGTCAGGGGAGAGAGACACGGTGGCGTGAGACCCAGCTGTGCTGCACGTCCCGCAGGGCAGCTCCTGAACCGCGGAAGTGGAGGACGTGAGCTGTCAGAGGGAAAGTATCTGGGACGTTCTGGGTGAAACAAAACGCAGCACAAAAGCCAGTTTCCACCGTTCCCTTTCACCTTCCTGAGGCGGCTACCAGAGCATTACGCGTGCACGTGGGGCGTTCCTGCCCCCCGGCGCCCGTCTAGGCTCCGCGAGCAGCCTCAGCCTTTCAGGTCCTGGTCCCGCCGCCCCTGCCCGCGGGGGTCCCCACAGCTCCTGCCCGTGACCCCGCTGGGGCCGCGTTGCCAGGCGCTGCGACAACTCGCCTGTGGCTCCCGCGAAGACGTCGCCCTGGGCCGGACTCTCCGAGATGACCGCGGTGGCCTCCACGGTGGACGCCCGGTCGAAGGTCAGCGCGCCAGAGGTAGTGATCTGTCCTGAGGGGGTCACGGTGACTGGAAAAGCAGGAGAGCTGTCACTGCGTGCTGCGCCCACCGGGCACAACGCAGGAAAACCCCGGGGCCGGGGCAGGGTGCGCGGGGGCCAAAGGAGCATCCGCCGGCCCACCAGCCACCTCTGCAGGCGCGGTGCCTGGGGGGGACCAGAGACGCCCACCCCCACCAGACGCAACTCCTGCTGTGTGTCCTGAGCACCTGGATGTACTGTCTCGTCAGAAAGCAAGAAATAAAATTTAAAATAACGTAAGAAGGACTTCGTAGTTTGAATTAAGAAAACGATTTTCGTCAAAGCTGAAGAGAAAACGCAGCGGTGTCCCCAGCATTCTGGGGGCTCCGTCTCCTCCTGCCGACCAGCACCAAGGACACGGGGCGCCTCACCTGCAGAAGTCGTCGGGCTGCCGAGTGCCCCTGGCGACTGGGCGCCCCCCAGGCCTCTCCCGCCACCACAGCCCTCCGCCACCAGCCGCCCCACGCGCCTTGCGGTCTCAGAAGCGGGCGCCCCCCCGTCCCCCCCTACACGTGCCCCCGCCGCGCCTGCCCCGGGGCGGGAGGCCGGGAGGGCCCAGGGGCTGCGCGGACTGAGACCCAGGCCTCCAGTCGCGAGGTGAAGCCCGTGCCGAGGACAGGCCGGGGCCGCAGAGGCCAGGGAGCCCCCGTGAGCGGGAGCCGCGCCTGCTTCTGACCCAGACCCCTCGGCCGCACGCGTGAGCGGGACACGCTAAGGGCGTGGCGCGCGACGACAGCTGCTTCACCGTGACTCACAGGTGGTGGCGGCTGCGGCGGGAAGCAGGGTGATGTTCTTGGGGGCGTCCTTCTTGACGGGCGTGGCGGGCAGCTCGCTCTCCTTCTTGCGCCTCTTGTAGGGGACGAAGAGCCTGACGGGCCCGCTCTGTGGCGGGGGGGGCGCGGGAGGCAAAGTGAGATGCGTGGAAACGCCACCCAGCCACCCGGGACTGTTCTCCGAGGCGACCTGCCTGGAGACGTGCCCAGACTGCGGCCATTAGACGGAACCGCGCGAAGCTCCCTTAGCTCCCTTTAGGTCCCAAACAGCTTAAAGTAACAGACAAGGGACTTTCGGAGAGAACGTGTGGGTAAGAGCGCCTCAAACAGGAGAGGGGTATCAACACCAAATTTTTAGGAATTCCCGGAAGACAGAAAACAAGTGGGGACCAAGGAAGGAGAAGGGAGAGGGCCCGTGGGGAGCAGGGGGCGCCCCGCAGACCCCGAGGCCCCGACACACGGGAGGAGAGAACCTGGAAGGAGCAGAAACAGCAGGAAAACGTGAAGGTCCGGGGAGCCTCCCAGCTCACGCCCAAGACCCCCGCGGGCTCGCGGGCCCTTCCTGCTGCCCGTTCAAAGCTGCTGTGGACCCGCGAGCGAGCTTCCGTCCTACGCGCCAACCCCAGAATCTCCCCCAGGCTCTCCCGGTGGCCCCCCCTTTACTGATTCCCTCCACGCGATGAGACGCTGCCGTCACCTTCTAGACTGAACTCTGTCCTCAGGACCTCCTGTGAGGCCCTGCCCCTCAGGGTGGCCGTATCTGGAGTAAAGAGGCAGCGGGGGTCTTGAGGGCAGGGCCCTGACCCGCGGGGATTAGTGCCCTCGTAGGAGCAACGGTGTAAGCGAGAGCCTACAAGCCAGGAGGAGCCCCGCCAGGCACCAACCAGCACCTTGACCTGGGCCGCCTGCCTCCACAACTGTGAGAAAGTCAACGCCTGCTCCTGAAGTGCCCTGGCCTCCTGCCCAGCCCCCGCAGACTGAGACCTGTGCTGACAACCCTTGGACGTGTTTCCTTCAGCCCCGAAGACACAGAGGCTGCTTGGAAGCCTCGTCTGCTGCCCCCATGATGGGCAGTGCCTGCCGCCTGCTGCTTTTCTTCTGCGTGGCTCACACATCCCTGGCCCTTTACACGTCTCACGATTTCTGTTGAAACTGGACATTTTAGGTGCTGTACTGAGTGGCTGTGCGGATGACTCCCCCTCCCTCCAGGGCTTCCTGGCCGCAGTCCTGGACAAAGTCTCTCTCACCCCAGTGTGGCCCTGCTGGCCTCCAGGCGGCAGTGACCAAGCCACCGCACCGGCTGTTGGACTCGGCCGACTGCTGTACCCTTTGCAAACTGCTCCACTGTCAGATCCAGTCACATGAGGCTCCTGGACTGGGTGGCTTTTAGGACAAACCTTTGAGGAGGCTCCTGTGGTCACTGGCCCGGTGCGAGGTTTAGCTGGCTGCCCTCCTGCACTGCCGGCCTGCTCCCCACGGGCTGCCCTGGAGCAGGGCAGAAACGGCACTCAGGCCATCAGCCCTGCTCGCCGAGCTGCTTGGTCTTCTCGGCTGGCCTCGGCGGCTGCGTGGACCTCCACCCTAGGGGCAAGCGGGGCCAGGACGATGGAGCTTCCCTAGGCTGAGCTGGAGGGAAGCAGGGAGGGAGCAGGGCCTGACTCGAATGCCAGACTCACAAGATTTTCCTGGATAAATGTTTCTTTTTTTGTTGTATGCCCCCAGGACGATCTCCAGAGACCTTAAGTGGTTGCTTTTTATCATTTTCACCAGTTAGGGTTATGTATCGACTTAACGTGGGATGGGGGGGAGTGGGTCCCTGGAGCCCTGCACAGCACCACTCCTGAAGCAGAAGCCACAATGTTTCAATTTGATGAAGTCTGACCTATGAGTTTTCATTTCATGGATTGTGCCTTTGGTTCCATGTCTAAGAAATCCCTGGTCTAACCCTAGATCACAAAGATTTTCTTCTACAAATTGTAGTTTAGTTGTGGACACATTTGGTTGTATGATCCATCTTGAATTCGTGTGTATATGAAGTGGGGTGTTTAGGTCAAGGGTCACTCCTACGCCTGGGAGTGTCTGTCCCCACACCTGCAGGTCCGTGTGTGGACGGTGGGTCTGCTCCTAGATCGATGGGTCCCCCCCGCCAAACACGGTCTTGACCGCGGAAACAATGCAGCAAGTCTGAAAGTCAAGTGCTTGATTCCTCCCGTTGCAGTCTTCGTCCTCAAAACCGTGTTGCTACCCCTTTTCCTCTGCCTTTCAATACAAATCTTAGAATCAACTTGTTGATGTCTACAAGATCCTGCCGGGGCTCTGAAGAGACCCGTGTTCAACCCACAGACCAGTGTGGGGAGAAGGACATCTGCACTGCATCAAGGCCTCCAGCCCGCGGGTCCACATCTTCTCGGAGTTCTCTTGCTGGCAGTTTCTAGCTTCAGTGCACACGTTCCATACATGTGCCGTCAGGTGACACCTGAGGATTTCAGCGTTTGGAGTGACCCTAAACAACCCTACCAGGTACTCCATGCTTCCCGATGGGGCTGACCCCCAACTCTGCTCCTCTTACCCCTGAAAGATCTCCAAGGATGTCACCTACCAGTCTTCCCAAGCAAACTTTAAAAGTATTTTATTCTCACACAAATATCGTACTGGTCATTCTACTAGACTCATGTGTGATCTACACACGAACTAGACAATTTTAGAATATTTGGTTTTCCCACTCAACAACATCTCTCCAATTAAGTTTTCTTCCATAGCTGCTGCTAATTAACCAGGTGAGTAATCAAAATTAAAAAAAGAAATCTCATCATGCAGCTTCTTAGTTAATTTTAAGACATTTAAAAATAATATTCAACAACAGGAACATTGAAACAAAACTGGTACTTCACACATAACAAATTAGTATCATACTTTGAAAGCTATACAGCAACATACATTAAAACTAATGCAAATATCCCTTTTTTTTTAACAGTTAAGAATTCAGGATAAGAAAATACTTCAAAAGACATTAAAAGTTCTCTATATAAATCAGCTCACTGTAGTACTTTTTACGACGTGACGTTAAAAATGAAAAACATAAAACAGCACATATATACTTGTCACCACACAAAAAAAAAGTGCAGTTAAGACAATGACATTATAGGGACTTCCCCGGTGGCACAGTGGTTAAAGAATCCGCCTGCCAATGCAGGGGACATGGGTTCGAGCCCTGGTCCGGGAAGATCCCACATGCCGCAGAGCAACTAAGCCCCTACACCACAACTACTGAGCCTGCGCTCTAGAGCCTGCGAGCCACAACTACTGAAGCCTGCGTACCTAGAGCCCATGCTCCGCAACACGAGAAGCCACCGCCATGAGAAGCTTGCACACCGCAATGAAGAGTAGCCCCCGCTCATCGCAACTAGAGAAAGCCTGCGCGCAGCAACAAAGACCCAACGCAGCCAAAAATAAATAAATGAATAGATTTATAAAAAAAAAAAGACGGTGACATTATAGGAGCTTTCCATTATTTAAGAAAGTTTCCCTTAACGTTCTTTGAGCAGCCCCGGGGCCCACTTGAGGCCTCACTCATCAGAGTAATGTTCAAAAACCAGAATTTGAGGGAGAAGCTGAGCTGGAAGCAGCCCTGAGAGGAGCTGAGGGGAGCAGGGGCCCACTCACCAGGGTCATGTCATCACAGCAGGCGGCACAGGTGCAGGAGGCGGCATGAGGGTTTAGGATCCCGTCCTGAAGTTTAAAAAGTACCGCGACATGTGAGAAAGTCGGCTCTGAAGTGAGTCAACAGCCCCAGATCTCAACCAGTTTCACCCCGATCCCCCTGTGAAGCTAAAATCCCACCATTTCCAGAACCTTCTCTCTTGTACACATCTCTGGTGGGGGCAGCATCTACCTCTCCCCTGCCAGGGAGTGTAGGCGTGACTTCTCTATCAACGTCCTAGAGCTAAACCGGAAACAGCAATGAGGAGCCCTCGCCTCTCACGGATGAACTCAAGGAGAGAGAAGTCAGGTGTCTTTTAAAAAGTCACAGGCAGGGCTTCCCTGGTGGCGCAGTGGTTGAGAATCTGCCTGCCAATGCAGGGGACACGGGTTCGAGCCCTCGTCTGGGAAGATCCCACATGCCGCGGAGCAACTAGGCCCGTGAGCCACAACTACTGAGCCTGCGCGTCTGGAGCCTGTGCTCCACAAGAGAGGCCGTGATAGTGAGAGGCCCGCGCACCGCGATGAAGAGTGGCCCCCACTCGCCGCAACTAGAGAAAGCCCTCGCACAGAAACGGAGACCCAACACAGCCAAAAATAAATAGATGAATAAATTTAAAAAAAAAAAAAAGTCACGGGCAGAGTTACTCAGTTTTCCTCGGTCTCTCCCGTGTATACGTGTTATTAAACTTCCGTTTATCTCCTGTTAATAAATAAACAAAAGTCACACGCACTCAAACGGAAGCTGTTACGTTGCCTCATCCACTGCTCACAACAAGGTATGGAGCAAACACCCTCAACATCCCATTTGGAACATCAGGAAGCAGATGGAAAGGTGAAGTAACTTGCCCCAGGTCACACCGCAAGTGAGCGGGGGACTCGAATCCCATCTGTCTGACTCCAGCCTGTGAGCCCTGGAAAGCCCTGCGGCCGACGCCCCAGGAGCCAGGCCTGCAGCTTGCGGCTCTGGGCAGGGAGGCCGACGCCCCAGGAGCCGGGCCTGCAGCTTGCGGCTCTGGGCAGGGAGGGTGGGGAAGCGCGGCACCTGGGTACCTGGATGAGGCACTGCAGCGGCCGCCCCGCGTAGCGGATGCTTCTCTTCCAGTCTTTGCTGCTGGCCCTTCCTGCCATGGCTTCAAACTCGGTAGGGCTGTACCAGTTCTCCCCCTGCTTAATGCAGCGCCCCCGGCCTCCTGAAAGGACGAAGCCCCCCCCTGCAGTTCCCGCTGACACTGGGCCAGGCCCATCTCCCCTCCCACCCACTCCCCCTAGGCGTCCCGGGCCTGCCGGCTCTCAGCCGCTCCCTCGGTGCCCCACGGCGAGCCCACATCTGCGGGCAGCGCTTCCCACCGCATGCCTGAGCCCCGACCTGCTGCCCACGGTCACCGCACACTCCACCACATCCCACATGGAGCTCGTGACCTCTTCCCACTTGCACAGCCTTCTGCCTACGGGCCACCCAGCTGACCCAGGACCTTAGGGAACATGGTCCAGCCCCGCCCCCACACGGGCCACCCCATTCCTCAACCTGCCCGTTTGCTCAACTAGTTTATGCGTCATTACAGCCATCCTTGGCCCCAACTTACAGTGGGGGATGCAAAAGGAAGGCGATCCTTGAAACAAAATAAGCAGCAGCCTGGGCCCACCCCACGCGTGCCCACCTGGGCCCACCCTGTGCCCACCTGGGCCCACCCCACGCGAGCCCACCTGGGCCCACCCCGCGTGCGCCCACCTGAGCCGAGCCTGCTCTTATACAAGGTGCCACTGATGTTCCGACAGCGCACAGGCAGCTCACTGTCGTACACCGATGGGTCCCAGTTGTACTTAGTTCCACCTTTCTCTTGGCCGGGAGCCAGAGGAGTTGGAGGAGACTGAGGGCCTTGAGCAAAGAAAGCATCATGAACATGAGACCCCGAACGCACCCCGAATAACAGAAAGGCACGACAGCTTGATTCTAACAGGTTCTTCCCCCAGCTCAGCTGCATCGCCCCCTGCAACTCTGGGCAACTCTTCTGTTGCCTGAAAAAATCCACTTTTTATACTTAAACTAAATAGTATTTGAAATTTGAAATTCACCACAAGATAAAGTTCACCCCCAGGATAAACTCCACCAGCTCTCGGAGCGTTTTGCCCCCGAGGCCTGGAGCAGGAGGGCAGTACCGGGGGTGAGAGGGGCAGCGGGTGCCTTCAGCCCGGCAGTCTCCACGATGCTCCCGTCCGTGTGCACGACGATCAGCGTGGCCTTCTCGGTGTTCAGACTGTCCCCGATCTGAAGGGCTGTCCTGCCCGACTGGAGGAAAGAACACCAGTAGTCTCAAGTGACAGCGGCTGCCACACACCTGCACGCTGGGATGTGGTCCTACAGAGAGGTTCCAGCTGACACCGCCACCGGGGGGCCCACCATGCCTCAAGCTTCTCAGATGCAGAGCCAAGGCCAAGAAGAGGTGACACTAGGTCTGCATGGCTCTGAGCGAATGCTCACATGGCTTGTCCAAGTTAAGGGATGAATGTGTTCCTGGAACAGGAAATGCCCTCCCGTCTGCCTGGGCAGCCTCTGAGGTTGCAGGCCTCAGGGGAGGGTTTCCGACAGGCCAAGTTCATAACCACAGCCAAGGCCCAGTGCAGGACCCCTTCTCATGCCCGAGCCCACCCAGACACGGGGCATCCCAAGCCACGCTGCTTACGTGCCTCTCCACTGGGGCTGGATGCTGCCGTGACTGCGCCTGCCTCCTCTGGGCCAGCCAGATGCCCCTTTCCTATCCCTGCGGGCGCTGAGCCCACCCCAACTGCCCCCAGGCGCATGCTCATGGCCTCACTCAGACAGCCCTGGAGTGGACTAGAGACCCCGGCGCACCCCGTCCACACCAAGGCCTGGGACACTCTCATGCTTTCACGCTGAGAGGATAAAACTAAGACAAAGACCTTTTCTTACATCTGAAAATGTGGCCTTCAAACCAGGGGAGGTGAGTAGAAGTTTATCGTGGGGTTGCGGGCCCCCCACCCGGCGTGCACATGCACACACCTGGCCTGCTCTCACAGACCTGCAGGGTCAATGCCTCAGTAAGGGCGTCTACACTGCTTGCGTCTGAATCACTGAATTCGTACAGCTCTCGACCGGAAAAACAATGCTTTGTGTTCATTCGAGAACCACAAAGTATTTTTCTCATGAAGGCGTGTGGGACATGTAGATACTTGAGACCCCCTCTCCTTGTCAGTTTCCAGAAGGATCACACTAGTTTCTGGGTCTTCTTGTCCTCAGAGCCCGCTGACTCGGGGCCGCCCCTAACTCCCCGACCCTCTGGCTCCAGCCCCTCCTAGAAAACGAGAACGTGACAGAGTCTGCTGTCAGGCAGGACACCCGCTAGAGGCACCAAGTCACTGCCTGGCTATCAGCTTGTGGGCACCCTGATGCCGTAAGAGATAAACCAAGACTCTTAAATCTGCACCCCTGAGTCCTTCACCAACCTACTGCCCTTACACTCAGCAGCAAGAGTTTTCTGTCCGTCACTATCTCAATAACAACCACTTTGCTTTCAAGTGTACAGCGTCCCAGGTGTGTGATCCAGGCTACAAGGAAACCGTGCGATCTCCCCTTCCCTCCCCTCCCTGGGCAGTGGGCAGTGGGCACAGGGCAGGCTCAGGGTCTCTGGGGGATGGGCCACCCCCCTTGGGGCTGGAAGCGCTCCCATGGTGGCTTACCAGCACGTGGCCCGAGAGTGAGGCGGCGTTCGCCACTGACGTGGTGAAGACGTTGTCCGCCGAGGCGCCCACGTTGGCCACTGTCACGGTGGTCACCTCTGCAACACAGGAGCCTGACTCAGGGCCCAGCCAGAGGCCACCGGGGATAGGGCGGGGGTGGGGGGCGGCCCACGGTGGATCCAGGTCAGGTACCTGCACTACTGTGGGAGACCTCACGCTGTACACGAAACGCCCGCCCAACGTTTCTAGACCAGTCTGAATGACCTGGTCCTTCCAAGGACAAGAGGCCACCTCTCCCTCCCCACAGAGCCTGCCACACACACACAGTGAAGACCACGGGGCACGCCCGCCCTCACTCACCCACTGAGCCGGCCACAGCTCTGCCCTGGCATCTCACTCCCTTCTAGTTAAAACCATACCCCAAAGAGGCCACTAAAATCCTAGAGTTCCCTCCCTTCCGGGTGGGGACCCTCCTGGCCCCTCTCCTGCAGGTCAGCGCAGGAAGGCTCACGTCTATCCCTCCCTCCCCTTCCTTCACCTCCACCTGCCACGGACCTCTTCCTCCTGAAAAGCGGCAGACCTGCCTGTGCCCACCCCACGCGCCCCCCAACTCTAAGCCCGGCCCCTCCCAGCAGCGTCTGTACACGGGGGCGCCGCCGCGCCCTGCCGCCCCCGTGCTCCCCCCACTGCCCATGGCCCACTCCTGCCGGGCTGCCCTGGACAGCCCTCCCTTGATGCTCCCCCAGCCACCAGGGGTGGCGTTGCCTTCTGGAATGTCCCAAGCCTAGAGCGCCTGTGACCTGGGGGAGGTGCTCAAACTGACCCAGAGTCCTGCACATTCCATCAGCCCGAGCTCACTAAACTGCTCTAAAAACACCTGCTCCCCATCTGTCTCCTCCACCGTGTCCCAGGGAGCCCGGGGCCAGGGGGTCTGAACACACGCTCAGGTCTAAAGAGCTCGCCAGCAGCCCGGGAGGCAGCCTCGAGCCGGCAACGTGTCCTGCTGAGTTACAGAAACCCGGGAATCACCTGACCTCGGTAATTCACAACCAACAAGTTCTAACACACTGGAAAAACACAAGGATAAAACTCTGCAAGAAAGAAACACCTGATGTCAATACGCGTCTCCAATGTTGCCAGGAATAGCATCACATTCCCTTTCTGCACTCAGAAAAACACGTGCAAAAACAACACGAACCTGAAGAAAAGCCTCACCATCCAAAATCTCAACTTTAAACCAGAGTTTAGCAACGAAAGTAGAACCCTTTAAGGTCCACAAAGCCTTCTTTCCCTGCTTTTTGCGAGGATCCCGGACAGACCACAGGCACTGGGGCAGCGAGGGAACGGGCTGCAGGCCCCACCCAGCTCCTCCAGGGCCGGAAAAACCGGAGCACTGTGTGGGGAGGCCGCTGTCCAGTTCTGAAACCCATGAAACTCCCTAGGGGAGAAGAGCCTTAGGATGCTCCCCAGGGGTTCCAGTGCCCAGATCTGCCGGCCACACGGGAGCCCAAGTGGGAGGGAACAACGCTTAGGAAAGTCTCTCCCTCCTTCGGACGGTGCCCTGGGGAGACACAACCTCTAAAGGGCGCTTTGGGGCGTGGCTCATGAACCTTGAAAATGAGAATGTTCTGTGCGACAAGAACAAAAGCGTGGGCCAGCAGCCCCGGTGGTGCCCGCAGAAGGGAAGATCTGTAAAGGAAATGGGGGCCACGCGTACAGGCCAGAGGGGAGACTGAGGAGCACGGTGCTGGCTTCCAGGGCCACTGTCCCCAAGGGCTGCGGGCCCTCCCAGGCTAAGTGAGATGCCTTGCTCCTCAGGGCTAAGGTCACAGCTGAGCAGGCCCTCAGGATTCTGGGTGACCAGATGCACCCAACCCCGGGCTCCTCCAGGACAGGACCCGTGTCTGACCCCTGTGTCACCAGCACCCAGGACAGAGGAGGAGAGGACAGGCAAGGCAAGAGGCAGGTGCTGAGAAGGTTCTGGAAGTAGTGCAGAGCACTGAAAGGAAGGAAAGGAGTTCAGGGAGCAAGTATGCGGCAGGGCAGGGCCAGGATGCTCCCATGGGGCAGGTGTGCAGGGACCACACGGCACACGAGGTAGGTGCGAGGCATGTGCTGGGGGAGGATGCGTGTGCCAGTCAGCCAGGCGTGCGCAGGGCAGCTGCGCGTGGAGGACAAGTGTGAGGAGCAGGTGCGCGCGGAGCAGGTGCCGGCAGGTCGTGCAGGAGTGTGCGGGGCAGGCGCGCAGGGCAGGTGTGGGGCAGGTGCGGACAGGTGCGCGGGAACCGCGGGCGGGCGGCACTTGCCTGCGAAGGCGGCGGCCGCGGCGGCCTCGTCGGGGCCGGGCAGGGCCTCGGCGCCCATGTCCATGTGCCCGGGCTCGGCGGCCATCACCGCCACGGCCGTCACCCGCCGCGTCTCACGCTCCGCCTCCGAGTCTCCGTCCTCCTCCGAGTCCTCGTCCCTGCTGAGCACCGGCTCCTCCGCCTCGCCTCCCGCCGCGGCCGCGGCCGCCGCCGCCACAGCGGCCGCGGCCGCCACCGCCGCCGCCTCGGCCAGGCCCAGCTGCTTGGCGGCCGAGTCCGAGTCCTCCATCCGGACTCCGCCGAGCCCGCCCGAAGGCGCCGGCCGGGGCCGCCCGAAGGCCGGGACGGAGCCCGAAGCGCGCTGCCCGAGGAGGCCGCCCGAGCCGGGCCGAGCCGGGCCGAGCTCGACCGAGGAGGGCTGCCCGAACCGAGCCGAGCTGAGCCGAGCCCGCCCGAAGCCGGCCGCCAAGCCGAGCCGGGGCTCCCCGAACAGGGGCCGAACCAGCACGAAGAGGCCCTTGTCGAGTCGAGCCGAGCCGAGGCCTAGAGTCCGGAAACGAGGTGGGGCCAAAGTGGTCCGAAGTGCGGAGCCGAGTCGGTCCGAATTGGTCCGAGGCCGCACGAGGGTTTCCGAGAGGCTCTGCGCTAGCCCTCCTCAGGGCCTAGAAGGCCGCGCCGGCCGTGGTCCCCAGACAACAGGGTCCCCCACTGTGAGACCGACTCTGCCGGCCTCCGACGCAGCGCGACCCGGCCTAGAGAACCTTGCGCTGCAGGCTCTGCCTGCACCCGCCGCCCGCAGGAGCCGAGCCCGCCCGAGGAGGAGCCGAGCGGAGCCGAACGCTCCCGAGCAGGGATCCTCACAAGCGAGCCTCGGCTCTCCGCCTCCTCCTGTCCGAAAGTGCCCGAGCGCTGTCGGACGGGCTAATCGGGCCTCGGCCACGGTTCGGAATCAAGTCCCGAAACGCGGCACCGTCGAGCCCCTTCGGGAGCAGAAGCGAAAATGGCCGAAGGGACGCCGTTTGCGTCCGGCGCCGAGAGGCTGCCGGGATCGCGGCGGGCGGGATCGCGGCGGGGCGCGGGGCGGGGCGCGGGGCGCGGGGCGGGGCGCGGGGCGGGGCGCAAAGATGGCGGCTTCGCGGCGAGGTGAGGAGCTGGGTGTGGGGTAGCGGAGGCCTAGGGGCGTCTCGGAGGTCGCCCCGGGAGAGGGGTTCGGTTGGTTCGGTTCCTCCTGGTGCGGGGAAGGCCGAGCTGCGGGCGCAGCTCGCCGGGGTCGTTAACCGGTAGACTTCATGTGTCCACAAGGACCCTGGCCCGGAGAGCCCGTCCCGGGTCCGCGCCGCCGCTTCCCGTGGACGCGCGGGGCGGTGGAGCCACGGCGGTGCGGTCACGGCTCCCCCGAGGGGACGCTCGGCGCCCCCCGACCCAGATGAGAACCCCTGCGGGGCCAGCGGGCCGGCAGCAAGCGGGACGGGCTCGTCCGGAGCCGGCAGGAAGGGGACACCCCGGTTTGGAGTGGGCCCTGCCTGCGGGCCCAGTGGGACCGGCTTCTGGAGCGAAGGTTTGCATTCTCGCCGGGATTGCCGGCTCACGGGTTCGTCCTGTCTCCGTGGCGCCCTGCGCGGGGCGGCGGGGGGTCGGCCGGTCGGCGGCCCATTCGAAGTCCTGGTCGCTGGGTCTGTAAGAGCCCGCGCCGCACAGCTCGTGGAACCAAAGCGAGGTATGCGGGCGGCCCAGGGAGCTCCCTCGGCCGGACGGAAAAGGCCAATTTCCACATCTCAGCTGTCAGGTTCCGAAATTACTCGTGCGAGGAGAGGCTGGGACTAGACGGGAGCGGTGAGCTGGGCAGCTAGCTGACAAAGAAGCAGACTGTGGTCTGAGCTTCAGACAGAGCTTTCCCGGCACCGGGGTTCCCAAGCGCCAGACCTTTGTGCAAGGCCACGGGTACTGAGGTTCGCGCGTTTTCATTTGGTGGAAAAGTACGTTTACACCAGAGCGATCCGCTTCACACCCCTCGTATATCACGCAAGGAAAAACATTCTTTCTCTTTGCTTTCACATTTAACTTCTGACCGCCACATTGTTATTACAGTGAATCACTGACAAAAAATATGAAGTTCTAAAAGCCACGGTTGGACTTCCCTGGTGGCGCAGTGGTTAAGAATCCGCCCGCCAATGCGGGGGACACGGGTTCGAGCCCTGGTCCGGGAAGATCCCACGTGCCGTGGAGCAACTAAGCCCATGAGCCACAACTACTGAGCCTACATTCTAGAGCCTGTGAGCCACAACTACGGAGCCTGCATGCCACAACTACTGAAGCCTGCGCTCCTAGAGCCCGTGCTCCGCAACAAGAGAAGCCACCGCAGTGAGAAGCCCGGGCACCTCAATGAAGAGTAGCACCCGCTCACCGCAACTAGAGAAAGCCCGCGCACAGCAAGAAAGACACAACACAGCCTAAATAAATAAATTTATTAAAAAAAAAAAAAAAGCCACGGTTATCTTTAGTCAGAATGAGCCTCTTTCTGTAGGTCTGAAATCGTTAGAACAGCATATCTGATTGTAGCTACCCTTCATGTCAATTATTTAAATCCTGTGGCGCTGAAGGTTTTTCAACAGCATTTTTTCCCTGAGCCCCGTCATCTCAAGCATAACAATGGGCAACTGGCAAATATATCTGAAGTTCTGAAGCGAACTGTCAAGAGAAGGGTCAGAAGGGAGCAAAGTCCTGATTACCGTGAAATCCACCCAAATAACGACAGGTATCGAGGCAGCCTAGTTTAGCTCGGGCCTGGAAAAGAAGGGGTCGGGTTTAGAGAGTACCCTTCCCATATCGCGATGGAGGTTTATTGAGGATCCGTGCTCGGCACCCTCCGAGGCGCCCCGTGCTCAGCACGTGCTGCCTCTCCATCACCCGTGTCCTGTGCTGACCCACGTAAGACCCCCACCCAAGTGAGACTCCCAGAGGACCTCGAATCTGCCGAGGAAGCAAAGGCTCACCCAGGCTGGGAGTTTCTCTCTTGCCCCCTGGGGACTAAGGAGGAAATGGAGTAGGAGAGGGCACCGTCCTACTCGCTGCTGGCAAATTCTGAGTCGTTATTGGCGCGTCGCCGTACACTGTCATCCGAAGATGTGGGCAGAATGTGTCACTGCTGTGTGGCGGGAGAGGGTTGGAAAGAGACTAGATTGCTGGCTTAGGAGATTCTTATTTGGGGAGGGATATTTGGGGCCATGAATAAAATTCAAGAGGAAAGCAAACATCTGTTATCAATGATAGAGACTTGTAACCTGAATCAAAAAACGTTTTCATCTGTGTACATGTGGCACATATGAGATGAGAAAAGCTGTGTGTCTGGTTTCTCTCCTGGCATCTGGCCTCAGGTGTGGATCTGGGCTTCGCCTGTGGGTACGCCCTGACTCCCAGCCTCAGGTTCAGAAAAGCAGATGGTCAGATCCTCCCTGGAGGGACAGTGGGTGCAGAGGTGCTGGAAAGGAACCTAGCTGCGGGCCATAAATCCGCGGCAACAGGAGAACAGGCCTCTGGAGCGTCCTGGTAGGACTCGGGGCCTCTCTGACTGTACCTTCTCTTCCAGGCAGAGCTTCCTCCACGGTGGTATCCCGCTGCTGCATCCCTGTGGCCCTCCGCCAGCCCAAGACCCAGGCCTCCCAGGCACCTGAAGTCGACTCTTGGCTCCCGCTTTTTACTGTTTTAAGCCCCCAGCCCCCAGCCCCAGCTTCCCTATGAGTTTTGAGTAGCCATTCCACCTGAGTGGGAAGGGCGTCCACTAACAGGTGGAGAGAGTTGATATAACCTCCTGCACTGGTGCCTCCTGCTCAGCCCCGCGCCGAGGGGTGGCTGCCTGACTCCCTCCGGGCCCGGGGGGGCAGGAACACGAAAACCCCTCACTTGGAAATCTTACAGACTTGTTTTAGCATAAACAAATACGAAGTGTTCAGAGCTCAGGAAAGTGGCAAGTGGGTACTTAACTGCCCCCCAAAAGAGAGAAAGACATTTTCTTTGAAGAAAGTGAAAAAGGTCACTTTTTGCTCTCAGTGTTATAACTGGGACCTAGGTCAGGGTGATGCCACCTGAGGAAGCCCGGGGTGCCGAGGCCGTCCTGCCTGCAGTCACCAAGGATGTGCCCGGTCCTCTTGCTCCAGGCTAGGACGTCCCCTGGGGGGAAGCCCCAGCCCCACCCCAGAGCCCACAGGAGCCCTGCCAGGTGTGGTGACACCAGGAGGGGTGTCAAAGGAAGCCAGGCAGGGGGCCGTCGGCCGGGTCTCCGTGGCCACCCGCAGGTGCCTGGGCTGGACCCACATGTTTGCAGGGCCTCTGGTCAGGTGGCGGAGCAGCCCCTCCTGCCCTCCCTCCCCAGGTGGGTGCCCTCTGGCAGGGCCATGTGCTGGGGCTGAGAGTCCTTAACCGCTGGCCAGCTCTCGTCGCTCCCTCTTCAGATGCTGCTCTATCTCAGTGGGACGTACTATGCCCTTTATTTCCTAGCTACGCTCCTGCTGGCCGTGTATAAAAGTAAGTCTCGTGCGAAAAGGCAGCTCAAAGGTGTGGGTACCCTGTGTCCTGTAACAGGAGCTCAGCTTTGTCGCCCGTTTTTCTCCAGGTCAGGTTTTCACTTATCCTCACAGTTACCTGGTCCTCGACCTGACTCTGCTCTTTCTGATGGGGATTCTGGAAGCAATTCGGTTATACTTCGGTGAGTTGACTGAAAACCACATAGTACTTGGGATTGTTGCTAGCTTTACGTGTGAACCTTTACATGTTGGTCATCTTGTAACATGGTTCTTAGAGACACTTTTGATTGAAACTGCTTACCCATGGTTTTGCAGGCCTTTCCTTACAGTGTCATTAAGTATTAATTTGTTTATCCAGAAGCTTCGTCCACAAGACGAAGAATATTGGCCACGTCCTTGGTGGGAATGCTCCCTGTTTGGAAGCATATCGTGCACAAGCTGCTGGGTAACAAACAGCACTGAGGTTAGAACCCAGCTCAGTCATCAACCCTGGGGCCCTAAAACACTCACCCGCACCTCCCTCCTCCCCTTCCGTTGGCCTCAGTGGACAGGAGGAGAAAGATCTGGAAAGTTCTGTCAGGTCCCCACCAGGGCAGCAGGGCCTGGAGGGTGGAAGGCTCCCCAGCCAGAATCTTGTT
This sequence comes from Balaenoptera physalus, assembly GCF_965194825.1. NCBI lineage: Eukaryota > Metazoa > Chordata > Mammalia > Artiodactyla > Balaenopteridae > Balaenoptera > Balaenoptera physalus. Next base: position 113,850,931 of record NC_138889.1, on the reverse strand, counting down.
CGGCCGACTCCCCTCACGTCCTGAACCTCAGACAGTATAGGAGCCCCGAGAGAGCTCCCCCGCTCCCTCCACAGCTCACCATCAGGGCCCATGCCTCCCCGTTCCCAGTCACAGGCACTCGGACACGAGCACATCTCTTCTAAACGGGATCACACTGTGGGTTCCGCTGACACGTCTGAGAAACGCTCCTGCCTCTGGAATGGCTGATAGGACAGCCGGCACGTCCCGGGCCCCTGCACATGCACACCCACGACACAGACGAGCCCGTGCCCGTGGGAGGGTGGCAAACGGCACTAGAGTCGCTGGGCATCCGCAAGCCCCTCATGCTCCTGGGGCACCCTGGGCACCCGTGGCCGGGACAGCTGGTGATCAACGTCTTCCGTGCTGACCCATTTGTTTGTAAAACGTGCAGTTGCTGTGTTTTTTGTAAATATGCGTGAAATTTTCCACAATGATCTTAGCCCAAAGTGAACTATTTTTGGAAATTTTAAACAAAATCTTCTCAGTCAATGTGGAATTAGGAAAAGGTGTCAGAATGCAGTTGGAATTGTCTTTAGAAAACCAAATTCTGTCTCCCACCCACGCAACTGACCCAAAGACCAAGAGTAGAACATCACAGCCTCGGTTGGCTTTCTTCCTCACTAAGGAAGACATGCCCCTTTTTGCGTTTGCTTTCCGACACTTTGAAGAGTCCCCTGCAGTGGTCACAGTGGGATCTTTCACTCAAGTCCTCAAGCATCACATGGTGGTCAGCTCTGGCACTGGTCTCACGGCCGAGATGCCGGGGCCCTCCCGGGCCCGTGCGTCCCAAAGCCCGGTGCTCACCCAGCACGTCTGTTCTGCTTTCCAGGCACCAAGGGCAACCTGATGGAAGCCGAGGTACCGCTGGCCGCCAGCCTGGTCCTCACGGTGGGCGGTGCCCTGCTGTCCATCTACTTCCTGCTCTGGCAGACCCTGGTGCTGTGGGCCGACTCGGCCCTCAGCGCCGTGCTCCTGGCGCTCCATGGCCTGGAGGCCGTCCTGCAAGCGGTGGCCATCGCCGCCTTCGACAGCTAGGTGGGTGGTGCCCGGCCCGCGGGACAGCCCTGGGCAGGAGACCCTCCTCAGAGCCAGACTGTGCCCCAGCCGTCACCTCCCCCGCTGACGGTTGCTGAGCGGGAAGGACATCTTCGTGCTGACCTGCCTCGGTGTTTGTTAGAGGGTCAGATGGTGTGGAGGGTCTATGAGGCGGAGGCGGGGTCGGGAGCCAGGGCAGAACAAGGCGCTGGGCAGGGGCTGGGTGCGGCGGAAGCAGGGCTGGGGCTGTCCCGGCCGGTCTGCGGGGAATCGCGGGGGCGTCTCTGGCTGGCGGGGATCTGGCTTCAGCAGCCACCGACATCCGGGGTGCAGAGGGGGACGAGGCCTTCGGAAAGCAGGCAGCCGGGCCAGTGCCCTCGCGGTGTCCGTGGCATCTCCCTCTCAGGCCGGGATCGGCCGTCTCTGCTCTCCCTGCAGCTTCGGGGTGGCACAGGGACCAGGGGTCCTGCTCTGCGGGCCGAGCCCCGGGCAGGCGGTGCACTCTGCCGCGCACAGGAGGTGCCTGCCGAGGGCCAGGCAGCTCGGGGCGGGGGGGTTTCCCCTCAGCCGTGACACCTTTCCCTGGGGGATTCTGGAGAAAGGCGAAGGTGACCTGGAAGCCCCAGCGCAGAGCCGGGGAGGAGAGCTGGAGAGTCCCCAGTAGGGGACCCCAGCCCCTCTGCAAGTGCTCCTGGAAGGAGTCTGCGCCGATGTTTTCTAGTGACTTCCCTTGGTCTCAATTTCACATTTTCTACGTCTGGAGTAATGTTGTGTTTGAGCATCTGGATATTCTCTCTTCACGGTATTTTTAAATAAAGAAGCTTCTCTACCTCTCTGAACTGCTCCTGACTGCAGCCACCTGTCTCCTCCAGGGTTCTCCCTTCATCCCTCAGGGCGCAGGCTGCGTGCCCGCCGCGGGCCCCACACAGCAGCCCCAGAGCTGCGCTCCCCCAGCCTGGGCCTCCACGGGGCTGGCCTCAGGGAGGGGCACTGGTGGTGTCAGCCTCGTGGGTCTTACCCTTAGGGGGCCAGTGGGAGCAGAGAGCTGTCTGCTCAGCCAACTTCTCTAGCTCAGGACCAGTGTGCGCCCGTAGCCCCGAAGGCCAGTGGGGGCGTCCTGCTGTTTACCCTCTCTGCGCTCCGCAGGGCTCCACCCTCTCCCGCCCACATGGGCTCAGGGAGGCCGTGATGGGTGCACCTGCTGTCTTCGGGAACCTCAGCCCCTCCCCTGCAGACCCAGGCAGCAAGATACCTGTGTCCTCCGCGTTCACAGCCTGCCCGAGAGTCTGGGCCAGGCCCTTGACATCCGCATCGCTTTGGCCACGGGGCATACCACACTCAAGGTGACCACCAAGCAGCCTGGCACTCCAGGCCCCCAACTGCATTCCTGAGGGGGTCAGTGCTCCCGATCTGATGCCAATCACGTTGATTTCAGAAGCAGAGAGTGCCCACCTCGGCTGCTCCCCTCCCTGCGTGCCTCCCACGTTTTGCCCTTTCAGGCTCAGCCTCCTGGAAGGGCTGGCTTGCCGTCCCCTCTGCTGACAACGTCAGCAGAGGGGAGACAGAACCAGGAAGCCAGGCCTCGCCAGGGCTCTGAGGCAGGGCGGGGCCGGAGGACGAAGGCCACTCCCTGCACCCCTGTGCGAGCTCACCTGTAACACCCCAGACAGGCAGGAAGGTCCTAGCGATGTGGGGAGGGACAATGCCGCTGGCCTTCCAGGACACTGTCTCCTTAGCTGGGGCTCCTGGCAAACACCAGCTGCGTGCCCTTCTAGGACCACGGACCTGGGACCCTGCGTCCTGGCACACCTCTCCTGCTCCCCCCACCCCAGGACAACAGCAGGAGCCTTGGGGTGCCTGGGGGTGCCCACCACCACCCGGCCTGACCTCTTCACCCAGCTTGGTGGGCACGGCCATCCTGGGGGTCAGTTCAGGAGAAAGAAAGACAGAACCGCGGGCAGAGCTTGGGGCCCGGCCTAAGGCGGGGGTCACTGCCCTGAGCGCCCTCACACCAACGCTGCCCTGGCACTCAAGGACAGCGTAGGCCACAGGCGTCCCGACCCCCCCCTCCCCGGCCATGGGATAACCCCACTCCTCAGGGGGTGCCCACACTGGGCTGGGCGACACAAAGAAAGAGACTTAAGGAGCTCCTAGATCGTGGAGGAGGTACCCCCGCCCCGGACCTGGCAAGCTCAGGGAGCAGGACTGCAGAGCCTCTGGCCCATGGTCCTACCTTTGAGACTCACTCAGACTAAAGCCTGGCCCTAGCGCTCCCTCCAGACCAGAGCGGCCCCAGTGGAAGAGGATGGGACTCGGCCCCGGGTCCTGGGGCACCTGAGGCTGGGGGCACCTGGCAGGGGCAGGTCTGACCTCCCCAGAGCTCCACGCCACCCCTCTGGGGTGCAGGCAGCTGGGCTTGCCCCGGGAATATCTCAGAGCAGCGTCGGGGCGCGCTGCCGCCCTGAGCACCTCAGCGAGGGATGGGCTCCCGGCCCCGCCCACCCGTCCACCAGCGCCCCCGCTTTAGGGGTGGGGTTTGCGCAGAGGGACCCGGGTGGCTGTGGGGACCGTCCGCGGGGAGCCGCGGTGGGGGCGGGGTCCTGAGCGGGGGCGGGGTGGGCGGGGCATCCGCGTCCCACCCCCGCCCCTGCCCAGTGCCCGCCCGCAAACGGTGACTCTAACCTGCCTCTCAGGTTCTTCCCAGCGCCCCGCCCCGGCTCCTCCGCGCGTCCCTCTCTCCTCAGGAGCCAGGCTCCGACAGACGGGCGGACGGACGCGCGTACTAAGGGGCCAGTGGGCGGCCAGGCGCGGGGCCGCGAGAGGAGCAGGTGAGTGCCCCGCCTGGAGCCCGCACCCGCTTTGGCCCTGGAGCCACAGGGGAGCCGAGCGCACGGAGGGCGGGCTGCCCGGGCCTCAGTTTCCCCAGGTGGCAGCGCGACGCGGGGCTCTGGCCTGGGTCTGCAGGCCGGGCCGGGGCGCATGGGGCATCGGGCGCGAGGGGCCGCGCCGGGCCCGCGGGCTTTCCCTGGGCTGGTGGCCGCAGCCGGGTTCCTGCGGCCTGGCCTGCCCCGTCCGGTCCTGGGGCGGCGCCGTGCGCTGGCGATGTTTGTAAGCCAGTGGCTTCTGAGTCAGCCGGCCGCCTCCCAGCCCTGGGGCTCGGTGGGGGGAGCCCCCTCCTCCAGTGAAGCGGTGTTGAGGAGCCTCAGCCCCTGCCCCTCCAAGGATCTGCACCAGTGTTGCCGGGGCGGACTGGGGGCTCCTTTGGCGTGCTAGCCGGCTTCCTGTGTGTCCGAGGCAGGCGGGAACGCAGGGCCAGGGACGCATCAGGCCGGGGTCAGGCTCTCGGTTAAGGTTGGGGTGTGGGAGTTTCAGGGAGGAGGCTGGGGGCCGAGCTGCCGGGGCCTGTGTGCCTCCAACCTGGGCTGGGCTGGGCTGGGCTGGCCTGGGGCAGCCCCCGTGCCTCAGGTGTCCCGGTGGCAGGGGAGGCGGGTAAGCAGGGCTCCCGGTGCTTCTGAAGTGCGCCACCGACCATCTGTGCCCCACCCAGATGTGGTCAGCCCCAGCTGCGCTGGGAGGCCAAGCCCAGCTGGCACCGCCTCTCCTCCCGCTTCTGCACCTCCCCCACGGCCTGTGGCGGGGCCTCTCGTGGCCCTGCCCAGTGCAGTCAGGGGTCCAGCGCCGCCCAGCTCTCTGCCTGCCTCTGTCTCCCAAGTGCAAGCTCGGCGCCCTGCTCCCCACCTACAGCTTCCCAGGCTTTTCCCTCCCCCAACCCGCAGGGCCCAGACCTGGGCACAGCCAGAGCCCCAGGGTCTCCCCCATCCCAGGGCCCCACCTGGCTCCCTGGGCCTTAAGCTGACTCCTCCCCAAGGTCGTTCAGCTGCGAGCTGGAATTTGAACTTGGAGCTGGTCCCTCTGCCCTCCCTGCCCTGCTGGGCCTCCTCCCCCTCCCCCTGCCTGACCAGGCACCATACCCGGCCTTCCTTTGCACCCGGAAAATGGCCACAGTGAAACCAAAGTGCAGCCTGGGCCCTGGGGCCCTCAGGGCTAGTGCCATCCCCACCCCAGTCAGCTGAAGAAGCCCCCTTACTCCCCGCTGGAGCTGGCCTGTAAGCGGCCCCTCCCCCAGCTGCTCCCCAACCCAGATGCCTGGACCCACCTCCCTGGCTGGCCCTGAGGCCCCCCCACCCCGCCCCCTAGGGGAGGCCGAATGTCTCGACCTAGGTGTCTGTGTGCTCACAGGCCTGGGTTTCGCCCAGGTGTGTGTGTGTATCTGGATGCACGTGCCCAGCACCCTCGGCTCAGCCCGCCAGGAATCCCATTAAGCAAACACTCGGGCTCACCCACTGAGGTCATGAGCATTCCGGACGTTCTCCACGGACAGATGGACAGAGGAATCTGGCCAAGCCCGGACCCTCGGTGGCATGTGGGAGGGGGTAGCCTGAAGCCCCCGGGTCCCTCACACCTCCTGGGAGCCTTCCCTGTAGGTAGTACCTGCTCAAGCTACCAGGTACTTGTACAAGCTACCAGGTACCAGGTACTACCTGCCCTGGATACCAGCACCCCTGGCTTGCGACCCAACCCTGCAGCCCCCTAAACACTGAAGCCACAGATGGATGGCATCACTGGTGACATCTGATGCGGCACAGTGTGGACCCAGAGGTCCCCACGGAGCACAGAATCCCACAGGACATGTCAGCCTGGCCCAGGGGTACCAGGCTCTGCTCACCCCTCAGATGGTGGGCTCCGTCTGGACTTCACCCTGGGCTCTGGGTCCCCAGGCCCCCTACCCTTCACCCTGGGCTCCAGCCTCATCTTTTGCTGCCTTTCTCCCTTGTCTGGCTCCCACCTGCCTCAGGGCCTTTAAACATGCTGTTCCCTCTGCTTGGAAGGTGCCTCTTCCCCCGACCCCCCTTCAGAGCCCCCAGGACATCTTCCTCGCAGCCCCACTCCAGACAGCCTCTGGGGGTGGGACCCCTCTGCTGGCACGTCCTGGGGGTCCCTGTAGAGGACCGAGGGTCCAGGGGGAGATGGGGCTGCAGTGAACACCAAGTGGGATGTGGAGCAGGGGTGGTCCTGGTGTGTCCAGAAGGCAGGGCTCTGCTCCCTGAGGACTGCCTGCCCAGGCACCCTGGGGAATCTGGCCAGGCCATCGGGGCCCCAGGCCCTGCATCCAGGGAGGGATGGGGAGGAGACCCAGGCCCTGTGCTGGGGTAGCAAGGCCCCGGCCAGGTCACGATAAGGTGTCAGTTTGGCTCCCCTGTGCACTTAGGTGTGGGCCAGGCACTAAGCCCTGGACCCAGGCCACTCTGAGGTCTGCCCTCTCACCGCCAGCCACCGTCGAGGACGCCATGAGCCAATCAGGGTCTGTGAGCTGTTGCCCGGGTGCTGCCAAGTGAGCCCCCACCCCCACCCACTAGGCCCCCACCACCCGCTACCCACCCGTAGTCCCCAGGGAGGGGTGTGGCATGGGCCCCACCCTCACCAGCCCCTCCCCTGCAGTGGCAGCCTGGGCCAGTCTGACGGTGTGGCCAAGATGAGTGCCAAGGACCTGTTTGGTGAGTGAGGTTTGAGGACAAGAGGCCTCGGGGACCAGCTCGGCTGGGAGGGTTTCGCCTACTCCCTTCCCCAGGGCTGTGCCAGGCCCCCACCCAGGGAGACGCGGGTCAGCCCTGGGCACCCAGAGAAGGCCCCCGGACCCTAATCAACCAGCAGGTGCTCAGGTCCCTCCCCCAAACTCTGGCCACTGAATAGCCCTCCCCACAGTGAGCCAGTAAGGGGAGAGGCCTTACTAATAATTCAGGGAGCATCAATATTGATTCTCTGTGCTCTTCTCCGCCACCCGATCCTCCAGGGGCGGGGGCTCCTGCTGGACTGAGTGCCAGGTGTCTGCTCTGGGAGGGCGGGCCCTGGCCGGCCCCCACCTCCCCCAGCTCTGACCCTCCCCCAGCCATGCAGTGCCGCCTCTGGAATGCAAGGAACCCCAGGGAGGGGCAAGAAGAGGCAGGGAGATGGTAGCTGGCAGCTCTTAGAGTTGGGGGAAGCCCTGGACCAGACCCCTCCCCAGGAAGGTGGGCAGGGGGCCTCCATGAAAGGAGGCCGAGCCTCCTGCGTCCGCTCCAGGACAGACCCCGGACACAGTTGTGCCATCACCACTCTGAGCTGGGGGTCCCTCCTGGGGACCGAGGGAGCTCCGTGTTCTGCCAGGAGGGGCCGTCCCTCCATTCCATGCCCTTGTGTCCTTCCTGGCGGCCACAAGGGGTCCACAGAGCAGCCCTCCTCGCCTGCCCTCTGCCCTCCCTGCGGCCCCGCCTGGGGTCCCGCCCTCAGGGGTGAGTGACTGTGTCTCCTTATTCAGCTCAGAGGAAGAAGTACTCCAACTCCAATGTCATCATGCACGAGACCTCCCAGTACCACGTCCAGGTGAGCCCCTCACCCCACAGGGCACTCCTGTCCTCTGTGCTCCAGGGTCCCCGGGCCTGTGGGGAAACTGAGGCCCGGGGAGAAGTGGTCCCACAGCAGGCGGCCTGTTCTGGGCTCACCCCCGGTGGGGAGCCTCCCTCCGGTCCTGGGGAGCTCCCGGTCTGAGGGGCACAGGAACCCTGGAGCTACATCGGGGAGAGGGATGCCAGGGGCAACACAGGAAGGCAAGGACAGCTCCGGGTGCCCCCGGAAGCCCCAGTGGGAGGGAAGCTGTCATCCTGGCCTCACAACAGGGAGCTAGATTAGGAGGGAGGAGGTGGAGCAGACGCCCTTTTCTGAGCTCCTGCAGGGACGTCCTCGATGGCTAATCCCACTAAGCCTGGACAGTCGAGATGGGTAACTGCACTCTAGACAAGCCGCCAGCTCCGGAGGCCTTTGCTTTTAGGTCACTTTTAATTCACACTTAGAACTCAGGAAATATGTTTTTAAAATGACCTTCCTGCTCCTGGCAGCCGGCCAAGTTCCTGGTTCCTGGTCATCGTCCAAACCTGCAGGACAGCAGGGCTGGGAATGGCTGAAGTGGGAGGAGGGAGGGGGACCCAGGATCAGGAAGGTGGGGGGCCTGGACCAGGAAGGTGGGGAGCCCTGGACCAGGAAGGTGAGGGGCCTGGACCAGGAAAGTGAGGAGCCCTGGACCAGGAAGTGGGGAGCCCTAGACGAGGAAGGTGGGGGGCCTGGACCAGGAAGGTAAGAACGTCCCTCCCCTTAGAGCCCTCCATGCCCACAGAAGCCAGGTGAGTCACTGCTTTCTGAGCCTCAGTTTTCTCATCTATACAGTGGGTGCAATGAGACATGGGAGTCTCTAGGGCTCTTGCATTGGGCTGTGTTGGTGATCAGCCCTCCCTGCCAACCTGGGCAGGCAGGGGCCGTCTTGTGTGGTCAGCTCATGACTGCTGCAGGCTCAGCGTCCAAGGGCAGCTCTGCCACCTCTCTGTGGGAGGGACTTTGCCCTCCTTGGTGAGGAGCCACCTGTGCCAGCGGGGCCTCCCAGCCCTTCTCCTAGACTTTGGTCCAAGCTAGCCTGTGGAAGGACCCAGGCTGGGGCCACGTCTCCTGCCTGCCCAGCAGCCAGCAAGGCTGGGGATGTCGGCAGGTTTGCTGACCCCTCCCAGATGAGGAAGCTGAGGCCAAGAGGGAGGGTGAGAGGTGGTGGCAATGGGAGGGGGGTCACCAAAGCCTTGTGGGTTTATTTATTTATTTGGCTGTGTTGGGTCTTCATTGAGGTACGCGGGCTTCTCATTGCGGTGGCTTCTCTTGTTGCGGAGCACGGGCTCTAGGCGTGTGGGCTTCAATAGTTGTGGCGCACTAGCTCAGTAGTTGTGGCGCATGGGCTTAGTTGCTCCGTGGCATGTGCGATCTTCCCAGACCAGGGCTCGAACTCGTGTCCCCTGCATTGGCAAGTGGATTCTTAACCACTGCGCCGCCAGGGATGTCCCAGCATTTGTTTTATACAGTTGAATTTATGTATAGTGATTGAGTATTCTGAGACCTTGCTGAATTCATTTACTTGTTTCAGGAATTGCTTATAGATTCATTGGATTTTTTTATGTACGCAATCATTTTGTCTGAAAATACAGTACTTAATTTCTTAATTTTAGCCACTTTGTTTTTCTTGCTTTATTGCCCTGGCTAGAACTACCAGGACAGTGCTCAATAAAAGCAAGGATAGTGAACATCCTTGCCTGTGTCCAATCTTAGAAGAAAGTATTCAGAATTCCCCATTTTATAAGCTGTATGTTTTTGTAGATACCCTTTACTAGAATGGGGAAGTTCCTTTCCATTCTTTATTTGCTGAGAGCTTTTATCATGAAAGTTGTCGAATTTTATCAAATGCTTTCTCAACTGAAATGTATTTACTATTGTTAATGTAATGAATCATGCTGATTTTTTAAAATGTTGAACCAACCTTGCATTTCTAGGATAAACTTCATTTACTAATGGTTTATTATCCTTTGTATGTATTGACAAGACTAATTTACTACTATTTTGTTAAGGATTTTTTTGCATTAATATTTATTAGAACATTGGTCTATAATTTTCTTTTCCTGCAATGCCCTTGGCAGGTTTGGGTATCAGAGTTATGTTGGCCTTATAAAATGAGTGGAGAAATGTTCCTACTCCTCTAGTCTTCAGAAAGAGTTTATGGAAGATTGTTGTGATTTCCCTCTTAAGTATTTGTTAGGATTCACCTGTGAGGCCCTGAATATAGGGTTTCCTTTGTGGGAAGTTTTCTTTTATTATGAATTCACTTTTATGCCTGTATGATCTGTAGTGATGTCCCCTCGTTCCTTCTGGTTATTGATCATTTGTGTTTTCTCTATTTTTTTCTTGATCAGTCTTGCTAAGGGTTTATCAATTTCATTGGTCTTTTCAGAACCAACCTTGGGCTTTGTTGATTTTTCTCTGTTGTTTGTGTATTTTACTAGTTCATTGGTTTCTGCTCTTATTTTCCTTCTTTCCACTTACTCTGGGTTTCATTTGATTGTCATTTTCTAGTTTCTTAAGAGGAATGCCCAGACCATTGATATTAAGTCTTTCTTCTTTTCTGACATTCATTTAAAGCTATAAAGCTCCTCAAAGGACTGCTTTAGCTATCTTCCACAAGTTTTTTTTTGTTTTTTGTTTTTTAATTATTTATTTATTTATTTATTTATTTATTTTATGGCTGTGTTGGGTCTTTGTTTCTGCGCGAGGGCTTTCTCTAGTTGTGGCAAGTGGAGGCCACTCTTCGTCGCAGTGCGTGGGCTTCTCACTATCGCGGCCTCTCTTGTTGCGGAGCACGGGATCCAGATGCGCAGGCTCAGTAGTTGTGGCTCAGGGGCCTAGTTGCTCCGCAGCATGTGGAATCTTCCCAGACCAGGGCTCGAACCCGTGTCTCCTGCATTGGCAGGCAGATTCTCAACCACTGCGCCACCAGGGAAGCCCCTTCCACAAGTTTTGATGTGCTTGCTTTTATTATTGTTCAGCTCAGAATATTTTCTTTTTTAAAATTTTATTTTATTGGAGTATAGTTGATTTATAATGTTGTGTTAGTTTCAGATGTACAGCAAAGTGATTCAATTATACATATACATGTATTCCTTCTTTTTCAGAGTCTTTTCCATTATAGGTTATTACAAGATATTGAACGTAATTCCCTATGCTACACAGTGGGTCCTTGTTGGTTATCTATTTTATATATAGTAGTGTGTGTACGTTAATCCCAAGATCCTAATTTATCCCTTCCCCACTTTCCCCTTTGGTAACCGTTAAGTTTTTTTTCGAAATCTGTGAGTCTGTTTCTGTTTTGTAAGTAAGTTCATTTGTATCATTTTTTAAAATTAGATTCCACATATGAGTGATATCATATGATATTTGTCTTTCTCTGTCTGACTTACTTCACTTAGTATGATCATCTCTAGGTCCACCCATGTTGCTGCAACTCAGAATATTTTCTAAATTTCCTTGTGACTTCTTTGACCCATGGGTTGTTTAGATTTTTCTTCTTTTTAAGCATTTAACCATGTAAGCATTTATAGGTACAAATTTCCCCTTAGTGCTGCTTTTGCTGCATCCCATAAGTTTTGATATGTTGTGTTTCTATTTTCATTTGTCTCTAGGTATTTTCTTATTTCCCTTGTGATTTCCTCTTTCACTCATTTGTTGTTTAAAAGTGTGCTGTTTAATTTCTACAAATATGGACCCATGATTTATTTAGAAGTGTGTTGCTTAATTTCCAATTAATAGGGTTTTGTAGTTATCATTCTGTTATTGATTTCTAATTTAATCCCATTCTGGTCAGAGAATACACTCTGTATGTTTTCAGTCATTTGGAATGCATGGACGGCATGGCTGGGATGGTTTGGCTGTGCAGTATTTTGCTGACAATGCGCCTCATGCAGACAGACCAGCTGCCTGATAGTCACTGCATGTTTCTGCCCACTCTTTCTTTTCTTTTTAAAAATATTTATTTATTTATATTTATTTATTTATTTATTTATTTATTTATGGCTGCGTTGGATCTTAGTTGCTGCATACGGGCTTCTCTCTTGATGTGGCGTGCAGACTCTAGAGCACGTGGGCTTAGTTGCCTGCGGCATGTGGGATCTTAGTTCCCTGACCAGGGATCGAACCTGTGTCCCCTGAATAGGAAGGCGGATTCTTAACCACTGGACCACCGGGGAATTCCCCTGCCCAGTGTCTTTCTAACCTGCCCTTGGACATGTAGGTTGGCCTCCAAGAGTTGTGCAGGGAGCAGCCTTGTACCCGTGCCACATTCTACACGTGTGCAGGTTGCCTTGGGATTGTAAGAGGGAAGCATGTGGGCTGGTCCAGTGTCATCAACTCCTCCCCAGAGCAGCCAGGCGAGTGCGGAGCAAGGGCTCCTCCTTCTCCACGTCTTTAACCAGCCAGTGTAACCCACAAGGGCTTGTTAGTACCGGACAACAGAATAGGTGAAAACCCATTCCTAAAGTCATAGTCTCCAGGTTCAATTTGCAATTCTTGTATTGAATGAGTCTGCAGATATATGTGTGTGTGTGTGTATATATATATATACATATATACACTTTTTGGCCACACCGTGCAGCCTGTGGGATCTTAGTTGTGGGATTTTAGTTCCCCAACCAGGGATTGAACCCAGGCCCTCGGCAATGAAAGCGCAGAGTCCTAACCTCTGGACCACCAGGGAATTCCCCTGCATATAATTTTCTATATTAAAAGGTTACTTATATTTATTTTCCTATAGACTCTCTGTTCATACCTTTTGTCAATTTTTCTATTGAGCTGTTAATCTTTTACTTGTTTATATATTCTTTCATTCTTTATTCATTTATCGTTGGTATCCTTAATTATTAAACAAAATAGAGCTTTTAACAAAGTAAGAACTATCATTGTAATGCATGTTGGCCTTTTCCTGTATCAAGAAAATTAGCCTACATCACCTCCATTATATCTATTATTATATCTGTGTGGTTTTTTAAATATTTTGTATGTGGTATTTTTTTCTCAGGCAGAAACTTTTTTTTATTAAGTCAGATTTATTGGTCTTGTCTTTTTATTCCCTTTTTTTTTTTTTCGTGGCCCCACCATGTGGCGTGCGGAATCCTAGTTCCCTAACCAGGGATCGAACCCACGCCCCCTGCAGTTTAAGCTCGGTGTTTTAACCACTGGACCACCAGGGAAGTCCCGGTCTTGTCTTCTGAGCATCTGGATTTTCCTCCTTGCTTAGCAAAGTCCCCCAGTGAAGCAGGCCTTCCTGAGATTATCAGAAATTACCTAGTATTTCCTTCTAGCACTTTCACGCTTCCATGTTCTGTGGTTAAGCCTTAACTGCTTGGAGTTTCTGTGAGTGTTCACCCAGCTGTCCCAGCATTGTTTACTGAATTCAGCAAAGGTCAGCGAGGACACGTGGGGGATCCTGGAAGGAGGAGGGGCCTGAGCCAGGCTTGGAGAGAGAGCAGCGGGGCGGGCCAAGAGTCCCCACGGGCTGCTCATTCATTCCCGTCACAGTCACTGGGCGCCTGCTGGGGGCCCAGCACTGTCACAGGCACCGGGGAGACAGCAGCCAGAAAGCAAACAAAGACGCATGTCATGTCCAGCATAAAGTCGGACGATGATAAACACAGGGCGGGTCAGGGACGTGCTCACAGTGAGGCTGTGGCCAGGCAGGCGGGGAGGTAGTGCCCGAGCACAGTCCGGAAGGAAGAGCGAGCTGGGGGAGACCGGACTCGGGCAGAGGTGGCACATGCCAAGGCCCTGTCGTGAGCCTGCACCAGGGCTGCTGGGGGGGCAGGGAGCCTGGTCCCGGAGCCCAGTGGCAGATGTGGGTGGGCTGGGGGCTGTGTGTGTAGGGCTGCCAAGGGGTTTGCCAGGGCATGTCCATTGCCCCCACAGACATCCCCCGAGGAGAGCAGAGGACCCCCCCCCAAGGTGGGGCTTTGTCTCTTCAGACCCCCAGGGCAGGGGTGTTCCCCTCAGACCCCCAGGATTAGTTGTGACCCCCTCAGCCCCCCAGGGTTGGCCGTGGCCCCCTCAGACCCCCAAGGTTGGCTGTGGCCCCTCAGACCCCCAGGGTTGGCTGTGGCCCCCTCGGACCCCCCAGGGTTGGCTGTGGCCCCCTCAGACCCCCAGGGTTGACTGTGACCCCCTCGGACCCCCCCCCAGGGTTGGCTGTGGCCCCCTCAGACCTCCAGGGTTGTCTGTGGCCCCCTTGTACTCCCGAGGGTTGGCCGTGGCCCCCTCAGGCCCCCAGGGTCGGCCGTGGCCCCCTCGGACCCCCAAGGTTGGCCATGGCCCCTCAGACCCCCGGGGCTGGCTGTGACCCCCTCAGACCCCCAAGGTTGGCCCTAGCCCCTCAGAGCCCCAGGGCGCAGCCCCTTGGCCCTGGTTCTTAGCACCAGGAGGGCTCCACCCAGAATGACCCCCTGCCTGCCCACCCAGCACTTGGCCACGTTCATCATGGACAAGAGTGAGGCCATTGTGTCCGTGGAAGATGCCATCCGGAAGCTGGTGCAGCTGAGCTCCAAGGAGAAGATCTGGACACAGGAGATGCTGCTGCAGGTCAACGACCAGTCGCTGCGGCTGCTGGACGTGGAATCCCAGGTATGGTGGCAGCAGGAGGGAGGGCGTTCGCCCATCCTGCAAGGCAGGCACAGGCAGTGACCCAGACACGCTGGGCCTCTGTGGGGGAGGGAGCAGGACGAGGGCCGAGAGTACAGGGGAGCCACGCCACGCAGGGGCATGTCCCCCTCGCCAGAGCTGCTCCACCGGCTGTACCGAGGCGGGGCCCGTCGTGTGCACGCTGCCCCGTGGGGTCCATGTCCATGCCCGTGTCCAGGCCACGTTCCTTTTCCGTGCCATATCCGTGGCGTGAACGCCACAGGCCACGCTCACGGTCAGCCCGTGTCCCCGGCATCCGCTCCTCGGGTCTTCCCCGTGCCCATGGCCGTGAGCCCTCATCCGTGTCTGGGACTCTCGCCATGCGCCGTGGCAAGCCCGGTCCCAGCCGCCTGTCCCCCAGGAGGAGCTGGAGAACTTCCCGCTGCCGACCGTGCGGCACAGCCAGACCGTGCTGAACCAGCTACGCTACCCGTCGGTGCTGCTGCTCGTGTGCCAGGACTCAGACCAGAGCAGGCCCGACGTCCACTTCTTCCACTGCGACGAGGTGGAGGTGAGGGGCGGGCAGTGGGGGGCGGGGTAGGGGCGGGGCAGGGAGCGCAGATCCCCGAAGAGCCAGCCTGACGCCCCGTCCCCCCAGGCGGAGCTGGTGCATGAGGACATCGAGAGCGCGCTGGCCGACTGCCGCCTGGGGAAGAAGATGCGGCCACAGACCCTCAAGTAGGGGGGTAGGAGGGGCGGGGGGAGGGGCCGGGCCTGGGCTGGGGCTGCGGCCAGGCTCAGCCGCCCTTCGTCCCACTTCAGGGGCCACCAGGAGAAGATCCGGCAGCGGCAGTCCGTCCTGCCCCCGTCCCAGGGCCCGGCCCCCATCCCCTTCCAGCGCTACGGCAGGGACTCGCCTTCCACCAAGAACCGAGTGGGCCTGCCCACGCCGCTCGGAGACCCAGGTGGGCCGAGGAGGATGGGCTGGGGGCGGCAGCAGGGTTGCGGGGCAGGGAGGGGCTCAGTCAGCAGCAGCTCTGCGCCCGTCCAGGCTTTCGCCGTTGGGAGTCGCAGGACGAGGAGCCGAGGGCCGTGCTGGCTCAGAAGATCGAGAAGGAGACGGTGGGTCTCGAAGGAGACAGTGGGTCTCGAAGGAGACGGTGGGTCTCGGGCCGGCAGGACCTCCCACCCACTCCGGGCGCCGGGGGCCAACCCCCGGCCAGCACCCACCCCCTCCCCCAGGCCAGGGGCCAAGAGGCAGCAGGTGGGGGTGTCCCTGCAGCGGGTGGGGCACCGGAGGCTGACCCCTGCCCCTGCTCTGACCCCAGCAAATCCTCAACTGCGCCCTGGACGACATCGAGTGGTTCGTGGCTCGGCTGCAGAAGGCCGCTGAGGCTTTCAAGCAGCTGAACCAGCGCAAGAAGGGAAAGAAGAAGGGGAAGAAGGGGCCGGCAGGTGCGGGGACGGGGGTGGGGGGCACCGGGCAGGGGAGGGGCATCGGGGCGGACACAGGAGTGGAGGTGGGGAGCGCAGTGGCCACTGAGCGGAGCCAGGTCCGGTCTCAGCGGGTGGGCGACATCAGACTGAGGCCAGACCCACCAGGGCAGCAACGGGCCGGCCAGGCTTACCCGCCAACCCCCTGTCCAGAGGGCGTCCTCACACTGCGAGCACGGCCCCCCTCCGAGGCCGAGTTTGTTGACTGTTTCCGGAAGACCAAGCTGGCCATCAACCTGCTCGTGAGTACAGCGGCCCACCCCATCCCTCCGAGCTGATATTGGGGGGGGGTGCCTTGTCCCTGGTGCCACCCCACAGGTCGGCCTGCTCCCTGCCCACAGGCCAAGCTGCAGAAGCACATCCAGAACCCTAGCGCAGCCGAGCTGGTGCACTTCCTCTTCGGGCCTCTGGATCTGGTGCCTGGGGCTGGGGGGAGGCAGGGGCTGGGGTGGGGGAGCGGGGGCCTGGGGGGCTTGCCCCTGACTTGGTGGGAAGCAAGTGCCCACCTTGGGCAGTGGGCTGGGGCCGGCGTCTGCACTCTGAGTGGTGGGCGCAGTGGGCAGGCCAGTGGTGTTGCGGGCAGGCGCAGGGTGGGAGGGGGGGCCTCTGACGCCCCGCTGTGCCCCAGATCGTCAGCACCTGTGGTGGCCCAGACATTGCTCGCTCCGTCTCCAGCCCCCTGCTCTCCCGAGACACTGTGGGCTTCCTGCGCGGCCACCTGGTCCCCAAGGAGATGGCGCTGTGGGAGTCCCTGGGGGAGACCTGGACACGACCCCGGTAGGGCGGTGGCACGGGGCGCACACCAGGATGGGTCCCTTGGCGGGCGGGCTGGGGGTCCTGGGTGGGGCCAGCTCTGGTCGGTGGACACAGCTCACCCCAGGACCTCCCACCCCAGCTCCGAGTGGCCTCGGGAGCCGCAGGTGCCCCCCTACGTGCCCAAGTTCCAGAGCGGCTGGGAGCCACCCCTGGACGTGCTGCAGGAGGCCCCCTGGGAGGTGGAGGGGCTGGCATCAGCCCCCGGTGATGAGGTCAGAGCTCCCGCAGCCCCGCCTGCACTCCACCTCCGCCCACTGCCCTCACCGCCCTGCCCTCCTGGCCCAGCCCCTGCTTCACACCAAGCCCCGGTGTCCGCTTCCCCACAGCCAACTCCAGTGAGCCGCACGTCCTTCAGAAACTCCCCAAAGCATGGCCTTACATCTGAGCCCACACCCCAGGGAGACGTCAGCTCCCCACATGCTCACAGGTAAGCTCTGCTCAAAGTGACGGAGTGTGACGCCCACCCCTCAAATCCCGGAGGCTCCGCTGTGGGTACACTGCCACCAGGTGGCAGCAAATGCCTTTTTCAACGACGGTCAAAATAACGCTTTCCACACTAGAGCCGGGTTTCCTTTCAACTTTGTGGTGTACAATTGAGGGGAAAATGTCGAAAGCACCCATAAAGTGCTTAGATGACGTACCTAATACGTCATCTCTTTTTGTTTCTCCACGTTTATGCTTTAGAATCATGGTCAGAAATTTACTAAACCACTGAACTTAAATGGTCTCAACGATCCCAGTTGCCCTGTTGGGGCTGATTTAGGCCCAGCCTCAGAGCCGGAGGAGGAGACTGATGGTCTGGGTGGGAACGGCCTCTCTCCCTCTGGCCGCACACATTTCCACAGACCATGTCTTACAGCCCCAGGGCCTGGGGGAGTCCCCGTCCTTCCTCCCCTCCCCTCCTACTTTCTGTTCTCAGTCCTGGCCCAGGACCTGCCTGGGGAGCTCATTACCCACCAGACCCCAGGACTCAGTCTCAGGAGGGGAGGGGCTGGAACCCATGTTTTGAGTAAGTGCGCCCCTCCCTTTGCCCCACCAGCCTGATGCCCTGGTCCCTGGCCTAGGGCCACCTTCAAGAAACATTTTCATCCTTTTACCTCCGGCCCCTGACCGGTCCACCCTGGCCAATACTGACACAGCCCCCCACCGGGGCCCCAGGGGCTGCCCCAGCCCCAGAGCCCCCACTTCCCCAGGGCCCCGAGCCTTGCACCTGTATGAGGGGTGCCCTCGTGATCAGGGGCCAGACTGACCAGAAGGGATGGCCCAGCACGGGTGGCAGGCACAGGCCTGCTCCGTGCAAGGGCTGGGACACCCTGGGACCCTGCAGCTCACGGGCGGCCCTGCGTCGTCATGTCTGCAGTGCTGGAGGGACTACGGCTCTGAAAGCATCCGGCCCTCCCCCATGGTCAGCCACTTTCCAGGGATGGCCTGTCGTTTCTCGGGTACACGCCTGGCTCTAGATCCCCTGGGGGGCTGGGCCTGGAGACCCCTAGGCCTCCAGGGCTAGGGGCTAGGGCAGGGCAGGCCTTGCTGTGCCCACAGACCCTTGCATCCCATCCGCCTCCGCTGCCCCCCCACGCAGGGGGCCCCAGACGCAACGGGGCTGTCACAGTTTCCATCCCAGCTGACAGCCGCAGCCGCTGTGCCGCAGAACAGGACGCAGCCGTTCACCTGGGAAGCTGCTGCCCCCAGCGCTCCCCCAGGCCCAGGAAGAGACCCCAGCCCAGCCCTGAGCCTCAGCCCCTCCCATTCCACACAGGGGCTACGAACCCACACCGGCCATGGCCAAGTACGTCAAGGTCCTCTACGACTTCACAGCCCGCAACGCGAACGAGCTGTCAGTGCTCAAGGACGAGGTCCTGGAGGTGAGTGGGGGCCGGGGAGTGGCTGGCGGTCCAGAGGAGGGGTCCGCCTGACCCCAGGGCTCCACTCTGGGTCCGCAGCCTGGCACCCGCCCCAGCACAGCCTGGCTGAGGGGCCTCCCTGTCTTGGGGATCTCGGAGGGAGCCCAAGGGCCCCTGGGCTGGGCTGGGCTCAGGCTGAAGGGTGGGGTGGGCCCTCCCTGTGCCGAGTGGGGGACCCCCCAGTCCAGCAGGGGCTTGTCATTCATGCCCACCCCGGGAGCCCCCTCAAGGCACTTTCTGAGTTTTGTGCCCGTCCTGAATCCAGGCCACCCACTGGGGGACAGAAAGTGGAGCAGCTGGAGGGGGGGTGGTGATCTATATCCGCAACCAGGCTAGAGGCTTAGGGTGCTGCTGGGAGGGACGGGGGGGGGCGGTGGCCCCTATGGATGGGTGGGAGGCCAGGTGGGCCAGGGGCACCTGGAGGAGGTGTGTAGAATGGGGAGGGGGGAGCAGGCTCAAGGGGGACTCCGGAACTCTCTCTGGCCCATCAGTAAAGAGGGGCTCACGCCGGTGGTCCCAGCACCCAGCACTGGTGCCTATGGCGGGGGGGGGGGGGGGCGGGCGCTGTGGGTCAGGGGTGATGGTGGAGATGCGGCGCCCACAGGTGCTGGAAGACGACCACCAGTGGTGGAAGCTTCGAAATCGCAGCGGCCAGGCAGGCTACGTGCCCGGCAACATCCTGGCCGAGACCCGGCCGGAGGACGCCCTCCTGGAGCAGGTGAGGCGGAGGTCTGCTCCGTCCTGCTGTAGGGTCAGGCCGGGTGGCTGGGGGTTGGTGGGGGGGGGCGGCAGAGAAAGACCGGGCCCGGAGCCTGGACCCCTCGGCTATAGGGTCTGGTGCGGGGGCTCCCTGGCTCCGGGCCGAGTCTGGGAAGGTGGGGGGCTGGGCAGGTCCTGGGAGGTGGGGGAGGAGGGGCGGGGAGGGGTGCCGGGAGGGGTGATAAGCTGACCTAATGGCGCCCCCACCCCCCTCTCTTGTTCACCCTGCAGGGGGTGAAATACTGGGGTCCTGCCAGCCCAACCCACAAGCTGCCCCCAGGCTTTGCCGGGAACAAAGGCGGTGAGGGATGGGGCCGCCAGACCCTACGGGCGGGGGGCCCAGAGCCAGCGGGGGAGGCGGTGGGGAGGGGAGCCCCGGGTACGCGGGTACGCGCGGGCAGGCCTGAGCCGCCTGGCGCCCCGCAGAGCTGATGCAGCACATGGACGAGGTCAACGACGAGCTCATCAAGAAGATCAGCCACATCAAGGCACAGCCGACGCGAAACTTCCGCGTGGAGCGCAGCCAGCCCGTGCACCTGCCGCTCACCTACGAGTCCGGCCCCAGCGAGGTCCGCGCCTGGCTGGAAGCCAAGGCCTTCAGCGCCCGGTGAGCGAAGGGCGCACAGGGCGGGCAGGGGGCGGGCGCGGCGGCCGCCCCGCCCACGGCCGGGGCCCCGCCCTCACGCCCCCGCCCCGCCCCCTGCCCCCCGCCCCCAGGATCGTGGAGAACCTGGGCATCCTGACCGGGCCCCAGCTCTTCTCGCTCAACAAGGACGAGCTGCGGAAGGTGTGCGGGGAGGAGGGCGCCCGCGTGTACAGCCAGCTCACCGTGCAGAAGGCCGTCCTGGAGGTGAGCCGCCCCGCCCTCCGCTCCCCGCGCGCCCCGGGAAGGGGGGCTGGCGGGACACTGACCTGCGGGTCCCCCGACTCCTCCAGAAGCAGCAAGGTGGGTCGGAGCTGGAGGAGCTCATGAGCAAGTTCCATTCCAAGAACCAGAGGCGGGCGGAGGAAGACAGCTAGGCCCGCGGCAGGGCCCACGGCCCGCGGCAGGGCCCGCCCCCGCGGCTGGAGTATTATTTTTGTACGTGTACGTATTTCGGACCGTGGACTCGGACGGAGAGTCGTGCCGGCTGGGGACCGGCTCGCCCGCCTCGTGGCACGTGGGGCCTGTCCTCCGGCTCAGCGGTGCCCCGGCCCACACTCCCCACCTTCCCCGACGCCCACCGTAGCCAAACTTGCCACCAGGTGGTGCCAGCCCCTCGTCCGCCCGCCCGCTGAGGCCAGAGCTGTGCCGGTCCAAGACCCAGCCCTGCCCTTCCCCACAGCTCTCCCTGAGGCCTCAGAACCCACGCACACACCCTGGGAGGGGGCAGGGACCTTTCCTCTGGCCGCCTCCGTCCACACAGGGGTTCCTCCCGGCGCAGGTGACTCAGGCCCTGCCCCTGTCCCCACGGCCCCGTGCAGCCACTGCATCCCCATACCTCCAGGTGGCCGGCTGCTGACCACCAGGGCAGCAGACCTCAGCCACCCAGCTGCCCTTGGCTCTGAGCTGGTTGGGCTGGTGCCCTTTGCCCCCAGAGATTGCCCTCAGCGCCCACCCAGCACACGGCACCCCCATGGTGGGCTGGGGGACTCCGGGCCCCACTGGGGTGGGGCGCATGCCGTTCTCCCTTCACCACCTGGAGGATCAAGGATGGACTGAACACCACTCACCTGAGTTCTGGCCTTGGGCACCCCTCACCCCCACCCCAGCCCTGCCCGCTCCCCCACCGCAGAGCCAGAAGGGAACCTTCTCTGAGCAAGTCTCAGGCCAGCCTTGCCTGGCGTGCTGTGTGCTGGGGGGTGAGTCTTGGAGCCCTGGACTCTGCGGGTCGCACCCCAGCGAGGAAAGGTGACCGAGCTCAGAATCCATATCATTAAACCACTTAAGTCTCCCAGCAGCCCCGTGTCTGTCTCCTGGAGGTGGGGTGGGGTCACTGTGGGTCCTGGAGCCCCCCGGGATTGCACCTTTGGAAGAGCTCCTGAGCACAGACAGGCTGCGGCCAGGCCGGGCTGGGGGGGTTCCCGGTGAGGCTGCTCAGCCCTGACCCAAGTGGGGGGCCCAGGACACCCTCCCCTCCACACCCTTGTGAGAGGGCCCAGAGGACGCTCCTGGGAGCTGCAGCCTGAGAGGGGGGCCCTGCCCACTCTGTGCCTGGGGCTCTCCCAGGCCTGATGTCCGTCCGGAAGGCCCGAGTGGGAGCGGTGGGGAGCAGGGCTGCCAAACCTCCAGGGAGGGAGGAGGCATGAGTCACGGGAGAGAGACGGAAACTAGATTTAGAGAGCTGAGCCCAAGCTGAGGGAGATGCCCCAGAAGAGGGCGTGGGCCTGCAGGGCTGGGCAGATGGCCAGCTGGGACGGGGTCCGTGCAGGAGCGGAGGGGTCCCTGAGCGCACAGTGGGCAGCTCTCCGCACCACGCAGGCTCCCAGCCACCTGGCCACGAGCGAACTTGGGCCCCACCCTTGGAGGCCTCTGGTGCTCTCTGCTGGCGGCGCTGCCTGTTGTGGTGTGTGACGGCCGGGGTGCCCTAGCACCTGGCCAGGTCAGGGGCGTCTGCCCTGCATATCCCCAAAGCAGCCGGTGGACCCACCCTGGATCACGGTGTCCAGAGGGCTCGGTTCCGAGGGTCTCTACCTGATGGGCAACCACAGGAAGCTTGGACCCAGAGGCAGGTTGTGCCTTTCACGGTGGGAGATGGTGGGCCGACTGTCCCTCTCTGGGCCAGGCCTCGGAAGCCCCGACTCCCAGCTGGGACAGGCCACGCTGGGCCGAGTCTGTCCAGCAGAGCCCAGTCAAGGGCAACTGGGGGTGTCTGGTGACTTCTGGGCCACACCGAGACTTGACCACCACGGGCCCCTCTCCCTGGGAAAGGAAGGTTCTCCCCCCAACCCCAGGCCACGAGAGGAGGCTCTGTCCTCCCAGGCCTGGGCAGGACCCCACAGACAAGGAGCCCAAGATGAAAAGGGAGAGCTGAGGGCATCAGCCTTCCTCCAGAAACTCACAGACCCTGCTGGTCCAGAACAGCCAGCAGTGGGGAACGCGGACCGGACAGCCTCCCCACACCCTGCCCCGCACTCTGCTTGGCTGAGCCCCTCCCTCAGAACCCTCTCCCCCGGGGCCCCAGGCCAGACTTCACTACCCAGGAGCTGCTCTGAGATGCCCCGGCCCCGCCTCTCTGCTCAGGCCTCTGGGCTCCCAGGAGGGGCTTCCCCACCCTCCCAAGAACAGGCAGATGTGAGGGGCCCAAGTCACACAGCTGTCTGGGTAGGCATGAGGAGTCACTCTGCTTTCCACCCTGAGGGCATCACTCTCCAGGGCCC
Organism: Balaenoptera physalus; assembly: GCF_965194825.1. Lineage (NCBI taxonomy): Eukaryota > Metazoa > Chordata > Mammalia > Artiodactyla > Balaenopteridae > Balaenoptera > Balaenoptera physalus. The sequence continues at coordinate 113,828,483 of NC_138889.1, read as the reverse complement.
CCAGGTCAGGGGGTGACTGAGCACCACCTTCCCTGGTGACCCAGTGATCTCAGTACCTGGGAAGTAGGCGCAGACAAGAACAAGGCACAGGGCTTCCCTGGTATCACAGTGGTTAAGAATCCGCCTGCCAATGCAGGGGACGTGGGTTCGAGCCCTGGTCTGGGAAGATCCCACATGCCACGGAGCAGCTAAGCCCGTGCACCACAACCACTGAGCCTGTGCTCTAGAGCCCGCAAGCTGCAACTACTGAAGCCCACGTGCCTTGAACCCATGCTCCGCAACAAGTGAAGGCACCGAGGACCCAATGCAGCCAAAAATTTTAAAAAAATAAATAAATTTACAAAAAAGAAGAAATTTCAGGGACTTCCCTGGTGGCGCAGTGATTAAGAATCCACCTGCCAATGCAGGGGACACGGGTTCGATCCCTGGTCCGGGAAGATCCCACATGCCACGGAGCAACCAAACCCGTGCGCCACAACTACTGAGCCTGCGCTCTAGAGCCCACATGCCACAACTACTGAAGCCCGCGTGCCTAGAGCCTGTGCTCCGCAGCAAGAGAAGCCACCACGATGAGAAGCCCGCTCATCGCGCAGAAGAGTAGCCCCCACTCGCCACAACTAGAGAAAGCCCGTGTGCAGCAGCCAAGACCCAATGCAGCCAAAAATAAAATTAAAAAAAAAAAAAAGAAGAAATTTCAAAAAAAAAAAAAAAGAACAAGGCACAGAGGGGCCAGGTCCCCCGCCTGGAGCCCCAGAGTGGGTCAGGGCCTGGGTTCACATGCAGTTTGGCCTGATACGTGTCCCTAACCACTCACGTCCCCACCTCCCACTCTGCCCTGGTCAAGCAGGGAAGAGGGAGGGTTGGATGGCACCAGCCCCAGCGGAGGCTGCGGGGGGTCTGACCATGGGTGGAGCGGGGAACGTCACACCGGGGAGCTGCCCGCCCAGCACCCGCTCCGCACCCAGCTGTGCCGCCAGCACATGTCCCCCCCAACAAGGCCGTCTCTGTCTTGGGGACAAGCTCGTCTTTGTGGCCCTCCTCCCACCAGCGTGGCATGGCTCTGAGTTCCCTCCTCTCCTCCCGTTCGCAGGCCCGGCCAGGAGGCAAGAGCGGCTTCCCGTGACATTTTGGGTGGAGCTGCTTCTTTTTCCTTTCTTTTTAACGTTTTCAAAATATTTGATTCACCAAAAGGTTACTGCACAAAATAGCATAGGGTGTGAGACGTCTTCACACCTACATCACGCTGCTGGGAACAGAATAGAGGTGAGGGGTACACCTGTCACCTGTGGAAGGTGGCGCTCGGCAGGGTCGGCTTCCAGGTGAGGACGGTACCGAAAGCACGAAAAGGGTCCCTACTAACCACCCGGCCCCACAGTGACTGACATCCTGAAGTATCAGGCTAACGCGAGAGGCAGAATTAGAGCTGAGGAGCTCTCGACCTGTTCAATAGTTAAACCGCACGGTGCGGCATTCCAGGTGGGGTCCACAGGTCCCTGGGGGGCCCTGAACGCTAAACAAGCTGCATAACAAGACAGCAGTACATTACTGGTTGAATTGTATCCCCCCAAATTCATGTAGGATAGGGTGATTAGGGTGGGTCCTGACCCAACATGACTAGTATCCTTATAAATAAGGGACATTTGGACATAGACACACACACACAGATGTCTAACCCTAAAATGAAGATGGAAGCAGAGATCAGGCTTCTGCTTCTACAAGATGCGGAGCATCTAAGATTGCAGCAAGCCACCAAGGCTGGGGGAGGGGCCTGGACCAGATGCTCCCTCACAGCCTTAGATGAGCTAACCCTGCCGACACCTGACTTTGGACTTCCAGCCTCCAGGACTGGGAGACAGTGAATTCCTGGTGTTTAAGCCGTGCAGGTTATGATACTTTGTTACCGCAGACTCGGAAACTAACGCAAGGTGAGCTGCCTTTTTCACTGGGCTCCCGTGGCACAGACGGTGCAAAAGCCCCAGTGTGTAAAGCTGTTGGCTCCTCAGCAAGGATCCCGGTGTCGCCACCGGGCAGGGCGCCCCGTCTTCGCCACACACTCTCCCAGGGAAAGAAGCGCTTTCAGCAAACGTTCCTAATTTAACTGACTTCAGTCTGGGCCCTGGCGCATGAGGAGTCGGGTGGCGCGACCGTCCCGCTGCGCTGGGCTCAGGCGACGGGCGAGGGGTGAGAACCACTGACCGACGGGCCGTGGTTGTTCACACCGGGGTTCTTGGTAGATGTTTTCTCCAAAATGAGAAAAACAGCGGACAGTCTTTGTTGCCACGGTAAACTCGAGCTCTCTAGTGGGAATGAGAATTTTGGAACCTGCCAGCATCAGCAAGACAGCTTCCCGACCTGAAGGCCTTTCTCCAAGCTTGTGATGTAGGTGTGAGTTCCACGTGGACACGGAATGGGAGACTCTGAACCAGTGTTTTCCAAACGACCGATGCGCGATGTTACAGCATCACGGCGGCCAGAGACCCGTCCACGGGGCGAGATGGACCAAGGGTCCCCGGGGCCCCAGTGAGCCGTGCACGGAGTGGGCTCCCGGTCCAGACTGCAGCCGCCCCGAGAGACGCCACGTGCCGGGGTTTGGTGTCGGAGCAGAGGAGAAAGTCCGCGAGGATCCCAAAAGGCTGTTCACGTGCTCCTGCCTTTCCAGCTGCAAGTCTGGGCGAGGCCGGATTTTCTCCGGATGCTTCAACCAAGACGACATTTCCTAACTGACCAAAGGCAGACGTCGTGACGACGTCCAGCTGCTGCTGAGAAGCCTGATGTCAGGGAGATTCGCAGAAACGTGTATTCATGCCACTCTTCTTACTGAATTTTTAAAAAACTATTTCTCATAGAAATCTATGCTTTATGTGTTGAATGCTGGCTCCCCAAAATGCTACCAAGGGACAGATCGATAAAGCTACGTGGCTTAGCTACCTTGAGAGTCTTAGCAGGATCTGGGGGGCAAGGGTAAGGTGTGTGTGAGGTTTGGGGTCTGGTTTAGAATTAGGCAAATTCAAGACCTAATTCGTTCAGGATTGGTGAGCACTTAAAGGGTTGGAAGTGAGTTTAGAGGATCAGCTGAGGTAAAGCATGGTATAGATGGTTTCTACAAGTCTGTCATCAGTATTTTAAAAGGAAGAATAAATGCAGGTCTTTAAATTTTCATAGTTTTATTTTCTAATACAGTAAATATGGATGGATAACACACATAAGTAAAAGTTCCTTTGGGGGCCTTAGTAATTTTTAAGTGTTTAAAAGTGTCCTGAGGGGACTTCCTTGGTGGTCCAGTGGATAAGACTCCACACTCCCAATGCAGGGGGCCCTGGTTCGATCCCTGGTTGGGGAACTAGATTCCACATGCATGTCGCAAAGAAGATCCCGTGTGCCACAGCTAAGACCCAGTGCAACTAAAATAAATAAATAAATGAATAAATATTTTATAAATAAATAAATTTTAAAATAAATAATAAAAGTGTCCTGAGGCCCAAAAACATAAGAATCATTGATATGGAATCTACTGGGAGACTGACAACCAAGGACAGAGCCAGGAGCTGGGCAAAGCTGGGGAGGGTGTCCTCTGCGACCACCCCTGAGCAGAGACTTGAACTCGGCCGTCAGAAAAGGCACAGAAACCACTTTCACCTCTCAGATGGGCAGAGTGGATGCAGGCTGAGGCCCAGGGTACCACCAGGCCGTGCTGGGATGTCCCCAGAGGACACCCCCAGGGGCGTGGGGAGTGGGAGAGACAGAAGCCGCAGAACCCACAGGAGAGGTGCTCAGAGACGAGAAAGAGAGGCCCCACTTCAGCCGCCAATCCAAGGTCACCTGTGCTTCTCACGAACTGACTACAGATCGGAGGTTCCCACGACCCCCTCCTCTGGTTGGATTCACTTGCTAGAGCGGCTCACAGAATTCAGGAAACCAGTTTACTTACTAGCTCGCGGGTTTATTATAAGGGATATTAAAGGATATGAATGAACAGCCAGGTGAAGAGATATGTATATAGGGCAAGGTTTGGAAAGGCTCCCAACAGAGGAGCTTCTGTCCCTGTGGAATTTGGGGCCTGGCACGTGGAAGGCCCCAACCTGGAAGCTCTCTGAACCCCCATCTTTTGGGTTTTCATGGAGGCTCCAACCCTCTAATCGTGGTTGGTTTCCCTGGCAACCATAGCCCCATCCTTAGGGGATTTCCAATAGTCACCTCATTACCATAAACCCAGTAGTGGTGGAAAGAGACTTGTTATGAATAATAAGACACCCAAAAAAAAAATAAAAATAAAAAAAATAATAAGACACCCATTTCACTTCATGGCTCTGAAGGGATTTCAGGGATTGAGGCCAAAAGACCAAATATTGTAACAAAAGATGCTCCCATTGCTCTTAGAAAATTCAGAGGGTCTGGGAGCTGTCTGCCAGGAAATAGGGGCACAAAGTATGTATTGATTGTAAATCACAATATCATATACGGTTGTACCATGTGTCTTTTATCCATTCATCCGTCATCAGACACTTGGGTTGATTCCAATTTTTAGCTGTTGTGAATGACGGGTGAACATGGGTGAAGACATAGCTCGAGGCTCTGCTTTCAAGTCTTTTGGGGATTGTGGAAGGAAAATAAAAATGGGGTGGGGTTTGCTAAAAGCACACTTGAAAATTGAGCCGGGGAGCCATTGAGGTAGTGAGGCTTATGCACATCTCAGCCTGGATGGAATCTGACCGTTTGACCGCTCACTGGCCTAATGCAGGCATCCAGAGCATCTGCCAGAAACTCACATATTGGACCCTCACCCTAAGATAACTCGTGATTCCTTAAGGACAAATATTTCCTGACTCACGTCAGAGTCAATCACAATTCTCAGCAGACAACTTTACAACCTGGTGGGTTTTGTTTTTATAAGGCCCTGACTCTCCCTCTTCCCCAGAACACCCTTTCAGTTTTACCCGAGTCTGTATCTCCTGAACTGCAACCCTTAAGACCCACATAAACTCTCTTTTCTAATTTGCAGCTTCCTGCGCTGATTTTTGGTCAACAGGATACTCCCAGAAGTGGGATTGCCAGATCGCGTGGTAGCTCTATCTTTTGTTTTTTAAGGAACCTCCATACTGTTCTCCATAGTGGTTGAACCAGTTTACCTTCCCACCAACAGTGCAGGAGGGTTCCAATTTCTCCACATCCTCGCAAGCACTTGTTGTTTTCTGTTATTCTGAGAATAGCCGTCCTCATGGGTGTAGGTAATATCTCTCTGTGGTTGTAGTTTGCGTTTCCCTGGTGATTGGTGACATCAGACATCTTTTCATGTGTTTATTGGCCACCTGTGTGTCTCTGGAGAAATGTCTAGTCAAGTCCTTTGCCCATGTTTGAATCGGGTTATTTGGTTTTTGTTGTTGAGTTTTAGGAGTTCTCAATACATTCTGGATATCAAGCCCTCATCAGATACAGTGATTTGACATTTTTTTTCTCCTATACTCATGGGTTGCCTTTTCTTTTTTTTTTTTTAACATCTTTATTGGAGTATAATTGCTTTACAATGATGTGTTAGTTTCTGCTGTATAACAAAGTGAATCAGCTATACATATACATACATCCCCATATCTCCTCCCTCTTGCGTCTCCCTCCCACCCTCCTTATCCCACCCCTCTAGGTGGTCACAAAGCACCAAGCTGATCTCCCTGTGCTATGTGGCTGCTTCCCACTGGCTATCTATTTTACATATGGTAGTGTATATATGTCCATGCCACTCTCTCACTTCGCATGGGTTGCCTTTTCACCTGGTTGATTGTGTCCTTTGATGCGAAGTGTTAAATTTTTTTAAATTAATTAATTAATTTATTTATTTTTGGCTGTGTTGGGTCTTCGTTGCTGTGCACGGGCTTTCTCTAGTTGCAGCGAGCGTGGGCTACTCTTCATTGTATGGGCTTCGTTGTACGTACTCTTCGTTGTACGTTGCTGTGCACGGGCTTCTCATTGCGGTGGCTTCTCTTGTTGCGGAGCACGGGCTCTAGGCGCAAAGGCTTCAGTAGTTGTGGCGCACAGGCTTAGTTGCTCTGCGGCATGTGGGATCTTCCTGGACCAGGGCTCGAACCCGTGTCCCCTGCATTGGCAGGCAGATTCTTAACCACTGCGCCACCAGGGAAGCCCTGAAGTGTTAAATTTTGATGTAGTTCTGAGGCAGGAGATAGATGGGCCCCCGGCTGCGCAGCTGGAGTCTGTCCCCTGTGGACAGATACCCCAAGATAAAGAGAAGGGCTGGAGCAGAGAGGAGCTGAGACGGGACACACAGGGCAGAGATAAGAGATAAAGGCCACATATTCCTCATTCTCGAGGTCACGGAGACCTTCCTGACTCCACACGTGCAGAAAGGCTCCTCAGGGACCAAAAAGGGAGGGGGCGCCGCCCCATAACAGGTGGTGTCAACCTACCCACAGGCCTCTGCGCTAGAATCCATCTTGGCTAAGAGATGCGCACACGGGAGGAGCCCGAGATAAACCAAATACAGACTCAGAACCAGGCAAAGCGCGACGACTGACCAGAGGAAACCCGGAAGAAATGCCCCACGTAAGTGATTCAAACCACCACGCGGGGGCACGACTCTCACTCTCAGCCCGCCCGTGTGTCTATCCACACGCACTCTTTTTCCTCCTAATACACACTTTTCTGTACTTTCTGTCTCTTTGTGGAAATTCATTTCTACCAAGCAGACAAGCCAGGGCCTTTTCACTGGCCATTGGCCCTCGTGGTCTAGTGGTTCGGACTCCACACTCTCACCGAGATCCCGCTTCAAGCCTCTGCAGGCCGAGGCCACCTGAGATCAGTTCCACTTACCTTTTTTTTTTTTTTTTTTTTTAATTGCCTGTGCTTTTGGTGTCATATTTAAGAAATCACGGTGCTCCTGTATTCTTGGCCCGTAGAAACCGAGAAAAAAGAAATGTTTGCTGTTTTAAGCCACTCTGCTCCAGGACAATTTCTTAGGCAGCGTAGACAACTGAGCTCTGGTTCCTTTCCTTCGTTGTTACGACTGCCGTCGCCTGACTGACTCACCTTCCACACCCGCCCTTGCTCACCTGACTCATCCCCCCTCCCGACCCCTCAACCCCCCACCCGACCCCTCCCCCAGGACCTGCCCTTCTCGCCTCACCCGCTGTGTCCACACGGCCCTCCTCTCCCTGAGCAGCTCCCTTTCCCCCACTGAACCCCAGAGGTTAAATCCACCTTCCGGCCCGCCCACACCTGCCCGGCAGAGCCGGAGGAGGAACGGGAGGCCGCACCCACCAGGCACATCCAGGTCTGCCCCATCTCGCCGGCCCACACCCCGTCCCCCCTCCCCCAGCGCCCCGACCATCTTGGCTGGTGGACTTGCTTCCTGCAACATCCCTGAGGATGCAGAGTGGTCTGCAGAGCCACCCCCCACCCCCTGTGCCACAGCCGTCTGCCCACTGCCCGTCTCTGCCCAGGTTGTTGCCCTTCCCACCACCCCTGACGTCCTGTCTGGTGACAGAGGCCATGCTTGCATGCGTGCCCTGGATTCCAGCCCTCACTAGCCCTGCTCCCTTCACAGCAGACCCCCAAAAGCCTCGAGGGTCCACCCCATCCCTCCTTCTCCCTCCCACCCTCCACTGCAGCTGCCCTGGGCAAGGTCAGCACTAAGGTCCCAACTGGAGGCCACACCCCAGGCTCTGGAGTGCCCCTCCCCCACCCCAGGGCAACCAGTTCTCCAGAAGCTCCTCCCAGGTCCAGGCCCAACCTTGCCCTGGACCCTGTCCTTCTCCATCTACCCCCTCCCACCCCTGGGTGGTCCCTCCAGCCTCCTGGCTTCGGATGCCCCACCCAGTGCCCCTCAAACATGTTTCTGCAGCCCAACCCCCGCCCTGAGCTCCAGACCACTAACCCCCCTGCTGCTTCGCATTCAGCGCCAAGACCTCCCCAAACCAGAGACCCCTGCCCCCACCTGATGCCCTCCCTCCCCGACAGCCTGCGGGACTTCAGCAGCTGGCTGTCCTGGTGTTGCAGGGAGGGGGACCCCTTCCAGGGCCCGAGAGTGGGCTCTTGTCTAACACTAGGGAGTGGATTGTCCGGGGAGACACACGTGCCAACAAAGCAAGAGACTTTATTGGGAAGGGGCGCCCGGGTGGAGAGCAGCGGGGGGAGCGGGCTGAGGGAGCCCAGGAGGAGTGCTCTGCCACGTGGCTCGCAGTCTCGGGTTTTATGGTGATGGGGTTAGTTTCCGGGTTGTCTCTGGCCAATCACTCTGACTCAGGGTCTTTCCTGGTGGCGTGCCCAATGCTCAGCCAAGACGGATTCCAGAGTGGAGGATTCTGAGAGGGTGGTAGGACATGGGGACTGGAGTCTCCTCTCTCCTTTTGACCTTTCCCGAGGTCTTCCGGTTGGTGGTAGCTTCTTAGTTCCGCGTTCCTTACCAGGACTTCCTGTTGCAAGATAAGTTGTGCAAGTCGTTACTGTCATGCCTGGCCAGGGCGCACGGGCAGTCAGTGGTTGCCTAGAACACATCCTCTCCCCACCGTGCACCCACCCCATCATGACCAGCCTCTGGTCCCTGTCCCTGCCCCCAGGGAGAGCAGTGGCCCCTCACGGCTTCCAGCTTCCACCCTTGCCCCTAAGTCTGTTCCCAGCACAGCACCAGAGGGATCCTTTAAAACCTGAGTCCTATCCCTCCTCTGCTCCCAGCCCTCCAGGCTCCTGACACGAGTCTTCAGGGAGGGCTGGGATCCCCCCACTCCTCCAGACCTCAACCTCGTACAGTTCTTACGACAGGTGGCGACTCTGGCCTAGGGCCATTGCACTGGCTGTGTCCCATCCTCAGCGCCCTGCCTGGCTCTCCTCCAGACCCTGGCATCTGCTCAAAGGCCAGCTTCTCAGGGGGGCCTTCCCTGATGCCCCCACCACTCACAGGCCCACGGCCTCTGCCCCATGTGCTCCTGGTTGGCGTCCACGCAGCCACTTCTCTTGTCCCTGCCACCCTCTCTTTGCCTCCAGGCATCCGACCGGGTTCCCAGTGGATGGTGCCATGGCCCTGGCTGGGCCACAGGACAGTCCTGGCGCTGCTGGAACAGGAGTCCTGGAGCCCTCCCTGTACACGCCGGCCCATACGGCCACAGTGAGGCTGGACCTCCCCAGGGCAGCCTCCTGCCCACTGACCCAGCCTGACCCTTGGCCTGTTCCCAGGGATCAGTGGGGTGGGCACCTGGGTGGGGACCCCTGGGGGGCACCAAGGCTCCTGGGAGGTTTCCTGCAGCCCATGCAAGAGCACCTTGGGGTTATCCCTACCTTCCACCACCTGGGAAGGGGCTGAGCCAGGCACCGGGCCCCCTCTGGAGCAGTCAGAGCCGGCCAGCTGGCCCCCCGAGGCCCTTATCCCCAGCCCCCGCTCTCGCTCCACACCTCACTCCTTCTGTGACCCTCAGGCTTTAGCTGTACCTCGTCTCCCCAAACTTACACCTGACACTGGCCCCACGCGGCCACCATCTGGGTTTGCGTTAGAGCGTCCATGTAGTGGTACAGCACCCGTGGGTTCTCCAGGGCTCCAGAGGCCCTTCCTGAGCCACACCAGCACCCTAAGGTCATGGAGTCGGCAGAGGGGACGTCAGCCATCACTCCTCACCATCTGCACGGCCACCCCCTTGCTCCTGGCCTCCTGCTGGGCACACTCTCGGCCCAGGCCTGGCACTGCCGGCCTTCCAGCCACAGTTCGGACCCACAGAGCAGCCCGAGGCCAACATACGTGGGAAGCGAGGTTCCCAGTGCCCCTGGGACGCGTCCCGGTGACTGGCAGTGTTGGTGGTGATTTGGGGGTTTTAATGGCAAAGCCGGTAATCATGGGAGGATGAGGGGAGCTGTGGAAGGCGTTTCAGGTTTGCAGACGGATGCATCCCACCTTCTCTGATTCAGTGCATGGTAAACACCGGCCAGGGTGCGGTCCCCTGGGCATCACAGCCCTCCACGTAAGTGTCAATGAAAAAATTAATCAATAGTCAATCTAAGAATGACATAGAAAAAGAAATTTTTTGAGCCAATCTGAGGATTATAACCCAGGACACAGTCTTTCAGAAAGCTCTGAGGACTATTCCGCCCATTAGAGGTCAAAGCACAGTTAGACCTCTGGAAACTTGAAACTTGAAACTTTGGCTCAAGTTTTTGAAACAAAGGGTTACATGATGTGTTGACAGTTTACACAACCCAGATCTGCACGGATAAAGCGTACAAAGCAAGTAATGGGTCATCGGTGACCCTTTACAAGATTAAGAAGGAATGTGGTCTCCCAAGGAGGTCTGGTTAATGCAGATGCACAACACACCTTAAAGGGGAGGGAGGAGGCCCAAGCGGGTGGAAAATAGTTTTATCTTTAAATTTTTCTTGTCCTGCCATAAAATATAAATTGTATTTCATCACAAGGTTGGAAGGAACTTCTGGTGTTCCCTGAGTCATCACGGTGTCAGGGGCCAGGTTCGTCGACACCTCCCTCCTGGCCCGGGTCCCACAGCGCCTGGAAGTGACCATGGCCCCGGGAGCCCCTGCCTGGCCAGACCCCCTCCCCCTGCCTGGCCCAGCTACTCATCTGCGCCTCTGGGAAATGGGCCGCCATCAACTGTTCTCAGCCCACAGAGATCTGAATCACGCTGAGGACCTGGCTGAGGCCAAGGGGGTGAGTGCCCGCTGGAGCACAGGCAGGGTGGGGCCTCCTGCAGGCAAACAAGCCCACGCCTTCTCCTGGAGTCTCCCGTTTCCCCCCTCCCCTGGGTGGGGCCCATGTGGGAAAAAGGCAGAGAGCGGGATCCCTGGAGAGACGCCCTGCCAGGCAACTGCCCAGCAGACTCTGCCCTACATCTTTGCAACCTTCCACCCCAGGATGTCTTGTACTGGGAACCAGTAGATGCCAGGCAGGTGTTGTTTCCGAGGGTCTGTATTTTGTTGTGTTTTGTTCCTTGCCTACACTGAGTGACCACTACCCTTTAAATATACAGAGCTGAGGTTCTCAGACCCTGGCCTGCACCAGAATCAGTAATGCCTTGTGGGCGGCTGGAAAACAGACTTTTCGGAAAGTTCCCAGGGGGAGGTGATGCTGGTGGTCCTGCCTCACTCCGAAACCTCAACTGTAGAACACTCCCACCACCCCAGAAAACTCCCTGGTCCCCCTTCTGAAACCAAGCAGGACCCTGCGGGGCCCTCCTGGGTACAAAAGCCCCTCTGTGTCCCTCATTTCTTGTTTGTAGAAAAAGGCTCCAGCCTCCCAAGCCCTTCCTGAGTTCGAAGAGCAGGGACAGGCAGTTACTAATTAGGGAAGTGAGGGAGAAGCAGCTAAACAAGAAAAGTAAAGACAACAGTCAGTTCAGGATAAAACTGAACCTTAGCTCCTCCTCAAGGGATTTTCACAACAATCTGATGGAATTCTTTGAGTTGTTCTTCAGGAACTAAGACACCCGCAACCCGGGTGGATGGTGACTTACTTGCAGACCACAAGCTTGGGGACCCCAGACTGGTTGGAACCAGAAGGTTGATGACTGAGATTTCTGAAATGTCACCCTGTTACCTCATCACCAACCAATCAGAAGAAAATCCACACGCTGATCCTGCCTCCGGAGAGTTGGGGTCTTGGAGCAGGAGCTGCCCGTTCTCCTTGCTTAGCCCTGCAATCAACGCTGTACTTTCCTTCACCACACCCCGTGTCAGGTGATTGGCTTTGCTGCGCAGCAGGCGAGCAGACCCAAGTTCGGCTGGGTAACGCTTCTCCTTCTGTTCTGGCCTCCCCTGAGGCAGCCACTGTGGGGACTGGTGTCACCGTGAGCAGTCAGCCCGTCCTTGAACTTCACAGAAATGGAATCTTTAGTGTCTGGCTCCTTTCACTCACCAGAACACTTGCGGGATTTTTCTGAGTTGCTGCAGGGGTCACTAGCCCATTACTTTTCATGGTCAGGTAGCTCCCCGGCATGGAGCTTCTGCTGATGGACATTTGGGTTGTTTCCAGTTTGGACCTTTAATCAGTGAAGCTGCTGTGATTATCTGTGTGTAAATCTTTGTGCAAATGTTTTTCTCTGAGGAGTGAGAGGACTGGTTCACATGCTTAACTTTTTTTTTTTTTTTCTGACCACGCCGCGAGGCTTGCGGGATCCTAGTTCCCTGACCAGGACCAGGGATCAAACCCGTGCCCCCTTCAGTGGAAGCGTGGAGTCCAAACCACTGGACTGCCAGGGAATTCCCAGTACATGCTTAACTTTATGAGAAAACACCCAATTGTTTTCCGAACAGTTCTTTTTGTGCCATTTTGCATCCCCGACAGCAGTGTGTTCATTCCAGTTGCGCCACGTCCTCACCAGCACTTGGTATTGTCAGTTTTTAAAATTTTCACCATTTAAGTGAGAGAATGGAGACATCTCATTGTGGTTTTGATTTGCATTTCTCTGATGATTAGAATATCTCTTCTTCTGTGAATTGTATTTCCCATTTTTGCATTTTAGTGAAGAAAGGAAGGTCCTTTCAACGAGTGATAAGACAGGTGGAGAAAAATGACTCTTGACACCTACCTACCTCGTAACACAGAAAAAAACAATTTGAGATTCATCAAAGACCCTAACATCAAAGCCAAAACTGAAACGTCTCTAGAAGAAACCACAGGGGGACTTCCCTGGTGGCGCAGTGGTTAACAATCCGCCTGCCAATGCAGGGGACACGGATTCGAGCCCTGGTCTGGGAAGATCCCACATGCCGCAGAGCAACTAAGCCCGCGCGCCACAACTACTGAGCCTGTGCTCTAGAGCCCACATGCCACAACTACTGAGCCTGAGTGCCACAACTACTGAAACCTGTGCTCCTAGAGCCCATGCTCCGCAACAAGAGAAGCCACCGCAACGAGAAGCCCGCGCACTGCAACGAAAAGTAGCCCCCGCTCGCCGTAACTAGGGAAAGCCCACGCGCAGCAATGAAGACCCAACACAGCCAAAAAAATAAAAATAATAAATAAATACATAAATAAATTTATTTAAAAAAAGAAACCATAGGAACATATTTTTGTCACTTTGGAGTACACAAAAACTTTTTTTTTAAGAGAAAATACAAAAAAAAGCACTAACCATAAAATTAAAAATTGATATATTAAACTTCAGCAACAGTAAGACTCATCAAAGACACTGTTAAGAAAATGAAAAGGTAAGCCACAGACTTGGAGGAAATATCTGCAATACATACACATCTGACAAAAGACTTAATCGAGAATATACAAAGAACTCAATTCAAAGAAAGAAAGACAAGCAATCTCATAACAACCAGCAGTTACATTTCCTATGACTGATTTCGTACTTAATTCTCTTGGGACACCTTCTGTTGATGAAAAATTAATCAGTTGATCTAAGAAAGAAATGGAAAATTTTATTTGAGCCAAATTGAGGATTATAACCTCAGGAATAGTCCCTCAGCTCCAAGAACTGTTCCACCTGTTAGAAGTCCAGGCACAGTTTTACAAGTTTTTTGAGACAGAGGGCTGTATGTTAAATGATGTATTATCGACAGTTTACAGGATCCAGACCTAAGTGTCATTGTGGCCCCTTATAAGGTCAAGAAGAAATGTTATCTTTTAAGGAGTTGTCTTGCTGATGCTAGGAGAATGTTGCTCATTATGGTTGAGCAGGTATTTCGTTCTTTGTTAAAAAAAATTAATTAATTAATTAATTTAAGTTTTGGCTGCTTTGGGTCTTCGTTGCTGCACGCGGGCTTTCTCTAGTTATGGTGAGCAGGGGCTACTCCTCGTTTTGCCTTGCACGGGCTTCTCATTGCAGTGGCTTCTCTTGTCGTGGAGCACGGGCTCTAGGCACACAGGCTTCAGTAGTTGTGGCTCACAGGCTCAGTAGTTGTGGCACACGGGCTCAGTAGTTGTGGCTCACGGGCTTAGTTGCTCCGAGGCATGTTGGTCTTCCCGGACCAGGGATCGAACCCGGTGTCCCCTGCATTGGCAGGTGGATTCTTTTTATTTATTTGTTTGTTTGTTCTTGGCTGTGTTGAGTCTTCGTTGCTGCACGCGGGCTTTCTCTAGTTGCAGCGAGCAGGGGCTACTCTTCGTTGTGATGTGCGGGCTTCTCATTGCGGTGGCTTCTCTTGTTGTGGAGCACGGGCTCTAGGCACACAGGCTTCAGTAGTTGTGACATGCAAGCTCAGTAGTTGTAGCTCGTGGGCTCTAGAGCGCAGGCTCAGTAGTTGTGGTGCACGGGCTTAGTTGCTCTGCTGCATGTGGGATCTTCCCAGACCAGGGCTCGAACCCGTGTCCCCTGCATTGGCAGGCGGACTCTTAACCACTGCGCCACCAGGGAAGTCCCTGAGCAGGTATTTCGGCCTATGGGGGAGGATGGTCCCTGCATAATGCGGACACACAATGCACAGTGGGGGGAGAGAGGGGGCCGAAGGGCAGAGAAAATTTTTCATGTTTAAATTTTTCTTGTCTTGCCATAAAACGTGAATTTTATTTCACACTTCTGAACTTAGTACTACTTCTCTGGGGCAGATTCCCATATGTGGGTTCCCAGAATCAAAGGCCCATCCTGGGGCTCTGGATCTGCAGGAGAAAAGGAAACCACAGGCCCTGATTTCAGGCCACCTCACCTCTCCCAGCCCCTCCCCAGGCACCAGGCCCAGTTTGACCTAGGAGGGCTTGGAGGAGCAGCCAGGCCTGAGGGGAGGGCGTGCACCCTCCGCGCCCCAGGCCTCAGGAGGGCTGGGAAACGGGGGGGGGGGGGGGGGCAACCCAGACCCAGGCCCACACCCCCAGCGGCCCTTTTCCTGGTCCCCGAAGGCCGTGGCCCAGATGCAGGGTCTGGGGCGTCTAGCTCTCCCTGTGACTCCGCTTAACCCTCAGCCTTAACTCCTCGCGGGGGGCGGGGGGTCACCGCCCAGGGGGTGCTTCGCTCCAGAGGGGGGCACCGCTCCAGGGGGGCGCATCACTCCGGGTATCACTGCCCCGAGGGGCGCATCACTGGAGGGGTGAATCACTGGAAGGGGGCATCACTTCAGGGTCACAGCTGCGGGGGGCCGCATCCCTCCGGGGGAAACCAACGCTCTGAGGGCACCGCCCCGGGGGCGGGGCACCGTCTCCGGGACACTTCTCCCGGCGGGACTCGTCGCTCCGGGGGCGCCGCCCTGGGGACACATCGCCCCGGGGGGGTGTATCTCTCCGGAGGCACCGCCCCAGAGGCGCATCTCCCGGGAGACCTCAGCCGCACAGATCAGGTACTGCTCCGGGGGGCGGGGCGCCGTCTCGGGGGCGGGGCCTCGCCCGGGCGCCGGCCCGCAGGCCCGCCCTCCCGCGCCGCGCTTGGATTGGCCGCGCACGCGGGCAGGGCCCGCGGGGCATTGTGGGCCGTCCGCTCCCGCCGCCGCTCGCCATGTCCGGGTCCCCGGTGAAGCGGCAGAGGATGGAGAGCGCGCTGGACCAGCTCAAGCAGTTCACCACCGTGGTGGCCGACACGGGCGACTTTCACGGTGAGGCTGCGCTGGCCCCGAGCTCCAAGAGAGGGGCTTCGTGCGCGCCGAGCGCCGGCTGGCCCCGGGGTGAGGGGAGGCGGGGCGAGGTGCAGGGGGCGCGAGCGTGCAAGTGAGGGGCGGGGGCGGGCCGGGCCACCAGGCCTCCCTGGCCGCGAAGTCGGCCCCGGTTCGCCTCGGCGCCTCTTACCCGGTCCCTCCGCTCCCTTCTCCCTCGCCTCCCGCCCTCTTCACCCCGGCTCCCTCCTTCGCCCCCCCATTCCCGGTACCCCTTCTCTTTCGTCCCCCGCCCCCGGCCCCCTGTTCCCGGTGCCCCGACCCCTCTTCGCTCTCCGCCCCCGCGTTTCCCGCCCGCCTTCTCCCTCGCTCCCCGCCCTCGGCGCCCATGCTCGGCCCCCCTTCGCCTTCGGCCCGGGGCCGCCGTCCCCTCCGCGCTGCTGGTAGCTCGCGGGAGCCCGCCGTGAGCCGCCAGTGCGTCAGGGGACAGTGTCCAAATGCTTTGGTTTGGGGAGAGACTCCAGGTCCGCCTTGGAGCTGCGGACCGTTTGTGGTTACACGGGGTAGTTTTGTTGCGCGAATGTTGACCGCTGAGCAGGAACATGAGTTAGTTCTGGGCCCAGAAAGACCAGAAACTGCGAATGACACCACCTGCTTTTGAAACCTCGTGTTGCACACACTTTCCACCCCTACCCAGGGGACAGCTGAGCACGCTGGTGCCTGCGGCCGGGTGCGGGCCAGTTAGACGTTCACCACGTTGGGCCAAGGAGCTGCGGGGATAAAACCCCATGCGCCGAGGAAAGCAAAGCTTGTCCCAGATTTAGATTTTCCTGACTTTGAATCATGTTCCTTGGAGGCAGCTGGGGGACTTAGCTTTTCCTCCCTCTGCAGTGGAAACACAGACTAGGTGAACCTCCATTCTGTTAGGCTGTGAACAATTAAGATTTTCAGGAAAATCATGAAATTCTCTGGGTATGAGTGCTGTGGGGCACACAGTACGGAAAGGACTTCCTCTCTTTTCTGCTTTCTCATGGTGACTTGAGAAACAGGCTTTAATTCCTCTTTGGTAAGAGTAAGTCTTTATCTAGCAGAGCCTAGGAGAGTGAGTAAGCATGTTTAGCTGCTTCAGTATAAAAGCTGGAAACAGTGATCGGCTTGAGTCCAACCTGTACTTTAAACCATCTGCCAGAAGGTCCCCGCCTGGTCAGAGCTGGGGGCCCTGGGAGATTCCAGCTCCTGCTCACCCGGGAGGCCACGGTCTTCTTTCTACCCCCTCCCTGCCTCCCTGATCCAGGCCTCTGGCAATGACATCACTAGCATAGAGGGTGCTGGAAAAGTGGCTGCATGTATTTCTGCACCTTCTTAGCATGGAATATTTCCCGTTTTTGTGAGTTGACAAAGCCCTGGTCTGTATTGTTTCCTGTCGGGTCTCACCAGGCAGCAGCCGCAGGATGGCTGGTCTTGTTACACCTTCTGTCAGTGTAGGGCCAACAAGGTGGGAGGGGTCCTGAGGAATGCTTGCTTTTTTTTTTTTTTTTTCCCTCTTTCTTTTTAGAAATATCTAAACCCAAGTGCTGACATTTAAGATTTCTAAGTGAGGGCTTCCCTGGTGGCGCAGTGGTTAAGAATCCGCCTGCCAGTGCAGGGGACACGGGTTCGAGCTCTGGTCCGGGAAGATCCCACGTGCTGCGGAGCAACTAAGTCCCTGCGCCACAACTACTGAGCCTGCGCTCTAGAGCCGGTGAGCCACAACTACTGAAGCCCACACGCCTAGAGCCCGTGCTCCGCAACAAGAGAAGCCACCTGCAATGAGAAGCCCGCATACCGCAACAAAGACCCAACACAGCCAAAAATAAATAAATTAATTAATTAAAAAAAAAAAAAGATTTCTAAGTGAATGTTAAGAACTTTATTAAAAAATACATTTGTTGATAATGTATATCCATAAATCTTACATAGTTGTAAATTTGTGGGTTTTTTGGTTTTATTTTTATTTTTTGGCCATGTCGCCTGGCATGTGGGATCTTAGTTCCCCGACCAGGGATCGAACCCACGGCCTCCTACATTGGAAGTACAGAGTCTTAACCACTGGACCACCAGGGAAGCCCCTGTAAATTCAGTTTGTGGTCACTTGATGAACTGAAGGTTCTTACCTTCGGGGAGTCGTGGGCCTCTTTGAAAATACAGAGTCTTAACCACTGGACCACCAGGGAAGCCCCTGTAAATTCGGTTTGTGGTCACTTGATGAACTGAAGGTTCTTACCTTCGGGGAGCCGTGGGCCTCTTTGAAAAGACAGTCAAGGCTGTGGATGCTCTTCCCAGAGTGATGCCCCAGACCCGGTTTTGCGTTCAGCTTAAGGGTCCGTGGAGTCTGAAGTCCATCTGTTGACCCCAGATAGGTCTTGGTTTTGTTTGTTTTTTTTTTTAATAAATTTATTTATTTTTGGCTGCGTTGGGTCTTCGTTGCTGCACGTGGTCTTTCTCTAGTTGCGGTGAGCGGGGGCTACTCTTGGTTGCGGTGCACAGGCTTCTCATCGCGGTGGCTTCTCTTATTGCAGAGCACGGGCTCTAGGCGCGCAGGCTTCAGTAGTTGTGGCTCACCGGCTCTAGAGCGCAGGCCCAGTAGTTATGGCACACAGGCTTAGTTGCTCCATGGCATGTGGGATCTTCCCGGACCAGGGCTCGAACCCGTGTCCCCTGCATTGGCAGGCAGATTCTTAACCACTGCACCACCAGGGAAGCCCCCTTGGTTTTGTTTTTTATTTTGCTAAAAGTCAGCTTTATCAAGGTATAATTTTATATGATGAAAGGCACCAGTTTCAGTGCATTACTCTGGGTTTTAACACATCTGTGTAAGTTCTGCTCCAGAGTACTTTTTCTTAACTTGTCATTTTGAAATAATTATAGACTTTTAGGAAGTTGCAAAATTAGCCCATAGAGTCCCATGAATCCTTCACCCATTGTCCCCCAGTGGTGACGTTTTGTGTGGCCGTGGTGTGACATCAGAAGCAGGAACTTGGCACTAGCATGACACCGTGAACAGGCTTCAGGCCGGCTCCGTGTCCACCGGTTTCCACCTGCACAGAGGAGGGGGCATGCTCTGTGGCGGTTTTATAGTGCCTAGGTTCTTGTAGCCACCAGGACGGGTAGGACACGGCTGTTCCCCGGCCACAGAGACCTCCCTCGGCCCTGAGAGCCGCCCCCCTTCCCTGTTCCCGTTCTCCAGTTCTCCATCTCTGTAGTTTTGTCATCAGAGGATACTCTGACAATTCTAACTTGCCCAATCAGCTTACTGAACCAGCTAATCCTGGAAGCTGAGGTTGGTGAACCTGAGCTCTGTGCTACCCCGTGAGCCTGGGCTGCAAGACTCCTTGGACTTCCTGGCCTGGTTACCAAGAAGGTGCTAGTGTGTTAAAGGAGAATACAGACCTGGGTGCCCACGCTGTCGGGCGGCCACCTCCCTTCTTGCTCCGGCGCTGGGCGGCCCTGGGCCCTCGGCACATCTGCTCCCTGGCTTTAGTCTCTTGTCGCTTTCTCATTGTGCACGCAGCTGCCTCTTGGCCAGCCTTCCGTGTGAAGTGCGGCCACACCCTGGCTCAGAAGACATGCTGGACTCTGTTTACATGTTTAGGGCTTACAGGGGTTGGCTCGGGGAAGCAAGCACTCCACTTACTTCCCCGCTTTCCACAATTATTTCCCTAGCCATCGACGAGTACAAGCCCCAGGATGCCACCACCAACCCGTCCCTGATCCTAGCCGCGGCGCAGATGCCCGCCTACCAGGAGCTGGTGGAGGAGGCCGTCGCCCACGGCCGGAGGCTGGGCGGGTGAGTGCGGGTCCGGGCAGCAGCCCTCAGCTGGTCTGGTCGCTTCCCTCCCTCCCTGAGTTTAGTTGTCAGGTGTCTTAGACTCAGGGAGGGAATGCTGTCTGCTTTCCTGTTTCTTTTTGTCAGGAAAGAAATAGCCGACGTGTTATTTACACGTAGCAGGCAATACCCATTGTGCGTGTACAGTTCGTTGGGTTTTATTTGTAGGAACGTGTAGACACCACCCCAGAAGTCCCTCCCCGCTTTTGCAGTCAGTCTCCCCAGCCCTGGCGACTGTGGACCTGCTTTCTGGCGTTTTGTTATGTTTTAGCAGTTCTGCTGGAGTGAGATTCATTAAGTGCACTGTCCGATTCATTCTGGTCAGTTTATGCGGTGGTGCAGCCACAGTCACAACCCAGTCCTGGAGCCTCTGCACCTCCTAGAAGGTTCCCTGGAGCCTCTGCCAGCGACCACAGACTGGCTCTCCTCTCCGCAGATTGGCCTTTGCTGGATGTCATTTTAAGTTTTCATCCGGGCGATACTGCCCAGCTGAGAGTGAGCCTGCAGGGGTCAGTGGCCCCTGGCAGGAGCCACGCTGGGCTGGCCTGTCCCTTTCTGGCGCTCCTGTGTGCTGAGGTCAGGCGGTGTGCAGGTGTGTGTGTGACAGCTGCTCCGTGCACTGGGCCACCCTGCCCCCACCATGTGCCACCCCCTGCCCCCCCTGCCCATCCTGGCTGCTTCCCTGTCCCTTCTTGGTATTCCTGGAATTGGTGACAAGTTGGTGCCCTTAGTGATCACCAGACTGGCCCTGCTCCCATGTCCAGCCCGTGACACGCGGGCTGGAGATCTTTCTGGTCCGTTTTGGAACATCATCATGTACCTTACTCATCTGCCCAGGTAGCTTCAAAGAGGTTGGAAAGACTGTTTTGTTCAAGTCCCCAAAGATGAAGGGGTTCAGTTTGGGAGGATGAAAACGTGGAGAATGGAAGGCAGGGATGGTTGCACCACAGTATGCCCCTAACTAGTCACTTAAAAATGGTTAAGATAGGGCTTCCCTGGTGGCGCAGTGGTTGAGAATCCGCCTGCCAGTGCAGGGGACACGGGTTCAAGCCCTGGTCCTGGAAGATCCCACATGCCGTGGAGCCACTAAGCCCGTGTGCCACAACTACTGAGCCCGCACGCCTAGAGCCCGTGCTCCGCAACAGGAGAAGCCACTGCAATGAGAAGCCCACACACCACAACGAAGAGTAGCCCCAGCTCACCACAACTAGAGAAAGCCGGCGCACAGCAACAGAGACCCAACACAGCCAAAAAATAAATTAATTAATTAATTTTAAAAAAAAAACCCAACAAATCTCATTTAAAAAGAAAAAAATGGTTAAGATGGGGGGAGTTCCCTGGTGGCCTAGTGGTTAGGACTCTGCAGTCTCACTGCCGTGGCCCAGGTTCAGTCCCTGGTCGGGGAACTGAGATCCTGCAAGCTGTGTGGCATGGCCAAAGTTAAAAAAAAAAAAGGTTAAGATGGTAAGTTTTATGCTATGTGTGTTTTGCCACAATTAAAAAAAATTATTTTAAGAAAAAAGATGGAGGGAAAAGAATTTGGGAAATGAATAACAGAATTTGTTTTGTAGAATCCTGTGCATTTAAATCTAACAAGCTTCTAACCTAATTTTTTCCCTGGAATTTCAGATCACAAGAGGAACAGATTACAAATGCTACTGATAAACTTTTTGTGCTGTTTGGAGCAGAAATACTGAAGAAAATTCCAGGCCGCGTATCCACAGAAGTGGATGCAAGGTAAGGACGCAGGGCTGACAGGTGACGTGGGCCGAGGGCAGCAGCTGCTTTTCAGTCCGTGGCTCCCCACGTGGCGCCCAGGTGCTGCCGTGGCTGCTGATCCCCGTGAGCTGCTTGCCTCCGGCCCCTGCTCGAATATCAGTCCTGCTAAGCTGCTCCGAGCCGGGCACGCCACGCACCCCCTGGCTGGCTGCCGGGCGCCCCTGTCACGGCCCTGCCCCCGCAGGCTCTCCTTCGATAAGGATGCTATGGTGGCCCGCGCCCAGCGCCTCATCGACCTATACAAGGAGGCTGGGATCAGCAAGGACCGGATTCTGATAAAGCTGTCGTCCACCTGGGAAGGAATCCAGGCTGGAAAGTAAGTGTCCCCGTGAGGAGGGAGCTGGTGGGGACTCTGCCCGTCCCGGGTGGGCCTCGGGGAGCAGGCCCCGTGCGATGCCACACGTTGTCCTCATGTCGTCTTCCGTGTACAGAACATAAGTCGTTTCCCAGCAGCCGTGCTCAGGGCAGAGGAGGTAGAAGCAGGTGCAGACAGGGAGCTGCTCTGGCGCCGCTCCCCCCCCGCCCCCCTACCCCCCGCAGGGCCATGCTCGGCTGTCCTGGGAGCGCCCCTTGTGCACCAGTGCGGTCCCTGTGTTATCTGTTCCACTCCTGCAACCTTCTGCCTCTGGACGCGCCTGTTCTGGACTCTTCCGCGTGATGGAATCGCGCAGTACGTGGCCTTTGTGTCTGGCTTCCCTTGCTGGGCATGTGTTCAAGGTTCACATGTGCCGTGCGTGTGTTGGGGCTGCATTCCTCTTAAAGCTTTTGTTCGCTCGTGTGTATACACTGCATTTTCTGAGTCCACCCTTCAAGGGGCGTGTGGTTGTCCTGCCTTTGGCGCTGTCGAGGGTGGTGCTGCCGTGAGCACGCGTGCTCGAGCTTTGGTGCCGTCTCTGGTGGGCACACACTGGAGGGCGGAGTTGCTGCTGCTGTGGTCATGGTGTCGGCCATCGAGGCTGCCCTGTGCCCCCTCAGCTGCACTTCGTGACCACCTTCCTGCGGCCAGGCAGCAGAAGTGCCTCTGAAGCTGTCCGTTGGGACAGGGACACAGCTGTTGCAGAGTGGGGCCGGGGCCCTGTTCTCACGGTCGACCCCAGGATGTCACGTGGGTGACTGACTTTCTGCAGGGTGGCCCAGAAGGGCGAGGGGGAGCAGTGGGGCCGGGAGGCCGCGGGCTCTGGGTGGGACCGAGGCAGGATGGCGCTGCAGTCGGAGCTGATTCTGTGACAAGGTGAGGGACCGGGTCTGTGGCTCTCAGGGAACCTCTCGCCTTTGTCCCTGTTTTGAATTGCCGGTTTGATGAAGGAAGTTCTGGTCACCCACAACTCACTAGCCAGAGAGAGCCCTGGTGAATGTTCCAGAGTTGTTGTTTTTTTTTAGTAAAACGAACTAATTTCAACTCCACACATTTTTGTTTTTAAGTATCTATTTATTTATTTTTGGCTATTCTGGATCTTTGTTGAGGCCTGCGGACTTCTTAGTTGAAGCATGCGCGCAGGATCTAGTTTCCCAACCAGGGATCGAACCTGGGCCCCCTGCATTGAGAGCGTGGAGTCTTACCCACTGGACCACCAGGGAAGTTCCTCCAGAGTTTTTTGGAGGGTTTTTCGTTTTGTTTTGTTTTTGAATTATTTTATTTATTTTTGGCTGAATTGGGTCTTAGTTGCGCGTGGGCTTTCTCTGGTTGTGGCGAGCTGGGGCTATTCTTTTTTGTGGTGCACGGGCTTCTCATTGCGGTGGCTTCTCTTGTAGACAAGCACAGGCTCTAGGCTCATGAGCTTCAGTAGTTGTGGCACGCGGGCTCAGTAGTTGTGGTGCACGGGCTTAGTTGCTTTGCGGCCTGTGGGATCTTCCCGGACCAGGGCTCGAACCCGTGTCCCTTCCGTTGGCAGGCGGATTCTTAACCACTGCACCACCAGGGAAGCCCCCAGAGTTTTTCTTAACGAGGGTGGGGTGACCCTGTTCCTGCCTTTTCAGTTGCTGAATCGTGAACGTTTCTCGCTGTGTGCCCACTGCTCATGCCGCCCTCCCCCCCCCCACAGGCAGCTGGAGGAGCAGCACGGCGTCCACTGCAACATGACGCTGCTCTTCTCCTTCGCCCAGGCCGTGGCCTGCGCCGAGGCGGGGGTGACACTCATCTCCCCCTTCGTGGGCCGCATCCTCGACTGGCACGTGGCCAACACGGACAAGAAGTCCTTTGAGCCCCTGGAGGACCCCGGTGAGTAGCACTCGGAGACGGGGGCGGAGGAGTGCCGCGCCGTCAGCTCCCGGCGGCGGGCGTGGCAGCTCCGGGCATGTCCCCCCAGGAGTGAAGAGCGTCACCAAGATCTACAACTATTACAAGAAGTTCGGCTACGAGACCGTCGTCATGGGCGCCTCCTTCCGCAACACGGGCGAGATCAAGGCCCTGGCGGGCTGCGACTTCCTCACCATCTCACCCCAGCTCCTGGGGGAGCTGCTCAAGGACCACAGCAAGCTGGCGCCCACGCTCTCGGTCAAGGCAGGTAAGAAGCCCCCCCGCCCGCCCCGCTCAAGGCCCCCATGGGGACACCAGTGCCTCCGTCACCTGAGGGTGTGGAGCCTAGAGCCGCAGGGCCAGCCTGCACTCACCTGCTGTCCAGCCCACCTGCCGTGGGGGCGGCGCCAGGCAGGGGCCTTAGGGCGGCTCTGAGCCCAAGGCCCCGGCGCGTGCCCTCCCCCAGCCCAGGCCAGTGACCTGGAGAAGGTCCACCTGGACGAGAAGGCCTTCCGCTGGCTGCACAACGAGGACCGCATGGCCGTGGAGAAGCTCTCAGACGGGATCCGCAGGTTCGCCGCGGACGCCGTGAAGCTGGAGCGGATGCTGACGGTGAGAGCCCAGGGTTACCAGGGTTACGGTCGGGGGGGGGGGGCCTGGCGGGGGCGGGGGGGAGGGGAGGGGACGGCGCACCGGCTCACACACCGCCCGTCTCTAGGAACGAATGTTCAGCGCGGAGAACGGAAAATAGCTTGGCACCTGAGGCTGGACCGCAGATATGCCGCCGACTTTGAATTGGGGCCTAATTGCACATGCATTGCGACGAATCTTGGATTTTTTTACTAATCAGGAGCGGGGATGAATCACAGATTTCCGATTTTATGTAAAATTCTGCTCAGCGCATTAAAGGCGTCACTTTTCGTTCCCGTGTGTGCCTCCTTTCCCCTCCGCCGGCTGCAGCCTGGCCCGATGGAGGCAGGGTTGGGTCAAGAGCCCCCTGGGGGCCTCCAGGCAGGGGTGACAGCCCCTCACCTGCTTCTGGGAGCCTTGATACAGAAGGCGGGGAGCCGCCTGAGCACTTCCTCTGTGTCTGGAGCCCGACGGCCCCGGGGCTTGCAGGCTGTGCTTGCAGGCTGTGCTTGCGGAGTTGGGTGGGAGGGTGCCAGGGGCCCTCTGGAGCTGTGCGGGGGCCGGGCCCGCAGAGAGGAGCCTCTGCGTCAGCGCCTCCTGCTGTCGGGACGCCCCCGTGCCCCTGAGCCTCTCCACGCTGCCCTGGGGCGGAGGCACAGCCGGGACCTTCCACAGGCCCCGGGTTCCTGTGGGGCGATGGCGCCACCTTGTGGGGACAGCGTAGCGTGCGCTGAGCAGGGCTTCCAAACCTCAAACCCCGAGCAGAGGCAGGGCACAGCTTGTGAAGACACTTTACTTGCACCCTCTGGACTTTTCAAGCGACAGGTGTGCTGCACTGGGAAGGGGTTGGTGGGGGGCGGTGATGGGTGGTCCACAGGGCAGCCCCTTCCTCTCCCCTGGGACCAGCCTCTGTTCCTGGATCAGTGAAGCGGTGGGGGGGGGGGCACGACGCAGGGTCTGGGTGAGACTGCTTGGGGGCACGAGGTGGGTGGAAGGGGCCCCGGCTGGCCCTCCAGGTCTGCGCCAGTGGAGCCAGGTGTCAGGACAGGCCTGTGGGACGCTGCCCTGGGCCTGGCTGAGGGTCAACGGGGAGCCCCTGTGCCCCCCACCCCTGCCCTGGGGGACCCTGCTGGGCCGGGCTTGTTCCCCATGGCTCCCTGCAAGTGAGTGGCGCTCCCAGAACCCCCGTCTGCTGGGGTTGGAGCAGGTGGCTGGGGCTTGTGGTTCTGCAGCTGCCACCCTCCCCAAAGGCAGGGGCAGTGCTGAGCAGGCAGGGCTCAGGGGACAGGCGCCACCCCGGGCCACACCCCTCAGGCCACCTAGCCTGCCCAGGCTGCCCCACCCATCCTGGTGCTGAGGGGGTGGTCTTGGGTTCAGTGGGGGTGGGTGCCACAGCACAGGGACCTGCTGAGGTGGGCAGGGCTTCTCGCCCCCAGCCCCCCAGCTGCCTGGCCAGGTCGGGTCAGGGGGCTAAGGCTTCCTGCAGCCCCCTCCCCCTGAGCTGATCAAAGGGCTGTGTCCTAGGAGGACGTGGAGGTCTCAGCTCACCATCTTGCCTGGCCTGGGGCCTCAGGATGGAGACCGTGGATGCCAGTGACAGACATGAAGCCCACCTGCTCACAGGTACAACCCTGTGTAGCCAGCACCTTAGAACATGCTTGTCCCCCGATCTGCCCCCATTCCCAGCCACAAATGACTGATCCACTCTGAATTTTTGGATTTTTCATATCTGTCTGGTTTCCTTTGCTGAGCATGATGTTTCCAAGGGTCCACCACATGGACATTAATATTGTTCAGTAGTAAGAATGCTCCTTTTATGGCAGCTACAACTTATCGCGAAAAACACCACGGATGTTCACGCATTGTTTTTGTGGAGTTGTAGGGTCTTTCTTTCTCTTGGATAAACCTCAGGGTCTATTTTAAACACCCCGGGCATGTGGGGAACCCCCGGGGGCACAGGCACCTGCACCCACCCGGTGGCCACCCCAGTGCCCTGGACCTGGCATACCCAGGAGCAGCCAGTGGGGCAGACTCAGAGAGCACCAGCCACCAGGGAGCAGGGCTGTGGAGGGGCCCCTGCAGAGCCCGCCTGGGCCTTGGTCTGCACAGTCAGAAAGCGTCATCATTTGAAAAAAGCTTTTTGTCCAGAGATGTCTGTGACTCCATGATGTGAGGACTGCAAACACGGGATGACCGATGGGGCTGCCCAGGCCCCACGTGTGCACACAGCAGGCCAGCAGGCGGCAGGGGCCCTGACACGGGGAGCATCGCCTCCGACTCGGGGCGCCCCGCTTCCTCCTCCTTTGTTCTGAGGGGTTGGATGCGGCAGAGCTAGTCAGGCTGAGACAAGGATGGTGACACACACGGGGCCAGAGCAGCTCCAGGAGGCCCCAGCCGAGGGCCGCAGGCCAGGACAGGTGCCCTGGGGAAGCTGGAGCGCGACCAGGCTGCACTGGGACTCGGCTGGCTGGACAGCCACCTGGCATCCCCAGGACTGTCGCCGCCCCTGCCAACCCAGCCCAGCCAGCCACACTCAAGGCCTCCTTCCAAGTGGAACTCGGCTCCGTCACGTCCACCTTGAAACAGGCAGAGCAGCTGCAAAACCAGGCTCGGCCGTCAGGACCCGAGGCCACCTGGGCAGGGCCGTGTGTTGTATCCACAATTAAGTGTTTCTCTCAACATCAGAAGGGACGCGGTGACACTGCAGCAACCACCCAAGGTCCATCCCGGCCTTAACATGGGGTCGCCATCACATTTGAAACCGTGCACTAGGCAAGGGTTAGGGTGAGAGCAGGTTCTTCAGCACCAGCCAGCGGGGCCCTCCCCACCCAGCCCCCCCCAGCGCCCAAAGGCCTGGGGAGCCCGCAGGGAGGCCTGGGAGGAGCCTCAGCACAGAAGCGGGACCCTGGGATCCCAGCCGGCAGGCACCCAGCTTCCAGGAGGGCTCAGCCTCTGCTCCCCCCGCCAGGGTGAACAGGGACGGGCAGGGGAGCCAAGACCCCAGCCCGGACCCACAGCCGACCCTCTGTGGGGCACTCAGAATGCTCCAGGACCACCCGGCCGCCCGTGGGCCCCTCGGCGCTCCCCACCCCTCCCTGAGGAGACTCTGCAGGGTTGGGGGCTCAGCCCCTCCCCCAGAGCCTTCACCCCTCAGGGAGGATTCTCAGAGCCCCCAGCAAGCCAGGCCGGGGTGTCGTGGAGGCGGGGTCCCCGGAGGCCTGAGAGTCCAGCTGCCTCTGGGGACACCCGGGACATCTGGAGGTGGCGGCATCCGCTGGCGGGCTCAGCTCGGGGCCGCCTCACTTCCTGTGGGACGGAGGCCGGGTCAAGGCAAAGGGGCCGGTCACAAGGCAGCGTCCCACCCGCCACCCAGGCCAAGCCCCTCACCGGCTGCCGCAGAGGAAGAGCAGGTTCTGCACGGCCGGGACGGTGGAGCCGGCGTTCTGGCCAGTGACCAGGTGGCGGTCCAGCACCACATGCACGGCGTCGGGCTCGCTGGCTGCAGGAGACCCCGGGGGCCCAGGCCTCAGGCCGCGTGCTGGGCCGGCTCCCGAGACGCTCCCGCACCTGCCCTCCCGGGCCGGGGACTCGTGGTCAAGGGCTGGCCCCCCAGGTCCTTGGGACACTCAGCCCCAGCAGGCGGGCCTGGCCAGGGCCCCCACTCACCACTGAAGCAGGCCCCCGCGTCCTTCACGAAGTCCTCCACAACCAGGGGCAGGTGGGCGAAGCCGGGCGCCCGGACGAGCTCGTACACGGAAGGCTGCGGGGGAAGGGCACCCAGGCTCAGGGGGCCACGCCCGCCACGTGGGGGCTGCTGAGGGTGGAGGGGCCCGCAGCAGGGGCCGGGGCTGAGGCTCTCCCGCCGTGGGGTGGCCTGAGGTGACAAGGCCACCGTGGGGCGGAAGCTGCCTGTCACCGCCTTGCCCAGCATCGGGGCACACGGGTGACCAGAATGAGCTGGGCAGGTGACCTCAGGGCAGAGCCCTTCAACGAGCAGCAGGGCTGGGGGTCGAGCACAGAGCCACGCGAGGGGTGGTGACTGAGGTCCCCCCCAGAGGAGAGCCCCTGCCCCTCTCCTCCTGTCCTCTCCCAGCCACCGGCCAGGCCGGCCCCGTGCAGCCCCTGCGCCTAGGCCTCAGTCCTCGCCGGGCAGACCCCCCCAGACCTGCCCCAGGACCCGGACTCTGGCTCCACGTCCAGCCAGGCCCTCTGCCCAAGTGGCGGCACCGCTTCCTGGACCCGAAAGGAGTGACACACTCAACAGGCACGAAACAAGGCCCCGAAGGACCCCTGCCCCCCACCCCCTGCCCCGTGCTGGTAACCAAGAGCCCCATCTGGGCAAACGACTGCTGCCACCACCGGAGGGGGCCCTGGGCCCCCCAGCAGGCCCCCAGCCAGTCCCCCTGCTCTCAGATGCGTGTGCACATCTTCCATCCCCATCCACAGCCCAGCACCCCTGCAGCGCACTCACCCCCGTGACGCTGTAGCCTTGGAACACCCAGGACCTGTCCTCATTGGTGGCACAGCAGAGGGCGGCAACGCCGTGGCCCACAGCACAGATGGGCTCTGGAAGCAGGGTCAAGGCCAGCGTGAGACGCTGGAAGCCGCCCAGGCCCCTGCCAACACGCCCACTCCCCTGGCTCCCCTCCCCAGACACAACTCAGAACTAGGATTTGTTTAGAGCCCAGATCCCCTCAAGCCGTTCTTGTGGCCAAGAAACAGGTACAACAAGGAGGAAGGTGGGTGCCAGGTGCACCTGTCACACCGGAGCGCTGCCACCCTCTGCCCCGCAGAACCACCCGCCCGGCTCCAGGCCCCGACTTGGCCTCTAGGCACCACGGGGCAGCCCGCCTGGGAGCCCCCCGCCTCCGAATGCAGCAGGGGGAGGCGCCCCGGCCCTCCTCTTGCCCCGCAGGCCCCTGGCTCCGAGCCTCCCTCTCAGGGCAGCCTGGCATGAGTGAGTTCCCACGGCCGAGGTGGCTCAGACAATCGCTGCCTGGGGAGAGGAGGCCCCATTCCCACGAACAAAGGACGCTGTGTGGAGCCCCTGGGTTTGCCTGTTGGGCCCTAACGAGCATCCCATCCCCATCGCAGCGACTTGCCCATCACCGCCAATGCCAGGCCAGGGCAGTGCGCCATGTCTCCACAGAGCAGAAGTCCTCCCAGCCGCCCCACCCCACGGGCCTCCGAGCCCAAACCCCACCGGGAACAAAGCCAGCATCCCGCCTGCCCATCTGGGGGGTTAGCATCCCCAGCCATGAGCCCCCGAGGGAGCCAGGCAGAGGGACCACAGGGGCAGCGGCCTGATGGGCACAGAGTCGGGGAAGGAGGCATGGGGAAGGGATGCCCCTCCCGAATGTGTGTGTGTGTGTGTGTGTGTGTGTGTGTGTGTGTGTGCGTGCGCGCGCGCGCGCGTGTGTGTACACATGCTGACTAAACTTGTCTGCTCACCGGTCAGAATCATGGCTCTTCACACCTACCCTATCTGGCTCCTGAAATGGCCTGGCATCTCCAGCAACAAAACCTGAACCCCGCAGTCCATGGCCATCACCTCCCACGCCCCTCACTGGGCATCTCCCCGCCTCTCCTCCCTGTTGGTGGAGCCCCACTCCCCGCGAATCTGCGTACACGCCCCAACCCCAGTCCCAGGGGCCACCTACTGCTCTCGGAGCGGAAGTGCTGCAGGATGCGAGCCAGGGACCCGCTGCTGGCCAGGTCAGCCAGAGCCCCAGGACAGCTGGGAATCAGGAGGGCGTGGTACCGGGCACCTGGCGGGAGACCACAGCCCCGTCAGTCACAGGCGGCGAGGTCGCCAGCTGGGACCAGGCCCTACACGGCTGCCAGCCCAGCTCCTCTCTGCTCCTGCCAGCCACCGTGTCACAAGGATTGTGTCACTTATCCCCACGTGGGCTGAGGCTCCCGAGGCCCACAAACCACCTCTGTGTGCCTGCCAACTCCCTCCCCCAGGCCGAGCTGGAGAACTCTGGCCACAGGACGCAGGACCGGACACGGCCCTGGACGGCCACAGTGCTTCGTGACAAGCCCCTGGATGCTCCAGGAACAGAGTGAGCGAGCACTTTGGGGCCATGACCCCAGCTGGAACCACCCCCCCACCCAGACCCCCAAGGCCCCGCACCGTCGATGGACTCGAGCTTGGCGGGGCTGGCGTAGGCCTTGAGGCGGAAGTCCTGCACCCAGCGCGTGTTGCTCTCGTTCACGTCCACGAAGTCCATGGTCCTCCCCTGCAGGAGCCCAGCATGAGACGCCCCGCTATTGGCTCAAGAAAATGCTGACAAGGGCTGGGACTGACAGCAGTCCCTCAGGACAAAGGGACCGGACCGCCCAGCCCCTCGGCAAGCCTCGCCACACCCAACCCCCTCCTGCCCCTGGGTGGCCTCAGTCTCCTGCCTATAAAGTGGAAGCAAGTGTCCCACCCACCTCAGGGGTGACCCTTAGTGCAGTGAGAAACACCTGATGGGTCACTTCTGTGACCCTGAGTTCCACAGCATCGAGGGCCGAGAAGTCCTCCCAATGGTAGGTCTGTGCCACCCTCACTCACACGTGACCAAAGGTCTCAGAAAATGGGGAAGAGAACTAGATGGTGCCACCGGGGTCCTGGGCCCTCAGCCCAAGCTGGCTCCCGGCTCCTCCTGGGGCGTGAAACGCTCTCCTGGAGAAAAGGGTGGCTGGACTTACCCCGGGGGTGGCCACCTGCAGATTGAAGGCGGCGCTGGCCAGTGTGAAGCAGTGGAGGAAGGACTGGGCCGACACGCCTGCGAGGAGATGCGGCCCGGTGGGTGCAGGGCTCCTCCCGGCCCCGGACCACCCTGGGGAGCAGCCCCTAGCCCCACCTCCCCCCGGGGCCCACCCCTCACATGGCTGGGGTAGCAGCCCTAGCCCCCCGGCCCCCCTCGGGGGGCTGTCTCCCCAGCCTGACCACTAAAGGCCTTTCCAGAAGGCAAACCCACGCATGAAGTTCCCTGACACTCTGCTTGTCTATGCACCGAACCACACGGGCTGAGCACCAGCCCCACCCCCGAAGGCAGCCACAGAGGAGCGGCAGTGAGCGAGGCCTGTGCCCGTGGAGGTGGGGCCGCAGCAGGTGTCAGCAGGAAGCGCGGTGCGTCTGGTCTCCTCTGCACAGGCCGGGGGACGCTGGCTCCTTTTCTCACCGAGTTCCCGGGTCCTGCCTACCGTCCCGACCCCGGGGCTGCGTGCAGCCTCTTCTGCGCATGCCCAGTCCGAAGGCTCCCGGCTGCTGGGAGCTAAGGCCCCCCACCAGAGATGCCTGCTTCTAAAGGGACTTGATCTGCATCCCTCCACCTTTATTTAATCGAGGGACCCAATCCCGAAACCTCGCCTTCACCTTTATTCACTCTTACAAATTAATACACATTCATCGTAAAGAGTCCACAAATAGGGCAAAGATGGTCTCCCCAGTTCTGCCCAGTTCCTCCAGCCCTCCCACCCCCACCTGCTCCGCCCCAGGGTCCCCTGAAGGGACTCTGGAGGGCCCGCTCGTCCTGCCCACAGAGCGCAGGAGCCTTGTCAGAGCTGTGTCCCACCCCATGTCCTCAGCACCCCTTCCCCGTGGCACAGCCAAGCCAGTGCGGCCCCTCCTCACCCTTACCCCACTCCGACCAGCCGCCTACGTCTTCAGGACTGAACCCCACTCTCGATGGCTCACCCTCGAACTCCCCATGCGGGGACGGGGGGCGTCCCTCAGTTCCTCCATCCCTCATTCTGGGGACAGCTCAGGGGCCCTGGGGCTCAGCACACTGTGACCCCATGACCCGCGGTCCTCACTTCCTCGCCCACTTGGGCAGCTACAGAAGTCAAGACGGGGACAGACTCCAGAGTCGGTCCCTGGGTCCCAACCCTGGTTCGCCACCTCCCCGCCATTCGACTTTGGGCTCATCACTCCTCTGCGATGGAGGCAGCAAGGGGAGGACCCAGGAAGTGCGCCAGCCACCCTCACCGGCTCGTTCCTCCCCTGCTGACCCTGAGCACCCAGAGGCCTCGGCGGAGAACCGGGCCCCACCAGCCACGGCGCCCGCGAGCCCACCGGACTCGTCCCTCCCCAACCCTCGTCCTCCGGGCCGTGTGCCGGGCCGGCGGGCAGCGGAGAGGGTGCGGGGAGGAGACACCACTGCCCTCGCCGCCCCGCCTCCCCGGCTCCCCCAGGGCGGCGGCCCGGCGTACTGACCAGACCCGCGGCGGGCCGTCATCCCCGGTTCTCGTCTCCACAGAGGTTCGGCCCGGGCGGAAGCACTCGCGGCAGACGGCCCCCGGCCCCGCCCGCCCCGCCCGCCCCGCCCGCCCCGCCCTCTCGAGTCTCACCTTCGGCGGCGCCGCTGGCCACGAGGAGGCAGGCTGGCCGGTTCGGGAGCCGCTCGGACGCCATGGGCCCAGCCACGGCCTGTGCGGCCTGCGCATGCGCGGAGCGTGGCAGGGACAAGGTCAAGGGCCGCGGCGGCCTGGGGGCTGGGCTGAGCCGCGCCGGGCGCATGCGCCATCCCGCCTCCCGCCCCGCCTCTCCCTCCCAGCCCTGGTCCGGGTCGGAGTCCAGGTCAAGGTCTGCCCGGGCTACTCCTCCGACGCTGTCCGCCTCGTGGCCCCGGCGGGCCCGCAGAGAGGTCTGAGCGTGGGCGCGGGGCCGCAGGAGAGGCCTCCGAGGGTCTTCTCGGGCCAGATCCCTCAGCAGCCCTGAGCAGACCCCTGGCCCGACTCCTGCCCGCGGTCAGAGGCACGGTTCCTTCCCCTTCCCAAGCCCAGTCCAGGGCCGCGCAGGCCAGCCTGCGCGGGTGCGGGTCCCACGTGGCACGTGGAGTTGGGAGGGGCATCCTGCACAGAGGCAGCGGTGGTGGCGTGGGGCCTCACGAGCCAGAAGCCTCATTCTGGGTCTGGCAGTGGCCTGCCTCTCCGTGTCTGCCCCCGTGTCCAGTGGGGAGGACACACACAAGATGACCTGTCATGATGACTGGGGTGCCCCCCAGGTGGGGTTGCAGTCTCGCTGCCCTTTCCTGAGTGGGTTCCCATCCCAGGGGGCGGCCCCTGTCCCTCACACCCCACCCCCTGCGGTTGAGGTGGGGCCTGTTACTCAGGCCCGGCCTCAGGACCCACATCTGGGCCAGGTGGCCGTGCACACCTGGGGGTGATGGCGGCTGCTGCAGGGGAGTGACTGGCAGGTGACTCCTCTTCTCGGAGCAGATGCAGGAGGGCCTGGGGACCAGACAGATCTGCAGCCAACAGCCCAGACCTGGTGACTGTCTCCTGGGAAGGATCTAGACCTGAGAGGTTGGGGCTCCCCCTTCAGAGCCCCCACCCGTCCTGCTGAGCCCCATCCCACAGCCCTTGCCCTGGGTCACACCTGAGGTGTAGGCTCACCCACTTCCCCCCGGCATCATCTACACGCTATTCAGGTACCTCCTTGTCCAATAGCGAGCGCCCGGGTGGGGCAGGTGAAGGTGGGGGAGGCCTGGGGGCTGGGCACAGGGGCTCTGCTCTTGGGGGTTGTGACGCCCTTGAACCTGGGCTCTTGCACTTGTTTGGGACCCTGAGGCACAAGGTACGTGGGGATCACAGGTCCTATTGTCCTGCACCAGCGTTTCACTCCTGTCTCTGGAACTTGCTCACCCTGGAAGCCAAGGCCGGGTGAGTGGGGGGCCATTCCTGGGGGGCTTGGTGACCAGTGCTTCAGGTCACCCCTGCTTTTGCTCCCCTGGCAACTTCCTCTTTTCAGAGCACGCCTGAGCCTTTTCCTGGGAGCCTTTGCACTTCCTATTCCTACCTCTGGAATGCTGGAGTGCCTCTCTGCCCATCAAACTCCTAACCATCCGTCAAAGCCCATGGGCACTAAGGCACTGTCTACCCAGTTCTCCCGTTCTGAGAACACCCCATGCAAGGACTGCCCTGAGTGCCCCTTTGTTAGCTCAGCCTGACTGCCGAGTGGGCCTCCCATATAAGGACTTGGGATTGGGGCTCTCTCAGGGTGGGTGTGTCATGGGCAGGCCAGCTACCCAGGCAGCAGGCAGAGTGGCCCATGTCCCAGGCCCAGGATGCATCCCGCTTCCCAGCAGGGCTAAGGCCCCTCAGTTCCGGGTTCTCTTTTGGCCGAGGCTGGGCAGGGTGGGATCCAGAGACTTAGACCTCAAGCACCTGTGGGTTATGCAGACCCCGCACCAGCCCCTACAGCCTGGGGCGGCCGAGGCCAGGGCAGCGGGCTGGGCACAGGGTCCCTCTGCCTCGGGTGGGGCTTCAGCAGTACTGTTGAGAGGACAGATCAGCTGGTTCCACTGTCTGACCCCAGGCTGCCAGGGCCTGGCCGGAGGACATCAGGCAGTTGGGCAGGCAGTGGCCATCTGTGGCCTGGAGTGGGGTGATGTGACAGGGAGGTGGGTTCTGTCTCAAGCTGGCCCATCCCAATGCCCAGGACATCAGGACGGAGCAGCGGTCACCTGGAGGATCCAGAGGAGGGTCTGAATGGGGTTCCCCTCAAACACACCTCCGAGTACCACTGGGCTGGAGCGGGGGGCCGACTTACACCCAGGCTTTGTTCCCACGTGCCGGGGTGGATCCCAGGGACGTCCCCTCAGCGCTCTCTGCAACACACAGGCGTGCACTTCTCTCCTGCCAGGGAGGGACAGGTGCCTGATGCTGGGGCCGGGAGCGGGGGGCGTGGCATGTGGGCCGGGGGCGGGGGGCGTGGCATGTGGCCCGGGGGCGGGGGGCGTGGCATGAGGAGGTGGTGAGGCTTTCGCACTGCTCAGCAGCCCTCGGGCAGCCAGCACTGGCTCCAGGGGCCGAAGGCACCAGACAGGAAGCCGAGGCACGGCCGGACCAGTCACTGGGGCGCAGGGAGCCTCTGCCTGCCCGGCCCTGGGACCTCCCTGAGGTCAGGGAGCCTCGGGGCCAGGGGTGCGCTGAAGGCCCAGGAATCAGAGAGGCCCAATGCAGCAGCCAGGGGGAGGGTCCGCAGTAGTGAGCCGCCCGCACCTCTGCCCTCCCCAGGCCTCAGTTGTTCTGCCCTGCTGGAGGAAGAGCGTTTCCAGAGGCCCCTACCTGGCCATGCCCATGTCTGCAGAGGGCAGGCTCCTGAGGCATTGGCATCCCTACCCCTGGGCACACCGAGGATGCGTGCCAGGGTGGGGTCCCCAAAGGGAAGTTACGCTCGGGAGAGGAGAGGGTGCTAGAGAGGAAAGCAAACTGGATCCCTACACCTTTTGCGTCCCTATACAGTGACCCCATGTGTGACACAGCTTATCCTGGTAGCCCCTCCCTCAGTGCCCAGCCCAGTGGGGCCTCCGTCCCTGGAGACACTGCTGCCATCTGAGTTCTCCTGGTTTTCAGGTGTCCTTGTAAGTTCGAGTGGGATTTACAGTGTGTACTCTTTATACACTGAATACTTTTTATAGGTGGTATTTTGTTTAGACCTTAAAAGTAGTTCTGGGACTTCCTTGGTGGTCCAGTGGTTAAGCATCTGCCTTCCAATGCAGGGGATTCGGGTTCGATCCCTGGTCAGGGAACTAAGATCCCATGTGCCGCGGGGCAACTAAGCCCACATGCCGCAACTACCGAGCCCGCGCCCTCTGGAGCCCGCACGCTGCAACTAAGACCCGATGCAGCCAAATAAATAAATAAATAAATAAAAGTAGTTCTGTAATAAAAATAAAGAAATAAAAGCAGTTCTGTAATAAAAGTAACTTAAGTTAGCCTGGGCAGCCCCAAGAGGTTGTTTTTGTTTGTTTGTTCGTTTTGGGTTTTTTTTCTCATTTTGGAAGCATGCCTACACTCCTCAAGCTTAGAGATGCTGTGAACGAGAAGCGGAGCCTCAGAAGAAACAGGAGATGGTTACAAAGTGATATCACAAAACTACAGTGTGGCCTTGGGGCAGGTGCAGGCAGACCCAGGCTCAGGATAGGCCCTGGCTGTGTGGGAAGTGACAGCAGGAGACAGAGTCACCATGGGGCTAGGGGGACCGTCCACCGCCTGAGGCTGGCCCATCACACCTGCTGGTGAGAAAGAAAGACCACAAGCTCTCCAGCTTACTCCACACGAAACCTAAGGTCCAGATGCGTTAAAGGCCTAAATGTGAGTAAATGCCAAGAGTATTAGACTACAACAAGGGAGAATCCTTCTAACCGAGATTCCAAAACTTGCATGGTAAAGGGAACAACAATTCTGTGTGATAAACTGAGATTTTGGAACTTCTAGATGCAGGAAACAGAGTGAGGTGTAAGCCAGCCACTGAATGCAGATAAGCGCCATTTGATGAAGGCTTGGAATATAAAACACATAAAGAGGACTTCCCTGGTGGCGCAGTGGTTAAGAATCTGCCTGCCAATGCAGGGGACACGGGCTCGAGCCCTGGTCCGGGAAGATCCCACATGTCGCAGAGCAACTAAGCCCGTGCGCCACAACTACTGAGCCTGCGCTCTAGAGCCTGCGAGCCACAACTACTGAACCTGAGAGCCACAACTACCGAGCCTGCGTGCCTAGAGCCCGTGCTCCACAACAAAGAGAAGCCACCGCTCGCCACAACTAGAGGAAGCCCGCGAGCAGCAACCAAGACCCAATACAGCCAAAAATAAGTAAATAAAATAAAAATCTTAAAAAAAAAAAAGAAATCAGAAAAGGCAAGGCCCAGATGGCCAAGAACCTGGTGAAAAGTAGCAGTTGGATCAGTACAAACAGAAACAACCAGAAGTGGCCAGCTTCCCCCGTTCAGACGGACTTTATTTTTATTTTTTATTTTATTTATTTATTTATTTATTTATTTATGGCTGTGTTGGGTCTTTGTTGCTGCGCGTGGACTTTCTCTAGCCGCGGCGAGTGGGGGCTTCTCACTGCGGTGGCTTCTTGTGTTGCAGAGCGTGGGCTCTAGGCGCACGGGCTTCAGTAGTTGTGGCATGTGGGCTCAGTAGTTGTGGCGCACGGGCTTAGTTGCTCCACGGCATGTGGGATCTTCCCGGACCAGGGTGCGAACCCGTGTCCCCTGCACTGGCAGGCAGATACTTAACCACTACACTACCAGGGAAGTCCCCAGATGGGCTTTAAAACCTTGAGTGCTTCACCTGCTCCTGTGTCACCAAGAGAGGGGAGCTCTCCTCTCGTGGCCGACTCATAGGCACGAGACAGGGCAGCCGAGTTTAAGGTGCACACACAGTGTGGCCTACCTCTGGGCGAGTCCCAGGAGAACCGCAGGGAGGGCCTCAGGTGTGCACACACCCGTGTTCACAGCAGCCTTACAGGTAGAGGCAGCCCGGTGCCCATCAGCGAATGACGGACACACAAAAGGTGGTCCATGCATATGATGGAATAGTCAGCCTTAAAAGGAAGGAGATCCTGACACAGGCTACAACATGGATGAAGCTTGGGGACATTATGCTCAGTGAATAAGCCAGACACAGAAGGACAAATCCTGTCTGATTCCACTCACATGACGTCCCCAGAGTCGTCATTCATAGAGACAGAAAGTAGATGGTGAGGGCCGGGGGTGGGGGGGAGGGAATGGGGAGTGAGTGTTTAATGGGGACAGACTGTCAGTTTGGGACGATGAATGATTTCCGGAGGCAGATGGTGTGATGCTAGCACAGCAGTGTGGATGTGATTAATGCCAAAGCCCTGTGCACCGAAAAGTTCAAGATAAAATGGTGAATTTTATGTAATGTACATTTTACCACAATAAAATAAAGGTCAGATGTGCATGCAGGATGCCCAGAGACACAGGGCACCAGGGCAGGACAAGGATTTCTATTACTGCTTTGTCTAAAGTTGCAAAAATTCTGAAACAACCTAAACATCCTTTAATAGAGAATCGAAAAGTAAAATGAGGCAGCAACACGGGGAGAACATCACCGCGTCGGGAGGACCGAGCCCTGGGTGTCCAGCTGAAGGTGACAGAGCTCACCTTCACAGTCACCTCCGTCCTGCCCCAAGTCCCCTAAAATGGCAGAAGGATTCTCGTTTGTTTGCATTTAAGGTGCAAGCAGAACAGAGAGAAGGGGAGAGGGGGCTGGCTGGCTGGAGAAGGGAGGCAAGTGGCAGCCCCGGCGCCCGTGGGACAGGCGGGCTGGAGGCTGCAGGTGTGGGCACCGCCCGCCTGCTCTTTGTGGCCAAGCTCAGGCCAGATGGCTCAGGGCAAGGGTGTCAGGTCTGTTTGGAGTGTGTTCAGCCCGAGGAAGGGCCCTGGACTTGTCTGGGCTTGAGGTATGGGTGCACCAATGGGGGATGAGTACCTGGAAAAGAAGGGAGAGACGTGCCCCCAACCAGCTTGAGGAAGTCAGTGGGGCCCAGGGTGACAAAGCCCGCAGAGCACTTCTGGAGCCCGGGGGCCTTCCTCCGCACGAGCCCACGCCCGCGCGACTCCCCCAGTTGGACACCTGGCCAGGGTGGGCAGGGAGCTGCGGGCGGAAGGTGATGAGAGGAGGGACCCCCCCCTCCCTGCAGCGACCTCCCCACCCCCCCAGAGTGGCGAGCTCACCGCAGAGAGGGGTGGAGAAAGTCCCCAGCTGGAGAGGACGACCGAGGGCCAAGGTCCCCCTTCCCCTCCCAACGTGGCTCCAGTACAGCTCGACCCCACGCTGCGGCCGGCAGCCTGGGCCTGGGGGTGGGTCCTGCGGCCCCTGGGTGTCCATCTAGGGTCAGGGCCTGCAGGAAGGCCTGGCTGTGGCTGTCTGGGAGGGGCCAGGCCCTGGGCGGGGCTGTGGGTAGAGCCCACCAGGATCGAGGGCACGGAGGTGGCAGGAAGGGCTGGTGAGGGGCACCTGGGGGTCCCTGCCCCTCCCTGGAAGGCCCTCAGTGTGGATACATGACACCCCACACACCCAGACAGGCAGCCCCAGCCTGTCCCGGCCGCGTGCAGGTGAGGACGCCAGCCCAGCCTTTAGATAATTAGAGTTTATTTCAGACTCTGCCTCCTCTCAGGCCCGGGGTTCCAGTGGCCGGCTGGCCAGGCAAGGGCATATCAGGCTCCCACAGCGCCCACTGCCACGGGCCCAGCAAAGCATGGTCTCCCTGCAGGCACAGTGGGGCAGCGGACGTGGGTGATGGTCACCCGCCAAGCGGTTCTACTCTACCTGTGTTATTGCATGTATACGCTTGTGAGACTCCGAGGACGCTGGGTGAGGCAGGAGGTGCCGTCTGTGGGGGGCTAGGCCGGCACAGCTCCCTCCCTGCCAGGCTCTCAGCTGCCCGCAGGACAACTGCCGCAGGGTGGGATGGGGGTCAGGAGAGGAAATGTGGGGGCCCAGCTAGAAGGTAAACTTGGGGAGCCCCTCCCGACACCAGCCTTCGGGCTGTCTGTCCACCCAGCCAGGGCTCAGGCGACCAGGCAAGTGGCTCGGAAACTCCGCCCGCCTGAGGTCAGCCCCCCGGAGTCAGCCCCGCCAGATGAACGCCCCACCCCCGGCTGCAAGCAAAGAGCAGAAATGGGGAGAGTGAAACAGCCACACGCTTTAATGTCCCCACGTGGGCTGGACCCAGGTCAGACCCCTGCCCAGCCCTGGGGGCACCCACCCTGGGGGCTCATCGGGACGCTGCTGCCAGGAAGCCCACAGAGCCACTGGGGCCCGTGGGCAGGCAGGCCACACTCGGCCCACTCCTTCCTCCGCCCTCAGGTGCCCTGGTCCAGGATGAGCCTCCACCCCACGTCAGGGCTCCACCCGTGCTGCTCTGTAACCCACAGAGCCTGGGCTCCTTCTGCCCCGAGGTTCGGAGGGGAAAGTGCTGGGGACTGACCGACCGAAGGAGGTTGGTTTCCACTGTTGGCAGGGGGCCTGTCCCTCTCTCTCTTCCTCTGCGTGTATATGGGGGGTACACAAGTATATGTATTACGTATGTATAGATAGCTGTGTGTGAACTTGGCATGCACTAGATTCCCGAGGTCTGTACAGGAAGTGGCTGTGCCCCCACCTGGGCACCAGCCATCATTTCTTTCGGACCAGGAAGGCCACACCAAGAATCAGGGCTGCAGCTGCCACAGCCATGCCCCCAGCCACAAACAGGGGGGTCAAGTTCTCGAAAGGGCAGGGGTCTTGGCCCCCTGGGCCCCCGCTGGGGGCCTCGCCCTCCTCAGCCCCATCCCCAGGGCCCTTGGGCTCGGGGGCTGCATCGGGGCTGCTGGGGGCTGCGGGGGCCGGCTTCAGGTTGCTGTGGTTGTTGAGGAGGGCAGGGTCTGCCTTGGCCGGGGTCTTCTTGGCAGGTGGCAGGGTGGGGGCCGCCGGAGGCTCCTGCTTCTCCACTTGGGCCTCCTTCTTCCCTGGCTTAGCCGAGGGGGCTTTCCCATCCACAGCGGTGGGTGCTCGGGCCTCAGCAGCAGCCTTGGTGTCGGCCTTGGGGCTGCTGGTCGACTTCCCTCTGGACTCCATGGTGGGTGTGCTGGCGGGCTGCACGGGGCGTTCGTGGACAGGCAGGTGTCTAGACCGCAGCAGCTCAGGACAGTTCACCCCTGGGCATCCTATGAGCCTGGGTGGGGGGAGACCCAACGAGGCTGGGACAAGAGACTTGGCGTCCTGTCCAGCTCCCACCTCCTTGTCCCTATAGAGACCCTGTTCAGTTCTCTGGACCCTCTTCTTCCAGGGCTCGGCCTCCTTCCGGCTTCACCCACCTTCTGAGAAGCCCCTCCAAGCACACAAGCAGGGGCTGTGGGCCCCTTTGGGCTGGGGTGTCGGGATGAGACCAGCCAGAGGCTTCAGTTTCCTCATCTGTGACATGGTCTTGCCCACACATGTGCCGTGTCCATCACGGTGGCCCAGCGTGGGGAAGAGAGCCCACCCAGCCCTGAGAAGGGTATGCGGTCAGGGAGGTGGACAGCAGCCCCGTGGGCCTGGGCAGAACTGACTGTGTACCCTTCTCAGGGCTGGGTGGGCTGGGGGGTAGGCAGGGCAGGGTGGGAACCCAGAGTCTGGGCTCTCGGGCCTTGGTGGGGTAGGAATGGGCCCAAGGCCGCCAGGACCTGGATGTGACAAAACCAGGGTGTCTTCTCAGAAGGCTGGAGAAGCCAGGGTGGCAGTGACAGGCCTGTGCCTCCCAGCCAGCCATCTACTGCCCCCAGCGCCGGGCACCCACCCCCATGGCCGGCCTTGCCTGCTCCGGCCTAAGAGCGGGAAGTCCTCCGTGACCCTGAGGCCACGCCTGCCTCTGGGAGTGGAGGGAATCCCTGGTGTGAGTCTGGGGTGGGCAGGCCCCCTGTCATCAGCCTCAGAGTCCCCGAATCTGGGCCAGGCAGAGGACGGGGGCTCTGGGCTGTAGGGAAGGCCTGGCCCAGATCCTCAATGTCTGGGGAGGGCAGGGGGACTGCGGGCCTCGCCACTCTAGACCTGAGTCTTCCCTCCCTGGACACCCGGACACCGGCGGTCTGCCGCTTCTTCAGGAGGTTGAGAACTCCCACCTCCACCCTCAGGGAGAGGGAGCCTGCGTGGGGGGTGGCAGCCCCAGGTCCCCACCCTGGCAATGCACACTAACCACAGTGAAGGTCGCCTGAAGGTCACGGCGTGATGGGGGTGTCCTGATGAGAGGCCCAGCTGCTGTCCTACTTCCCCGGGAACCCCAGCAGCCCCTCACCCCTGCCATTCTGGAGGGGCACCCAGCTGCTGGGCATCAAGTTTGCAAAGGGCAGGGGGTCCACTCTCCACCTCCCCCAGACCCTTGGTTATTTCTGTCTCATACTAACGTCACCCGGCTACCCCTCCCCCTCCAGGCCGCTGTGCCCGAGAGAGCAAGGGCCCCGGAGGGCCCCCGGTGACCTTCATAGCGGAGAACCGCTGCTTCTTCCTGCGGGGCCCAACGCCCCCGCCCCGCCCCCGCCCAACGCCCCCACCCCGCGGAGTCCCCGCCGCCTTACGCTGCTGCTCCCGGCGCTCCCACCTCGGCGCAGCGCGCTCTCCGCGGGACCACGGCGGGCGGCGGGCGGCGGCTGCGGATGAAGGACTGGGAGTTTCCCACAATGCACTGCTTCCGGTGCAGGAAGGGGGGCGGGGACCGCATCAGCGCTGGCTCCGCCCACCTGCTCTCGGCCACCACAGCGCCCCGGGCTGGCTGAGACCTCTGGGGCCCCCAAACCCAGCTCCGCTTTTGATCCCAAGGGCAGCTTAGAGTCAGGGAGGTGAGGGGCCGAGGCTGGCTTTTCCGCAACCCCATCCCATATTGTGAGGGAGTCAGGAGGCCACTCCGCCCAGGACCCTCTCCAGCCAGTGTGCCCGTCAGTGGGTGGGCAGACGGACCCAGGACTGCCGGGTGAGGGGAGCCAGTTACCAGGAGGGAGCCCTTCCCCTCCTCACCCCTACCAGAGTCTCAGAGAAGAGGCATCTATTTAGAATATTTATTTATCTTCTTACATGACAAGACACAAAAAGTTACAACTTCTTAAAACTCTTGAATTTGAAAGAAAAAAAATATAATTCTGTAAGCAGCAGCAGCAGCAGCTTCCAAGGTACAGATGTGACGGGAGAGGGCAGCCCCCAGGAACAACCGTGAACTGGGGGGCCCAGGCCTGAGCCCCAGGTAGTGTCACCGGGAAGGGGCCTCCAGGGAGGGGGCCCGGGGGGTGGGGGAACACAGCACCGGCACATCAGATCAATCACCAACACGATCACGTGGCTGGGGACACGGCAGGGCAGGGTGAGCCTCTGCCTCAATTCACAACATCAGTGGGGGGGGGGGCGCTGGGAGGGCGGAGCTTTACTAAGTGTGTGTGGGGGGGCATGTGCAGAGGCCCAGAGAGCAGGGTGGGCCCTGGGAAGACTGGAGGGGCAGCTCCTGGCACCCCTGCAAGAGGAGCAGATGCTCCCAGGCTCCAGACTGGTCCTCGTGCCTGCCCTCCCCTATGGCCAATCCTGCACCAGGGTGGTGGTCTCAGAAGAGGGGTCTACTAAAGGTGCAGCAGGAGGGGGCAGGCCGGAGAGATGAATTTCTGGAAGGGGGCAGTGGGGAGTCTAGGGCACACACAGCACACGTGCGTGCGCGCGCACACACGCGCACGCACGCACACACGCCTGGCCACGTGGGGAAGGGCAGCAGTCCCCCCAACAGCCCCATCCCTGAGGGGCCAGGCCAGCAAAGGGCTGCCACCAGCTGCTCCCCACAACATTCGTACATGCGCCCCGACTTCACACGCTTTGGGTCCCCAGCCTGGGGTGGAGGCCAAGGGGCCTACCAGGAGGGAGGCTGGGTCCCACAGTGGGGGCGGGGAACCTGTCCTGGGAGTCAGAACGCAGGGTGACCCCCAGCCTAGGATTCCTGGCTCAATATGGGGGGCAGGAGAGCCCAATCCTCCCGCAAGGCTGGCCAAGGCGAGAACAGCAGCAGGGGAGGCTGGACGGACAGACGGAGGGATGGACAGAGCCACTTGTGCTCAGCAAGTTAATAAATAGGTTTGTGCAGGGTCCCCTCTGTGGACTAGGGGCCAAGCCTCGGGGACGGGAGCTGGTAGACTGGAGGGGAGGGTCCAGCTTGCCCAGCCCAGGCCTGGGGGCCCCCAGTCCAGAGACCAGCTCTGTCCCTGGGGGTCAGGCGGGGGCAAAGGTGGGCAGGGCTGGCTCCAGGAATGTAAAGA
This sequence comes from Balaenoptera physalus, assembly GCF_965194825.1. Classification (NCBI taxonomy): domain Eukaryota; kingdom Metazoa; phylum Chordata; class Mammalia; order Artiodactyla; family Balaenopteridae; genus Balaenoptera; species Balaenoptera physalus. The sequence continues at coordinate 113,784,956 of NC_138889.1, read as the reverse complement.
TTTCTGAGTTTTCTACATAAGTAAGACGTTGATCCCAGCGGTCGTGCAGGCAGGACCCCACCAGGCCCACGTGTGCACACTCTGTGGACCCTGCACCCCTTCCTCCCCCACCCCAAGTCCATGTGGGGAGAGACTCTCTCGCATCATCCGGGGGGGTTGCCTGGCCCTGGCCCCACTCTGGTCCCGCTCAGCTGGAGGGCGTGGGGTGGCTGCCGGGCTCAGGGCTGGACTCGCGGCAGCCCCAGCAGGGTCTCGGCGATGCCCAGGAAGTAGACCACCTGAGCAATGCCGAACAGCGGGGCGATGACCAGGGCGCGGCAGTAAGCACCCTTCAGGAAGGCTGTGGGGCCCTCGTTCCGCAAGATCTTCCTGTGGGGAGAGGGGGATCAGAGCCGCAGGGCTGGGGCTGCCCCACCCCCGCCCCGCACCCCCCGGGGCCTCGCCCACCTGGCGCAGTCCAGGAACCCCGAGTAGGTGTCCTCGTTGACGCCGCGCTGGAGCGTCTGGAGCCGGGTCTTCACCACTGCAGGGGGCGTGTGGGTCAGTGTGGGCCCCTCACCGCCGACCCCACTCCTCAGCCCCATCCCCGACCCGGGCCCAGGCCTGGGCACTGACCGTCACAGGGGTTGACAGCCACGGCAGCCGTGCTCCCAGCCACGCAGCCGGCCAGGAAGGACACGTAGAAAGGAGACTTCTCCCCAGATGCCGGCCGGCCCAGCTGGTTCAGGTTGGCAAAGAGGGGGAAGTAGACGATGGAGAAGGGGACGTCCCTGCGGAGGGAGGGCGGTGGTGACTGGCTGGGAGGTGGGGGGCAGGTGGGCGGGCCGCTCCCGACCCTCCCTGCCCCCCTACCTGAGCAGCGTGGCCCCCAGTCCCTTGTAGAGGCCGGCGATGCCGTGGCTCCGCAGCAGGTCCCGGGTCAGCTGAGTGGCTGTGGGCCGGGGTGCAGCTGGAGCCTCCATGGAGGGCTGGGCACCCCGTCCGCCGGAAAGCTGGGCCTGGCCAGAAAGGGTCTTCCTCTGGGCGGCTGGGGAGAAAGGGGACGGCCTGCTGGTCTCCCTCTCGGCACGAGGCACGAGGTGGTAGCAGGGCAGGGGCCTGGCTAGTTCCCCCGCCCGGCTGCCCTGCCGCCCCGCGCCCTCACCAATGCGGCCCGCGTCCTGGAGCTGGATCTTCAGCATCTCCATGGGGGTGGTCACGATCACCTGGCAGGTGCCGGCCCCACAGCCCGCCAGCATCTCCTTGAACAGGGTCAACTTCTTCCTGTAGTAAAGAGGGTGGGGCTTCAAGGAAGAGTCAGAGGCCCCTGCTGCCCAGGGGGCCTCCCAGTGTGCCCAGGAGTGAGGAGGCATGGGAGGGGTGGAGGCGGAGGCAGCCCTGTGGGGTACAGATCCCCACAGCCTCAGACACCCTCCAGGCTCTCCAGCAACAGGCGCTGAGCCCAAGAGACAGATGGCTCCTGGCAGGGCCAGGGAAGGGCCGAGGGGCCGGTGTTGAGCAAAGAGAAATGGAGTCGGGGGGGCGGTTCAAGTGCTCCAAGGGACTACTGCCCTTTCAGCCCCACCCTCGGGTGATGGGGAAAACTGGTCCGTGCCCCCCAAATCCCAACCTACAAGGGGCATCAGGCAGTGGCTGGGGGCCAAGGACCCCTGGGGCTTGGGCACCAATGACTCAGCATCTGGGGACAGAGGAGGAGGGGGAGGAGGAGGAGGGGGAGGAGGGGGAGCAGGAGGGGGAGGAGGGGGAGCAGGAGGGGGAGGGGGAGGAGGGGAGGAGGAGGAGGAGGGGAGGAGGAGGAGGAGGGGAGGAGGAGGAGGGGAGGAGGAGGAGGGGAGGAGGAGGAGGAGGGGAGGAGGAGGAGAGGGAGGAGAGGGGAGGAAGAGGAAGAGGAGGCCCTGCAAGGTCAGGGAGAGGGGCCCCAGGAGGACAGAGCCTTCGTCCTTTGTCTGGAAGCACAGACCCCTCCCCCTCATGACCCTGGCCCCCAGCAGCCGGCCGAGCCCCTCACCCGTCCTTGGAGAGCTGATATCGGAAGAAGTCATTGGCTGCCAGCTTGATGGCCTTCTCGGGGGTGACGAGGGTCAGGTTCACGGCGGCACCTGTGTGGCACACGGGGGAGCACAGACAGGTCAGTGGCCTGGGCTGGGGAGGCTCTCCGCCGGCAGTCGCCTCCCAGTTGACAAAGCCTGCCCCCCGTCACTCCTGGGCTGCGTCCTCCTGCCCTCTCGCCCACATTTGTGCCTGGCGGGGGTGGCACCAGCGGGCCAGGCAGTGCCTTCTTCAGGCACTCCGCTCAGCCTCCCACATAACCCTCCCAGTCCAGTGGGCGGCCTCCCTGAGGGACACCTCCCCTGGGCTACAGACGTGCTCGTGTTGGGGCTCTGGGTAAGGCCACGTCCGGCCTGGCGCAGGTCAGAGCTGGGGAGGCAGTGGCGAGCCCCTCTCAGCGGCGAGGACTCGGGGCTGCACAGCATCTGGGCAAATCCAGGCTTGGAGATTGTCTCCTAAGCTGCTTTGCAGTAATGACCCCATCCCTCCCAATCTCCTGGCACAGACAGGGTCCCACCCATCCCGGGAGGCAGGGGAGGGGGCTGCGGCCACTGTGGTAGAGTGTCCTGCCATGCTGTGCACTGGTAGTGAGTGGGGGACGGGGCTGAGAACTGCTGTGCCCCAGAGATCCCACCCCCTGTCCCCCCAGCACCCAGGGCCCGGCTGATGACCCCCGGTGCAAGTGCAGCCAGCCCCCACGGGACAGGTCCACACTGTCACACCAGGCCCAGGTACGCTGCCCTGCCCTGGCTTCCCACCTGCCTCCCCGCCGCTATGGTAGGACCCCTCTGGGGCTGCAGGAGGGTGCTACCCAGGTCTCCCCCGTGCCCAGCCTCACCGCGGTACATCCCGAAGTAGCCCTCTGAGCGGATGGTCTTGATGAGGCAGTCAGACCTACAGCCCAGGGGGTGGGAGCAAGCAGGGGATCAGCCTGGCATCCAGCAACGGCCCCAGCCCTGACCCGGGGAGGAGCTCCCCCAGGCCTGCCCCCCCTCAGTTTCCCCTTTGGTTTAACAGGAGGGGGGCGGACACGGGAGCAGAGCGCAGAAGTCTGCCCCACACCCATGGCTCCACGCCCGCTACCCCCCGCCCGGCAGGCTCACATGCTGGTGTACAGACGCTGGCCATTCTGCTGGTTCTGCAGCCTTGTCTTGGCCAGGTCGATGGGGAACACGCAGGTGACCCCGATCAGCCCAGCGATGCCGCCATTGATGAGCTTGGCTGGCAGACTGTGTGGGCAGAGGGAGTGTCAGGACGACCTCCTCGGCCATAGGTCGACCTCCTCGGCCATAGGTCGACCTCCTCGGCCATAGGTCGACCTCTTCGGCCATAGGTCGACCTCCTCGGCCATAGGTCGGCGGGGAGGAGAGGGCAGGGGTGGGGTGAGGCTGGGTCGGGTTCTGACCTGATCTGCTTATCAGCCATTTAACTCGGGAGCACTCAGGTAGGAGCCGCAGAGGTGGATGCCAGACAGGGGAGGTGGTGCTGGAGGAGGGGGAGGGGCGGTCCTCTACTTCCAGGGGAGCTTGAAAACCAACACTTCTGTCCTAGAAGAAAGAGGGGCCTGGGATCAGCGGGGGTGGGCAGACCCACCGCTCAGAGGCACACCAGAGGAGTAAGCCCCCCCAGCCTCCCTCCCAGGTCTCCTGAAGGGGCACCGAGCCCCTCCCCGCAGCGCCCCCTCCCAGGCTGGGGCCCTCCGCACGTCCTGGGCGTGCAGTGTGCGGTGAAGCGCTGCCGCTTGGCCCCATCCCTGGGCCACCCGGCTTCCCCTCCAGGCCCCCTCCACCGGCTGCGTCCTCCCAGCTGGCCTCGCTCGCTCACGTGCGCAGAGCCCTTTAAAGGGCCAGGCGCCTCTGGGGAGGCAGCAGCAGGGGACGGGGCCAGCACTCCGGTCAGGGCACCTCCACCCCTGGACTGGGCTGTGACGGCCCCCATCCTTGAGCAGAGGCAGTGGGCGCCTGCCCTCTTCAGGAGGGGGGTGAGAGTGCCCCAGGATCCACACTGGGGCTCAGCTCACAGCTGCCCGGTAGATGCTGCCCCCACTCCCGTGGCAACTCCACGCTGGACCCCCAGACCATCCGCTCCCCTGGTGACCAGAGAAGCGCCAATGCAGCCACAGCCAGCCCTGTGCCCACCCTCCCAGGAATTTCACCCCCAGACTCACACCCACACACACACCCACACACACACCCCCCCCACACACACACACACGGAGGAAGCCAGCGACCAGGACCTCTGGGAGGGGGATGGCTGACCTTCCGAGGCTCCCTGGGGCTAGTCCCCCAGCTACTCCAGGGGTGCAGAGACAAGAGGCCCCTCTCTCTAGGGGCAGGGTTGGGGAGCCAGAGCCAGCCTCGGGGGCCTCCTATGGGGGGGCACAGCCATAAAAACTGGGCTGTGGGGTCCTCCCCCCCCACTCTGGCCCCCTCAGAGGCCAGCTGTCACAGGCTCCCACCCGAAGCTCTGCCACCCAGGGTCACACGGCTGGCTCACACCTGTCGTCCCTCCGAGGACTGGTGACCTTCACCTCAGCTTTCCTGGGCCGGGATGTCCCCTGCCTCCTCATCAGCCCCTCCGCCCCCCGCCGCGGTCCCGCTCACCCCAAGGTGCACCGGACCGGCTCCTCCTCCGAGACTACAGCCCGCGGGCGGGCGGAGGAGATCCAGCGGCCGAGGGCGGCGCCGGCTGCGGGGATTGGCTGCGGGGCGGGGCGGGGCGGGGCGGGCCTGAGGGGGGTGGTGACTTTCTCTTTCACTTTGGGCGGGATGAGGCTCCCTGCCCCTGTGGGAGAAGGGATGAGAAGGGGGTGTGACAGCTTCTGGGAGGCAGGGACTGGCCTCGGAGCCCCCTCCAGCCCGTGGGGCAGTGGGTCAGACTCGGGCTGACCCAGCCAAGCCACGCAACCGGTTCACAGGGACCCCAGACCCTGACCATCGTGCCCCCAGCTGCCCCATGGGTTTCTGTCTGCAGCCTGCAGGCTGCATCTGCCTAGGGCCCTGGGACCCCAAGGATAGGGCTCTCTCTGCGCCCAGGCATGGGGAATCTGGTGCCATGGGGTGGAGATGGGTCTGTGTCCACTCGTGCCTGTGGGACTTGTGGGTCTTTTGGGGGAAGGTGAACTTCAGGGAAGACTCACGCTGGAGCAGAGAAAGACATGCTTGTCTGCTGGAAAGGCCAGGGAGGGGGTGGCTGGGCCTCAGAGGCCACTGGCTGCCACCCATAGGCCTGTTCACCTGGCAGGTCCAGAGGGCATGGGAACCAGCACTCCCAGAGCCCTCTGCCCTGCCAAGCTGCACACCCCCCCCCCCCACTCGCCCAGGGCCTCAGTGCCAGGACCTGCTTCTCCATGCCCCACCCTGCAGAGAGGAGTCTGACCTCTGCACTTCAACCTGACCCTCTCTTCCCACCCCCACCCTCCCCCACCCTCCAGGTGTAGACTGGCCACAGCCGCCTCTCTCCGCTGTCCCAGACCCTTGGGGGCAAAGTCCACATCCTGCCCTATGGGGACTGAGTGAGCCCTGCCTCCCGTCTGGGGTAAGGGACATCTGGATGATGGGGGCCCCGGAAGTCAGACAGACTATCCAAGGTGGGGAGGAGAGCAGTTGTCCCAGGAAGACAGGCAGCTCTGGGGTCCCACATCACACTCTGCCGGCTGGAATGGGGAAGACGGTTGCAGAACTGAGAACAGTGGGGCGAGTGGGCTCTGCCGGGGGACGATTGGCAAGGGGTCCTCCGGACCCTGAACGCTCCTTTTTCTGTCCTCACTCAGTGTTCCCACACCCTGCTCATGAGACAGCTTGGAGGGCCCTCCCCTTGCGCCCCCATGTTGCCATAGAAACCTGGCAGCCACAGCCAGGCCTGAGGCCCCAGGGCTGTCAGCCCTCCCTGTACCCCCTCCGGTTCCCCGCAGCCTGGTAAAGTGGGGTTGCAGGCAAGGCTGTGGACATCGCAGCTCACAGAGACCACCCACAGGACGATGCTGCTGCTTCCAGGCCCCCCAGAGGTAAAATCTCCCACAAATGAAGCCGCTGAGCTCCCCCAACCCCCCAAAAAAAGGCAATGGGGGTGAGGCTCAGAGTCTGGGGCTGGCCACTTGCTCCCCATTCAATCTCCCCCAGCGCCTTCCCCCCGGGGAGGCGCTTTCTGTCCAGCCGTCTGGAGGGGCGCCAAGCCGGTGACAAAGGAGGTGTGGGGTGGGAGTTCAGGGCTCCGCTTGGAGGACGGCTCAACTCCCCGTCTCGCTGGAGGGGGTCCGGACGGGGCCCGGACGGCCACGCTGTCCCCCTCCAGGCGATGGCGACTCCAGCCAAGCACGTGTCCACATACGTCCAGCAGGGCCCCACGTGTGTCCCCCCTACGGCCGGGCTTCTGTTCCTTGGCCACCGGCCCCCGTCTCCTACCCCGCGGGGACACGTGTGCGCGGGGAGCGCGCCCGGCACCGCCCGGGGCCGAGCACGGCCTCCCACACTCCAGCGGCAGCGGGTCGCAGCATCCGCCGGCGCGGGCCCCGCAAGAGCCTCCTCGTCCGGGCAGATGTCACCTCCCACAGCCGTCGTGGTGCCCCTCGCCCCCGTAGCCGGGCTGCACTCGGGTGGGCGCCGCGGAAGGGAGCCGCCCCGCGGGCACTCACCGCGCGCTCTGCCGCCGCCGCCGCCGCCGCCGCTCTCGCCTCCCCGCCGCGACGCGCGCCCGGCTTCACCTAAACGCGGGGGCGCGTCCGCTCGGCGCCGCGCGCGCTCCGCCCCCGGTCCTCGGCCCGCTCGCGGCCTCCGGCTCCCTCTCCCGGCCGCCGCGGCCACTGCGCCCGGCGGGCCACAGCCCAGCGCCAAGCCCTCACCCTAGGTCCCCAAGGGTCTTCCCTGTGTGTCCGGCCTCGCGCCCGTCCATGGGCCGGGGACCAGGGACTATTCCCGTCGGGCCAGCGGATGGCGAGGTGCGCTGGGACGAGGTGTCCTAGGGGAGGAGCGGTGCTGGGAGGGGACTGAACTGGCCAAGCACCCGCACCTCACCGCCACCAAAGGGCAGATGTGCAATCCCGCACAGGGTGACTTTGTATCCATCGGGGCTGCGGCCGTTACTTTGTAGCTGGGGCCCCCTCTCTCGCAGAGATCAGGACCAAGAGGAGGCGCTGGGCCGGAGACAAGCAGGAGCGAGGGCTGTGGGGAAGCCCGTGCACAGGCCGCCTCGCAGCAGGGGCCAGGCCTCTGATCTGGCCTCCGCGTGCCTTCCGCCTGCCTCTCCACCCAGCAAATAAACTGAGCTCTGAGACAGCAGCCAGGATGGTGCACATTTGTTACACAAGGAGGAGAGGGTCACTGTCCCCATACCCAGGGAAGGTTTGAAAGTGGGCACCTCTAACTATTGGCCAAAGGATGTCAGGGACCAGCCCAAAGTCGGTAGGTTCTAGGCCTGGGCAGGCTCGGCGGATTGTGATGCTGAAGAGCCAGGTGGGCCAAGGTCCCCGGGGGCCAGGCTTGTGCGCTGGATGCCCTCCTGGTACTTGCGGCGGCCAAGCTCCAAGACAGCCCGCACCTCTTCGGCCACGTCCCGCCGGTCACTCTGCTCCAGGGCCTGCACGAGGAGCCCCACGGCCCCTGGCTGCCCAGCCTGGCGCTCAGCCCAGGAGAAGAGCATATGGCGGATCTGCCCATCCAGGTCGTCCCTGGGGGGACAGGGGAATGGTGAGGGAGGGGCCCAGCCCAGGACCACCCGCCACACCCAGGGTCTTGATCACCCTCCCAAGATGGGTTCCTTTCTCCCCGGGCCAGGGGTGGCCAGACCCTCCCTTTCCTGACTATTTGCCCTGCCCCCACCTCCCCTGCACAGAACTTCAACCAGCCTCCAGTAGGCAGGCCAGCAGTGGGAAGGGAGGCTCAAAAGAACTCACCGGAACTCATGCCGGATGCGCTGCAGCTCACGGTAGGGCAAACCCAGGTGCAGGGCCACGGCTGGCCAGTCAGGGCCCAGGCGGCCGGCCACATTTAGCAGGTTGCTCTGTGTCAGGAACCCAGTCTCGGCGTCGCCCAGGTTCAGAGGTGCCAGGGAGAGGCCAGCCCCCTGCCCTGGGCCCTCGGATCCTCGCAGTCTCTGTGGGGAGGACGCAGTGGCAGTGAGCCCTGGCCCTGCCAGGAGCAGAGGGCACCCGAGCGACCACCTCTGTGCCCAGGCACATACCCCTGGCCACCCCCTTCCCCCTTCACACACGCTCCCCCCGCCAGGCCGCACTGGCAGCTTGATGGGCAGAGTGGCCATCCACGGGGCGTCTGCACCCCTCTTCTGCCGAGCAGCCCCCGCCTCCTCAGGCACCTCCTCTGGCACCTCTCCCCGGTAGAAGGACACCTGTGGGTGGGATGAGGTGGGCTTCAGTGCTCCGGCCTCGGCCCAGGCAGCCCGGGGGGCCCTACCCCGTTGGCCCACCTGGCCCCTCACGGCCTGAGCCCGCCGGTCCAGGGTTGTGGTCACGTACACCTCCTTCAGGTTCTTCAGGTGTGAGTAGAAGACGAAGCACACCCTGCCCTCCACACAGTCTGGACGGTCTGGGGGCAGGGGGTGGGCTCAGCAGGGACTGCGGGGACAGGCCCCAGGGTCCCTTCTCTGGGCGCAGGGAGCCTACCGGCATCCACGTCGATGCCCCTCTCGAAGGCAGCGAAGAACTTCTCGCCCTCAAACATCTCCACGGTGTCTGAGGGCTCCGGGCCGCGGTACCGCTCCAGCAGCCGCCGCAAGGTGCTATCCACCTGCGAGGACGACCCACTGGCTGGGAGCCCGATGCCCTGCCCTGGCCCCCGGCCCCCGCCCCGCCCTCCCAGCCCTCTGCCCCCGCCCCCACCTTGTTGCGGGGCAGGCACTGCAGCAGGACCTGCTCGGGGTCCCGGCGCCTCTGCAGCGCAATGAGGTTCACGCGGTGCAGCCGCAGCCGCTCCCAGGCCTTCCGCGCCAGGCCCCCCACGCAGGTCTTGGTGGTGTACCAGAGCCAGTACCTGGGAAGGCTGGGGGTGAGCGGGGTGCGCAGACCGGGGCGGGGGTGGGGGACCGAGGAAGCGGGGGGTGGGCACTGACCAGGAGAAGCACGTGACCTGGAAGCGAGCATACAGGTGGGTGAGCTCCAGCGCCACCTGCGCCGTGATGTCATCCCAGGTGGCCGCAGGAGGGGCCCGGTACAGCAGGTGCAGGTGCGAGCGGTCCAGACTCAGGCCTGTGGGTGGCAGGGGGCCACAGGCTGAGGCCTCCCTGCCCGGGGCCCCCCTTCTGAGAACTGTCCCCCCCACCCCGTGGCTACAAGTCCAGGAGGCCACACAGCCGTCTCTCACCTGTGACGCCGGGGGGCAGAGGCAGTTGCACGGTGACCGGTCGAAGGAAGCTGGGGGGGCCGCTCTGGGAGAGGTAGAGCAGGGGGCTGGTGGCCGCCTCAGGCTCTCCCAGCAGGGCCGGCAGTTCTCTGCTGCCCACGCGCACCACCTGGAGCAGAGGGCACCCGAGCGATCACCTCTGTGCCCAGGCACCACCCGCCACCCTTGGCAGCTGCCCTGCCCGTACCTGCATGCGGACATGACGGGGCTCCTCAGTGGCCCCAGGGGGGAATGTGACCTTGACCCCAGGATGTCCTGAGGAGCACAGCAATGTCCCCTCTGGTGGCACCAGGCAGGCGTCAGACACAGGGCGCGAAACCACGAGGAACCAGGAGAAGTGAGGCACCTGGCAGCGAGCCCAGAGCCGCTGGGCGTGGGGGGTGCAGAGGGACAGGGTCAGGGACAGCTGGGCGAAGGCAGAGATGCTCCCTTCCCAGATGGGCCTGGACAGCCCTCACCTTGGGCGCCTCTTCCTCCAGGTGGGTCTCCAGGTCACTCCAGCTATTGTCACTCAGGGTCCTGACCACCACCTCACGGCAACGCCGGGCCCGTGGGGGCACAAAGAGCAGCCACAGGCCCACCTCCTGCCAGGCAAGCATGGTGTGAGTGCCAGGGCCACGCCTGGGCCCTCCTCACCGGCCCCGACCCGCCCTGGCCGTGCCTTCTGGAAGGCCACCCCATGGGGCTGCAGCTCCAGGACACCACTGAGCAGAGAGTCATGGGGACCCAGGGGGACGAGGCGTGGCTCTGGCAGCCACAGTCGATAGCGGACGGTAACAGGGGTAGCAGTGGCTCCCACGGGGAACTGCAGGCGGACACCACAGGCCAGGGTCACAGAGCAGCCTAGGGGGGTCACGGCGAAGCTGAGGGAAGACAGGGTGGACATCGGGTCAGACGCAGCAGGGTCCCATATGTCTGAGTCTGGCACCCTGGGCAACTCTAGGAGATCCCCGAGGCACGGGCAGGTGTACAGAGTGGACAGATGCTTCTACAGCCCGGCCCCTCCTCCACACCATACCTGTCCAGATCTGAAGTCAGCAACAGTCTGGGCATTTCTGGGACCACGGGTGTCCCTGTGGAAGGGCAGATGGGTTGTTAGGATGGTGGCAACACCTGCGCCCTGTCTGTGGTCTGCCCCCGTCCCCACCAGAGAGCCTACCTGGAGGACTGTGGGGGGCAGGGCTAGGCCCACCCAGGGGGTTTCCTTGCAGGCGCACGAAGGGGGCATCCAGTAGCTCGGGGGGCACGTCCTGGAGCTGGTTGTCCCTCAGGTCGAGCCGGGTGAGCAGCGGGAGGCGAGCCAGGCCGGCAGGCACCGAAGCCAGAAGGTTGCTGTGCAGAACGAGGAGCCGTAGGGACCGCAGGCCCGCTGCAGGAGCGCCAGCTTAGGGCCAGCGGAGGACCGCACAGGGCCACCCCACCCCTGGAGCGCCAGGCCAGGCCGCTCACGCTGGGGCCTCCCAGAGAAGCCCTTTCAGTCTCTGCCCTTTGCCTGGACGAGAGAGCTCGGGCAGGCCTGCGCAGGGAGCCTCGACAGCCAGGGAAGTGGGGGGCAAGCAAGGGCTGCCGAGGGGGGCGAAGGCTCAAGGTGGGCCAGCCTGTGCGCGCGAGGCCCTGCGGAGAGAGGGCTGCGGGACAGGGCAGGTTGGGCAGTGACCGACAGGCCGTCAGGCCCATCAGGCCCAGGGGCCAAGGCTGCGACTCACCAAGGGAGGCAGGGAGGCCCTGCAGCCGGTTGGAGGCCAGGTTGAGCTCGGCCAGGCTGCTCAGGCCTCCGATCTCCGGGGGCAGAGCATCCAGCAGGTTCTCAGAGAGATCGAGGCGCTGCAGGGTGGACAAGGACCCCAGTGCTGTGGGCAGCGTTTGCAGGCGGTTGTGGGTGGCAGCGAGGAAGGTGAGGGCGGGGAGGGCCCCCAGGGCCTCAGGCAGCTCTGAGAGGCAGTTATGAGAGAGCAGGAGGGCACCCAGGCCACACAACTGCGGGACACAGGCTGGCAACGTCTCCAGGCTGTTGAAGCTCAGGTCCAGGTGGGCCAAGTGGGCTAGGCCACTCAGGCTGGCGGGCAGCGTGGCGAGGGAGCCCCGGAGGCAGGCACCCAGAGCGTCCCGATGTTGCCCACCTGGGTGGGGGAAAGGCAGACATGGCCCTCAGAGCCAGAGTCCCAGGTCCCAGCTCAGCCCTGCCAGCCAGGGAAACAGGTGCATGGAAACACAGACCTCCACCCCAACCCCACCAAGACAGCGAGAGATGGACACAGATACTGGAGAGTCACCAGCAGATGAAGGAGGCAGCAACAGACAACACAGGCTCGACTCAGCTGACAGTCATCACCCGTGACCCACCCCAGGAAAAATACCCACACTGGGGTCTGCTGGAGACCCCACTGGCAGCTGCCAGGTCCAGGAGCCCAGGCTCAGCCACCTTCCTCTTGGGGGAAAAGGGGTTGGGTAGCGCTGTGCAGAGAACAGTGATGAGGTTGGGACCGGGGTTTGCCTTTCAGGACCAAGAAGCAGAGGCAGGAGCTAGCGACGAGGCTGGGACCAGGTGGGGCTCACCTTTGAGGACCAGGGAGCGGAGGCGTGGCAGGCTCCAGGGCAGACGCGCCAGGGTGGCCTGCAGCAGCTGAGGGTCCTCGTGGCCACTCAGCCGCAGGAACTCCACCTCCAGCAGCTGACGGACCTGCTGGGCACACAGGTGCAGCAGCCGGTGGCAGCCCCTGGGGTATAGGTCCAGGCTCAGCCGGTTCCCAACCAGGAGAGGGGGTGCCCCCAGTCCTGCATCCGCAGCATCTGTAGCATCTCTTGCAGCATCTTCTACAGCCGCTGTCTCGGGCTCCAGCCCCTCCGCCACCGCAGCCATCGCCCACCGGCTGTCCTCGGGGGCCAGACATGTCCCAGCTCGCCAGGCAGGCCTGCTCAGGCAGGGCCCAGGGAGGCTGCAGAGTCAGGGGGAGGAGTGGGTAGAAGGGGGCTGGGCGTCCTCTAGCCAGAGGAAGGGGGACGCTGGCTGGGGGGAGCTCTTGAGCCAGGCCAGCTGGTCCAGAGCCCAAAGCCTAGGCTGGACAGATCATCGCTGAAATGGGGCCGGGGAATAGGACTCCCGCTGGGAAGGCAGCAGGCAGGGAGACCTCTGTGTGCAGAGGGGCCTGGGGACGTGCTTGAGAGAGGGGGGAAAAGTGAGGCTTCACGTCCCAAATCTGGAAACTTGACAAGGGACTCCTAGAGATGTCAGGTCCTATTCCACCCCCCACCCCCTCTGGGTCCAGCCCCACCTCCAACCTTCACATTCCTCAGCTTTGACCAGAGGTCCCGGCTCTCATCTACCACGTGGGGCCGGTGTTCCAGGCAAGGGCCGGGTGATCGTGCCCGCGTATGTCAGAGCAGTGAGTGTGAGGTGGTTCCTAAGGACCGGACCCCACTTCCTGGCGCCTGGAGGTGGGCTCCTCGCCACTTGCAGCTCGCACCTCGGTCCGCGGAGGAGGTCGGTGCACCGCGCAGTCGCGGCCCCCACCGCTCGGGGCGGGTCTCGGGCGGGAGAGCACGCCCTCCCCCGCCGCCCTCCCCACGGCGCGCCCGCGGCCCGCGCGTCACCTGCGCTCCCGGCGGCGCGTTTCCGGGCCCCGCCGCATCGGAAGCTCGACTCATGTCCGGCGAGGGTCCGCAGGCCGGGATCTCAGTGTCCCTCCCGCCCGCCCTCCGCCGGTCGCCGCCCTGCTGCACTCAGCTTCCTGTAGGCCTGCGTGCCTCTGCCGTCCAGCCTTCCGCGGGAGGGCCCGCGTTGCGCGCCACCAAACCCAACCTTTCAGAGGTTCTCGGGCCCCGGGCCCGCTCTACTCTAGGGCTGTGCATTCCCGGCCCCATGTTGAAATGAGCTAGTGCGATCTCTGGCTGCAGGGCGTATTGGGTGCTGATCAAAGCTGCTGCCCCACACCTACCTCCTGCCAGAGGACAGCTCTGAGAATGTCCCAAGCCAGCTCCAAAGGCCTCCCCTCAAGCCCTGCAGAGCCTGGGCCCCAGCTCCAATGGCCCTACTTTTATGGTGATCACTGTGGGTCACATGCCCCCAGCAGTGAGCTTCCTCACATGCTGCCTCCTATCTTTCCGCATCTCACAAGGAAGGAAAAGGCAGCTCCGAGAGATCAGATGTTGCCCAAGGCCACTAGCTGGTGAGCGCCAAAGCCAAGGACCTCAAACCAGGTCTGTCTGACTCTCAAGAGAACCTTCCCCACTCCTGCTTCCTCACCCCACACAGTCGGTGCCTATAAACGGACACATGAACACATCTGCTCCTGCCTGTTCTGCCCCAAATGATACTGTGTGCACCCTCTTTCCTCCACCCTCCCCAGCTACCGCCATCCCTCCCACCCAGATGGGCAGTTCCCGCCAGGCCTCCATTCTCCCCAGCTCCTATCCCCCCTTCAGTTTCCACATAGCTGCCAGAAGAATTTAAAACAAACAAAAAAACAATCACAGGAACATTACTCAGCCTTAAAAAGAAATGAAATCCTGACACATGCTATAATGGGGATGAACCTTGAGAGCATTACTCTAAAAGAAATAAGCCAGACACAAAAGGACAAATGCTGTATGATTCCACTTCTGTAAAGTCCCTAGAGCAGTCACATACATAGAAACGGAAAGTAAAATGGTGCGGGCCAGGGGCTGGGGGAGGGGAATGGGGAGCTACTGTTTAATGTGTATGGAGTTCTGTTTGAGAAGTTCTGGAGCTAGATGGGGGTGATGATTGCACAACGATGTCAATGCACCTAGTGTCCCTAAATTGCATGATTAAAATGGTAAGTTTTGGGCTTCCCTGGTGGCGCAGTGGTTGAGAATCTACCTGCCAATGCAGGGGACATGGGTTCGAGCCCTGGTCTGGGAAGATCCCACGTGCCGCGGAGCGACTAGGCCCGTGAGCCACAATTGCTGAGCCTGCGCGTCTGGAGCCTGTGCTCCGCAACAACAGAGACCGCGATAGTGAGTGGCCCCCACTTGCCGCAACTAGAGAAAGCCCTGGCACAGAAACGAAGACCCAACACAGCCATAAATAAATAAAATTTTTAAAAATGGTAAGTTTTACGTTATGTATTATTTTACCATTAAAAAATTTAAATAAAAACAATCACAACACTTTCTTGTGTGATTACAGTTAAGTCCCATTCTTCCCAAATGGTTTCCCCACTTTACCGCAGCTGTGTGACCCTGAGCAAGAAAACCTTTCTACGCCTGACCTCATCTACACGACGGCGGGGGGCGGGGGGGGGTGTACCGTGTGGCTTGCGTTAACAAACCAGTGCTTGGCGCTAACACGTGGGTTCACCTGCTGTCAGAGCCCGAATGGGCTGGCTGCTGCCTCTGAACCCATCTCCGGCCACCTTAGTTGGGCCTTTGCATCTGACCCCTGGGGCCTGACGCTCGCCCCACATCTTCGCAGGGCCGGCTCCTTCTCATCCTTCAGCCCCGTGGCAGTGTCAGCCTGGGACTGCCTCGTTTATTTACTTTTGTGTGTCCCCACACTAGAACCTGAGTTCTGCGGAGGCAGAACCGGGCCTGTTCCCTCTCAGGACTGACGCCAGCCTGCAGCAGGGTTCCTGACACGGAGAGTGAATGAGTGACGTGTGCTACGTCCGCGTGGACCCTGAGATCTGTCCCGAGCCGACAAGGCCAGGGCTGGGTGGCAGGGCGGGGGGGAGTCACGCGGGCTTCAGCACTCCTGGCTCCGCTCCTCGGGGCAGCGGTGACAGGGTCTCCCAGCTTCGGCCAGAGCCACCAAGGCGCTGGGGGGGGAGCAGTGGCTCGGTTCCGCGGTGTGAGCGCGCTGAGCGGCTCGCCCACCCCACTGGGCGGGCCGGACAGCGAACTCCTGTCCCCGCGGCTGGGAACCACCTGAGACCCAGAAGGTCAGCGGGCTGGACCAGTGCAATAACGCCCGGGCCACGTGCGGCCAGCGCAGGCATCAGCGTACCCGCGCTTCCGGTAGCCATGCACCATGGGACTTGTAGTTCGCCGGCCGCGTCGGCCTCCCCCGCAGAGACGCGTCCAGGACGTGGAGGCTGCGCTGCATGGTGGGAACTGTAGGCGCCGCGTGGCATCCTGGGAGCCCTAAAGGGAAAAACGCTGTACTTCGGACTCGCGCCTCGCTTTACCCCGCTTCCCCCAGGGATCTCGAGGGGCACTCACCCCACTGTATACAAGAAGGCGGGCCGGAACTGCCTTTCGCCTTTGCGGTGGTGGCTGCGGGACAAGACGGGATAATGGCGTCACCTGCGTCCTCCTGGGCTAGGCACCGTCTGACATCACTAGGAGGCGCCCTCAAGGGGCGCTGCGCGCAGGTTCCGGAGGCTTCTGGGTAGCGAATTACCCCCGCCCCCCGCACCGGCGCCTTCCTTTCCGTCCCTGACGCCGCTGAAGTCGCACGCGCGAGGCTTCTCCGCCGCCGCCAAGTTAGTGGGGCGGGCAGGCCGGGGCGCGGGCCGGGCCGGGAGTGCAGCGGAGGGAGGGAGGGCGGGCGGGGCAGGGCGCGAGCCGAGCCTCTGCGGGGTCCCCGGACCGAGCCACGCGCGCCCGCGCACGGGCCGGGGTCGGGGTGGGAGGCCTCCCTGTAACGCCGCCGCCTTCTCCTCGCGCCGCAGGATGCGCTACGTCGCCTCCTACCTGCTGGCCGCCCTCGGGGGCAATTCCTCCCCCAACGCCAAGGACATCAAGAAGATCCTGGACAGCGTGGGCATCGAGGCGGACGACGACCGGCTCAATAAGGTAGCCGCCTCGCTGGGCCCCGAAGCCCCCGGTCTGCTTTGTACTCCGCACAGGGGGACCCCTCCCTTACCCGACTCGGCGTTTCCCTTTGGGAAAGTGTAGGTTCCCGCTGATATCTGCCAGCCCATATGGTTTTGGGGTTGTCCTGATGTACCGGTACAGCTTGGAAGAAGAAAAAGTGGGGGTGAAGCCAAATCTCAGCGTGGCTCAGTAGAAACACAAGTCACGTGTAATTGGAGGTTTCTTAGTAGTTTTGTTTTTCTTTTTTAATGAAAGCGGTGACGTTTATTTTGATCTTATTTCACCCAACTTGGTGAAACTTACTTTGACACATACTGAGTGTAAAGTGAGATATTTTGCATCCTTTCCCAGCAGTAAGTTTTGGTGTTAGTTTTTACATGCAGGGCGTCTCGGTTCACCTGTCCTGAGTCGGTGGTGAGGGCTGTGTTGGGGGCAGGGGTGTGATGATAGGCCTCTCGTAAACTAGGCCACTTCTCTCTTTTAGGTCATCAGTGAGCTGAACGGAAAGAACATCGAGGACGTCATTGCTCAGGGTGAGGTTGTGTCCGGGGCTTTCTTTTTCACGGTCCATCCTAATTCCTGCCGGTCAGCCTGTGACCTGCCAGGTTTCGCTTGTGGACCAGAGCACCCTAGAAGCCTTACCCAGAGGAGTGAGCGGGGTTTCGGTGGGCTCATGCCACGGGCGCTTCTAGACAGCCCCGGGACAGGGCGCCCATGCTCTCACTGGGCTTTCGTAAGCAAGTCTCTCCACCCCTTCTTGGGGTGCTAGGGCTGACCACAGGCCCCTGCCCTGTGGTGTCAGACTGGAGTAGGTGAGACTTGTCTGGAAGTTGAGCTCTTGGGGAACTGTTCTGTTCTTGGGTCCGTGATGGGGCAAAGCCAGCTCAGCAGACGGCCTGGTGTGTGAGCTCGCTGCTGGACACTGGGGCAGCGGACTTTACCTGCCTGATCGTAAACATGTTTGCCTAGCTTACCTCCAGGGTAGGGCGCTGTGGTCTTGTAGCTCTGCTGGAGGGATTCCTAGAAGCCAATTTCTGGGAGTGACAACAGACCCTCCTGTCTGGGAGAACAGGCACCTATGATGTGGATCCTAATACGTTGAACTAAGTGTCTCGTTACTCTTGAGTAACGTTGAGGCCAGGCTCCTGCTGTGGTCTCACCTCTCCTTTCTGGTTTCTGTAGGCATTGGCAAGCTGGCCAGCGTGCCTGCTGGCGGGGCTGTGGCCGTCTCTGCGGCCCCAGGAGCTGCAGCTCCTGCTGCGGGTTCGGCCCCAGCCGCAGGTAAGTGGAGGCTCAGGCAGCTGGCGCTGCAGACGCACTGGGGTCTCTGCTGGGAGCGTGGCCTGCACCGCGGGCGTTTCTCACCGCTCACTTTCTCTCCGCAGCAGAGGAGAAGAAGGAGGAGAAGAAGGAGGAGTCAGAAGAGTCAGATGACGACATGGGGTTCGGCTTGTTTGACTAGAGTTCCCCTCCTGCAAATAAAACCCTGTTTACGTATTTCTTGAGCTGCCTGTGAGCCCTTTGTCGGAGTGTGGTCTCTGCATCCTAGTCTCATCCCGGGACGAACAAAGGCCCTCGCTCGATGAGGTGGAGCGGGGTGCCTGAAGAGCCAGGAGTGGAGTGCCTGGACGGGGGGCACTTTCTGTGGGTCTTGAGTGTGGCCAAGCCTTGAGCCCCCTTCTTGGGCATGGTCCTGGCTCCTGTGGACTGCCAGGGCCTTCCTAGGAAATGAGGCCTTCAGGGGGACACCCATGAACACTTGAAAAGCCGGAGTGGGTGGTCTCTGCGAGGTGGGTCTGGCCAGTTGAGGCCAGCAGCTCCCACAAGGCTGGGAGAGCCCTCAGTTATGCACAAGAGGAGATGTGGTGGTGGGTGTGTGGTCCGCAGATGTCACTGGGGGGGTCAGTGCCCTGGCTCCACCTAATCCCCTGAGCAACTTGGACTTCCTCCTCTGAGCCTGTGTCCCTAGCTGTCTGGTGGGCCAGTACCTTTGCTGGGCAGATTCAGAAGTGGTTTGTGGGCAGCGGTGTTGGGCTGCATGCTTGCTGTGTCCTTTTGTGTCGGGCCTGCCCATGCCCTTTCTGCCAGGCTCTGGCCTAGAATGTGGGGCAGAGGGGAGAGGCCCTCCCACTGCCCACCCAGGCGCCATCCTGGCCCTACAGCTATTGGCAGTCGCCCACCAGTGCCAGGCCACCCCGTAGATGCTCAGCTTTGCTTTCTGAAGGCTGTGGTGTGGTGGGCACCTGCCATGTGCCCACCACATGGTAGGCATGTGTGAAGGACTTGCCTCTATGGGCTTGTAGTTCTGGAGGAGAGTAATGAGTGTAGCACGAGACAGCAGGGCTGGGTGCGTGGGGGCCCCTCCCTCAGGAAGAGGCCCCAGGACAGGGGTGTTCATGGGTGGAGGGAGAGGACTGATGGCCTTTTTGCTATCCAGAGGAGTGGGGATTAGGACAGGGCCTCGGGGGAGGGGGTGTGGGACATGGGGCTAAGGGGGGATGAGGGGTCCTAGCAGTGTGGGCTGCAAGGGGAAAGTATGAGTGGGATGAGAGGTGGGGCTGTGGGTACCCAGAGACACAGGTGGCAAGGGGCCATGGTCCAAGGTTAGGGTAGAGACGGCCCCCCAGAGGAGTGATGCAGGGTCCAGGGGCAGAGCTCACAACCCCAGCCTTGGAGGCTGAAGAGAAGGGCCCTGTGTGGGCCAGAGGACACCATGGGAGTGGGGGCATGACACCTGGCTGGCAGTCATCAGACACCAGGGCTTCTCTGTGCAGACTGGGAGGGGGGCAGGTCCACTCCCACCCCCAGCCAGGATTCTAGGAAGGGCCACCCTGTTCCTGGCTGCAGAGCTCCTGGGGCCTGGTGGGAGGGATATGTACCCAAAACAAGTCAGCCAGTGTGTGGAAATGGGAGCAGAGGTCTCCCCGCACTGGGGTAGCGCCACCCTTCAAGCCCCACAGTCCCTTGGAAACGGGGAGGGCATGGGCTCTGGCCTGTCCTTGGAGCAGGTTGTGGGGATGGCCTGCTTAGGTTCCTGGCTCAGCTTGCACCGTCCCGGTCCTCCTTGGTGGCACCCTGGTGAACCCCTGAACTTTGCAGGCTGGCCCTGGGGGTCTGTTCCATCCCCACTGTGTCACACCCCTTGTCCCCTGCTGCATCCAGCAGCATCCCCAAGGGCTCAGTCACCCTTATGGGGCCACATCCTCTGCACTGTGCCGCCATCCCACCCAACCATTTGGGGTTCTAAATCAAATTCCCTCATACCCCTGGCCTTCCCCATTCCCAGCACCCACAGCACCCAGACCTGGGCTCCCCTCTCCTAATTCCCCCACCCAGGGCCTTCGAACGTCCTGTAGGTGGGTGGCCCTTTGCTTTCCCATGTTAATAGTGTCCACACACCTCTTCACCCTTCTCAGTCCTTATTTGAACTTAATAGAAACCATCTCTCCCACCCCCTCCCCCAAGTGGGGCAGGGTTTCTGTTGACTTTGCTCCCTGCTCATGGAGACCCATGCTGGTCCCCATGCCAGGCGCACATGGTGCTAAGTATGGGTGGCTTGGAGCACAGAGGCTGAGGGCTGGGTGGCATGATGCCAGATGGCCCTGTCCTGGGGAGGCCCTGCTCTGGCTTCTCCACCTGGGCCTCGGGGCCAGGCGGGGTGGGGGGGAGGGGCGCAGCCCCAAGCTGGGTCCTGAGCCAAACTCCAGCTAGAGGAGCTAGTGTTCCTGGGGAGACGGATGCACACTGGCCACCCACTGCCCAGCATAGACAAGCCCCTCGTTTGGGAGGTGGGGTGAGGTGCAGGGCTGGCCCCTGGATCCAAGCCAGGGTAGGCCTGCCCGACAGTCCAGGAGAAAAATGCGGAAGAGGGGCGGGAGGGTGACATCACCAGGAGTGCTCCACCTGTTGGGGCAATTAGTGAGGCGGGACAGGGCTTGAGTCATACCCACGTAGACCCCACAGCCTGAGGAGCTGGGGCAGGACGCAGGTCGAAGCCAGGTTAGTGCCAAGGTGGAGCTGGGCGCGTGGCAGGCAGGGTTGGGATGTCCGGTGTGGGTCTACCACGCCGGTGTTATCTCTAGAAGTTGTCTGTGTGTGATTCGCGTGCAGCTCTGTATGTTTATGGGTAAGTCTGTGGATGAGTCGGTGGGTCCTTCAGGTCCCTGACCCTCGGCGAGCTCCTCAGTGTCCTGGGTTGGTGTTGTAGGCTGACCCCCGAGGGAGGGGGCGGATGCTGCCCAGACAGCAGGGCCCTCCCCTCGTGGGTATCCAGCTCAGACTGCGGTCGTCCCGGACCTGAGCTCGACCATCCCCACACCCCTGGGCCACTTGGTGTCCCCTCCCGCCGTCGACGATGGCGGGGTGGGCAGATGGGGAGGCAGCGGGAGGTCGAGGATGTGGACTCTCGTCCGGGCCTGGCCAGTGTCTTTGGCGGGGCCGCAGGTGTCGCGCCTCAGGGCCCAGTGGCCTGGACAGCGGGCGGCGGGGGGTGGGGGGGGGAGGGCCGGGGGGGGGGCAGGGCCGGGGGCGGGGTCTCTGGGTCAAGACGGGCTTCCGGAGAGGGGCGTGGTCTCGGGGCCGGGCTTCGGCCTGGGTGGGGCCTCGGGGCCAGGGACCGGGCTCCAGGGCCCGCCCCGAGGGCGCGGCCGTGCCCCGCGCGCCCCAATTGGGCCGCGCGTGCCGGCTCCGCCCCGCCCCCCGCTAAAATCACCGCCTCCGCCTCCTCCCCCGGCAGCTTCTCCAACTCCGCTGGCTGAGACCCCGAACCACAGTGACTGCGGGGCCGGCCGGCCGGCTCTGGCCCCGGCTCCAGAGCGAGCGGCGAGCGCGCGGCGCACAGCGAGGAGCCCGGGAGCCCGGCGGTCCGCCGCGATGTTCCCCAAGGAGACGACATGGAACATCTCGTTCGCAGGCTGCGGCTTCCTCGGTGTCTACCACATCGGCGTGGCCTCCTGCCTCCGCGAGCACGCGTCCTTCCTGGTGGCCAACGCCACGCACATCTACGGCGCCTCGGCCGGGGCGCTCACGGCCACGGCGCTGGTCACCGGGGCCTGCCTGGGTGAGCGGGGCCGGCGGGGGCTGGCGTGTGCTCCTCGTGAGCGCGGAGGGCTCCGCTCCGTCCGCACAGAGCAGCGGGCTGGGCCGCGGGGGCCGTGGGGCTCTTGGGGTCTCTGCCCGGGACCCCGACCGAGGCTCCAATCCCGGACGCCGACGAGGGGCGGGACCTGCCTTGTTTTGCTCCGAGGGTGCCCGCGGATTGGGGTAGGGCCCTGCGCGCCTCTGAGCGGAGGCTGACGCCTAGGGCCCGCCCCTCGGGCGCAAAGGTTGGGGGGCGGGCAGGTGCAGCATGAGCTATTTCGTTGGAAAGAGAAAGCAGTTCGTGGGCGGGACCGCGAGAGTCGGGGGAGGGGCCTAGGCCGTCCTCCTGCCCAGGGCATCCGCCCGGGTGGCAGCGGTCACTGTCTCCTGGGGCTACGGCATTCCGGACTGCCATGGCCCCGGGGCTGGGAAAGGGTTGGCCTCTGAGGAGCGCGTCTGGGCACTGTGGCCTGGTGCCTCCCGAGGGACCCTAGAGGAGGAGCCGGCAGGTCAGGCCTGGGCCCGGCCAGCGCAAGCTCTCTGCCGCCCTCGCCTTCCTGGCGCCTGGGGCCCTCTGTGGACTGCGGCCAGACGTTTTTAACCACTCCGTGGGGTGAGAGGTGCTTTAGGACTGTGCAGCCCCGGAGTCGGCTTCCTCCACCCACACACTTCCGGCGGGCAGTGCGAGTGATGTTTACAGCACACGGAGTACCGCGGGAGTCCTGGGAATGCTGCCCGGCCCCCAGCCGACTAGGGCAGCCAAAGTAACAGAGGGGTCATTAGCTTCTGGAATGCCCTGCCCAGCAGGAGCCTGTCCAGTGTTCTCCTCTGCACCCTGCCGGTGACCTTTCCCCTGAGGAGGGTGGGGTGGAAGGGGCACAGCTCTACGTTCTTGGGACCTGGGAATTCACCACTGTGGCCCTGCCCCTCCTACTCACGGAGGCTTTCAGGCAAGTGCTTCTCAGACCGCCGTGCTGGTCTCAGGTCCGTGGTACCTAGTTGAGGACATGGTCCCGTGGCGCCTCCCCCACCCCACTCCCAAGAAACCTCTTTCTCACGGGTGGGAGTGGTCTTGGGCAGCTGGAGTCCCCACAACTTGGCAGGTGTTGGCGTCACCCTGCCCCACTCCTGACCTGGGGGATGGTCCTCGGCTTCTCCCCAAGGCCTTGCTGCTCCCTGACTATTCCTGGGCCTGCTCCCACCCTGGCTTTGTCCTAGGCCAGTGCCCACGGGCCCCCAAGAGAAATGTCGGGGGGTTGCTTGCTCTTGGCTGCAGTGGGATGCGAGCGTGCTTCCCCAGGCGTGATGAGGCCCCACTACGTCCAACCTCACGCCCCTGGGCCTGTGGGACCCCTGGGCTGCACTGGGGTCGGTGCATCTGGATCTGGCCAAGCGGGTGAAGGCTGAGCCTGGTCAGAGTTGAGCCTCTGCCTTCTACCCTTCCCCGGGGTGGGGGCTGGGTGCCATGTCACGCCAGGCCCAGTGACTCACAGATCAGGGCGGACAGTTGGGAAATACTGGGCAGAGGGTAAGCCGTGGCCCCAGCTGTCTGCCCTCCCAGGAGCCCCTCTCTCCCCAGGAGCAGGTGACAGAAGCCCCAGCTGTGGGCCAGGCTCCACGGTGGACGCTGAGACTCCTCTAGGGTAGAAAGGGGTGCCGAGAGTCTGTGCCGTGGACCCTGGGTCTGGAGCCATGGGGAGTATGCAAAGCCCAGGAGTGCCGGCCCCTGACCCTTGCCCCTGCTGCTCCAGGTGAGGCTGGTGCCAACATCATCGAGGTGTCGAAGGAGGCCCGGAAGCGGTTCTTGGGCCCACTGCACCCCTCCTTCAACCTGGTGAAGATCATCCGGGGCTGCCTGCTGAAGACCCTGCCTGCTGATGGCTACGAGCGCGCCAGTGGCCGCCTGGGCATCTCCCTGACCCGCGTCTCCGACGGCGAGAACGTCATTATAACCCACTTCAACTCCAAGGAGGAGCTCATCCAGGTGGGCCCTGGGGGCCACACTGGGGGTTCAGTAGGAACCCCAAAGCCCCTGCTCACTGTTCCCCTCTGTCCCTGCCCCACAGGCCAACGTCTGCAGCGCTTTCATCCCTGTGTACTGTGGCCTCATTCCTCCTTCCCTCCAGGGGGTAGTGAGTATCTCCTGGGCACCTTTCCTGGGTGACAAGAGTCGGCTCCTCTGTGGGCTGTGGGTCAGGGAGGCGGGGAGGAAGCCATCTGTGCCTCCCCACCCCAGCCCCTCACTCCTGCCACCGCCCGTTGCCTCACTTCCCCCAGAGTTACTCAAGAGCCAGGCCAGCCCTGCGCAGATGCACCTTTCCTGTGGCTGTTCCCCACCCCCCCACTGTCTGGCCATCTGCTCAGTGGCCAGTGCCCAGTGGGTGAAACGCCCAAATGAAATAGCCACTGGGGGGGGCCTAAGGCGGCTGGGGGGCAGCCCAACTCACCCTGCAGGCCTGTCCCCGTGTGACCCTGTGTCCCTGCCACAGCGCTACGTGGATGGCGGCATCTCAGACAACCTGCCGCTCTACGAGCTCAAGAACACCATCACAGTGTCCCCGTTCTCGGGCGAGAGTGACATCTGCCCACAGGACAGCTCCACCAACATCCACGAGCTCCGTGTCACCAACACCAGCATCCAGTTCAATCTGCGCAACCTCTACCGTCTCTCCAAGGCCCTGTTTCCGCCCGAGCCCCTGGTGAGACCAGACCTCCCCACCGGGCACCGGGGACAGCTCCCCGGGGGCCTCTCCTGGCTACGGCCCACACAACCTCTCCACTGGGGCAACCCATCCAGCCTCTGTCCAACCTGGATCTGGTCCTGAATCCAAGTTAGCTTGGAGTGGGGCGGGGTGGGGTGGTGGTTCAGGGACACTGGGGACTCTATCAGGCACGTCTGGCTCCTCTGCCCCAGTTTATGCATCCCTCTGCCTCAGGTGCTTCGAGAGATGTGCAAGCAGGGCTACAGGGATGGCCTGCGCTTCCTGCGGCGGAACGGTGCGTGGGGGCTGCCTGGGCAGCTGGGTGGGCTCTGCGTGGCCGTCCTCTGTGGGCCAGCTGGCCTCAGCCGTGCTGATCGCGTATCGGGTCCCCCCTGTCCCTGCCCCAGGCCTCCTGAACCGGCCCAACCCCTTGCTGGCGCTGCCTCCCACCCGCCCTCCTGCCCCCGAGGCTGAGGACACACAGGAGGCCGAGGTGGCCACGGAGAGGACCGGAGTGAAGGAGCACTTGCCGCCACCTGGGGAGGATCACATCCTGGAGCACCTGCCCTCGAGGCTCAACGAGGGTATGTGGGGTTGGCGGGAGAGGGGGGACCTGGCGGGACGGGGGCAGAGGAGCAGAGGAGTCCTGGGCTCCACCTCCCTCCCCCACCGACCTCCTACCAACCTCCCTCCTGCACCCACAGCCCTGCTGGACGCCTGCATGGAACCCACAGACCTGCTGACTACGCTCTCCAACATGCTGCCCGTGCGTCTGGCCACGGCCATGATGGTGCCTTACACTCTGCCGCTGGAGAGCGCCGTGTCCTTTACCATCCGGTGCGGGGCAGGGGGAAGGGGTGCAGGGACCAGCTCTGGATCATCCCCGGGTGGTGGGCACTCAGGGAAGAGAAAGGCGGCCGGTTTAAGGGGCTGCAGAGATGCCATGTCAGGGTCCCAGAAGCCAGGCACAGACGGAGGTGGGGTGGGGTTGGTGTGAGGTTTGGGCCACAGCCCCTGAGGCCATGCCTTGTCCCCCGCCCCAGCTTGCTGGAGTGGCTGCCCGACGTTCCCGAGGACATCCGCTGGATGAAGGAGCAGACGGGCAGCATCTGCCAGTACCTGGTGATGCGCGCCAAGAGGAAGCTGGGCAGCCACCTGCCCTCCAGGTGAGCTCCTTGCTGCCATGTCCACCCCGGCCCGCAGCCTCCGGGGCCCCCACGAAAGCCCTCCCTCCCTCGATCCTTTCCCCACCCGCAGGCTGTCGGAGCAGGTGGAGCTGCGCCGCACCCGGTCGCTGCCCTCCGTGCCACTGTCCTGTGCCGTCTACAGCGAGGCGCTGCCCAGCTGGATGCGCAACAGCCTGTCGCTGGGGGACGTGCTGGCAAAGTGGGAGGAGTGCCAGCGGCAGTTGCTGCTGGGCCTCTTCTGCACCAACGTGGCCTTCCCGCAGGACGCCCTGCGCATGCGCACCCCTGCCGGCGCGGCCCCCGCGCCCCCGCAGCACCCGCCCGGCTCGCCCCCTTGCTGAGAGCTGCCCGCTCGGCCTTGCCCGCCCCCGGCGCCGAGGGCCGGGCCCCCCAGCTTCCTTGCCCCGTGAGGCGGGGCCCCGGGGCCAGCTGAGCTCCCCCTCCGCGACCTCTCTCCGTTCCCCCTGCAGAGTGAGGAGATGGGGGTCCCTCACGCTGCCCGAGGGGGCTTTGCTGTCAACCAACCACTAACTCGCTGCACTGAAGAGGGAGGGGAGTGGAGTAGCCCTCCCCTCGCAGAGGGTCCCCTGCCTGTGCCTTAACCTCCCCTTCCAGGCCCCGCCGCCCTGGGGCTGGGGAAGGCGGGCTGGGGGCTCCTGCACCTGCGGCCCCTGCCGACGCCCACACCCGCGAGTGCAGTATTACTCCTGAGAGCTTTGCCCCTGCTCCCCCCTCCACATTTTTCTCGTTTGGCTGAAGAATGTGTGTGAATTATTTATTTTTGCCAAAGCAGATGTAATAAATGCCATCGCTCAGCCTTACCTCCTTCACTCGTATGTGACGCCCCCGACCCCCGCCGCCCCCAGCTGACCCCCCCAGTGTCCAGCCTCAGGCCAGTCCTTCCTGGGCTCCCGCTCTCCTCGAGCCTGGCACTCCGGCCCTGCCAGCCGGGCCTGGGACTCCCCCCCTCAAAGCACTGCGGGCTTCCTAGGCTGCAGCGCACTCCTCTGGCTGGGACCCTTGGGCACAGCTTTCCAAGGGCCAGCGGAAGTACTGGGGACCAAGATCCTTGCAAGATAAAAACGGAACTGTTCAGTTTCTTACCAAGGTGGTGTCTGCACCTCTGCTCCCTGGTGCCCTGGGCGCGTGGGGCTGATTTCCCAAGCTGAGCGCTGGGGGCCTGCTCCACTGGGGGTGTTTGGCCCAAGGTTCTGTGGGTGGTGCGGGTCTTGTCCTTGTCACCAGGAGCCTCGTTCCTGGTGCACACACCTCGTTCCCCTGTCCCCCTCCCCCCCCCCCACTGTGTCCCCAGTCTCCTGCCGGTATACAGGAGGGATCTGTGAATGTTGGGCGGGGCGAGGTCTGCGCCAAAGGGGGCTGGATCTTGTTCTGGGGGAGACGTGATTTCCTGAAGGCCTTCTCTGCCCTGCCTGGGCAGTCTGAGGGGATGTAACCAGCCCTCCTTGGTGATCACAAGGGCACATGGGGTGACGGGCGCCTGAGCAGAGCTGGGCACTTGGCTGGAGGTCCACAGCTGTTAGTCCTGCCAGGTTCAGCCGGCACCTGCCCTTCTGCCCTTTCCCCTCGTGGCATGGGGCGGCGGCAGCAGCCCCCAGCCAACAATAACGGTCGGTAGTGGGACTGCAGGACTGGGAGAGCCGGCTCAGCAGGTCCCCGTGCACCTGTGCCAGGGGCCACCCCCCCTTGGTCTCAAGGTCCTGTCCTATAGGCCCAACCTGTTCTAGTTCAGCAGGATCCCAGGCCCCTGAAGAGGCAGAGGCCTCCAGCCCCCCAGCACTGCCAGGACAGCTCTGTGAGGCCAACCGCTCCAGGTGGGTGCCAGGCTGGGGCCGGGGAGGAGGACCCCTGGGAAGATGATGGGATTTTCTACCCCCTCCTCCCCTGTAGGAAGGTCACACACAGGCCCCACCCAGAACCTTCTGGCAGCCCTACCCCAACAGGAACCTGAGTCAGGGCTATGCCCCCAAAGGAGTGCTTGGGGCACCTGCTGAGACGAGGACCTCCTGCTCCCCCCCCAGCCACTCACCCTCACACGCACAGGCATCTATGCCGCTGATTTAAGTACCATTTTCTTGTATAGTATACGTTTATTGTTTAAAAATGGAAAAAAAAATTGGAGAAGTACAGGGAAGAAAGGAAAGTCACCCCACTTCTAGAGAAAACCATTGAAAATATTTTGGTCTATTTCCTGCCTTTTTCCTGCACACACTTTGGCGCCTTAAATCGGGATCCTCAGGACTGCCCCCCAACTTTGGCCCTGTGCAGGAAGGGTCCCCAGGGTCATCCCCCCACTATGCGCTCGGACTCTGCCAGGACAGACCCTCGGGGGTCGGGCCGTATGCGGGGGGGGGGGGCGGGCTATGAGGCGAGCGCTGGGCCACTGGGGCAATGCCGAGAGGCGGGGACACGGCGGCGGCTCCGCCCGGGCCGGCGCTGCCGGGGTCCCGGTGCCCGCAGGAGAACAGCCTAGTGTGTGGCGGGTGCGGTGGCGAAACTCGCAGGTAGGCGCCCGGCCCGTCCGCACGCCCGCATTGGCTCCGTCCCGTCACCGCAAGGCGCGCCGATCCCCGCGTGTCGTGGTCAGCGACTCCGGGGCCCCTTGGGGCACACACTGGCGGGGGCAGAGTGGGCTAGGCCCCAGGGTGCGGGGGCTCAGGCAGCCCTTCCCCCCGCTCCCCGGCCCGGCCACAGCGCAGCTTCCGGCTGGGATGGCCCCCCGGTCCCGTGGAGCCTGCCCGGGGAAGGCGACGGCATGAGGGGGAGATGTCTCCGCCCCTGTGTCCCCTCCTCTCGGCCTTCCTCAGACCTGCCCTCTTTGGAGGTCGCCTCCTGCATCCCCCAGGAATGGGTGGGGAGAGAGAATCACAGTCCTGGACTGGGGGGCGAGGACCCCAGGGTCCCAGGTGGGGGGCTGTCGCCACGCTGGGGGTTAGCTTTGGGAACTCTGGGGTCCAGGTGTCGTGGGAATGACAGGTGGTCTGATTAGGGGGCAGGGCGCCCCCATGGGGAGGGAGGCCAGTCTTGTGGAGAGCATAGTGCCAGCAGGAGGGCCTGTTAAGCTAGACTCTGGGCTTGTTCCTGACAAGGGCCACAGAAGGCATCGTGGCCCAGGCGGGACCCTGCACCTGCACCCCTTGGAGCCTGGTACTGGTGGGCGGGGCTGCAGGCAGGGAGGGAGGAGCTCACCCGCCTGCCAGCTGGCTGGAAGCAGGGCCCAGAGGCCCAGACTCAGAGGCTAAGGACTTAGCCGGGATTGGCTGATACCCCCACTGGCCCAGCCCGGTCCGCCCGGTCTCCAGGCCCCGACTCCAGGACCTGTTCAGCTTCTCGGCAGCTGACCATTCTCTCACCCAAGCCCCCACCTCCTCATTTTCCATCACAAGATCTATAGCTGCCCCCCTGCCCCCTCCCCCCAGCACATCCTCTCCTGCACCGGCTGGCTCCCTGGGTGGCCCTGAGCCTGCAGGCTCCACCCATGCCACCTCGCGCCAGCCCCACCACCTGCAGTTGGGCCACACCTCCCCCAGCTGCCCCTCCTCTCTGGGCCTCCACCTTCCCATGGGGGCAGGGAGGCTCCTCTGCTCCCCACCGCTCCAGCTTAGCCCTCAGCCACCCTTGCCCCTCACCCTCTCTGCCTCCGCTTCTCCTCTCCCCTCATTTCTCAGTTCTGCTCAGGCCCTGACTTCTCCTTGGCTTCACAGCGCCCAAGGCTGAGACCCCCGCCATGGCCAGCCCCGGGAAGCCTGGGGCTGGGGAGGCCCAGGAGGAGGAGGGGTGGGATGAGGGGCGCAGCCCAGGGCCACTGGCAGCGACACTGGAGCAGGCCCAGGAGCTGTTTCTGCTGTGCGACAAGGAGGCCAAGGGCTTCATCACCCGGCACGACCTGCAGGTGAGCCCCCAGCCCCAAGAGGCCTTCCACCCCAGGGCTGACCTTGGCTACTCAGCCTTGCCATCCTTGCCCGGCCAGGGCCTGCAGAGCGACCTGCCCCTCACGCCCGAACAGCTGGAGGCTGTGTTCGAAAGTCTGGACCAGGCGCACACCGGCTTCCTCACCGCTCGGGAGTTCTGCCTTGGCCTGGGTGAGCCCGGCCCCTGAGCCCCACCCCCTACCCCACTGCTCAGACACCCTCCGCTGGGACATGTGGGACTCTCTGGGGCCCACAGCCCACATGGGTGGAAGCCCGTGCTTCTCCCTGGCCTTCCTCCAGAGCACAGGCCGGTGTCTGTACACTCAGGCACCACGGGAAGCCCCCCAGATGCTGTGGCATATGTGGAGATGACCTGCTCCCTGAGCCAAACCCAGGTGGGGCTGGGAGCCAGGCATGCCGCATTTTGGCCTGAGCCCAGCTGTCACCTCCCATTCCCAGGACAAGAATTGGACCAAAATAAGGAAGAAAAACAGGAAACTGGGCTCAGAGAAAGGGCAGGATATGCGGGGGGCGGGGGTGGGCTGGGCTGCGGGTGGTAAGCCACAGCCCGGTGATCTCTCCCTCCCATGCCCGCAGGGAAGTTGGTGGGGGTGGAGCCTGCCCCGGGTGCTCTGCCCTCCCAGGCTCCAGAGGAAACCTTCGAGGCGGGCTGGTCGGATGTGCAAGGCACCGGGGGCTCCCTGGAGGAGGAGGACGAGGAGGAGGAGGAGGAGGAGGAGGAGAGATTCTGCTCTGCACTGGTGCAGCTGGGGGTGGCCCGGGTCCTGGGCAAGTGAGTCGGTGCTGGCCCGGGTCCCATCACCCTCACATCCCACCTGCATGCTGCCTGTCCGCGTCGCCTGCGTGTCTGTTCCCAGGCAGGGTCCCTAGACCGGGTCTGGGCCGGTCCTTCCCTCTCAGCTGCAGCTACTGCGTGCCGGGCGTGATTTCCCACAGAATTTGCATTTCAGGAGGCAGCAGCCAGGGCTGCGCCCAGCACAGGCACAGCCCTGTGTACACAAGGACACAACCCCACGCACACACACCTCCTGGCCACACAAGCCCCGCACAGGCACAGACCCCCGCAGGGGTGAAAGCACCCAGGAGAGGGATGCCCTGCTTGTGCAAGACTACGGGGGCCTCTGGGGGCTTCTTACCCTGCAGGGTGGGGTGGGGAGTCCCCGCTTCAGCTTCAGCCTCTGCCCTCCCCACCCCCAGGCAGCGGGCAATTCGGACGCTCTGGACCCAGCTGCAGCGTGAGCGACCCGAACTGCTGGGCTCCTTCGAGGACGTTCTGATGCGGGCGTCGGCCTGCCTGGAGGAAGCGGCCCGAGAGCGGGAGGGCCTGGAGCAGGCGCTGCGGCGGTGAGGGCTGGCGGGCTGGGGGCGGCCTGAGGGCCAGGTGGAGGGGTTCTGCGAGGTGGTAGAGGCGGGGCCGAGGGCTGTACTGTTGGCAGGTTCTAAGCAGCTGTCTCACCCCCGGTTTCCCGAAGGCGGGAGAGCGAGCACGAGAGGGAGGTGCGATGTCTGTACGAAGATATGGAGCAGCAACTTCGCGAGCAGCGCCAGCGCCTGCGGAGTCAGGTGGGCCCGCAGCGCCGCCCCGCGCCCAGCCCGACCCCGGACGCGCGGGCCTCCCCGGCCCCGCCTTCTCCGAAGTGGTCCCACCCGCGCCCCTGCCGCTCCGCCGCCCGCGGGGGCTCAGGTGTCCCCGCCCATCCTAGGACGTCCCCCGGGAGGAGCGGAGAGGCCGCCTAGAGCTGGAGCTGCAGAGTCGCGAGCAGGAGCTGGAACGCGCGGGGCTGCGGCAGCGGGAGGTGAGCGGCTGCCGGGCGGTCCCGGCCGGGAGGCGTGCACAGCGGTCCCGCCCAGGCCCCATCCTCACCGTCCCCCATGCACTCCCCGGCGTCCTTGAGGCCCTTGGGCCTATGTTCCCAGCCCCGGAATTGTTGGGAGTCAGGGGCAAACGCAGCATCCCGGGGACGTGGGGGGGTTCTCTCCAGCCTCGATCCCCCCACACCCCAGTTGGAACAGCAGCTGCAGGCCCGGACCACCGAGCAGCTGGAGGCGCAGGCGCAGAACGCCCAGCTGTGGCTGGCCAACGAGGCGCTGCGGGCGCAACTGGAAGTGGCGCAAGAGCAGCTCCGCAGACTGGAGAGCGACTTGCTGGGCCGTCGGGAGCAAACCCAACGGTGCCGGGGGTGGGGGGGTGGGGGGGTGGGAAGGTGGGGGGCGGGGCTGGGGCGGGCACTCAGGGGCGGACCCTCAGGGGCGGACCCCGAGAAGGGTCGCGCTTGGAGCTCAGGGCTTCCATCCCACCCTGTCCCAGCCCCGCCTCCAGGGTCTCCGTGGGGTAGGGTCCTCCAGGGGGTCGTGGGGCACCCCGAGGAGCCTCCCTGCACCCAAATCACCACCTCTGTCCTGCAGAGACGTGGTCGCGGTCTTGAGGAACATGCAGAAAGAGAAGCTCAGCCTCCTGCGGCAACTGGAACTGCTCAGGTGCGTCAGGAAGGGGTCAGCGCAGCTCCTAGCTCCCAAACAGTCCCGCTCACTGCCCCATCCCACTGCGAGGAAGTCCTTCCTTGTGTCTGCCCTCCATCCCTCATGCTGCAGCCCCAGACAGACACCTCTCTTCTGGTCTGAGGGAGCACCAGAGCCCGTGCCTGCATTCCCCACCTAGGAATGCTGCCTCTTGAGACCTCTCAGAGCCCTTGGACTCCTATTCCTCAGGGAGCTGAACACGAGGCTACGAGACGAGAAGGACATCTGTGAGGCCAAGCGGCTGGGCAGTGGCCGCAGGAAGGCTCTGACCACGGCCCCGCTGCTGGGGCCCGCCTGCTGCTGCTGCTGTTGTAGTAGCTGGGCTCGCCCCCCGAGACGCGGCTCTGGCCACCTTCCCAGTGCCCGCTGACCAGCCCGAGTGACTCACTGGGCGTTACTTGGTTACTCGGAGAAGCTGCCCCTTGAAGGCGACTCCTCGTGGCTGGGGGCTGCCCATCCAGGACGTGGGCTCTACCCAGTAGGCTGCCTGGCCTGCCTGACTTGCAGACGTGAAGGAACTAATCCTGGGTGGTCTCACCGTGCCTCCCTGCCAGTCCTCACCCTACCCCCATCCCATCAAAGCCAGCAGAAAACCCCCTCTTCCAAATAAAGTCCACTGACTTCGACCTCCTCGGCCTCCTGTGTGTGTGGGAGCCACAACATTTGAGAGGTACACGCATGAGGTTTCCATCGTCCACGCGTGTCCCCGGTCATGTCCCCAAGCCCTCACTGTCCGTCAAAGCTGTAGGAACCAAGGGACTGAGGCCACTGACTCCCAGGAAGCAGCAGGCGGGGTTCCCTGCCCGCCCCCAGCCTCAGTCAGCCAACCCCTCCCCATGCCAGTCCTCACACAGTCCTGGGTGGGCTAGCTCAGCCCACTGGAGTCCTGAGTGGAGGTGCCGGGGGTAGGCCTGAGCTGTCCCCCGTGCCCCTCCGCCCTGCCAGCGCGAGCCTCGGGCAGGGAGCTGGGGATGAGTGCTGCCCACTGGCCACGGAGAGCCGCTCCCAGCGACTGTGCCGCCTCAGGGCCCGCCTGGGACTCCCCTTCCCCTTCTACTCCCGCTCTCAGCTCCCCAGCGCAGCGGGTCGGCAGCCTCTGCCCTCTCTCCTTCACCTCCCCCCACCACTCCCAGGCGATGCCCTCCAAACTGGACTCTCTCTCACACTGACCCCAGGCCTCCCCTCCAGGCCGTCCTCCCAACGGCGCCCAGAGAGACTCCTGTCTGCATCTGACCGCACCTCCAGAGCCTCCCCCCAGGCCCGCATCTGTTCCGTCGACTCCTGCAGCCTCCCGCCCCGCCCCCAGCGCAGCTCCTCCCGAGGGCATGGGCCGGCGGGGCTGTGGGCGCCCCCTGGCCGGAGCCCGCCCGGCCCCCGCCGCCTCGGGCGGACCCCCGGGTCCGCCCCCGCTGGTGTTCCGCCCGCTCGCGCCGAGCGCTGTTCTGACCTGCCCCGCGTCGCGGCCGTGGGCGGGGCCTCCGGGCCCGGGGCGGGGCCCTGAGCGGCCCGGCGCGTCTCGCTCGCAAGCTCCCGGTCGGTCGCGCATTCTCCGCGATCCGAGCCGCCGCCGCCTGCGCCGCCGCCGCCGGCCCAACTCGGACGCGTGGCCGGTGAGTGCACCGCCCGGCCCGGCCCGGCCGGGAGAAGCTGCGCGCCTGGCGGCCCTGCAGGCCGCTTCCGGAGAGAGGCGGGCACCCGGAGGCCGGGCGGGCAGAGGGTCCGCCGGGCGAGGGCGAGGCGCCTCCCGGGTCTCCGGACGGGCCTGGCGGCCCCTTCCGGCCAAGAGCTCCTCCCGAGCACCCCGCGCACTGTGCGCAGACACCGGTGCCCTCCCCTCCGCCCGGTGCGAGTGGGCGGGCCGTTCGCCTCGCCCGGGCGTGGGGGGCGGCGGCGGCGGCGGTGACTTCATCGCGAATTCCTCACGCGGCCTGGCTGGAGCCGAGTCGGGGTCCCCCACCTTGGGCCCGGTTGGGCTGCGGGGGACGTGGGTGGG
This sequence comes from Balaenoptera physalus, assembly GCF_965194825.1. Classification (NCBI taxonomy): domain Eukaryota; kingdom Metazoa; phylum Chordata; class Mammalia; order Artiodactyla; family Balaenopteridae; genus Balaenoptera; species Balaenoptera physalus. The sequence goes on along the minus strand of NC_138889.1, from coordinate 113,751,347 downwards.
GCGGCTCTGTCCCGGGCCGCGGAAGCTATTTCTGGCCGGCCCTTTCCCTTGGGGATCATCTCCGCCAAGCACTCCCGGAAAGAGGGGCCCCTCCTCAGCCGGTCGCCCGCGGGCGGGCCGTGGGGGCCGGATCTGTGTCTGGAAGCAGCCTCCCCGGGAGGCCTGGGACCCCAGGGCAGGCCCAGGTCTGCGGCACGTGGGGCTTCCACACCCCGTCTGTGTTAGCAGTCTGCGCCTCTTTTTCTTTTCAGGCTGCAGCTACTGCTGCTTGGTGGGGGAAGGGGCAGTGACAGGCCTGGTGCCAAGGCTCAGGGTGGGGGCCTGGAGAAGGCGTGCGGTCACTCCCAGGATCGGACTGTCCAGAAACGTCCTCTGCCCTGCCCCGCTGTGCCCCAGACCAAAATACCGGGCCTGGCCGCTCCCCTCTCAGCCACGGGCAGGGGGTGGACGCTGCCTGCTCTGGAAGGCCAGCTCGGGTCCAGTGCCTGGGTCGGCCAGAAAGAGGGGTGGCGGGATCCTGACCGTCCAGGTTGAGCCAGACCTGTGACCTGTCCCTGCCCTTCTAGCGGAGGCTCCTTGGGCGGGAACTTCCATCCGCCTGCCTTACAGACGAGCCATCCCCACCAGCCAGGTGAGTGCTGGGCGGGGTGGATAGAAGTCTGGCTCTGGGAGGCACTGTGTCTGTCTGGAAACATGGCCCTGGGCGCTCAGCTGTCATCTGTGTCCCACAGCCACTCCCCCCACAGTGCGGACACCCCAGAGCAGAGTGGGTGGGGTGGCGCTGGGGTGCCTCTGGGGAGGAGCACAGCCGGTAGCTCCACTTCTCCCTGGGGTCGGTGTGGCTGTCCCCATTCCCGTAATGAGGACCAGCACAGGAAGCACCCCCCAGGTCTGGGCGGGTGTGTGTCTGCCAGCTCCACTTGCCCCCGCTGGGAGGAAGGAAGGCCTGTCCTTTCACAGAGCCCTGAGGGGCTTTCCTAAGGCCTCGGGACTAGGCTAGCGAGGGGCAGGTCGGTCCATCTTTGAGCGGCCTCCTCCCCCCCAGCAGCCGGTGGGTTCCTGCCAGCCTGTGATGTGGGGCCCGGGGAATGCTTGGGGCGGGGTGGGGAGCCTGCATGAGCTCACCCCGAGGTGCCTGCTGGGGCTTCCTACCCTGGCTGCCAGAGGGGTGAGTCAGCCCGTGATGGTTGGGGGTCCTCCAGGCCCCCCCGCACCGTGCTTGGGCTCTGGTCAGGGAAGCCTGGCCCCCCGGCCTTCAGCTAGGCTGTGGGCACCCCATCTGCCCTCGCTGCAGTGGGGGTGGAGGCTCCTGAGCGGCCTTCGCAGGAAGTGTCCTGGTTGCCCTGGACATTCTCCCAGAGCCTTCACCCGGGCAGGCAGTTGGCTTGGCCCCAACCTGGGGCTGGTCTGGACATCTGTGTCCCCTCCTTCTGTCCCCGCTGGTGTCTGGCCGTCCTCCCTGCCCCAGGATGGGCGAGTTTGGCGAGAAGACCACGACATGTGGCACCATCTGCCTCAAGTACCTGCTCTTCACCTTCAACTGCTGCTTCTGGGTGAGGCACCCCCTTCCCCAGTCTCGAGAGGAGCCTGGCCTGGGGCTCAGACCTGGGGCCAGGTGTGGTGACCGGTGTGCACTGCCCACAGCTGGCTGGTCTGGCCGTCATGGCCGTGGGCATCTGGACACTGGCCCTCAAGAGCGACTACATCAGCCTGCTGGCCTCGGGCACCTACCTGGCCACAGCCTACATCCTGGTGGTGGCGGGCGTTGTCGTCATGGTGACTGGGGTTCTGGGCTGCTGCGCCACCTTCAAGGAGCGGAGGGACCTGCTGCGTCTGGTCAGCAGGGTGTGGCTGGCACTGGGGGCGGGGGTGAGGCTGCGGGTACCTGCCAGGGCTCCCTGCCAGGCTGCCGGGGGCTGGCTCTGGGTCCCTGAGGGAGTTAGGAGGGACTGATGGGGGTCGAGTGTGACACCGCAGGATAGACTCTGCTGTGCTCACCTGGGGGGCGTCCCTTCCCACCTGCCCAGTCCTGTGGGTCCCCACATCCCAGCTGGGCCAGCGGAGGGAAGACACCTGAGAGAGAGCATCGGGGGTCCTGGCGGTCCCCCAGCCCTCACCTGCTCCGTCGTGCCTGGGCCCGGGGAGTCCTCACGGACCGGGGGTGTCCGTGTCCCACCCCATCTCACTGGGCCCTGCCCCTCCCCCCAGTACTTCATCCTGCTCCTCATCATCTTTCTGCTGGAGATCATTGCGGGAGTCCTGGCCTATGTCTACTACCAGCAGGTGAGGGGCTCAGACAGGCCGTGAGGCGATGTGGACGTGCACGGGCACACACAGGGACACGCACGTGCAGCGAGATGGATACGCACACGCAGGCGACGTGTACACACACACGGGGACACAGACACCCACACACGGGGACACACACATACACAGGCAAGGCGCGCACATGCACACAGGATCCCACAGGCTCCAGCGCTGAGCATCGTGTCATCAGGCCCTGGAGGTGGGGACTGGGTCCTAGGAGGAGGGTGGATCACGGGGATGGACAGCCTGCCCGCAGCACCCAAGCTGCCTGCTTGGGGGCCCTGGCGGGGGAGGCAGGTGTCCACGGGATCTGGAGCGCCCTTCCTGCCCGCGACCCTCCCCATGGCCATCTGAGCCATGCGTCTGACCCCAGCCCTGACCCCATCCCTGACCCTGCGCCTCTCTCCCATCTGTGCCCACTCTCATTCTGCCCCACCTTGGAGAGTCTTAGACTTTGTGGCTGAAGCTGTCGCCCCCTCACCCCAGCTGAACGCAGAGCTCAAGGAGAACCTGAAGGACACCATGACCAAGCGGTACCATCAGCTGGGCCACGAGGGCGTGACCAGCGCTGTGGACAAGCTGCAGCAGGAGGTGGGTGGGTGGCGCAGGGAGGCACCTCCCCAGACGTGTGTGGGAGCCCCAGCCGCAGGGGCGGGCAGTCAGGGCTCAGCCTGGGCCGTGTTCTCGCTGCAGTTCCACTGCTGTGGCAGCAACAACTCGCAGGACTGGCGGGACAGCGAGTGGATCCGCTCGGGCGAGGCAGGCGGCCGTGTGGTCCCTGACAGCTGCTGCAAGACCGTGGTGGCCGGCTGCGGGCAGCGCGACCATGCCTCCAACATCTACAAGGTGGAGGTAGGCCGGCGGGGGCCTGGCTGAGACGCCCAGGGCCCTGGTGCCCGGGATGCTGGGGGCTGGTGTGGCCCGACACCCGAGGGGGCCGGACGACTTGCTGCCTTCAGCGCACACCCCCTGCCCCGCTCCCGCAGGGCGGCTGCATCACCAAGCTGGAGACCTTCATCCAGGAGCACCTGAGGATCATCGGGGCCGTGGGCCTCGGCATCGCCTGCGTGCAGGTGCGGGCATGGCAGGGCGGGCCGGCGGGTGCTGGGACGCGAGGTGCTGGCGGCCACGTCTGCTCATGCTGGCCCCGTGCTCAGGTGTTCGGCATGATCTTCACGTGCTGCCTGTACAAGAGCCTGAAGCTGGAGCACTACTGACCCTGCCCGCGGGCTGGCCCTCCGTGTGCGCTGCAGCTTCTCGCGTGCGCTGACTACTGACGGCCAGGGAGCTGCGGTCCAGGACGTGGCTCCGCCCCTCGCCTGCCAGGGTCTCCCCCTGGTGTTCTCGTGGCTGGGCCCCCCACCCGCACCGTGCCATCACCGTGACCTCTGGGGACCCCCAAATCCCGGAGGCAGCTTCAAGTGCCTTTAGCTGCACACCAAAGTCCCAAGGCCTGGGGTCGGCCCCGCCTGTCTGCCTGTCTGCTGGGCTGGGTGGGTGCGGGCCGGGGTCGTGGCCTCGGGTTGCTCCCTGAGGCCTGGGTTCGGTCAGAGGGGCTGAGTTGGGCAGAAATGGGCTGGCCCAGCGGGGAGCCCCGTGTGCCTGTCCCCAGGCCCCTCAGGTACTGGGGGCTTCTCCTCAAGCAAGCCACCTCCAGCCCCTGGGGAAAACCAAGCAAGAGTTCTCCCGGGCCACGCCTCTGCCGCTCCCCCTGCTGTGTTCTCGCTGCTCTCACCACCATCTAAAGGCCTCGTATCACTAGTTCACTGTTGTCACCTCTTCCCCGGAGGCAGGCGTCCTGCGCGTTTTATTCACTGCCGCCTGACGATGCCTAGGACTGCTCCTGCTGTGTGGTAGGTGCCCAATAAACGTCTGTGGAACGGATGGCTGAACTTACTACGGTGGTGACAGACAGTTCTGGTCCCCAGGGCCGTCACGTCCGGCAGAGTGGACAGACCCCCCCCCCCCCAGGGCCACAACAGAGGACAGGGGGCCAGCTGTGGGCCAAGGGGACTCAAGGAAGAGGTGGCTGGGGACAGGCCTTGATGCAGCACCTCAGCCGTTCTCTGATGCAAAGCTGGTGGTGTGGCCAGAGCCCCAGAGAAAGTGGGGCTAGACCTCGGGGAGTAGCCGGGGCTGCTTGTGATTTCCAGGGGCCTTTCTGGCCACGGCGCAGGAATCAGGAACGGGAGAAGGTGCTGGGGCTGCTGTCTCAGGAGCGACTCCGGGCCGTGTCTGGCAGGACGTGTGCTGGCAGTGGGAGGCGGGGCCGGAAGGGGCGCTGGGCCTGGAGTGGCAGCCAGGGCGTGGCCCTCGTGCCCTGTCGCCCAGGGGCCGCCCAGCTCCTCACACCGTTGCGCAGACCCCATCTCCCGCCCGTGGTCCCCTCACCCGCATTCAGGGGACCCTGCTTCAGGCGTCCGGGCAGCTGGGCCAGCCCTGAGGAAGGTGCCCGGGGAAGGGTGCCTCCCTCCCTAACTGCACGGCCCTGCCCCCTGCCCGCTGCAGGGCACCAGGGCCTGTCTGACCCCCGCCAAGGCGGCAGCTTCCCGTTCTGAGCCTCAGCCTGAGCCGCAACAGGACAGAGACCCCCGAGAGACAGCTCTCTGGCTGGTTCACAGGGTGGCACGTCAGTGCCTGGGGCACCGAGAGCCCGTCCAGCCCAGACGGCCAGCAGAGCCTCCTCAGGGCCCCTCCACCCGCTGTGGGGATCTCAGGGCTGTCTGTGGAGGGGGGCGGGCTGCTGGCCTTGGGTGCAGCCTGGAAGCTGCTGGCAGCAGCACCCTCAAGATGGGCGTCTGTGCCCACAGCGGGCACTCTACTCAGAGCTCAGAAGACCTCGAGGTTCTTTAGACACCGGGCGGGGTGGGGGGGGGAAGGAGGTGAGGGCCTCTGTCCTCAGCCTAAAGGGCGCCCAGAACACCGCTGTGGGGACGCCAGCGCCCCCGTGCCCCCAACCCAAGCACTCCCGACATCTGTGCCTTGTGCCTTGTGTGGAGCCGAGTGCAAGCCCTGGAGGAAAGCAGCCCCAGGCTGAGCGCTTCCGTGGGGATGGCCCTCCCTCCTCCCAGGCTGTGAGGGCCGCACCTACCCCCAGGCGGCCTCATGCTCGAGGCAGGACACAGGAACGGGCGGTGGGGAGTCCCACAGAGCCAGGCCAACTGTCAGGACCTCCTTCTGGCCCTCAAAAACATTTACTGGATGGTTCTTTCCAGAGAGGGAGACCCATGCCAACAGGGCCACGGGCGCGCGGGCGGGCCTTGCTTCCGGCTCCCCACACCTCCAGGGAACGAACCGTGGGCGAGACGCGGCCTGCCGGGCCGGGGTCACTTCTC